>NW_026694490.1:2400000-3093114 GCF_021218885.2 Marmota monax | reverse complement strand
GCAAAGCGTCGGATCCTGCTCCCCTAACGAGTTGTCACCCCCCCCCCTCTCCCCCTCCCCTTAATAAGCTAGATTCAAAACTTTATGTAATATCAGAGCTTCTCCATTTTACAGATGAATAAACTGACATCCGCAGCAAGGAAATTACTTAGCCTCGTTTACCCTGTACTCTGAATTTATTCATTGGTAGTGGTATAATGTAGCTGAGATCTGGGCAATGTCTGACCTGGATTATACTCATGCTAAAGAGAAAATTGACAAAAAATAGAAATAATATCCTATAGAATTGTTATCAATTTGGGGGTTTGTGCTGTCATTTGGATTTAGTTTGCTTTCCCAAGGGAACAAGTTTGGAGATGTTAAAAGGTGGTGGGACCTTTAAATTTAGGACCATTGCAGAGGTCATTAGGTTACTGAGGGCACTATCATCAGAAGGAATTCATTTATCTCTGTATGATCCTGATTTGTTCCTGTGAGAGAGTTGTTATAGAAGTGCAACACTGGCCCCTACCCACTCTTTGGCTTCTTGTCTCATTGTGTGATTCCTCTTACACATGTTCTCACCGTGATGCCATCTGTCCTGAGGCCCCCATCACAACTGGCACCATGGTTCTTGGACTTTTAAGCTTCCAAAACTGTGAGCTAAATAAAATTTCTTTCATTTGAAACCATCCCTACTCACATATTTTGTTATAGCATGGGAAAGAGACCAATTAATACATGACTGCCATGAGAAGTAAATGGATAAAATGTATATAACATATTTTGAAAAGTGTTAGTTGCTACAGAAATCTTTATTAAGGCTACTAATGAATTCATAAGATAACTAGGTGCACCACAATTCTTAGGCTAGACTCTCCAAGTTGAAGAAAATAATCATTTTGTCTGAGTTAATAGTACAAGGTGAAAATGAAATTATTTCTTTGACATATGGGGGCTGAGTATTTTAAATACTGTTGCATGACTTTGACTTCCCTTTCATTAGCTTAGCTTGTATGAAATCCACAAACATTATTAGTGGTCATAAAATTACCAAGCCCTTCTCGGAACTGGCTACAGAATTGGCCTCTCTGACCTTCATCAGTCCTGTAGCCTGCTTCACACTGACCATAGCAATAGTAATTTTTTTATTATATCCAAATTTGTCAGCCATTAATTTCTAATGACGCTTTGATTTTCATGTTACTGCACAGAACTAAAAGGAGAGCCTGACAAGGTTTTATTACCACCCTTTGTAACTTTGAAGATGTCAATCAAATCTTTTATAAGTCTTCATTGCCAGCAAAATTCCTATGCTCTGCAAAAACAATGTTCCTCATGGGGTAAAAAATGGCACTAAATTCCACTATTTAAAAAATGGAAAACTTTAACTTAGCTGTCACACATGCTGTTGATTTGGGTATTTTTCCACTTTTTATTTACGTTCATTTTATTTTGTTTTCTAAATGAAATAATCATTGTAATCTCAAAAGTCTTGGTGTTTCTGAGGGAAAATGCAAAACAGACAAAATAATACAGCTACTAGTAAACTTTTCTTTCTATGTAAAGGATTTTCTTTGAGTTGTGTCCAGATGTTATGACCACCCGCTTATTTCACAGGAGTAGTTTGCTGAGAGCTGCACTTGATTGGTCCTGGTCCTGACAAATGGGATCTTACTCTACAGTTTCAAGTATTAGCAGAGGTCCCAAGATTTTATCATCACCTCTTGGTTTTGATGATATTGCACCTCTATGGTAGTTGAAAATGTGAAACTTCAGGGCTCATTTGATCTTCACCTTTTTCCTCCTTCAAGGACCTTATATTAAAACAACTTTGCATCGTGTACCTTAATGTCTTCAGTCCTATCTTGAAACCTGGTTAAAACTTCACCACTTTAGAAATACTTATTTACCCTATAGTGTATCATAGATCAGACTTTTTAAAATAATATTTCATGTGGTAGTTTTCCTAAGCTTTGAAGAAGAAATCATGGATTGTCCAAGAGTCTGCTGCTTTGCTAATTCTTAATTTGGAGAAAATATTTATTTCCATTTTACCATATTGGTTGCATTAGTAACACATGCATGTTGACCTCAAATATTTTACCATGACATGTAAATATTTTTTAAAAAGATAGAGTCTTGCAATAGCAATAAAGAAAAAAACAAAATTTCTGCTACTCTCTTCTCTCTGAGAGATCCTTAGATTCAAGGATTGCTATAGATAAATATATCAAGAATTCATGAAGTCATTTAATAAATATTCTAACAACAATACCTTTGTGAATAAGGTTCAAGGTAAAGTAAGAGTGCATGCAATTCCCCCTTGACAGTGAAGGCAAAAGAGGTTCAAATCCCACTTGTTAGATAAAATGATGACTATTAAATAAAGATATGCATTTTATCTCTCAAATTTGATTATTATCATCTGAGGATAATGTGCTAAGTGTGTTCTTTAATGTATCAGATAGGAGTAGTGAATATTAATAATGTTCTCATGGAAAACTTGAGGAAATGGATGCAGAATGTTCAAATGCCTTGTCTGAGTGTGATAGGTGAAAAGATTTCATTCCATTTCCATTTTTTCACTTTCTCACCAATGCTTTCTAACCTGGTTTTCAAATCCCCTCATCACTTTGCAAAACTAACCTTGCTAAAATCATAGATAATTTCTATATCCTCCAAGACAAGAACTACTTATGAATTTTTGACTTAGGTTACCTTCTTCAAATACGTTGTTATTTTAGCTCCTGTGACTCCATGCTCATCTAGATGTAATGTGGTACACCAACTTAATGTCATTTAGAAGTGCCAGCTCCTCAAGAGTTCCCAAACAATGGTGTATGGCTTCACATTATGTTTCTGCATGCATTCAAAGTATAATTATAACCTCATGGTTCATGCACTCTATTTGATTTTCTCTACATTTTCATTACACAAGAACTCAATTTTTCTGTGAATGAATATCATGGTAGAATTTACATGAATAGGCATTGATTTTGCAATTGAAGATTGCTTTTTGTTGATTTTGTTAAAGCAATTCAAGAGACCTGATATTATATCCTAACTCAGGTCTCATACCACATAGGAAATTGGCCATTGCTTACTAACTGAGTAGATCTTTATATTCATGTGCAATTTAAAACAAATTGGAGACACAGTCTCTCCCTGTGCCCTGAGGGATATATGGACCATCCTGATTAATTTTACTTTTTGAACAACAGATCAAACTCAAGCAAACACATTTGAGTTAAGAAAATTCTATGACAATGATCAAATCTGAATTACTGATTGCAATTTTTTTTTACTTAGAGTTCCTCTATTAAAGGTTGATGTATGATCTCAATGCTTTTCAGGTTAATAGTCCACCTTAATATTCTTAAACCATTTCTGAAGTATTAGAGATTTTAGATAAAGACAAGTTATTTCATTACAAAAAAAAAAACTTTCAAAAGATTTGTAAAAGACCTAGATTTCAAATCAGGAACCTAGCTACATCAATATGGTTCTACCATTATTCCCAATGAGAAAAACATGTTGGAGAAATTAATTATTGAAGTCAAGATGTCCTAGTACCTGGCACTACTATGACTTTACTCAGTATATAAAACTTATTGACTATAAATTCTATCTTTGCTGTCATGCAATTTTTAAAAATATCTTTATTTACTCATATTTATGTGTTGCTGAGGATTGAACATAGGGCCTCACAAGTGCGATGCAATCGCTCTACCACTGAGCCACAATCCCGGCCCCTGACATAAAGATTTTTAATGCCCAATTGAGAATCACATTTTCAAAAGTCTTGATTTTTAAATTTATAATATTGTCAATCAGTATGCAAATTCAATAACAAAATCTTTAGAAGTCTCAGGGAAATCTGAAACAGCCTAATTTTAAGAGAATTGTATTTTATTGTAAATGTTGGTTCATTGTACACAACCTAACATATGTTGCCAAAATGTGTTTTTTTTTCCCTAGGTAACTCTTGATTAAAATCTGTCATGTTTTATGAGAATTGTGACTATTTTACTCTAAATTTGATTTCAACATCTAATTCTGATATTAATGTATTTTATATCTTTCTATATAATCCTAGGTATTTTCTATGTCACATTTTGTACTCCAAAAAGGAGGACACCAAATCTATTTGAATTATATTTTATTCTTCTTATTATATACTCATGTTTTTTTTATTTATTAAAAATGTTACCACTTACTCTTTCTTCTGATATTCTGGTCCATTCTTATTGTCAAATTTTCTCTCCTCTTCTTGAATCCATAAATATTTTATTTGCTTGTTTTGTTTTTACCATTAGTTTAAAGGCAACTCTGAATAGTGCCTAAGAACAATGATTTTGGAATCAGGTGACATAGTGGTTAAAGTTTTATACATGGTTTTGGACTGACACCTGGTCTTCTACTTATCAGTTGTTTGCTGATGTAGTTATTTAAACTCACTAAGACTTGGTTTTCATATCTCTAATATGGAGATTAATTTCATAGAGTTGAGGTTTTAATTAAAACATTTATTGGTGTACATAGTATTAAGCATATTGTATGGCTCATAATAAGCACTTGACACATAGTAGCATTCATTATTATTATTAATTTTGGTATTATCAAAATGAATACAAGGACTGATGTAGAGTTTATTATAATGAAAGTTGTACCTTAAATAATTAAGTATTAACCCAATTGAGCTAAACTAAGGAAAGGAAATGAATGAGATTAATAAATAAATTTCACTTTCAAAAATCCATAAAATACAGATGTAATGAGCATTTAAAAATCTTAACCCCACTTCTTTTCAAATATAGCATATCTTAAAATCCTAGAATTTAAGGTACCACAGAAAGTAAGGTAACATATCACAAATTTTGGAAATTTTTTATAATGAATTTTATATTATATTTTATTTAGTATAATAATGAGTGTTTTATTCTGAAAAAAATAAAGGTGAGAAAATCAAATGGAGACAGAAGCAAAGGGCAGAGGAAAAATGGCCAAACAGGAGGATGTCAGAATGGCATAAAGGCAAAAGCTCTTATCCAAGCTACCAGCCTTATTTATATCAATAGACTACATTAGTCACTGTCATCAGTAGTACCTTATTGTTCATTGGGTCATGAGGCAGGTTATAGAATTAACAATATTAAGCAGCTTATTTCTTATAGTTGCAATGTGCAATGTTAGGAGCTTTGTGTAGCTCTAAAGTCCATTGTTTAAAGTTACTGTTATATGCCAGGTTCAGGCTCAGCAGGGCTGGGTGAAACATTGTGGTTGTCTAACAAGAGAGTTCCTTTATTCCCAGGAGCTGAGTGCCTGAGACCAAGGTTGAGACTGATAAGACTCTAGCATAGAGCCTCCTCATGAAGGGCATTGCCACAGCAGCTAGCAGCTAGGCATTGTACATGTATTATTTATTTTACTAATTCCTGGGAGAAACTTCAAAATATTCCAAGTGTGGAAGTGGAAAACAGTGTGCCTGTTACTTCCCCCCACCCCGGGAGTTTGCTCACCAGAGGAACACTGTCCTGTACATTTCCACAGCCAATATCCTTACAGAAATATTGTAGTTTTAAGTATCAGATACACCACATAATGTATTAAAGAAAAAATATTAAAATATATATATATATATATATATATATATATATTTTTTTTTTTTTTGCTTTGCTTTGTATCTTGGCAGTGCTATGGTTTGAGCGCAGGGCCTTGCACATACTCTAGCCATACCACTCAGCTCTCCCTAATCCATGTGGTTTGTTTAACAAATGAGAAAGTGAAAAATCTAGGACTAGAACTATTGTCGGGAACAAATATAATAATGGTCAAATGATGTCATCAAGATCAGTTAATCTGTATACCTTGGTCTTTTCTTCAGCTTAATTGGATTTGTATCCAAATGTCTATGAAATGAGAATGTCATGGCCACTGTTTCCTATCCCTATATCATCTCAAGTTTCTGGCTAGGTCAAAAATAATAACAATCTTGATCTCAGAAATGACAACAAATATTTGATTACATATTATTTACTCCAATAGGTCTGATGCCCTCTTTAAAACCATCACGAAACAGAGAAATGGTTAGGCTAATCATAGTTTATACTTGGAATTTTGAAGTGATTTCAATCCTGCACAGAGCACATGGATTAAAAGTGATGAAGCAGATATTTATCAAAAGAAATACTAGATGCTTTTTTAACAGATAAAAATGTCATTCAAAAACCAATAAGTATCAATTTCATAAGGTAAGATGTTTTTCAAGCTGAGAAATTAAAAAGATATGCCCAAAGATGACCCTGACACCTAAGAATTATTCAGCTTGAAAAATTTCCTTTGCTATGCCACAATGAAGTAATCCATGACTTGATTTTATTTGGTCAGTATGATATTATAAATGATCATAATGTATCACAAATTGTTGTCATACTTGACTTTTTTTGTATCATGTATGTTGGACTTGTGCCTGATTCCCTGTGATAGTTTGGATCTGGAATGTCCCCAAAGGCCCATGTGTTACAGGCTTGATCCTCAGTGTGGTACTTTTGGGAGGTGAGACCTTGTGGGAAGTTTTCAGGTTATTTAGGATATACTGTAGGAGGGGAGAGTGGGACACTAGTCATTTGATTTCACATTTGTCTTGGTCATTAGATGAACAATTTTGCTCCACCACACAATCCCACCATAAGAAGCTGGCACAGGTCCAAAACAATGGGAACAATTAGTCCTGGAAGAAACTTTTAAACTCATCAGCAAAAATAAGTATTTTCTATAAACCTCTAAAATCATGAACAAAAATAATATTTCTCTTTACAATTCTGAAGTAAAACATACTTTATATAATTGTTGGAAAGAGTTGCCACACATAGGTCTGATCCATTCTTTGGCTTGTAGTAGAAACTGGTATAATCAAGAAACTAAGATTGGTAGTGTTAGTTGTGCACACTAAAATTTGTTATAATAAAACACAATCATTTCTACAAAACCAAATTTAATATATAACAAGCACTCACCATATAAACACATCTTTTAAAAATCTGATAATTCCAAGGATAACTTATATGCTTTTAAAAAATAACTTTGTATCAAAAACCTCAATACAGAATGATTTCTATGTGAAAATACATTTACACTGTAAATTCTTGAAAGAGAGTGAGAACAAGAGGTGGGGGGAGAGAGAGAAAAAAAAGACACAAAGAAATAGTTTGCTGGCATTAAATTCAATAGCAGCAATTGCCCCTGATATTTTTCGGATAGCACTAGGGAAAGAAAATTCATGGCAAAGTTGTGTCTTGGGGTATACTATCTAGCATGGGTAGTTTAGTGTGTGAAACAGTGTATGTTACTGTATCAAATTTGTAAAAAAAAATAAGCATTATGTACTAAATACTCTGAGGTTTTTTTTTTTTGTTGTTGTTGTTTTGGGGGGGTACTTCAGTCGAACCAGCTTCTTGACTGCCCTACTTGGTATGCAATGTTAATGTTCAGGGTTGAAAATAGTACACTCCAATGCCTCTTTTGCAAGAGTTTTTCACAGAAACATGTTTTTAATCAGAAGCATCATAAAAGAATGAAGGCAAAATAAAAAGGGGAGATAAAGTTGTCCCTACAAAAGCATGATTACTGAGTTTAAGAATTTGGTCTCCATTACCTTGAACAAAAATTCTAGAACCAGTGTTGTCACAAGTTCAGTTTTATTTTGTTATCTGTAAAAATTCATTCTGCTATGGAAACTACTGGCCATCTCTCATAAGAAAATAATTCTTTTACTTTTCAAATTTTTTTTCAATTTAGAGCAATGTTTAAAATTTTAACAATGATTCTAAAAATACATATCTTTAGGGTTGGGGTATAGCTCAGGGATAGAACACTTGCCTGACATATAAAAGGCTCTGGGTTCAATCTCCAGTACTAAAAAACAAAAATAAAAACATATATATATATATATATATATATATATATATATATATATATATATATATATATATATATATATACACACACACATACATATATATATACACATATATATATATACATACATATATATAATTTTTCAGAGATATAAGCATTTATTAGTCAATAAACTTACAATAAAGATACTGCCATGCATTTGTTAGCATCAATAATATTGCTTAGCCACATAACACTAGAGCAATAGAAGTAACACTATACAGGACTGTCCAGTTTTTCTCACAATGTTAATTCTTTTATAATTTTATCTGTTCTTTTTAGTTACAGATGACAGTATGGCATATTTTGAAATACTTACAAAAACATAAAGTATAATTTACCTCCAAATTTGTAACATTATAAAATGGAACTATAGTCTGTGCTTTAGTGGACATAGAAAGGAAATGCTTATAATATGTAGAAGACTCAAACATTTACAAAATGTGTTATATGAAAAAATATGGAAAACAAAATACTTATTAATAAAGGTCAATTTAACATGAAACTGACACAGTTATTAGAATGAAAAATGTCAAGGACAATATATTTTTAAGTAATACAGTTTTATGCTCAATTTTCTAATTCTTTTCCACTTTTTGTCTCATGATAACACTAAAAATAATAGACATGATACATATAATAGAATCTTTCCCATGTATAACTATAAAAGTAGTAATGTATGAACTTATAAAATAGATGCATTAAGTGTTCATTATTATGTTAAGAAATCTCTCAAGTTCCATAACCAACTACTATGATTTTTCTTATCTTTTCTGGAAAAAAGTGATATTGCAGGAGAAAATATATAGTAGAGACTAAGAACTTTTAAGACCATACTTCAGTTCTTCCTATTTGCATCCAGAACCCCAAGTCTATTCCTCAGCATTCATATCTACCTTTCACTTCACAAGTATCTCAACGTTATTTCATTTTGGCTATTTTGTTTGAGAACTCATTCCAATTTCTCTTTACTTACATATATTTTTCTATTTACCTTCAAAACTTATGTTCCCTAATTTGCCATTACCTACTCTCTTTTCCTTGTAGGTTTCCTTTTCTTATATATTTCTTTCTTTTTGCAAATGTACATCAAATATACCTGTATTGACACACCAATTATATCTCCATAATTATTTTCTTTGTTATATACATAAATAAAATACTCAAAAGAAGAGAGATCTGGGAAGAACACTAAATCTGTGGCTGTAAGTTCAAGAGCAAGTATTTAATAATTAAGCTAAATATTTCAATTTTTAAGCATTTTTCTATGAACTTCCATTAATGTTTACCAGTTAACAATACCAAAACCTATATTTTAAGGATCAAATAGTAGGACTGTTCATCATCAAAGACAGAAAATTTGCTACCTTCTGAATTAACATATTACCTAGAGAAAAATTATAGAAAATAAGATCAACATTGTTTTGCTCTATGACCTACAATGAAGAACTGATAAAATGAGTGATGAAGGATTTAGATTATGGCAATATGTTAGATTATAAGTTTTGCAGAATATCTTATTTTACAAAAGAACTAAAAACTGGAGAAATATGATTTAAAAGTTAAATGTAAGTGTAAATGTCAGGAAAGTAAGAGACCTCATTAGAGGGTAAAAATAACAAGAAAGCATGAATCACAAAAGTATATTTTATCCACAACAGTTTTGGTATTATCTTCCAATCCCTGGTTTTAGTGGATCAGAAATAAGGGGAAAGAGACAGAGCCTACGACCCATGCAAGGAAGCAAGTTGAATGGAAGTCTGTACATGAAGCATTTGCATCTAAAGGACCACATATTTAGCATCTGACTGAATAAGGAAAAAATTATTATGAACTTAGGGAAGTAGTTTAAGACAGCTGCTTATCTTGAACTTGACTCTTGGTGAAAAATGGAAAAAAGTCTCCTGAGGACTTTCAAACACAAGCTAGACTTCATGTGAATTTGAGGATTAAATCAATCTATCTATGTGGCATACAAATATCAAAGCAGAGAGACTAGAGCAATATTAGAAAATAGTGGACCACAAAAGTCCAGGCGCTTCTTCTCCCATAGAAGCATACTCAAAAACCCCTAGAAACCATGTAAAGTAACATTATTGTAAATCTGGTAAAGAGTCAAATGTCTATAACAACCAAGTACATGCCCAATTTAAAAACTTTACATAGCAAATTTCATTATGTTTTTACTCATCCATGCTCCATACCCTTCCCAATGTGAAATGCTTTTGTTCAGGAAGGGGCTGGGACACAGTTCACAATTAACTAACTCAAGTGGATGGGAGCAAAGAAGATCATATTTGCTACCCTCTGGCCTGAGGTATGCATTAAGGACTGTTTATTTTTTCCTAATTCAGATCTCAGATGTATAGAACTAGAAGGCACTATTTTTGAGTACTAAGTTGAGAAATAGACCCTTGGATGCCTGGGACAAAAGATTGAAGGTATAGACCTACAATGGAGGACCAAAATATCAATAAAAAGCTAGAATGAGATTTTGGGAAGTTAAAGCATTTAAAAGCTACCATGCATTCAAGTAAATCAGATGGAAAATCTCAAAATCAAAGGAAAACAGATGCAAAATACATGCTCAGAAAAATCCTGAGAAGATTTAAGCTTTTACCACTTGCTGATGGAAGCATCACACTACACTAATTAGTGAAGTACAATACCATTCTGCAAAGAACTGAGGAAAGGAGCTTTTTTCTACTCAATTTTCAAATTTCAACGATGAAAACATATTTAATTTAAAGAAAGAAAATAACTAGTCATCCACCTTCTTGAAATACATGCAGGCATCAGACTTACTGGAATTTAAAGCAGCACTCATAAACAGGCTTAAAGTTCTAAATATAGTCACAAATATGGAAAAAATTAAAGTAATCAGCAAAATGGTAAATAAGAAAAATGATATAAATTAAGAGACAGAAGTTAGTTTTTAAAATAATGGAATGGAAATTCTGGAGCTCCAAACAAAATGTAACTACTTTGAAAAAAAATAATTACAAGAAAGTGTAGACTCAAATGATGGAAGAAATAGCAAACTTAAAAATCAGGTTAAATTTGATGCTATCAAGTCTGAGAAACAAAAAGTAAACTGAAGGACAATGAGCAAATCTTAAGAAATTTAAATAGAATACTATTATATTAATGAATATATGCTTCATAGGAGATCCAGAAGAAGAAGGGAGAGAGAAAAATATTCTATGTAAACATCAAGTGTCACTTTCAAGAGAGTAGAGAGGCAACCAGCAGAATATATGGAAACATATTTGTAATAATTTATCTTATAAGAAATAAATATTAAAATGTATAAAAATTATGTCACCTAATTACAACAACTAAATTAAAAAGAATTAAAAGGACTTGAGTAATTCTATTTGAAGTAGAGTATTATTGCCCAGTAAACACATTAAAAGATGTCCAACATCACTAATCATCAATGAAATAGAATCAAACCAACAGGCTATGCAGGGGCCTGAGGCAGGAGAATCACAAATTCAAGGCTAGCCTCAGCAACTGAAGGAGACCTGATCTTAAATTAAAAATAAATAAATAAATAAATAAATGAGCTGAAGATGTCACTCAGTAGTAGAGTGCCTCTGGGTTAAATCCCCAGTACTGCAAAAATAAAATAATAATAATAAAAATTTTCATAGACATATACCACTTCATACTTATTAATGTAAAGCTATTATTAAAAATCAATTAAGTGTTTCTTCAAGAGTGGAACAATTGCTCTTTTGGATTGCTGATTGGACTGTAAAGTGATGCAGTTTTTGTAAAAGACATTAAATCAGCTCTTAAAAAATTAGGCATAGGGTGCTGGGGCTGTCCCTCAGTGATAGAGCACTTGCCTCACCTGTGTGAGGCATTGGGTTTGATCCTCAGCACCACATAAAGATAAATATATAAAAATATACTTTTTTTTTTCATTTACAACTAAAAGAATTGAAAAAGTTAGACATAGGGTGTCCATATCTCATAAGCCCTTTTCTAGATATATACTTAAAAGAAATAAGAGCAATAACTAGAACATGTATCTGCAGACGAAAGTTCATACCAACATTCTTTTTTAAATAATGTTTTAGTTGTAGGTGGACACAATGCCTTTATTTTTATTTATTTATTTTTATGTGTTGCTGAGAATCTAACTCAGTGCCTCACCCACACTAGGCGATCACTCTACCACTAAGCCACAACCCCAGCCCCAGCAACATTCTTTATAGTAGAAAAAAACTTGGCAAAACACTAATGTCTATCAGCACATTAATAGGTAAACACAAAACATGGACACATACAATGGATAATTATTCAGTCATAAATGAATAAAATTATGATATATATTACAATCTGGAGAGTCTTAAAATAAACTGTGTGAAATGAAATATCAGACACCAAAGTACACAAATGTGTATGATTCTATTTATATGAAGTGCATAGAATCATCAAATTTTTAGAAAGAGAAATAGAATAGTCATTAAGGGTGGAGGCAAAGAAGAATGGGATTTTTAGTGTTTAGTAAGCACAGATTTTGATTTTCAGATGATGAATCTAATTCCCATGTGATTAAATTTTCCTTCAAGAAAGCAATTTTATCAAAATAGACCACATGTTAGGTCTGTAAAACAGATCTCAATTAATTTATGAAAAATAAAATTTTACAAAGTATTTTCTCTGAGAACAAAATAATTAAATTACAAATCAAGAAAACAAAGATATTTAGAGAAACTACAGTAAATTCCAAACTCTATAAGTCAAATAAAAAAATCATAACTGTTATCAAATTTACTTTAAACATAAATATTAAGAAAATACATATGAAATTTCTGGTTATAGGTAAATAAGTACTTACAGGGAATTACAACTTAGAAACTTATATCCATAAAGAAAACTTTTTTTAAAAAAATTGATATGTTTCTTTCTTAAATTGGTAAAAAGATGAAAATGAATCCAAAATAAGTAAAAGAAAGCAAGTAATAAAACTGGGTAGAAATCAATTAAAATATAAACAGAATATAGGTATTTGAAATAATTAACAGATTTTATAAACCCCTTAACTTGTCTAATCAACAATAAGAAATGAGCTGAGTGTGGTGGTGCATGCCTATAATACCAGAGGCTCTGGAGGCTGAAGCAGGAGAATCTCGAGTTCAAAGTCAGCCTCAGCAAAAGCAAAGCACTAATCATCTCAGTGAGATCCTGTCTCAAACTAAAATACAAAAGGTGTATGGAGCCCAGGCAGGACTAGCACAGTCTTTCCAAACACTGTGGAGCCCAGGCAGGCTCAGGAACAGGACTGCCCACCATGCTCAGGACCACACCCACACTTCACATTGCTGTATCTCCCAACAGGCTGACCAAAGCCATCCTTAGGCTTGCCCATTCAGCCCCATCTCTAAACATGGTCACTGCCACCTTGGGACACCTCCAATGCCATCTCAGGTTACCCCTGATGCTTCCAACAACATCTTTAATTGTGGAAGCTCCTATCTTGGGGCACAGGACAGTGGTTGGAAGCCCAACACCAAGGTACTTACAGGATTGACAATACCCCACCACCAACAAGAGGTGTGGCCACTTCCATCTAGAGACAAAATCCAGGACCTGGAAAATCATCACCAGTATCCCTACAGGCTTGACTACACCAGAAGTATCCCTGCTAGGTGTGCTAATAGACACCACCTTGTTGCAGTGGCAGGAGAGAGCCTTGCAATATGTCACCTCATTGTCTCTTTACTCCTGTTAAGAGCCAACTTCTTTTGATTCATCTTTCACTCTTCCTATGATCTAATACCCCTGTATTCTCACCGCCTACCTCATAAACATCATACCCCACACCCTCCATTTCTTTCTTTGTCCACCATTATAATCTGTAGACCCTAATGTAAACCTACTCTTTATATTGCAGATTAAAACTGAACACATCATTCTTGTCTATTGTGAAAAAATTGTAATAATCTAGATAGAAACTATTTGACTTAAGGATATATATATATCATTTGCATTGGGTGCTCATAATATTGATCTCCCTCTTAAAAGTGAGACATTTGTAACTTGCAGGGACACTCTAAGATTATAGGGTAAAAACTGTAATACCTAGGATCCACACTGCTAAAAGGGTAGACACATGGAAAGCATGAAAAGACAAGAGAATAAAGTGCCCCAAACAAACCAGGATGATGTAACAATAGAATGCATTGACAACACAGTAGATAAAATGTCAAAGAAAGCATTCAGAATGTAAATAATTAAAATGATCTGCAAATTGAAAAATGACATAAGTGAAGAAAGACAGGCAACAATTTATCACTCCAAAAAAGAGATAAGAGAAAATACAGGTAGCAAAAGATTACTTCAAGAAAGAGATAATATATTCTGGGAAAAAAAGAAAGAAATCCCTGAAATGAAGAGAAATAAATAAAAAAAAAACCTCAATAGAAAGCATAACCAACAGACTAGAGCACTTGGAAGACAGAACCACAGACAATGAACACAAAATATATAAACCTGAAAATAAAGTTGACCACAAGTGAACAAGTGAATATGGTGAGAAACCATGAACAGAACATCCAAGAATTATGGGATAACATCAAAAGACCAAATCTAAGATATATCAGAACAGAGGAAGGCAGAGAGATACAAACCAAGAAATGTACAATCTCTTCAAATAAATAATACCAGAAAATTTCCCAAACATTAAGAATGAATTGTAAAGTCAAATAAATAAGGAAATGTTTTCATCCTAATATCAGATAAACTGGACTACAAATGAAAGTTAGTCAGAAGGGATAAATAAGGGCATTTCATACTGCTGAAGGGAATCATACTTCAAGAGGACATAACAATTGTACATATTTATGACCCAAACAATTGAGCATCTGTGTACATCAAACAAACTCTTCTAAATTTCAAGAATAAAATAGACGAAAACAAGATAATACTGGGTGACTTTAATACACCATTCTCACCATAGGTAGATCTTCCAAATAAAAACAAAACAAAAACAAAATCGAAATTATAGAACTAATAATTTAGAGTTAACAGACATATATAGTATATTTCACCTATCAATGAGTGAATTCACTTTTTTTCTCACATGGATCCTTCTCTAAAATAGACCATTTGTTAAGTCACAAACCCAACTCTTAGCAAATACAAAAAAGTACAGATAGGAATCTGCATTCAATCAGACCATAATGGAATAAAATTAGAAATCAATGATAAAATTAAAAAAAAAATAGAAGTGATTCCAACACCTAGAGACTAAATAATATGTTATTGAATGACCCACGGATACCAGAAAATATCAGGGAGTAAATGAAAAAAAAATAGAGATAATTGAGAATTCTGATACAACACACTAAAATCTCAGGGACACTATGAAAGCAGTGCTAAGAGGAAAGTTTATTGCACTGAGCTCATTTATTAAAAGAAGAAAAAATCAAGAAATAAATGACCTGACATTACATCTCAAAGCCCGAGAAAAAGAAGAACAAATCAACACCCAAAGTAAAATAAGACAGGAAATAATTAAAATCAGGTCTGAAGTCAATGAAATTGGAATAAAAGAAACCTTTAAAAATTGTCCAAACAAAAAGCTGGTTCTTTGAAAAAAATAAATAAAATTGATAAACCCTTAGCTTCCTAGTGAAAACGAGACAGAAAACTCAAATTACTAAAATTTGTGGTGAAAATGAAATTATCATGAAATCATCACTGAATTATAAATGATAATTAGAAACTGTTTTGAAAATTTATACTGCAATAAAATAGAAAATATTAAAGATACCAACACTTTTTTAGAGAAATATGATCTGCCCAAAATGAATTGGGAGGACATACACACAATTTAAACAGATAATTTTCAAATAATGAAATTGAAGACACCATGAAATGTCTATCAACCAAGAAAAGCCCAGTACCAGAGAATTCTCAGCTGAGTTCTACAAGATCTACAAAGAGTATACATTTTTAAAATAGTTTCTAATTATCTCCTGTCTTTCAATAGTGCCCAATGTGATATTTCTTTTTTCATCATGAATTTTAGTAATTTTATTTTTTTCTCTCCTTCTCTTTATTAGTGAGGTCAGGGGTTTAACAATTTTATTAATTGTTTCAAAGAACAAAGTTTTCTTCTCAATTTTTACTTTTTTCCTTTGTTTTATTTTCATTGATTTCAGCTCTGATTTTAATTATGTTCTATCTTCTACTAATTTTGATGTTGATTTGTTCTTCATTTTCTAGAGCTTTGAAGTTTAATGTGAGGTGATTTATTTGTTGAATTTTTATTCTTTTCAGGGATGAACTCAATGCAATGAATTTTTCTCTTAGCCCTGCCTTCATAATACCTAGGGAATTTTGATATGGTGTAAAATTATTCTCATTACCTCTAAGAATTTTTAAATCTAAACTTTGATGTCTTATGCTATCCATTATTCATTCAATAGCATCCTATTTAGTCTCCAATTGTTGGAGTAGATTCTATTATTTATTGTATCATTGATTTCTAATTTTATTCCATTATGATCTGATAGAATGCAGAGTACTATCTCTATTTTTTTTGTATTTGCTAATAGTATGTTTGTGGCATAATACACGATCTATTTTAGAGCAGGATCCATGTGCTGCTGAAAAGAAAGTATATTCACACATTGATGCATGAAATATTCTATTTCTGTCTATCAAGTCTAAATTATTGAGTGTATTATACACTCAATAATTTAGACTTGATAGACATATATAGAATATCTATAGTTTCTTTGTTTAGTTCTATTCAGAAGATCTGTTCAATGGTGAGTCATGTGTTACAGTCACCCAGTATTACTGTATTCTGGTCTATTTGGTTCTCAAAATTGAGTAGAGTTTGTTTGATGTATGTAGATGCTCCAAAATTTGTAGCATATGTATTTACAATTGTTATGTCTTGCTGATGTATGATTCTCCTAAGCAGTATGAAATATCCTTCTTTATCACTTTTGATTAACATTGGCTTGAAGTCAACTTAATCTAATATGAGGATGGAAAACCCTGCTTGTTTACACAGTACATATGAGTCGAATGTTTTTTCCCAACCTTTTACCTTTTGTCTGTGGATGTCTTTTCCTAAAAGAGGAGTCTATTGAAGGCAGCATATTGTTGTGTCTTTTTTTTTTAAATCCAATCTATCAGTCTATATCCTTTGATTGATGAGTTTAGGGCATTAACACTCAGGGTTATTACTAAGACATGATTTTTGTTCCCAGTCATTTTGTTTTTTAACTTCACTTGGTTTTTCTTTGATTGATTTTCCTTTAGTGTCATTCTTCCGTTTGCTGATTTTCATTGTTATTTTTCATTTCCTCCTCATGGAATATTTTTCTGAGGGTGTTCCATAGTGCAGGGATTCTAGTTGTAAAATCTTTTAAATTTGTTTATCATAGAAGGTTTTTATTTTGTCATTAAATATAAAGCTTAATTTTGCTGGATATAAAATTCTTGGTTGGGGGACTAGGGTTGTGGCTTAATGGTAGAGCACTCACCTAGTACATGTGAGGCCCTGAGTTCGATCCTGTACACCATGTATAAATAAATAAAATAAAGGCATTGTGTCCACATACAACTATAAATAAATAAATATATAAATAAATAAAAAAATCTTGGTTGGCATCCATTTTTTTTTTCAGAGCTTGGTATATGTTATTCCAAGCACTCATAGCTTTGAATGTCTGTGATGAAAAATCTGCTGAGATATGAAATGGTCTCCCCCTATAGGTAATATGTTTTCTTTCTCCTGTGGCCTTTATTTTGTATGTGAGGTAAATTCATTATAATTTGCCTTGGTGTAGATGTGTTGGGATTTTATACATTTGGTTTCCTGTAAGCCTCTTATACTTGATTTTCCAATTTATTCTTCATGTTTAGGAAATTTTCTGATATTATTTCATTGAATAGATTGTTCGTTCCTTGGGTTTGTTTCTCTATTTTTTTCTGTACAGATAATTATTAAACTTGGTCTTTTTTTTTAATTTTTTTTATTGGTTGTTCAAAACATTATAAAGCTCTTGACATATCATATTTCATACATTAGATTCAAGTTGGTTATGAACTCCCAATTTTACCCCAAATACAGATTGCAGAATCACATGGGTTACACATCCACATTTTTACATAATGCCCTATTAGTAACTGTTGTATTCTGCTACCTTTCCTATCCTCTACCATCCCCCCTCCCTCCCCTCCCATCTTCTCTCTCTACCCCATCCACTGTAATTCATATCTCTCCTTGTTTATTTTCCCATTCCCCTCACAACCTCTTATATGTAATTTTGTATAACAATGAGGGTCTCCCTCCATTACCATGCAATTTCCCTTTTCTCTCCCTTTCCATCCCACCTCATGTATCTGTTTAATATTAATCTTTTCTTCCTGCTCTTCCTCCCTGCTCTGTTCTTAGTTGCTCTCATTATATCAAAGAAGACATTTGGTATTTGTTTTTTAGGGATTGGATAGCTTCAATAAGCATAATCTGCTCTAGTGCCATCCATTTCCCTGCAAATTCTATGATTTTGTCATTTTTTAGTGCTGCGTAATACTCCATGGTGTATAAATGCCACATTTTTTTAATCCATTCATCTACTGAAGGGCATCTGGGTTGGTTCCACAGTCTAGCAATTGTGAATTGTGCTGCTATGAACATCGATGTAGCAGTATCCCTGTAGCACGCTCTTTTAAGGTCTTCAGGGAAAAGTCCAAGAAGGGCAATAGCTGGGTCAAATGGTGGTTCCATTCCCAGCTTTCCCAGGAGTCTCCATACTGTTTTCCAGATTGGCCGCACCAGTTTGCAGTCCCACCAGCAATGTACAAGAGTACCCTTTTCCCCACATCCTCTCCAGCACTTGTTGTTGTTTGACTTCATAATGGCTGCCAATCTTACTGGAGTGAGATGGTATCTTAGGGTGGTTTTGATTTGCATTTCTCTGACTGCTAGAGATGGTGAGCATTTTTTCATGTACTTGTTGATTGACTGTATGTCCTCCTCTGAGAAGTGTCTGTTCAGGTCTTTGGCCCATTTGTTGATTGGGTTATTTGTTTTCTTATTGTTTAATTTTTTGAGTTCTTTGTATACTCTGGATATTAGGGCTCTATCTGAAGTGTGAGGAGTAAAAATTTGTTCCCATGATGTAGGCTCCCTATTTACCTCTTTTATTGTTTCTCTTGCTGAGAGAAAACTTTTCAGTTTAAGTAAGTCCCATTTGTTGATTTTTGTTATCAACTTTTGTGCTATGGGTGTCCTATTAAGGAATTTGGAGCCCGACCCTACAATATGTAGATCGGAGCCAACTTTTTCTTCTATCAGACGCAGAGTCTCTGATTTGATATCTAGCTCCTTGATCCACTTTGAGTTAACTTTTGTGCATGGCGAGAGGAGGGGATTCAGTTTCATTTTGTTGCATATGGATTTCCAATTTTCCCAGCACCATTTGTTGAAGATGCTATCCTCCCTCCCTTGCATGCTTTTAGCTCCTTTATCAAATATAAGATAATTGTAGCTTTGTGGATTAGTCTCTGTGTCCTCTATTCTGTACCATTGGTCCACCCTCCTGTTTTGGTACCAGTACCATGCTATTTTTGTTACTATTGCTCTGTAATATAGTTTTAAGTCTGGTATCGCTATACCGCCTGATTCGCACTTCCTGCTTAGAATTGCTTTTGCTATTCTGGGTCTTTTATTTTTCCATATGAATTTCATGATTGCTTTATCCATTTCTACAAGAAATGCCGTTGGGATTTTGATTGGCATTGCATTAAACCTATAGAGAACTTTTGGTAATATCGCCATTTTGATGATGTTAGTTCTGCCTATCCATGAACAGGGTATATTTTTCCATCTTCTAAGATCTTCTTCTACTTCTCTTTTTAGGGTTTTGTAGTTTTCATTATATAATTCTTTCACCTCTTTTGTTAGGTTGATTCCCAAGTATTTTATTTTTTTTGAGGATATTGTGAATGGAGTGTTTTTCCTCATTTCCGTTTCAGAAGTTTTGTCGCTGATATACAGAAATGCGTTTGATTTATGCGTGTTGATTTTATATCCTGCCACTTTGCTGAATTCATTTATTAGTTCTAGTAGTTTTTTTGTAGACCCTTTTGGGTCTTCTAGGTATAGAATCATGTCGTCTGAAAATAGTGATATTTTAAGTTCTTCCTTTCCTATTTTTATGCCTTTAATTTCTTTCGTCTGTCTAATTGCTCTGGCCAGTGTTTCGAGAACTATATTGAATAGAAGTGGTGATAGAGGGCATCCCTGTCTTGTTCCAGATTTTAGGGGGAATGCCTTCAATTTTTCTCCATTGAGAATGATGCTAGCCTGAGGCTTAGCATAGATAGCTTTTACAATGTCGAGGTAAGTTCCTGTTATCCCTAGTTTTTCTAATGTTTTGAACATAAAGGGATGCTGTACTTTGTTGAATGCTTTTTCTGCGTCTATTGAGATGATCATATGGTTCTTATTTTTAAGTCTATTGATGTGGTGAATAACATTTATTGATTTCCGTATATTGAACCATCCTTGCATCCCAGGGATGAATCCTACTTGATCATGGTGCACAATTTTTTTTGATGTGCCTTTGTATCCGATTCGCCAGAATTTTATTGAGGATTTTTGCATCTATGTTCATCAGAGATATTGGTCTGTAGTTTTCTTTCTTTGAGGTGTCTTTGTCTGGTTTCGGAATCAGGGTGATGTTGGCCTCATAGAATGAATTTGGCAGAGCTCCTTCTTTTTCTATTTCCTGAAATAACTTGAAAAGTATTGGTATTAATTCTTCCTTAAAGGTTTTGTAAAACTCCGCTGTATACCCATCCGGTCCTGGGCTTTTCTTGGTTGGAAGTCTTTTGATTGCTTCTTCTATTTCATCTATTGTTATTGGTCTGTTTAAGTTGTGAGATCCTCCTGACTCAGTCTGGGCAAATCATATGACTTAAGGAATTTATCAATGTCTTCACTATCTTCTATTTTATTGGAATATAGGTTTTCAAAATAATTTCTAATTGTCTTCTGTATTTCTGTAGTGTCTGTTGTGATATTGCCTTTTTCATCCCGTATGTTAGTGATTTGAGTTCTCTCTCTTCTTCTCTTCGTTAGCATGGCTAAGGGTCTGTCGATCTTATTTATTTTTTCAAAGAACCAACTTTTAGTTTTGTTAATTTTTTCAATAGTTTCTTTTGTTTCAATTTCATTGATTTCCGCTCTGATTTTAATTATTTCTTGCCTTCTGCTACATTTGCTGTTGTTTTGCTCTTCCTTTTCTAGGGCTTTGAGATGAAGTGTGAGCTCATTTATTTGTTGGTTTTTCCTTTTTTTGAGGAATGACCTCCAAGAGATGAATTTCCCTCTTAAAACTGCTTTCATTGTGTCCCATAGATTCCGATATGTTGTGTCTGTATTTTCATTTATCTCTAAGAATTTTTTGATTTCTTCCTTTATGTCTTCTGTAACCCATTGATCATTCAGTAACATATTGTTCATTTTCCATGTGATGTAGTGGATATACTTTTTTCTCAGCAGCACATGGATCCTCCTCAAAAATAGACCATATATTATGCCATAGGGCAACCCTCAGTAAATATACAGGGGTGGAGATAATACCATGCATTTTATCTGATCATAATGGAATGAAACTGGAAATCAATGATAAAAGACGGAAGGAAAAATCCTAAACTTGGTCTTTTGATGTTAACCCATAATTCTTGGAAGTTCTTTTCATGGTTTCTTACCATCTTTACTGATTGGTCAACATATTTTCAAGATTATACTTTGTATTATATACTTTGTGTTCATTGTTTGGGGTTCTGTATTACAAGTAATCTAGTCTATTGGTGATGCTTTCTATTGTGTTTTTTATTTGATTTATTATTTCCTTCATTTCAAGGAGTTCTGTTTGTTTGTTTTTTTCAGAATCTCAATCTCATTCTTGATGTAATCTTTTGTTTCCTGTATTTGATCATGTAGATTTTTATTGAAGTGATCTTTTGTTTCCTGTGTTTGTTTTCTTATATCATCATTTAGTTCACAGAACATTTTAGTCATGTACATCCTGAACTCCTTCTCTGCCATTTCTTCTATTGTGCTGTCCATGGATTCTAATAACATAGTAACTTGGCTTGTCAAGGTACTTTCTTCCCTTGCATTTCATGTTGTTCATGTGTCTTCCCTTCCAGCAGTGCAGACCCAAGTTTTTACAGTTTCTACCCTATAGACTTATAGTATCTCTACAGATTTCCAATAGCTTTCCTTTAGGGGGAGGTGAATAGTAACAGGTCTCAATGCAAACAATATGCAACCTTAAACCAAATAGTTCCTATTAAGATGTTTATAGTTTTGTCACAATAGACAAAATGATGTATTTGAGTATCATCTACAATACATACAATAGGTTTGTGAAAGATAGTATAGTTTCTAACGGTGAACAAACAGAGAATCATGGTGCATAGGATGAGCTGTTAAGAAGTAGGATGTGAGGATATAGAAGTATTAGACCTAAGGAGGTATGGATGAGGAATCAAAATAAGTTGGCTGGTAGTAGTAGAATAGAGAGAAAGAGATTTTTTGAAGACAGAAAAGTGAGAAGAGTATAAATAGAGTTCAAAAAAAACCATAAAAATAAATAAACTAATAAGAAAAAGAAAAAAAATATATTGATAAAAGATAAAAGAATATACAACAAAACTGAAATATACTATTCAGACATCCCAGTCCTCAGTAGCTGAATGCATGAAAAAGTACATGGTTTCAGTGTATAGAGTTCAGTGTCTTTCCTGCTTCCCTTCTCATCCAGTAGGTGGGGTTGTCTGTTGTTTGCAGGTATCTCCACCCATAGGGTGGTTACGGTTTTTAGTGTGGGAGGGTTGTTCTTGGAGACAGAACTCCTGGTGGTGGGGCATAGCAATTGCTGGCCCCCATTGGAAGACTGCACCTCAAAGATCTCCTCTGGTGCCCACTCATGTGATGTGGGCACCTGCTCTTAGCCCCTTATATTGCTTGTGGAACCCAGAATTTCTGGTCTCTAAGTTAGTCTCTAAATTGTATCTCTCATGTCCCCCCTCCTTTTCTACTTCCCAATCAGGAACCTTTCTCTCTGGAGGTCATGCAGGCTGAGCTCTGGGTATTGCACACCTGATGTGGAGAGAGACTCTGTATCAGGCAAATCAGGACCTAGCTTTTAGAGTTAAGGGCTCACCACATAGCTTCTGG
This sequence comes from Marmota monax, assembly GCF_021218885.2. Lineage (NCBI taxonomy): Eukaryota > Metazoa > Chordata > Mammalia > Rodentia > Sciuridae > Marmota > Marmota monax. The sequence goes on along the minus strand of NW_026694490.1, from coordinate 3,069,944 downwards.
TGCTGTGCCAGGTCAGTGGCTTGGGGATGCAGTGTTAGGGGGCAAAGGGTACCTTGATATTTATTCCAGGCCCTAGCCAGTGTCCCAAGATGGGAGTTGTCCCACCTAAAGATGGTGATGGCAGCAGGAGAGGTAACCTAATTTGGTGATGAAGTTGTTCCAAGATGGAGGCAACCATTTTCAGAGATGGGGCTGCAAGGATGAAACATGTAGTGGCATATTGTGTTGCATCAGGAGTTGCATCAATGTGATGTGTGGTGGGTGACTGTCTAGAGACCTTGACCAGTGTCCCCAGGTGAAGGATATTACTTGGAGGGGAATATGGCAGTAGTAGCTATGTCCCAAGATGAGGGCATCATGGGATCATGGGCAACATGGGGAGCACTGTGTTGCTTGATGGGGAGCCCGTATGCAACAGGGTCTATGTGGGCATGGACTGAAGTCAGAAGTGGCGAGAACACGTAATTTTACAGCTAGTGTTTCAATTCTATTAATAAGATATCATAGGATGAGTGCTTTATAAAGAAAAAAAAGCTTTGTTTGGGTCAGAGATTTGGGAATTTAAAGATATAGCACAGCCAGACACAGTGCCTAAAATTCTAGCAGCTCATGAGGCTGAGACAGGGGAATCAAGAATTCAAAGTCAGCTTCAGCAAAAGCAAGACATTAAGCAACTCAGTGAGACCCTGTCTCTAAATAAAATACAAAATAATGCTGGGGATATGGCTTAGTGCGTGAGTGCTCCCGAGTTCAATCCCTGGTACCACCCTCCACAAAATAGCAGAATATCACCTCAGCTCTGGTGAAGTCTATTAAGTGATGACAACCCAGTGGTATAGAGAGTGACAGGGATTGCTCAAAAACTATGTTAATCCATTCTGAGTACATGTCCCCAGTGATGTAATGGCATCCCACTAAGTCTCATATCTTAAAGGTCCTAACAATTCTTAATACCATCACACTAGGATCAAGATTCAAACACATGACCCTTTGGGTAAGACTCTCAAACCATATCTAGACCTTAATATTCTGCCCTGGCCTCAAAGTTTCTGTCTCACAATGTAAAATGCATTAATTTCATCCAAAATTGTCCCAAAGTCTTATGGAAGTTTCTATATCTCCCCTGTTTTCACACAAGCACAACCAATGTCTTCTCTGTGAGTCAAGGCAAACTCTCCTAGTTGTGTGTACATGTAAAAAGACCAAGTTGCATACTTGCAAGATAGAGTGGTGAAATAGGAATAAGATAAATCTTTGTATTCCAAGAGAGAGAAATAGGGAGAAGGGAAGAATTTGCACAAAGCAAGACCAAAACCAACTAGGGTAGACTCTGCATACTGCATTAGCGGGGTGAATCCCCAAGTCCTTGAGCAATTCCACTCTTGTGATTTGCAAACTCCATGTAGTTTATGGGCTCAGGTTGATGTCTGAAGCTTTTATGGGAAAGTTGACAAGCTTCAAGTTGTTCTGCATTTCAGTTCCCTCTTGTTCCTCCACTCCCATTGCTTTCATTGGTAGTTCCCTTCCAGGGCTACAATCTTGCAGCAAATTTCTGGGTAACCTCCCTGGCTTTCCTTTGAAATCTTGGTGGAAGCTGACATAACCAAACAATTTCTGCATTCTGCACACCTCAAAACTAACATTATATGGATGATGAGTTCTGATGCTTCCACAACTAGTACCTGGGTCCACTTGAATTATGTCTACAGTCATGGTCTACTTAGACAGAATGCAGAGAGACAAATGCTGAGTTTTCCCTGGGCAGCGAATGCATTCACAGTACCCTCAAGCTAAATCCTCCAAATAATTCTGATCTTGAAGTCCTGTGGGCCTGTAATAGTTGAATTAGGCTTGAAGATTTCTAAAATGCACTTGGAGCCTTTTCTCAAGTGTTCTGACAACTGGAATTTATACTAATTTGTTTAGCAAGTGGCAAATATACTTTGTTCATTAATAGGAAGACAATATTTTAATAATATGGATACTATTCAAATTGATTTATAGATTTAATGTAATTGGAATCAATTCCCAATAAAGAGCAGTTTGCACAAATTGAAAAGATGATTTTAATGCATACCAAAGTACAAAGGGCCAAAATAGCTCGCACTTTTATGAAGAAAATATATGTGTATTACCCTACCAGTAATAAAGACTTACTATAAAAAAAAGTGACTTGGGCTGGGAATATGGCTCAGGTAGGGCACTCACTTAGCACTTGCGAGGCCCTGGGTTCAATCATCAGCACCACATAAAATTAAATAAAATAAAGGTATTGTGTCTAACTACAACTAATATATATATATAAAGAAAGAAAGAAATAAAGTGACAATATCATGTGATTTAGGAAAAATAAATAAGATAATTATTTTCTCTCACTGTCACATTTTGCAATAAGTATTTTTAAAATTTCTGAAAGAACAAATACTCAGTTCATAATCACAATAACAGAAAAAATACTACTCTTTATCTTATGGTCATAGTACTTACATGTCTTTTCTAATCAGTTGAATATTTCTAATCAATTTAATTTTCTAGTATCTGAAACTCTGGGATCTTTGTGAAGGCTATCTGACCTTGAAATCTGTGATATTATCTAGATAATAGACTGATTCACTTACTTAATCTTAGAATTTATTTCAAGTTAATAAAATTTTATTTCTGGACAATTTTTTAATTCATGGTCATTGGAGCAGAAAGTACAGAGAGTTTTCATAACTTCCCTGTCCTCACACAAGCAGAACCTTTCTTATTATTAAACTTATGCACCAGAGTGTTGATTTGTTATAGTCAGTGAAACTACATTGACATGCTACTCTCAAAAAGTCCATAGTTTACATCTGGGTTCACTCTTGGGACTGTAAATTCTTTGGGTTTGGACAAATATATGATGACAGGTATCCATCTTCGTGGTATGTTTCAAAGAAGTGTGACTGCCTTTAAACTTCTCATTGCTCTATTCTTCCATAACCTGAAACCTAAATCATGGGCAAACACTGTAATTTTGTTTTCTCCAAAGTTTTGCTTATTCAAAATGTCATATAAGTGGAATCAAACATTATTCAAATTAATTAATTTCAAATTATTTATTTCACATATTATTATTAATTTAGGTATTCTCTAATTTTCATAGTGCTTGATAACATTTCTATTCAGGACTTAATAATGTTTTATCTGTTCACCTACTAAAGGACATCTTGATCACTTCCTCATTTTTATAATTATGAATTGAAGCTATCATAAAAATTTTTTGTTGGCATTTAATTGTTAAAAAACAATACATATGCATGGGCTGTTTTGTGTACAAAGTGTTATGATCAATTCAGAGTAGTTAGCATTTTTTTCTCTTTAAACATTTATCTTTTTTTCTGTGTGTGTGTGTGTGTTTGTGTGTGTGTGCTGGAAATTTTCCCATTCTTTTCATCTAGTTCTTTATAAAGAATATAATAAATTATAGAAAACTGTGGTCACCCTACTATATTTCATAACTATAAAACTTTTTCTTCTATGTAACTGTAATTTTATTCTGACTCCCATAGCATTTCCTAGCCTCTGAGAAAGATTATTCTGTTTTCTATTTCTATGAAATTAAGTTTTTTAGATCCTACGTATGATGAAAACATGTGATATTATCTTTATGTGTCTGCATTTTTTACCATATTCTCAAATTTATCATATTTAGTTTCATCCATGTTGCCAGAAAAGTAAGGATTTTATTCCTTTATTGCTAAACAATATTCTACAGATTGGACTAAATGAAAGACCCAACAATATGTTGCCTCCAAGAGACACATCTCATAGAAAAAGACATTCACAGACTGAAGGTGAAGGGTTGGGAAAAATGATACCCTTACATTGACTGTGCAAGCAAGTAGGAGTTTCCATCCTCTTATCAAATAAAATAGACTTCAATCTAAAGTTGATCAAAAGGATAAAGAAGGACACTACATACTGCTCAAGGGAACCATACACCAATAAGTCTTAATAATTATATATGCCCTAAACAATTGTGCATCTATGTTCATCAAACACACTCTTCTCAAGTTTAAGAGTCAAATAGACCACAACACAATAATTTTGGGGGACTTTAACACACCATTGTCACCATAGACAGATCTTCCAAACAAAATCAAAACAAAACAAAAAAAACTATAGAATTCAATAATAAAACCAATAACTTAGAGTCTACTGACATATACAGAATATTCCAACCTTCAACGAGAGAATATACTTTCTTCTCAGCAGCACATGGATCCTTCTTTAAAATACACCATATACTGTGCCACAAAGCAACTCTTAGCAAATATGAAAAATTAGAGATACTACCCTGTATTCTATCAGATCAAAATTAAATGAAATTAGAAATCAATAATAAAATAAGAAATATAATACACTCCAACACCTGGAGACTAAATAATACACTACTGAATGAACAATGGGTTACAGAAGACATCAAGGAGGAGATTAAAAAGTTTTTAGAGATGAATGAGAACACAGATACAACATGTCACAATTTTGGAGACTCTATGAAAGCATTTCTAAGAGGAAAGTTCATTGCATGGAGTTCATTCCTTAAAAGAAGAAAAACTAAAAAAAATGACTTAGCATTACATCTCAATTCCCTAGAAAAAGAGCAAATCAACACCAAAAGCAGCAGAAGACAGGAAATAATTAAAATCAGAGCTGAAATCAGTGAAATTGAAACAAAAGAAACAATTAAAAAAAAGACAGAACCAAAAGTTGGTTGTTTGAAAAATTAAACAAAATTGACAAACCCTTAGCCATGCTAACAAAGAGAAAGAGAAAACTCAAATCACTTAACATACATGATGAAAACGAAAATATCAACAGACACTACAGAAATACAGAAGATAATTAGGAATTATTTTGACAACCTGTACTCCAATAAAATAGAATATATTGAAGTTATCAACAAATTTCTAGAGTCAAATAATTTGCCCAAATTGAATCAGGATGATATAAACAATTTAAAAAGATCAGTTTCAAGTGACGAAATAGCAGATGCCATCAAAAGTCTACCAACCTAGAAAATCCCAGGACCAGAAGCATACACCATGGAGTTCTACAAGACCTTTAAAGAAGAATTAATACCAATACTCATCAATTTATTTCAGGAAATAGAAAAAGAAGCAGCAATTCCAAACTCATTCTATGAGGCCAATATCACTCTGATTCCAAAACAGGCAAAGACACAAAAAAGTAAGAAAACTTCAGACCAATATCTTTAATGAACATAGATGCAAAAATTGTCAATAAAATTCTGGCAACTTGAATACAAAAACATATCAAAAAGATTATGCATCATGGTCAAGTGGGATTAATCCCAGGGATGCAAGGTTGGTTCAACATGCAGAAATCAATAAGTTTAAATCATCACATCAATAGACTTAAAGTTAAGAATCATGTGATAATCTCAACAGACACAGAAAAAGCATTTGACAAAATACAACACCCCTTTATATTCAAAACACCAGAAAAACTTGTGATAACAGGAATATATCTCAACATCATAAAGGCTATCTATGATAAGCCCCAGGCCAACATCATTCTAAAAGGAGAAAATTGAAGGCATTCCCTCTGGAACAACACAGGGATGCCCTCTTTCACCACTTCTATTTAACATAGTTCTTGAAACACTGGCCAGAGCAATTAGACAGATGAAAAAAAAAATAAATGAATACATATAGGAAAAGAAGAACTCAAATTGGCACTATTTGCTGATGATATGGTTCTATAACTGGAAGATCCTAAAAGTTCCACCAGAAAACTCCTTTAACTAGTAAATGAATTCTTATATATATCACTTTGATTTCTTTCATCTGTCTAATTGCTCTGGCCACTGTTTCAAGAACTATGTTGAATAGAAGTGGTGAAAGAGGGCATCCCTGCCTTGTTCAAGCTTTTAGAGGGAATGCCTTCATTTTTTTTTTCCATTTAGAATGATGTTGACCTGAGGCTTAGTGTAGATAGCCTTTACAATGTTGAGATATGGTGCACCTGTAATCCCAAAAACTCGAGAGGCTGAGTCAGGTGTATTCAAGTTCAAAGCCAGCCTCAGCAACTTAGTGAGGCTCTAAACAACTAAGAGAGACCCTTGGTATCAAAACCAAACAAAATTTGCCAGGTGGTGAGTGTCCCTGGGTTCATTTCTTGCCCCCCCCATGCTATTGATTTATTATGTTTATTTTTTAAATATTTTTTTAGTTGTAGATTAACACAATATTTTTATTTTTGTTTATTTTTATGTGGTGCTAGGAACCAAATCCAGGGCCTCATGCATGCAAGGCAAGCACTCTACCACTGAGCTACAATCCCAGCCCTGTTATGTTGATTTTTTTTATCCTACTATTTTATTAGATTGATTTTACAGTCAGTTTTTATTATTGTGAGACATTGTGTGTTTATGTCTGTGGTGTATTTAAGTTTTTCTATAATGGAAATTCCCTATGACTTGAACTTTATCTTGTTGGTTTCAGAGTTCCCTCATTTGACAGTTTAACTATAATATACCTGACAGAGGACCTTTAATGTTTAAACCAACTGAGGTCCCATGAGTTTCTTGGACATGGATGTCCATACCCTTTCTGAGATTTGAAAAGTTTTGCTTATTATTTAATTAGATAAGATTTTTAAGAATTTTTTTCTTCCTCGCCACCTTTGATAACACATAACACACATAATGAAAATCTGTTTTATTAATAAATTCCCACAAGTCTTACAGTCTTTCTGCATTCTTTTGTTATGGCTATTTTATTTTCTGACTTAGTTATTTCAAAAGTCCTGTCTTTAGGCTGAGAAATTCTTTCTTCTGCTTGACCTATTTTATTGTTGGATTCTCAAGTGTGTTTTATATTTCCTTATTGGGGTCTTCAGCTCAAGATTATACTTGGTTATTTTTTATTGTCTCTATTTTTTCCTCTATTTTTCATGCAGATCAAGAATCATTTTTCTGAGTTTATTGGGTTGTCCACTCTTTTGTAATTCATTGAGATTCTTTAAAATACTTAAAATTCTTTAAAATACTTTATTATCTCTATTTTTTCCTCTATTTTTCATGCAGATCAAGAATCATTTTTCTGAGTTTATTGGGTTGTCCACTCTTTTGTAATTCATTGAGATTCTTTAAAATACTTAAAATTCTTTAAAATACTTTATTATCTCTATTTTTTCCTCTATTTTTCATGCAGATCAAGAATCATTTTTCTGAGTTTATTGGGTTGTCCACTCTTTTGTAATTCATTGAGATTCTTTAAAATACTTAACTTGAATTTTTCCTGGCAATTTGTTAAATTCAAATTCATATATCTTAGGGTATATTGTTAGATACTTATTGTGGTCCTTTAGAATTGTCATGTTATTTTGCTTTTTTATGCTTTGTGTTTCCTTATGTTGATATTTGTACTTCTAGTGAAACAATAATCTATTTCAAGTTTATAAAGTGGTTTTCACAGTATAAGACTGTCTCCTGGTGACACTTCCTACAATATTTTTAAGTGCGCTATATTAGCTTATTTTTTTTAGGTTGGTAGTATAGTATAGCCTCCATGTTTCTTATTTAGCTATAATAAATTTGTCAATGGCACCATGTGTCTCATCAGACTGTGCTTACGGAGTTTGTGATACTGCTTCATCATCTGGTTTGCAGGATTCTTGAGTCTATAGAAGGATGGGTAGGACCAATTGGCTTTTTTCCATGGTTATAGGCAGGTGGGTTGGGGAATCTATTTTGTAGAGCTGAGGGTCAATGGGTAGGGTCATGTGGTTGTTTCCCAAGTACCAATAAGACAATCTTCTAAGTTAAGTCCACATAGATTCTTACTGTGATGTACATTGGTATACAGGGGTGCCAAACTGCACTGTAACATTATATACAGGTGGCCAGTCTCTAGATATGAAGGAGCATATGTTTTCGGGAAGAGCACAATATCAATTGAACACATTTTTTTTTCTGGCAATGTAGTGATATGAATTCCTTTGCAGCTCCCCAAACTTAATTCAAGGCCTGTTGGGTCTGCAAGCTTCTTATGTTTTGGGTGTACATATAATTCATGGGGAATGCTGGAACCTCCAGCTTATCCATTTCCTATTGCAAGATCCCACTTGGTTCAGGGTTGATATTGTCTGGAGAGCACATGGGCGATGCTATATACTTTATTCTCTCCTGTAGAAAAACAATATAATTTGTAGTTTCTTTGTTTTGGTAATTTTTTTGTAGTGGAAAGCATATTAGACAACTTTTAGTCATATTACTGATGTCAACTTTGAGTAATTTGTGTGTGTTTGTTGATGCGACTTTTCAATCCATCTGAGTAAATCCAAAACAGTGTAATTGATGGATCATGTAGTAGGGATATATTTAGTTTTGTAGAACCATCCCAAATTTTCTTCTAAAACGACTAAAACATTTTGCATTTCTATTGGAAATGAACTAAATGTTCTATGGGTACACATCCTTCCCAGGATTTAGAATTCTCAGTGTTTTTTTTTTGCCATTCTAATATGTGTATAGTGGTATATTCATTGCTTTAATTTGCAATTAATTAATTACATTTGATGTTGATGATATTTTCATACACTGTGGTTTGATTGTTAGCATCTCCAACCAAATCACGTATGAAATTGTGATTTCAGTGTTTTAGCATTAAGTGTGGGACATTCTGGCAAGTAATTAAGTCATGAGCTCTGCCCTCATGAATGGATTTAGTGCTGTCTTCAACTGACTGAGAGGAGTTTGTCCTTTATTCTATGTGATAGTCTGGAATGAATCCATTCTGTTTTGTGAGGACACACAAAAAGTGTCATCTATGATGAACAGACCCACCAGAAATCAAATCTATTGTAGCTTTATCTTTTACTTCCCAGGTCCCAAAACTGTGAGCAATATAATTCTGTTGTTCATAAATTACCTAGTCAAAGGTAGTTTTGTTACAGTAGTAGGAATAGGCTAAGACAGCTTACTTTCTACCTGTATGTCTTCTTTGAGGTGTCTGTCCTTGTCTTTTGCCCATTTTTAAATTACTTTTTATATTTGAGTTTTAATGGTTCTTTATTGATATAATGAGAAGACAAGTCACTGATTGAGCAAAGGGAATTGTGATAAAATATTACTATACAAAATATACAGAAAGCTCAAAGGGTTTTTTTTTTCCTTAACCGGTTGCCTTATTAATACTTAGAATTCTTACACTTATAACCTTGCATGGAAATGATTTTACTTTTTAACTACTAGATCTTGAATGCAAAACAGCCATATAATTTCACTTAACTGCTAGATCTATTGTACTTATGATTCGGTCAGTTCTTGGACTTGCATTTGAATTTAATATTGAAGGTTCCAATTACCCTTTTGTGATTTTCTTGAAATGATTATCGTTACTTCAGGAACATCACTGCGACCCTGGTATCTCTTTTCTTAGAGGTCACCAAAGAACTATTGAAAATGAGAACTGTGGGCTTAAGCCAAACCACATCTCTAAATGATTCCAAGCTTAATAACAATCTCAAGAGCTCTTCAGAGCCTACTGAAATATATGTCTGTAGAATTAGTCTGAAACATCTTTGAAAATAAAAATATTAAGTTTCAGGGAACTGTGAGAAACATTTTATGTGAATGAGAACATTTAAAAATAATTACACATGCCATCATGATGGGGCATGTCATCTAGGAGTCATGCATGGCATACCGTGAATAGGACAACAGAATTGAATTTCTGCATCCCAAACTTTACTGTCACTACATAAAAATAACTACTACTGCTGTTCAAAATTGCTTTAAGCAAAAGCTCTAACATTCCAAATGATCCTGCAAATCCCATTTCTATATGCTTTTTAAGTTGTTTAGTTCTGAATCAGCACTCTAAAAGTGTGTTTAAACACTGCAGGTAACCATTTCCCATGGAACAAATAGGAAGGAAATCAGGTTATGGTGAGGGCACCCAGCAGGACTCTTCCACTGTCTACTCTGTGTCAATGTAAACTGATTTCTTTAAGAAAGACACTCAGGGAAAAGAGAACAGATTGCAGGAAACATGTTCTGCATGCAAGAAAGAGCAAAGTGATAGGATACAGGATCCTTTGTGATAATTATGTAAAAGGATAAAAAGCTGCAAAAGAATATAGCTATAGAGTAACAATATTGCAGCAGGTGGAAGTTGTACAAACTAGGTTTTCTTGCAACAGCACAGAACAGATAACACATGAATGTTCTGGCCTGTTCTCTTATTTTATGCAAAATAATTGCTAGCTTATAAATTTGTGATGGTTTCTTTATCATGGTTCATGTTACTCACCTTGCCATTTGCTAAACACAAGGTTTGAGCTAAATGAATAAAAAGTCCACCATGTAGCAACTGCATCGGACTGTGTGCATTACGAGTAATCAAAAAAAAAAAAAAAAACATAAAATTCTGAGCATGTAGCTGGAAGTATTATAAAGAGCTAAGAAAATTGAGATATATTTGTGCTTACAAACTTAATGAGTTGCATGCTAGTTTAGCACAGTAGTATACAGAAGGGAACATTTCACAAAGGGTAGAATCTCCCAGCCCAAACTTGAACACCAAAAGGCAGCTATTTCAGTGAAAAAAAGCTAAGTATTCTTCTACTTTGAGATATGACAATTGCATTGCTAACAATATAAGCACTTTTTCTGAAAAAATTAAACATTTTATTTTGAGATAATATGAAATTCATATGCAGTTTTTGGAATAGCACAGAGATTCCTGGGAGCCTTCCAAAGGTTCCCACATGGTAGTATCTTATAAATTTGCTATAGTTCAGTATCAGAATTAGGGTACTGACATTGGACAAATTACATCACAAGAGTGTATCTTACTCCTTTTTATCCACAAGCATTACTATTATTACCACCATTTCTCCTTAACCATTGACAATCATTTATGTGTTCTCTATTTCTATAATTTTGTCAACTTGAGAATTTTTTTATAAATAAAATCACATAAAAATGTGACCTTTGTGATTGGCTTTTATTTCTTGTAAGTGTGACTCCTAGGAGATTTGTCCCAATTATCTTGTGTACAATAATTTATTACTTTTTATTGTTGAAATCATGGAACAATGGTTTGTTTAACCATTTACACGTTGAAGGACATCTGGTTCTTCTCAGTTTGGGGTTACTATGAATAAAGTTCCTATTAAAATTCTTATATGTATTTGTGTATGAACATAAGTTTTCAGGTCCCTGATTAAATTACCCAAGAGTGAAATTACTTGGTCTTATGGTAGTTGCACACTTAGTTTTTTCACATTTAGTTTTATAAGAAATTCTACACTATTTTTCAGAATATACATTTAAATTCCCAATATAAATGTATGAATCATGATACATTACTGTACTCTTGCCAGAATTTGATGCTTGCATTATATTTTTAGTTTAGTCATTCTGATAGTTTCATAGTGATAGCTAATTAGGGTTTTAAATTGCATTTCCCCAATGATTAATGAATCTAATATTTTATATCATTTTGGAAATTTTATTAACACATTAATTGTGTATGTAAACACATTTCAGAGTGATATTTCTATATATTCATACAGTATGCACTGATTGGATTCAAAGACTTCTCCTATTCTCCCTCCACCTCATACCCTTCATAATCCCTAATAATCTGTATTCTACCCTCAGATAATTCTTTTAATTTTCTGCATATGAAATAAAATATGCAGTACTTGTTTTTCTTTTTGCCCTTAATGTCCTCCAGATCCATCCATTTTGTTGCAAATTACAGCATTTCCTTCTTCTTCGTGGCTGAATAATACTACATTCTAGTTGAATATTTTTTCATGTGATTATTTGTCATCTGTATATCCTATTTCATTAAATGTCTTCTCATGTCTTTTGTTCATTTCTAACTGAATTGTCTGGATTAATTTTACTGTTGGACTTTGGGAGTTCTTTACACATTCAAGGTACAAGTTTTTGTTGTTGGATATGGTTTTTTTTAAATAAATACTTGTTCCCCTTCAGGAGTTTTTTGTTCATGTTCTTAACAGAATATTTTGTACAGAATTTTTAAAAATTATAAGAACCAGTTTATCAATTCTCCTTTCATATATCATATTTGGGATTCCAGGTCAACAATACTTTTCAAGTTAATTTTTGTATAAGGTGTGAAGTTTAGGGAAGGATATTTTGTTTTGTTAATTTTTTCGGGTTTCCTTTTTGCTGTTACTATTTATCTATCGGTGTTTCATTAATCTAGCACCAATTTTGGGGAAAATATTTTCCAGTAGTTCATTGGTATGTTAATAGAGGGGTTAGCAATAAGAGACCATGGTTCAATAGTCAATGCTACAGAAAAAAATTAAAAGAAAAATAAATAAAAGATATCCATCGTTCATTAAATTGCTTTTGCACTTTTTTTAAAAAATCAGGTGAGCGTAGGGGATGTAGCTTAGTGGTAGAGTGCTTGCCTAGTATGCATGAGGCTCTGGGTTCAAATATCAGAATTGAAATTAAAAAATTGTCATGACATATTTGGATGACTTTTATATTTCTAGGGTATCATTTTTATTTCATTGGTCTACATGTCTGTCCACTTGTGTTACTCTAGCTAAATAAAATGTCATAGTATCAAGTATTTTTTCTCAATTATATTTTTCTTATTTAAAGAATCAAATTTTACCTCATATATACTTTGTGTCTTTCCATAAAATTTTAAAATACGATTGTCTATGCTATGAAAAGCCTTTATGGCATTTAACATGAATTACTTAAACTTATAGATAAATTTGTGGAGATTTGATACTTTTACCATGTTGAGTCTTCCCATTAATGAACATAGCCTGTGCCTCCATTTATTTAGGTCACCTTTGAGTTCTATTATCAAATTTTGTACTTATCACCATAAAGACATTGGATTTATTTAATAAAGTTTTTTTTTTTTAAATCAAGTACACCAGTGTTTATGGAAAGTTATACATTTTATTTTTTTTTTCAATTACCATGTTTTATTTTTAAAAATATTTTTCTTTTAAAATTGGTTTATTTTTGACTGATAGGTATTAATTATATACACTAATGGAGTTTGGTGTATTATTTGAACAATGTATATATGTGCACACTATATATATAGTGTGTACCAATCAAATCAAAATTTCCTTTTTTCACTCTCCTTCACTACATAACTCACATGCCTTACCAAACCACTAGTCATCACTACACTACATACATTAATGCCTGCATATTTTAGCTTTTACATGTAGGACAGAAAATGCAGTATTTGTCTTTCTGTGCATGACTTGTTTCACTTAAAATAATTTTCTCTAAGTACATCAATTTTGTTGAGAATATTTCATTATATTTATATATTCATATGGTAATTCTAATAAACATGTGATTGAATTTTTGTGTTGATCATAAATTGTAACATTGCTGAATATATTAGTTCTAGTAATTATTTTTATAGAGTATTTGGAATTTTCTACATAGAAAATTATTTCATCTACAAATATTGGGAGATGTACTTGATTTACGTTTTCCTTGCCTAAATTCCCTGGCCTATAAAGCTCTACTAGAAGTAAACTACTAGTTTAATAGAAGTAGTGAGACCAAAGAACATTTCATTGTCCAAAAACTGAAGGAACATGCATGTAGTCTTTTTTCATTTGTTCAAATTTGTTATACATAACAGTGGAATTCATTTTGACACATCATATATAAATGGAGTATAACTTCTCATTCTTCTGTTTGTACATGATGTAGAATTGCACTGGTCATGTAATCATACATGAACATAGGGTAATAATGCCTGATTCTTTCTACTATCTTTCTTACACCAGTACTCCCTCCCCTCCTTTTACTCCCCTTTGTCTAATCCAAAGTACCTCTATTCTTCCATAGACCTCCCTTATTGTGAATTAGCATCTGCATATCAGAGAAAATATTCAGCCTTTGGTTCTTTGGGATTGGCTTATTTTGCTTAGCACTATGGTCTTCAGTTCCATTCATTTACTGGCAAATGCCATAATGTCATTATTCTGCTATAAACATTGATATGGCTGCATCAGTATAGTATTGTGATTTTAAGTCCTTGGGTATAAACTGAGGAATTGGATAATTGGTTCAAATCTGTTTCCATTCCAAGTTTTCTGAGGAATCTTCATACTACTTTTCATAGTGGTTGCACCAATTTTCTATCCTGCCAGCAATGTTTGAGTGTACCTTTTCCCCAACACCCTTGCTGACACTTATTATTGCTTGAATTCATGATAATTGTCTTTCTGAATAAAGTGAGAAGAAATCTCTGTTATTTTGATTTGCATTTCTATAATTGCTAGAGATGTTCAACATTTTTTCATATATGTCTTCTGTAAAGTGTCTTTTCAGTTCCTTTGCCAATTTATTATTTGGGATATTATTATTGTTTTTTTTGTGTGTGTGTGTGTGTGTTAAGTTTTGAGTTCTTTATATATCCTAGAGACTAGTACTCTGAGCTGTGTGTGGTAAAGATTTTCTTCCATTCTGTAGGCTCTCTCTTCATAACCTTGACTGTTTTCTTTTCTGTGAAGATGCTTTTTAGTTTGATTCCATCCCATTTATTGATTCTTGATTTTACTTTTTGCACTTTAGGAGTCTCATTCAGGAAGTCAGTTCCTAAGCCAACAAGGGGGAGATTTGGGCCTAATTTCTCATCTATTAGACACAGGGCCTCTGTTCTAGTGCCTAAGTTTTTGACTCACTTTAAGTTGATTTTTGTGCATTGTGAGAGATAGAGGTTTAATTTCATTTTGCTACAAATAGATTTCCAGTTTTCCCAGGAGTATTTGTTGAAGGGTCTGTCTTTTTATCAATGTATGTTTTTGGTGCCTTTGTCTAGGATTAGATAATTGTATTTCTGTGAGTTTGTCTCTGTGCCTTCTATTCTAAGCCATTGGTCTATGTGTCTGTTTTGGTGCCAATACTATGCTGCTTTTTGTTACTATAGCTATGTTGTATAATTTAAGGTCTGGTATTGTGATGCCTATGGCATAATTTTCCTCACTAAAAATTGCTTTGGCTATTCAGGGTATCTTATTTTTCAAATGAATTTAATGTTTTTTTTTCTTTTTCTAGGAAGAATTTCATTGGAATTTTAATAGCAATTGCATTAAATCTGTATAGTGTTTTCAGTAGTATGGCCATTTTGACAATGTTGATTCTACATATCCAATAGCATGGAAGAACTTTTCATCTTCCAAGGTCTTCTTCAATTTCTTTATTTAGTGTTCTGTAATTTTCATTGTAGAGGTCTTTCACCTCTTTTGTTAGATTGATTCCCAGATATTCTAGTTTTTGAAGATATCGTGAATGGGGTAGTATTCCTAATTTCTCTTTCAGTGGACCACTGATATATTGAAATGTGTTTGATTTATGAGTGTTAATTTTATATCCTGCTACTTTGCTGAATTCATTTCTGAGTTCCAGAAGATTTCTGGTGGAATTTTTTGAATCTTTTAAATATATAATAATGTCATTGGAAAACAATGATACTTTTAGTTATTCCTTTTCCTATTCATATCTGTTTGATTTCTTTCTTCTGTGTAATTTTCTGGCTAGAGTTTTAAGGATGACATTGAATAAAAGTGATGACAGAGTGCATCCTTTTTGTGGTCTAGTTCTTAAAGGGAATGCTTTCAATTTTTCTCCATTTAAAATGATGTTGGCCTTGGGTTTAGCATATATAGCTTTTACGATGTTGAGGTATGTTCCTACTATCCCTAGTTGATTTGAACATGAAGGCATGCTGTATTTTGTCATTGCTTTTTATGCATCTATGGAGATAATTGTGTATTGCTTATCTTTAAGTCTATTGATGTGATGAATTATATTTATTGATTTCTGTATGTTCAACCAACCTTGCATCCCTGGGATGAATCTCATTTGATCATGGTGCACTAACTTTTAAATATGTTTTTGTGTGATTTGCCATTATTTTAATAAGAATTTTTGCATCTATGCTCAACAGGGATATTGGTCTTAAGTTTTATTTTCTTCATGTGTCTTTGTCTGATTTTGGTATCAGGGTGATACTAGCTATATAGAAAGAGTTTTGAAGTGTCCCCACAAATTATATTTCATTAAATAATTTGTGGAGTATTTGGGTTAATTCTTCTTTGAAGGTCTTGTAGAACATGGCCGAGAATCCGTTTGGTCCTGGGGTTTTCTTTGTTGATAGGCTTTTGATGGTGTCTTCTACTTTGTTGCTTGAAATTGATCTGTTTAAATTTTTTATGACCTCCTGAATCAGTTTGGGTAGGTTATATATCTCTAGCAATTTGTTGATATTTTTAAGATTTTCTGTTTTATTGG
The DNA here is from genome assembly GCF_021218885.2 of Marmota monax. Classification (NCBI taxonomy): domain Eukaryota; kingdom Metazoa; phylum Chordata; class Mammalia; order Rodentia; family Sciuridae; genus Marmota; species Marmota monax. The sequence goes on along the minus strand of NW_026694490.1, from coordinate 3,053,617 downwards.
AGTATAGATTTTCATAATTGTTTCTGGCTGTCTTCTGTATTTCATTAGTGTCCATCATGAATTTTAGTAATTTGAGTTTTCTCTCTCTTTCTCTTCATTAGTGTGTCTAAGGGATTATCAATTTTATTTTTTTTCAAGAACCAAATTTTTGTTTGGTCAATTTTTTGAATTGTTTCTTTTGTTTCAATTTCATTGGTTTAAGCTCTGATTTTAAATATTTCCTATCTTCTATTTCAAATGATATATTATATCTCTGGTGATTATACCACAGATTCCTGAATCCCTGTTCAGCTTTGTTTTTCAGTTTATTTTCTTTTTATATTAAAATTATGTCAACTTTTTCTCAAGTCAACTGATCTTATATCCTATGATCTCGACTCCACAATTGTGATTTTCCAGAAATTTTTAAAATTATATTGGTTAGTTTTTTTTTTTTCATTCAACAGTTTGTATTCAGTTTACAATGCTTAATTTTGTGTGTCAATTAGACAAGGCCATAGATGCTCAAATTAAATATTATTTCTGGATGTGCCTTTTCTGTAGAAATTTTTCATTTTAATCAATAACCTCAACAAAGTAGATGTTCTCCCAAATGCAAATAGATGCTACCCAGTGTGGTGAGCCGTACTAATAGACCGTGGCCGCCATTAGAAGATGGCGCCGGCTTCCACTGTGGCCTGTGATAAACAACTCCTTTTTTGGAGAGTTGGCGCGCAATCCCTTACCACCCTATGAGAGAGATCCACGTGGCAGCTTGGGATTGGTATGCGGGAGGCTTTATTAGGCTGTGCTTGGGCGCTCGGCGGGGGATTACTAGAAGATGATACTTGAATCAAGGCCTGAATAAACTGCTGAAAGAAGAATCCTGTGTCGTGTTTTCCCTTGCCGGCGAGGGGTCGCGACAATTGGTGGCCCGTACGGGGAATTATATTCCTTGAACCCAGGATCCAGAACTTTCAGCAGTCAGGGTGGTGCACCGGTAAGTTCCCAGGTAAAGTGGGACTCCGCAAGCAAATAGCGGGGCGCTCTCTCTGTAAATAGAGAGAGAGCGGGAAAAAGGACGCTCCCCTGTAAAAGGAAGAGAGCGGGGAATTCATAGAACGGAACGCTCCCCTGTAAAAGGAAGAGAGCGGGGATTTTTGTACTTTCACTTTCTTTATAGCTCTAAAAACATTATGGGCGCTACCTCTTCAAGCCCAATTTTGTTGGCCCTAGATGGGTTGTTACGTTCAAAAGGACTTAAAGTAAAGCAGAGCACTTTGCAGATGTTTTTGAGAGAAGCTGCCTGGGCCGCGGCCGCGGTCTGGGCATGAGGATGGCGGTGGGCTCAGTCAAGATGCAGCTGCCGTGCGAGAACCCGGCCCTGGCCACGGTGGTGGCGGCGGCAGACAGCGCTCTGCGCCGCAGTCCCAGCGCCCGCGAGCCAGAGCGCAAGCAGCCGCCGGCGTCGCTGCAGCCGCGGATGAAGGACCTGCCTGCACTGCTGCAGAGCGGGCTCACGCTGCGGAGAAAGCGGAGCGCCACCGGGGGCCGGGACCGGACGGAGCCGGTGTGGGTTCCAGAACGCCTGACAAGAAGAGTCCTGACAAATACATCTGAGTTAAATATAACCACTTTGGCCATTACTTCCCAGGTGTTGATTCTGTTGTCTCCTTCTAATCAGACCTCTAATGCCACTCATTTTAAGGCTTCTCCTTATTGCACTCCTGAGTGTGGCTTCCCCCCAACATTCACACCTTGCCAAGATCATTCTTGGGAGAAACATCAGGTCGCTAAAGGTTTCTCCCTTTCCCCCTCTCTTAAAAGATACTTGTATAATTCTTCCAACAATAATTCCACTACAGGAACAGGCTGGTCTTGGTTTCAATGGTTGATTTCCAATGAAAAGGGGGCCACAGCCGATGTCTCTGCTCTGGCTCAATTGAGAGGAGTCCAAAGTTGGCTGTTTAATGTGTCTGGCTCTGTACAGGACACTGATAATGGTAGGAGGCTTAAAAACATTTCATTCAATTCTCTGATGTCCAATGCTACACTGCCCTCTGCAGCAGTCTGTCTTCATTCTCCGTTTCTGTTCCTTTTGATCAATGATACCAATACTACAGAATCAGAAATGATTGACTGTTCTAATTGTACATGTGTCTTGTCTGAGTGTTGGAATGGATCCTGGAGCACGGCAGTTGTTATGAAGGTCCCGACTTTTGTCCCGATCCCGGTTACTGCGGATCCAGAGTCATTTCCTATTGTTGAACTGATTAGAGCCCATAGAGATTTTGGAATTACGGCAGCTATAGTGACAGCTGTGGCAGTGTCTGCTGCTGCAGCAGTTACAGCTGGAGTAGCCATGGCCAGTCAGGTTCAAACTGCTGCCACTATTAATCAGGTTATTCAACAAACATCCACCATACTTGAATCTCAAAGTAGAATTAATCAACACATTCTATCTGGGATTTTGGCTGCTAATCAAAGGATAGATCTGCTTCAAGCTCAAGTTGAGGAATTGTCAGACCTAGTACATTTGGGTTGTGTTGATCATCGTGCACATCTATGTATAACATCTCTCAGATTTAATGATTCCAGAAATACCTCTCAAATCATCGGACAGTACCTGGCCGAAAACTGGTCCATGGAAGCAGAGAAGTTGATCCAGACCCAACTGACACAAATTGCCATGTTGAACAACACTCGTGTGGACCCTGTGACATTGGGCCAATTTACGAATTGGCTGTCTTCTGCCTTTTCTTTCTTTAAGGAATGGGTGGGAGTAGGCATTTTTGGAGCGATATGTTGTTTTGGGATTGTCCTTTGTCTGTGGCTTTTCTGTCGCCTAAGAGCTCGCCATAGCCAAGAAAAGGCTATGATCGTCCAGGCTTTTGCAGCCCTAGAGAATGGTATCTCTCCACAAGTTTGGCTTGCGCAACTTAAGCAATAATTTCCTGGGTTTTGGCCATTGCACCCCAAGTCATCTTTGACATTGCACTGGGTTTGGCATGCCCTCCTCTTCCTGCCTTCCAAGTTTTGGAAGGCCCATGCACTCTGCAGGCCTTGATGCCATTGCACGCAGGTGGGCTTCCATGCTGGTGCTGCACTTTATGCTTTGGACCCTTCGTTTTCTCAGGGGCTGAGGGATGGTGTTGCCACTTCCAACCTCATAGTCACTGACCGGCTACTTGTAAAATCCCCTTTCTTTTTCACCGTCGTCACGATGCAGGATGCGAGGCAAAGCATTGCACTTGAGTGATCCCTCAACGGACCTCAAGGAAAGCATGTCCTATTGCATGCGGGTTTGATGTCCACGCCCCGCCCTATGAAAAAAGGAGTCGGCTGATATGGGACCAGGTCTAGGGAAGGGCCCTCCTTAGGACTGAACCATACACTGCAGCCACTTCTGCACAGTGGGATAGGACCTCTACTTTCACCTGCATTGTTTTATAAAACAGAAGGGGGAACTGTGGTGAGCCGTACTAATAGACCGTGGCCGCCATTAGAAGATGGCGCCGGCTTCCACTGTGGCCTGTGATAAACAACTCCTTTTTTGGAGAGTTGGCGTGCAATCCCTTACCACCCTATGAGAGAGATCCACGTGGCAGCTTGGGATTGGTATGCGGGAGGCTTTATTAGGCTGTGCTTGGGCGCTCGGCGGGGGGTCACTAGAAGATGATACTTGAATCAAGGCCTGAATAAACTGCTGAAAGAAGAATCCTGTGTCGTGTTTTCCCTTGCCGGCGAGGGGTCGCGACAACCCAGCATACTGATGGCCTGAATGTAATAAAAGGAAGAGAAGAGGAATTAGGATTTCTGTTCTGCCTCAATATATTATTTGGGACCTCACATTTCTCCTCCTACCCTTGGACTGAAATATATACCAATGGCACCCAATTTGTTCTCAGGTGTTCAGATTTGGAGTAAATTACAACAAGTGGATTTCCTGGGTCTTCAGGTTGTAGACTGCAGATCATGGAACTTTCCAGACTCCATGATCACATAAGCCAATTCTTGGTAATATCTATCATCTATAATTTCTGTTTCTATAGAGAACTCTTGACTAATAGATATTCTAGTATAAAGAATAATTCTATAATCTCAGAATGTTAAGTATAATTTTTGTGAAGTTGTTCAAGGGTTTGTGTAACTGAAATTCTGATTAGATTTAAGTATGGTTATACACTTTTCCAGTAGTAAACACTGATAGTACATGGCATGATCTAAAAACAGCTATGAACAAAACATCTATTTTTATTACATGTAAAAATCAATAATCCAGTGGGCTCTGTATATAAAACTTTCAAAGGCTGGGGTTGGGCTCAGTGGTATAACATTTGCTTCCCAAGTGTGAGGTACTGGGTTCATTTTAAAGCACCACATAAAATAAATAAATAAAATAATGGTATAATGTCCATTTACAACTAAAAATATATAAAAAACTTTCAAAAAATGTTTAAACCTATTGAATATTATTATGTTGGCTGGTTGCTCATAACGTAACAGGTCATAGTGGTGCAATGCACAATGAGCTTCTGAATTTTAAATATCAGCTCAAGCATTCCATACGTGACTAAAGATCTTCCATTTGTACCTTGATTGAGAATCATATCTCCTATAATCAGAGAAGTGATATATTTCTCCATTATAATGATGTTGCCTTGGGTTTAGCATATGTAGCTTTTATGATGTTGAGGTATGTTCCTACTATCCCTGAAAATCAAACAGAAAATCTCATTTGATAATTGGCTAAATTACACCACATGGAAACTCTCAGCTTCCAAAATGTCTCAGGCTAAAGTGAGATCATTAATTGGGAAAGAATAGAACCTTCAAGGATGGGATAGACACATTGGGGAAAATCATGAAGAACCTGAGAACACTGAAACATTAAATTTTAATGTGTCTAATTTTATTGTTTTCTATAATAAGTTATACATGACATTTCAACTCATTGTACACAAATGGAGCACAAGTTTTTATTTCTCTGGTTGTACACAATGCAGAGTCACACCATTTGTGCAATCATACATGTACGTAGGATAATAATGTCCATCTCATTCCACCATCCTTCCAACCCCCATACCCTCTCCCCTCGCCTCACTCCCCTCTTCCAAATCCAAAGTTCATCATTCTTCCCACCAACATCCACATATCAGGGAAAACAATTGTCCTTTGGTTTGGGGGGATTGGCTTATTTTGTTTAGCATAATATTGTCTAACTCCATCCATTTAACCTGAAAATGCCATAATTTCATTCTTTTTTAAGGATGAGTAATATCCCACTGTGTATATATACCATGGTTTCTTTATCCATTCATCTATTGAAGGGCATCTAGTTTGGTTTCACAGTTTGGCTATTGTGAATACTGCTGTTATGAACATTGATGTGGCTGTGTCACTGTAGTATGTTGATTTCAAGTCCTTTGGGTATAGACTGAGGAGTGGAATAGCTTGGTCAAATTGTGGTTCTATTCCAAGTTTTCTAAGGAATCACTATAATGCTTTCCAGAGTGGTTAAACCAATTTGCAGTCCCACCAGCAATGTATGAGTGTGTCTTTCCTCCTCGTCATTCAATAGCATATTATTTAGTCTCTACGTGTTTGAGTAGCTTCTATTTTTTATTTTATCATTGACTTCTTTTTAAAAATATTTATTTTTTTTAGTTATAGGTGAACACAGTATCTTTATTTTAGTTTTCTGTGGTGGTGAGGAGCAAACCCAGTGCCTCACACATGGTAGGCAAGTGCTCTAACTCTGAGCCACAACCCCAGCTCTTATCATTGATTTATAATTCCATTCTGTTATGGAATTAGATAGAATGCAGCATAGTATTTCTATATTTTTGTGTGTTTGCTAATAGCTGCTTTGTGGCATAATATGGAATATTTTAGAGAAGGATCTATGTACTGCTGAGAAGAAAGTGTATTTGCTCATTGATGGATGAAATATTCTATAAGTGTCTGTTAAGTCTAAATTATTGATTGTATTATTGAGTTCTATAGCTTATTTTTTAGTTTCAGTTTTGAACATCTATACAGTTGTGACAGAGGTGTGTTAATGTCACCCAGTACTCTTGTGTCTCTTTGATTCTTGAAATTGAGAAGGGTTTGTTTGACATACATAGATGTTCCATTATTTGATGTGTCTTCTTTTCCAGTGAAAGAGATCTCCTCACTTCTAGTGAAAGCTGTTTGCCCACACCAAAGGAATTTATTCTCCACCCCAATAGGACTGTTCTCCCAAGTTCAGGTAAAAGAGGTCACTACATCACCATATCAGTAGCAACCTAAGTCCCTGTGTATTAGCCTTCATACCTCCATTTGAGATCAATTCTGTATTGCCATAGAAAACTCTAATGCTATCTCTTGAGATAGTTACCATGCAAAACAATGTTGATTTTACTTAGAATGCACAGATGCTTGCTCTCTTTGCTTCTTAAACTTTTAACTGGATTGAAGGACCAGAAAATGCTTAATGATAAATATATGTCTCTGAAGCCATGCATTATATACCTAAACTCTACTTGAATTTTCTAAAATATACAGATGGAACTCCAAGAAGCATTTATAAGAGTTAAATATGAAATAATGTTTGAGGAAGCATGAAGTTGGATAATGTAATACTTATTAATATGGGATCACCAAACAAAGATTATGCATTTAATGTTGCATTTCAGGAAACTAAAAGGACTACATCAGTATATTTGATTGGTTGGTCCAAAAATTTCCCACAGAGAACAAATTGGAAATACTGGATATGCCTTGGCTTAATGGAGATGGAAGTACTTGAAAGTTTAGAGACTTTATTTTGATAGTTTATAGGCCATGTAACTTACCCTAAGAAGGTACAGAAGACCAACATTTGACAAATGCTGTAAGAATAAATTTATGTGTATTTATAAAGGGAACCTCAGAATCCTTGAAGAGTTCTGTGATTGCTGTGAGCTTCAGACTCCATCTTGAGAACTCTTAACACTGAATTGGGAAAACTAAATTCAATGGGAATATATGGATCTTAGTGTGATAGAAGCCAAATTAATGGTTCTCAACTGCCAAAGGCAAAGTTGGCATGCTTTCTGTAATGGACATCAGAGTCAAAGTAGCAATAAAAATAATCTGACCTGTATAGAACAATGATATTGGCTAATCAATCATGGTGGTCCTAGGAGTGAAACAGAAAGTCTATTCAATTTGTACTTAACATGAATAAGCAGAAAAGTTATTGGTCAAGAGCATCAGAGTATAACACAAATTAAAAACAGAATTATGTCCCCACAATCAACTCCCAAGTTTCAAGAAGTATACAGACCCAGAATTCCTTGAGTCAAAGGTAGAATCCTAGTACTATTAAAAAAAATTCACTATTCACTATTCTCCTAGGATTCAAATGATGAACCTGTGAATTTTTACCATAGTAACTGTGCCTTGGGGAAAAGAAAAATAATCTGCCCTTGTAAGAAATACTGGATGCTAACTGTGAATTGACACTTTCTCCCCAAACCAAAACATAACTGTGATGTTCTGGACAAAGTAGGGCCTAAAGGAAGTCAGGAGATCAATGGAATTTTATGCAAGATATATTTATTAATTAGTCCAATAGCTCTACAAACCCATACTATGGTAATTTCCCAAGGTTCAGAATGCAGTTGGGAGAATCTCCACATCAGTTCCAGATCTTCAGATTAGGGTATTATTATAAAAAAAAAAAGCTAAGTGAAAATCATTACAACAGCTTTTATCTATGAAAATATGAGTGATTGCAACCTTGAACCAATAGAGGATTGAAGAAATTAGTGCTACCATAAAGTCTTTGAAAGATTACAATGGTAATGATCCCCAAAATATCTCCATTCAATATATATATATATATATATATATATATATATATATATATATATATATATATATAAAATAAAAATGAATTTTGGAGAATGACAGTAAGCTATTGTAAGCTTAACCAAATGGCAACTTCAGTTGTAACTGCTATACCAGAGGTTGTTTTGTTGCTTGAGAAAATTAACACATTTTCTGGTCTCTGACATGCAGCTATTGATCTAACAAACGTCTTTTTCTCCATACCTGTACATAAGGCCTACAAAAAACAATTTGCTTTCAGCTGCCAGGACAAGTAATACATGTTCACTGTCTTACCTCAAGAGTATATAAACTCTCCAGCCTTATGGCATAATTTAGTTTGCAAGTATCTGGATTAACACTCTTTTTCAAAAGATATCACAATGGTCCATTGTGTTGCTAACTGTATATTGATTGGAATTAGTGAGCAAGAAGTGGTAACTACTCTGGATTTATTGGTAACATATTTACTTTACAGAGTGGAAAATAAATCAAATAAAAATTCAGGGTCATTCTATCACCATGAAATTTCTAATAGTTCAGAGGTGTTGGGCATTCTGATATATCCTACAAGATGAATAATAAAGATTTTGCTTCTGGCCCCTTCTTCAAAAAATTTCTAAGTTCTTTGGATTTGGGAAGTAATAATTTTTTTTTTTAATTTAGGTGCTACTCTTGTTCAGTTACTGATTTCCCTCAGAACTACTAGTTTTTTAGAGTGTCCCAGGAAAAAAATAAATCTCAGCAACACGTATAGGTTGATATGGAAGATTTTTGCCAATAGAGCCATATGATGCTGCAAATTTTATGATTTTTGAAGTATCTGTGGCATATAGAACGCTCTGTGAAGTCTTTGTCAGGTTTTTATATTTAAATAAGAGCACAGGCCTTTAGAATTTTGAAGCAAGACCATGCCATCAATTTTAGGTGGTTAACTTCTTTTTGAGAAACATCCCTTAATCTGTTACTGCATTCTAACAGTGAATGGCCATTTAACCAAGGAACACCATGTGACCTGAGAAGTCCATTATAAGCTGGTTGCTATCTGATCTTAAAGCTATAAGTTTGGGCACATATAACAAAATTACATCATCAGATGTATGTGGTATACACAAAATAAGTCTGGGAATATTCTGAACATACACGTAAAATATGTGGGTAGAAATGGCCAAAATGGCCATAACCCCAATTTTTGTGACACCTTCATTTCACTTTCATTCTGCACTTGTAACATCATGGGTTCTCGCATAGAATTTATTAAATAGAAAAGGATAATACTTGAGCCTTTTTCACAGAAAGTTCTGCATGTTGTATATATACACAAAAATGTGAATATCTGTATTTTCATAACACTTTTTGGAATATTCTTGAGGTATATTAATAAATAAAATTCCTTCTAGTGGCCAGAACAGTAGAGAAGTGTACTTTGTTGTTCTTTTTTCTTGGAAGTAGAAATTGTCAGATGTATGATAATAAACTGATTCATGGACCATCCAATGGTTTGGATGGTCAGAGACTTGGTTGGAATATTGAGTCAGTCTTTGGTATATATTCACATAGAACAAAAATATACTAAAGGTTAATGTCAGCCTTTAGTGAATATTCACATAGACCATAAAGATTAATATTGATGCAGATAGGATGCCTTGTTTTGTGATATCACATGAGCAACCCCAGTCATCAATTGATTGAATCATGAAAATGTGTCCAAGTTTGTGGAGATATAGATTAGGCTTGGACTGAGAAACATGAACTTCCACTAATCATTATCAAATATTCTATAACTACCGCTCAGTGTTCAGTGTTCCAGCAGTTGGGACCAGCACTGACCCCTCAATGTGGAACTACTTTTTGTTGATGAACATTATTAATTTCTTGATAGCATGGTGATTTTAGTAGGTCAATTCCATCATGGAAAGGACAGACTTTTTCCTTGATGGAATAGACACTTTGGTTACAAACGTTTTTTCCCCAAATATGCTTATGGCAATATTACCATCTATGAACTCACAGGATGCATCATACACACAACATATCATGGTATTTCAAATAGATTTTATTATGGTCAAGGAACTGAACTTCACAACCAAAGAAATATGGCCATTTTTCTGTCTATGAAATTCAGTTGTCTTACCATATGCCCCACTATTTGAAGCAGCTGGCTTAAAAGAATAGTGGAATGCTATTTTAGACTTAGTTACCATTCTGTGTAGGTAGAAACATTTTTCAGGACAGGAGAAAGCTTCCATGAAGCACTGTGTATGATCTTAATGTATGGCCAATATATGGTGCTATTCCACCAATTTACTGGATGTAAGGGTTCGGAAATCAAGGTGTGGAAATCGAAATGACCTTATTTACTACTTCCTGCAAATGACACAATTAATTACTTTCAGTTTCTACAACGTTATGCTTTTAATCTATTAAAGTAAGCATAGAGGAAGGTCTTTTGTTTTAGTCCATTCAGTAACTCTGTCTTTTGGGAAATTTAATATATTTCAGCTCATGGCAATTATTGATTAGGTATTTATCAGTTAGTAAGGACATAGTGTTATTCTTTTGTTAATTATTTTCTATTTCATTAACACTTTGACACTTTCTTCTTCTTTTGTCTATGTGATTCAATAGTTTTCTGTAGTCACATGCTTTGATTCCTATCTCTTCAACTTTTGAGTGTCTACTGTTGGTTTTTCTCTATATGGTTACCATAAGACTTACATAAAATAAAACTTGTTTGCAAAAGATTAATTTAGACTGTGAGCTTTAATCAAATACAAAATTACCTTCCCACAAACTTCTTCCCATATTTTCTTCTTTAACTTCAACACTTATATCTTTTTAGTGTAGCATATCGATTAAAATATTATAGCTATAGTTGGTCTTAATATTCTTTACTTTAACTTTTATACTGGAGTAATAAATGATTTTAAAACTATCATTATATTGTTAAGTATTCTCGGTTTTAATATCTATGTCTTTTTACAGTGAGTTTTATACAGCTATATAGATAGGAATGTATTTTAAACTAATAACAACTTAATTATATCTCATACAAAATCCTACAGATTAACTTCTCCATTCTTTATGTTGTATGCTGTTGATATCATAATTTGTTTTATTATTTTATATCTATTAAAGTATTATTTAGTAATAGTTATTTTAGTATCTTGTCATTTAACTTTGTGATGTTAAACTTACTGCTGCCTGTTTATTACACAGAACAGTGGGCTTCATTATGGCATAATTGTATATGCATGTAACATAAGACATAATTTGATAAATTTAAATACCCAAATCTTCCCTTTACCCTCTCCTCCCCTGAACTCTTTCTCTACCCTAATGACATCCATTGTACTTTCCCAGTGTCATTTTTTTTTCTCCTCTAGTTCCACATATGAGAGAAACACATGATACTTTTTTTCCTGTGTATTTTTTCACTTAAAATGATACTGTTCAAGGCCAGACCTGCAACCGAGAGACAGAACAGGCCCAGTGGCCTGAGGAAGGGTAGAGCCGCCCCCCCCCCCCGCGCCTGCAAGGTAGGCGGACCTGCGACCCACTGGCAGTACAGCCCCAGAGGCCTGCAGAGGGGCAGTGCCGCTGCCTGCGCCTGCAAAGTAGACAGAACTGTGACCACCGACAGAACAAGCCTAGCGGCCCGCAGAGGGACAGAGCCGCCGCCCGCACCTGCGAGGGAGACTTTGCAACTATACAAGACCAATATAAATATATAGGGGGAAAATTCAATAGCACAACAGTTTCACCAAGTAGAAAGGAACGCGAACAGTATGAAGAGACAAGGAAAGAAAGGACCACAAGCATTGCAGGTCAACTCAACGTTAGAAGAGGTAATAGCTGCAGCAGATGGAATGTCAGATAAAGAATTCAGGATATACATGCTTCAGATGATCTGGAGTCTCAAGGAAGACATCAGACAGCAAAATCAGACAATGAAAGATCACTTCAACAATGAACTACATAAACAACTCCAAGAAGCAAAAGATCAACTATACAGGGCAATAGAGGTTATAAAAAACAAACAAACAGAAATCCTAGAAATGCAGGAAGCAATAAGCCAACTTAAAAACTCAATTGAGAATACTACCAGCAGAGTAGAACACTTAGAAGACAGAACATCAGACAATGAAGATAAAGTATTTCAACTTGAAAAGAACATAGACAGCTCAGCAAGACTGTTAAGAAACCATGAGCAGAACATCCAAGAAATATGGGATAACATCAAGAGACCAAATTTAAGAGTCATTGGGATACAGGAAGGGACAGAGTTTCAAACCAAAGGAATGAGCAATCTATTCAATGAAATAATACGAGAAAACTTCCCAGACTTGAAGAATGAGACAGAACCCCAAATCCTAGAAGCCTACAGGACGCCGAATGTGCAAAATCATAAGAGACCCACACCTAGACACATTATAATGAAGATGTCCAACATATAGAATAAGGAGAGAATTTTAAAAGCTACAAAAAAAGGAAGCAGATCACATTTAGGGGTAAGCCAATCAGGATAACAGCTGATCTTTCAACACAGACTCTGAAAGCTAGAAGATCCTGGAATAACATATTTCAAACACTGAAAGAAAATGGGTTCCAACCAAGAATTGTGTTTCCAGTGAAATTAAGCTTCAGGATGGAAGATGAAATTAAAACCTTCCACGATAAACAAAAGTTAAAAGAATTTGCAGCTAGAAAACCAGCTCTTCAAAACATCCTTGGCAAAACATTACAGGAAGAGGAAATGGAAAATAACAATGAAAACCAACAGTGGGAGGTAGGACACTAAAGGGGGGAAAATAATCAAAGAGGAAAACAAACCATGTTTAGTAACATAAATAAACAAATATGGCTGGAAGAACAACCCATATCTGAATAATAACCCTAAATGTTAATGGCATAAACTCACCAATCAAGAGACACAGGCTAGTAGAATGGATCACAAAACAAGACCCAACAATATGCTGCCTACAGGAGACGCATTTGATAGGAAAAGACATACATAGGCTGAAGGTGAAAGGTTGGGAAAAATCATATCACTCATATGGACTTCGGAAACAAGCAGGAGTATCAATACTCATATCAAATAAAATAGATTTCAAGCCAAAGTTAATCAAAAGGGATAAGGAGGGACACTACATACTGCTCAAGGGAACCATACACCAACAAGACATAACAATCATAAATATATATGCCCCAAACAATGGTGCAGCTATGTTCATCAAGCAAACTCTTCTCAAGTTCAAGAGTCTAATAGACCACCATACAATAATCATGGGAGATTTCAACACACCTCTCCCACCACTGGACAGATCTTCCAAACAAAAGTTGAATAAGGAAACTATAGAACTCAATAACACAATTAATAACCTAGACTTCATTGACATATATAGAATATACCACCCAACATCAAGCAGTTACACTTTTTTCTCAGCAGCACACGGATCCTTCTCAAAAATAGATCATATATTATGTCACAGGGAAACTCTTAGACAATATAAAGGAGTAGAGATAATACCATGCATCCTATCTGATCATAATGGAATGGAACTGGAAATCAACGATAAAAGAAGGAAGGAAAAAGAATACATCACTTGGAGAATGAACAATAGGTTACTGAATGATCAATGGGTTATAGAAGACATCAAGGAAGAAATTAAAAAATTCTTAGAGATTAATGAAAACACAGACACAACCTATCGGAATCTATGGGACACATTGAAAGCAGTTCTAAGAGGAAAATTCATTGCTTGGAGTTCATTCCTTAAAAAAAGAAAAAACCAACAAATAAATGATCTCATACTTCATCTCAAAATCCTAGAAAAAGAAGAGCAAAACAACAGCAAAAGAAGTAGAAGGCAAGAAATAATTAAAATCAGAGCTGAAATTAATGAAATCGAAACAAAAGAAACAATTGAAAAAATTGACAAAACTAAAAGTTGGTTCTTTGAAAAAATAAATAAAATCGACAGACCCTTAGCCATGCTAGCAAAGAGAAGAAGAGAGAGAACTCAAATTACTAACATAAGGGATGAAAGAGGCAATATCACAACAGACACTTCAGAAATACAGAAGATAATCAAAAATTATTTTGAATCCTTATACTCCAATAAATTAGAAGATAGTGAAGGCATAGATAAATTTCTTAAGTCATATGATCTGCCCAGATTGAGTCAGGAGGATATAGACAACCTAAACAGACCAATATCAATTGAGGAAATAGAAGAAACCATCGAAAGACTACCAACTAAGAAAAGCCCAGGACCGGATGGGTATACAGCAGAGTTTTACAAAACCTTTAAAGAGGAACTAATACCAATACTTTTCAAGCTACTTCGGGAAATAGAAAAAGAGGGAGAACTTCAAAATTCATTCTACGAGGCCAACATCACCCTGATACCTAAACCAGACAAAGACACTTCAAAGAAAGAAAACTACAGACCAATATCTCTAATGAACCTAGATGCAAAAATCCTCAATAAAATTCTGGCCACTTGGATACAAAAACTTATCAAAAAAATTGTGCACCATGATCAAGTAGGATTCATCCCTGGGATGCAAGGCTGGTTCAATATACGGAAATCAATAAATGTTATTCACCACATCAATAGACTTAAAAATAAGAATCATATGATCATCTCGATAGATGCGGAAAAAGCATTTGACAAAGTACAGCATCCCTTTATGTTCAAAACTCTAGAAAAACTAGGGATAACAGGAACATACCTCAATATTGTAAAAGCAATCTATGCTAAGCCTCAGGCTAGCATCATTCTGAATGGAGAAAAATTGAAGGCATTCCCTCTAAAATCTGGAACAAGACAGGGATGCCCTCTCTCACCACTTCTGTTCAACATAGTTCTCGAAACACTGGCCAGAGCAATTAGATAGACGAAAGAAATTAAAGGCATCAAAATAGGAAAAGAAGAACTTAAATTATCACTATTTGCAGATGACATGATTCTATACCTAGCAGACCCAAAAGGGTCTACAAAGAAACTATTAGAGCTAATAAATGAATTCAGCAAAGTGGCAGGATATAAAATCAACACGCATAAATCAAAGGCATTCCTGTATATCAGCGACAAATCCTCTGAAATGGAAATGAGGACAACCACTCCATTCACAATATCTTCAAAAAAAAATAAAATACTTGGGAATCAACCTAACAAAAGAGGTGAAAGTCTTATACAATGAAAACTACAGAACCCTAAAGAGAGAAATAGAAGAAGATCTTAGAAGATGGAAAAATATACCCTCTTCATGGATAGGCAGAACTAACATCATCAAAATGGCAATATTACCAAAAGTTCTCTATAGGTTTAATGCAATGCCAATCAAAATCCCAACGGCATTTCTTGTAGAAATAGAGAAAGCAATCATGAAATTCATATAGAAAAACAAAAGACCCAGAATAGCAAAAACAATGCTAAGCAGGAAGTGTGAATCAGGCGGTATAGCGATACCAGACTTCAAACTATACTACAGAGCAATAGTAACAAAAACAGCATGGTACTGGTACCAAAACAGGCGGGTGGACCAATGGTACAGAATAGAGGACACAGAAACCAATCCACAATACTACAACTACCTTATATTTGATAAAGGGGCTAAAAGCATGCAATGGAGGAAGGATAGCATCTTCAACAAATGGTGCTGGGAAAACTGGAAATCCATATGCAACAAAATGAAACTGAATCCCTTTCTCTCGCCATGCACAAAAGTTAATTCAAAATGGATCAAGGAGCTTGATGTCAAATCAGAGACACACCGTCTGATAGAAGAAAAAGTTGGCTACGATCTACATACTGTGGGGTCGGGCTCCAAATTCCTCAATAGGACACCCATAGCACAAAAGTTAATAACTAGAATCAACAAATGGGACTTACTCAAACTAAAAAGTTTTTTCTCAGCAAAAGATACAATAAGAGAGGTAAATGGAGAGCCTACATCCTGGGAACAAATCTTTACTCCTCATACTTCAGATAGAGCCCTAATATCCAGAGTATACAAAGAACTCAAAAAATTAGACAATAAGAGAACAAACAACCCAATCAACAAATGGGCCAAGGACCTGAACAGACACTTCTCAGAGGAGGACATACAATCAATCAACAAGTACATGAAAAAATGCTCACCATCTCTAGCAGTCAGAGAAATGCAAATCAAAACCACCCTAAGATACCATCTCACTCCAGTAAGATTGGCAGCCATTATGAAGTCAAACAACAACAAGTGCTGGCGAGGATGTGGGGAAAAGGGTACACTTGTACATTGCTGGTGGGACTGCAAATTGGTGCAGCCAATTTGGAAAGCAGTATGGAGATTTCTTGGAAAGCTGGGAATGGAGCCACCATTTGACCCAGCTATTCCCCTTCTCGGTCTATTCCCTGAAGACCTAAAAAGAGCATGCTACAGGGACACTGCTACATCGATGTTCATAGCAGCACAATTCACAATAGCTAGACTGTGGAACCAACCTAGATGCCCTTCAATGGATGAATGGATAAAAAGATTTGGCATTTATACACAATGGAGTATTACTCTGCATTAAAAAATGACAAAATCATAGAATTTACAGGGAAATGGATGGCATTAGAGCAGGTTATGCTAAGTGAAGCTAGCCAATCCCTAAAAAACAAATGCCAAATGTCTTCTTTGATATAAGGAGAGTAACTAAGAACAGAGTAGGGTCGAAGAGCATGAGAAGAAGATTAACATTAAACAGGGATGAGAGGTGGGAGGGAAAGGGAGAGAGAAGGGAAAATGCATGGAAATGGAAGGAGACCCTCAGAGTTATACAAAAGTACATACAAGAGGAAGTGAGGGGAAGGGGAAAATAATATAAGGGGGACAAACGAATGTCAGTAGAGGGAACAGAGAGAGAAGAGGGGAGGGAAGGGGAGGGGAGGGGAGGGGAGGGGGGATAGTAGAGGATAGGAAAGGCAGCAGAATACAACAGACACTAGTATGGCAATATGTAAATCAATGGATGTGTAACTGATGTGATTCTGCAATCTGTATATGGGGTAAAATGGGAGCTCATAACCCACTTGAATCAAATTGTGAAATATGATATATCAAGAACTATGTAATGTTTTGAACAGCCAACAATAAAAAATTAAAAAAAAAATGATGCTGTTCAGTTTCATTCATTTTAATGTAAATTACATGTTCTCATTCTTCTTTATTGATGAATAAAACTTAATTGTGCACATATAATATATTTTCTTTATCCTCTCATCTACTGATGGACATCTAGGCTGATTTCATAGTTTGACTGTTTTGTATTTTGATTCATTAAACATAGGTATCATGTAGCTCTGAAGTATGCTTAATTTCATTTTTTTAAAATAAATATCAAAGAGTAATATGACTGGATCCTATGGCAGTTCAATTTTAACTATTTTGAGGAACCTCCATACTTGTTTCCTCAGAGGCTATAGCAATTTAAATTCCAATTAAGAGTGTAAACAAATTACTTTTTCCCATAATCTTCCTAATATTTATTGCTATTAGAAATCTTTCTGCTTGCCACTCTGACTGTGAAGATATGTAGTCTAAATTGAGCCCTGATCTGCATTTCCATGATGGCTACAGGTGTTGGAATGTTTTAAAATAATTGTTGGCCATTTATACTTCTTTTGAGAATTGTTTATTCAGTTCATCTGCCCATTTTTTTAAATGGGTTATTTATATTTTCTTAATGTTGAGTTTTTTGAGTTCTTTATATATTCTGGTTATTAATTCTGTCATATTATTAGCTGGCAAACTTTTTCTCCAATTCTGGAAGTGGTTTTGATACATTGTACATTGTTTCTTTCTCTGTGCACAAGCTTTTAAATTCCATGCCATCCCAGTTATTGATTCTTGGTTTTATTTCTTGATCTTTATCACTCTTGAACTTGGCAGCTTCCAGATATGTTGAAGTATCAAACTTGGTTTTAATCTAGAATTTTCACTGCCTTTAGTTTTATTCCTAGGTCTGTGATATACTTTGATTTGATTTTTGTACAGTGAGAGATAGCGATCTTGTTTTATTCTTTTACATTTTGATACTCAGTTTTCAAGCACCATTTGTAAGAAAGGTTCTCTTTTCTTCAGTGTATATTTTTGGTGTCTTTATCAAGAATAAGATGACTATGTGTGGATTTCGGCAATGTCTTCTATTCTAATTCATTGGTCTACATATTTGTTTCTATGCCAGTACCATTCTGTTTTTATTAATATTTCTCAATAGTATAATTTGCAATCAGGTATTGTGTTGCCTCCAGCATTGCTCAATTTGTTCAGGATTGCATTGGTTTTTCTGGGTCTTTTGTTGTTCCATATGACTTTTTTGATATATGTTTTACTCCTTTAAAAATATTATTGGTATTTTGATGGAGATAGCATTAGATCTGCGCATTACTTGTAATACAGTCATTTTGACACTATTAATTCTTCTTATCAGTAAGCATGAGAGATGAGGCTGAAGTTGTGGATCAGTGGTAGAGCACTTTTATAGCATGTGTGAGGCATTGTGTTTGAGCCTCAAGAACACATTAAAATAAACAAATCAATAAATAAAATTATTATGTCCATTTACAATTAAATAAATATTTTAAAAATATTTATGGGAGTTATTTTCATTTTCTAGTGTCCTCTTATTTTTTTCAACATTCTGTAATTTTCAATGTAGAGGTTTATGCCTTCCTTGTTAGTTTTTCCATGGGCACTTTTTTCAAGGTTATTGTGAATGGAATTGATTTTCTATTTTTCAGCAGTTTCATTATTGATTTTGGAAAGTTATTGATTTTTGTATGTCAATCCTGTATTCCATGATTTTGTTGAATTTGTTTATCAGTAGAAGTCTTCTGGTGGAAAATTTTGGGTATTCTAAATATAGGGCCATATAATTTTCAAATGGTCCTATATGCCTTCTGCATACAGATTCCTCCCTGACCACCACCTACTACCTACCAATTGTGCATTTGCCCACCTTTAGCCTTCCCATTGCCTGTTGCCCGATGTCCACCCACCAAGTGCCTGCCATTTGCCTGCAGACTGCCTACACATAACCCACAGAGTGCCCACTACTCATTGCTGCTTGGAAGCTCATTGTCAGGTTACCTGCAGGTTTGGTTACACATGGCTGCCAACATCCTGGGAAATTGCCCAGGGCCAAGAGGCCTGCAAGTTTGCTTCCATTACCACTGCCATCTTGAGGTTTGGGTGTCTCAGGCTGGGGACACTGGCCAGTGCCTGGAGACATATTCTTGGGGTACCTGAAGGTCTGGTTGCACCTGAGGTCTTTCTGTTGGGTGTGCTAGTGGCCACCATCTGGCTGCCTCTTTGTAGGATCACTCCTTTGTGTGACTGCATCCCTGGTGAGCTCTCTGCAAGTTTGAAGGTTAATGAGATCATGGGACTGCAGCAAGGCAATCTGGGGAATTTGAAGCCATGGTCTGTCATATTGCAGCTGAGACTGCTTGGGCAAATCTGGGTCCCTGGAAGCCTATGAAAAGCTGGAGACTTTGGGCAGTTCCCCAGGGGTAACACAGTTTGCAGAAATTGGAGAAAATTGGGCTTTCTCCAGCTCAGTAAGTCCTAAAGTGCACAGGGACAGAAGAGGCTGGCTACAATGTGTGTTAAGACTGGAAGAGGGCATGAGGGCATCTTGCTATTGGCCTGCCCAGCCAAATGGCACAGCACCCACTCAACTTGAGCTACCATTAAACTTCAGACAACTGCACATATTGGTGGAGAATGGAAGCTGAGAAAAATTTTGAAATCCAATGGAATCACTCAGTCAATTTTCCATAGAGCTTTTCCTTTTCTTTTTTCCCTTTCTCTCTCCCCACAAATCTTTACCATCTTTGGCTCCAAATATTTTTTAGACATCAATTTATAGAAAAGTGGGATGCCTGAATAATATAATACAGTTTGGTTTTGTATTCTTATATTTTAAATTTTCTTTTAAAATCTGTATATATATATTTTTCTCTCACTTATCTGGCTCCCTGGATTCTCCTTATCACTTCTCTCATGCTAACAGCCAACCTCTATTAATTCTTCCTTCACTCTTAGTATAAATTTTGATGATTACTTCTCTCCTTCTCCCTCATAAACATGACTCCCTGCATTTGTTCACTCTTTGTCCATTATTTTAAATGCTAAAACCCTTAAAGAATCTTACAGTTAATATTGTAGACAATAATTTAACACATCATTATGTTTATTATGACAAAACTGTAGATGCCTTAATATGAGCATTTTGGTATAAGGTTGTATATTGTTTGGGTTGGGTGCTGAAATATTGATCATCCCCTTAAAGATGAAGTACTGGATGTCTTCAGGGGCACTATAAGACTACTGGGTAGAAACTGTATTGCCTCAGATCCATTCCACTAGATAAGAAGACACACAAAAAACATGAAAAAACCCAAGGGAACAAATTTTCTCAAATAAACCAAGATGTTCCAACAATAGAATTTGTAGACAACACAGTAGAATAAATGTCAGAGAAACAGTTTAGAATGTACATAGTTCAACTGATCTGTGAAGCAAAGTTTAATATAAGAAGTGAAATCAAAGAGAATATACAAGAAGTGAAAATAACTTCAATAAAGAGTTAGAGATTTAAAAAAGCAGAAATCCTCAAAATGAAAGAATCAATAAACCAAATGATAAATTTAGTAGTAAGCATCACTAACAGTCTAGACCACTTGGAAGAGAGTACCCATGACAAAGAAGACAAAAGGTATACTTTTGAAATAAAGTCAACCATACAGAGAAGATGGTAACAAACCACAAACACAACTTACAAGAAATATGAGATAAAATGAAATGACCAAATTAAGATTTATTGGAAATGATGGAAGCATGTGGATACAAAACAAAGGACTGCACTATCTTTTCAAAGACATAGTATCAGAAAATTTCCCAAATCTAAAGAATGAAATAAAAAATCAACTACAAGAGGCTTAGAAGAACCCAAATGTACAAAATTACAGATGACCCACATCAAAGTACATAACAATGAGAATGACTAACATACTGAATAAGTATAAATTTTAAAAGCTTTGAGAGAAAAATAATGAAATTACATATAGGGGGAGACCTATTTGTATTTCAGCTAATGTCTCAACCCACACTCTCATTGCCAGAAGGTGCTAGAATAATATATATCAAGCTTTGAAAGAACATGGAGGCTGACTTAGAATTTTATATCCAGCAAAACTAAGCTTCAGATTTGAAGATGAAATAGAAAACTTCAATGATAAACAAAAGTTAAAAGACTTCACAACTAGAAAGCCTGCACTACAGAACATTCTCAGCAATATATTCTATGAGAAGAAAAAAAAAGAAACAAGAAACAAGAAAACAAGCAAAGGGAAGAACTAAGCTAAAGAAAAAGTCAATCAAAGGAGAAACTAAGTCAAGTTAAAAACCAAAAATAAACCAAAATGATCAGGAAGTAATACAAATGATATCCCAATAATAACCCTGAATGTTAATGGATTAAATTGATCAATCAGAAGTCATAGACTGGCAGATTGGATTTTTTAATTGCTTTTATTTTTTAAATACATGACAGGATAATGCATCACAATTCTTATTACACATATAGAACACAATTTTTCATATCTCTTTATATAAGTATGTTCGCACCAACTCATGTCTTAATACTTGTAATTTAGATAATGATGTCCATCACATTCCACCATCATTGCTAACCCCTGCCCCCTCTCTTCCCTTTCCACCCCTCTGACCTATCTAGAGTTCTTCTATTCTTCCCATGCTCCGTCTCTCTACCCCACTATGAGTCAGTCACCTTATAGCAGAGAAAACATTTTTTTTAAGTATTGGCTAATGTCACTTAGCATTATCTTCTACAACACCATCCATTTAAATGCAAATGCCATGATTTTATTCTCTTTTATTGCTGAATAATATTCCATTGGGTATATATGCCACATTTTTAAAATAGATTTATCTACTAAAGTGCATTTAGGTTGGTTCCACAGTTTAGCTATTGTGAATTGTGCTGCTTTAAACATTGAGGTGGCTGTGTCCCTGTAGTATACTGTTTTTAAGTCCTTTGGGTATAGATGGAGGAGAGGGATAGCTGGGTCAAATAGTGGTTCCATTCCATTTCCAAGGAATCTCCATACTGCTTTCCATATTGGCTACACCAATTTGCAGCCCCACCAGCAATGTATGAATGTGCCTTTTACCCCACATCCTCGCCAACACTTATTGTTGTCTGTCTTCATATTAACTGCCATTCTGACTGGAGTGAGAAGGTATCTTAGGGTAGTTTTGATTTACATTTCTCTAATTACTAGATATGATGAGACTGAACAATATGCTATCTTTAAGAGACTCACTTCCTAGGAAAAGACATTCAAGACATTCACAGACTGAAGATAAAAGGTGAGGTAAAATTATATCATTCACATGGACTGTGTAAACATGCAGCGGTTTCCATCCTCATAATCAGATAAAGTGGACATTAAGCCAAAGTGAGTCATAGGGGATAAAGAAGTATATTTCATACTGCTTAAGGAAATTATACATAAATGATACATAACGATCATAAATATATATCCCCCCAAAATGGAGCATCTACATACATCACAAAAAACCTTCTCAATTGGGTGACTTTAATACGCCTCTGTCACCACTGAATAGATCTTCCAAACAATAACTAAAAAAAGAAACTATATAACTAAATAATACAATCAATAATTTAGACTTAATGAACATATATAGAGTAGTTCATTCATCATCAAGTGAATAAACTTTCTTCTCTGCAGCACATGGATCCTTCTCTAAAATAAACCATATGTTAAACCACAAAAAACTTTTAGAAAATACAAATATATATATATATATATATATATATATATATATATATACACATACATATATTTTATTTGTATTATACACACACACACACACACACACAAACTACCCTGAATTCTATAACATCATAATGGAATGAAACTGGAAATCAATGATAAAATAAAAAGTAGAATCTGCTCGAACACCTGGAGACTAAAGTATATGTTATTTAATGATGAATGGATAGCTGAAGACATAAAGAAGGAAGTGAAAAAAATACTTAGATGTAAATGAGAACACTGATAAAATATATGAAAATTTCTGGGACACTATTAAGTCAGTTCTAATTGGAAAGTTCATTGCAGGAAGTTCATTCCTTAAAAAAAGAAAAGTCAACAAATAAATGACCTAACATTACATCTAAAAGCCCTAGAAAAAGAAGAACAAGTCAACACTGAAGGCAGTAGAAGAAAGGAAGTAATTAAAATAAAAGCTGAAATCAATGAAATTGAAACAAAATAAAAAATGACTAAACAAAATTTAGTTCTTTGAAACAATAAATAAAATTGAAAAACTTTTAGCCATGCAAATGAAGAGAAGGAGAGAGAAAACTCAAACTACTGACATCCGTGATGAAAAAGGAAATATCATGATGGGCAGTATAGAAATACAGAAGATAGTTAGAAATTATTTTTAAAATTGTTACTTCAATAAAATAGAATATATCAAAGGCATCAACAAATTTCTAGAGTCATATGATTTGCCCAAACTGAATCTGGATGATATACACAATTTAAACACATCAATTTCAATATAAGATGCCATCAGAAGTCTACCAACAAAGGAAAGCCGAAGACCAGATGGATACACAGCTGAGTTCTACAAGACCTTTAAAGAGGAACTAATACCAATACTCCTAAAGTTATTTTGTGAAATAGAAAAAAGAGGGAACACTTTCAAACTCATTCTAGGAGGCCAATATAGTCCTGATCCAAATCCAGGCACAGACAAATCAAAGAAAATTTCAGATCAATATCTCTAATGAACATAGATGTAAAAATTTTCAATAAATTTATGGAAAATTGAATCAAACACATATAAAAAAGATAGTGCACCATGATCAAGTGGGATCCATCCAGGGATGTAAGGTTGGTTCAACATACAGAAATCTATAAATGTAATTCTTCACATCAATAGACTTAAAGAATCATATGATCATCTCAATAGATGCAGAAAAAGCATTTGACAAGATACAGCACACCTTCATGTTCAAAGCACTAGAAAAAAATAGGGATAAAAGGAACATATCTTAACATTATAGAAGACATTTATGCTAAGCCCCAGGCCAACATAATTTTAAATGAAGAAAAAAAAATCCTCTAAAAACCGGAACAAGACAGGAATGCCCTCTTCCACCTCTTCTATTTAACATAGTTCTTGAAACTCTAGCCAGAGTAATTAGACAGACAAAAGCCAAAAGATATTCCAGATAACAAATAGCAGAAGCCAGATTCAATCTCAGTCTAATTATCCTTAGAGCTTGAGTTATGCTGTAATATACTCTTCTACTTAGAGTCTTAAAGGCAATAGGTTCAGAAAAATGGGCCTAGGCACCCATCTAATGGAATATAATTAAGTGAAAAATCATGTAAACTAGGCAGATATTATCATAAGGTATTAGAATTAGTCTCCTTTTTTCCCCTCTTTTTGTGCTTTTCCAGAGATGAAAGACTTTAGTGGCAATTTCTTCCTCAGCATTATGTTTGTGTCCTGCTATAATTGTAGGAACTCTCATGCTCAATAACATTAGAGGTAATGAAATGGGATCTCATGTGTTTTCTCTTTCTTTCCTTCCTGTGCATACATCTAATATGAAGGTAATTTTTACCCCCAAAGCTGTTTACTATCTTGTTACTCACAAGCAAAGATCAAAATGCACAGTATTGATTCACTTCATGTCAAGTTCCAAGTATGACTCAGTCTTAATCTGAGTCCTTAATAGGATTATACTGTATAGTATTCCATAACAGGTATCTTTATACAGCCTGTATCTTTCCTTCTTCCCTTTTATTCTTTCTACATTCCACTAATAACTTCCTAAACCTCTCCTATTTTTATGTCTTTTTCAAAATAAAAATTTTCAGTGAAAAACTACCCTTGTAACATTAAAGTTAAAAGGTTCTAGAATTTCAGCTAAGAAATTCTCAAACATAAAAATGTATAGATCAAGAGAAGGGCATGGTTATATGAGCCAATAGTCTGAGCTACTAAATAGTTTGGGGCTGGAGGATCACTTCTCAGGAGTTTGAGGATTGCCTGAGCAACATAGTAAGAATTTGTTGCACCATTCTACTAAAATGACCTCCTGCCATAATAATCTATCTCAGTCTCTCGAAACTCCTATCTCTTCCATGAACTTATTTTAAATTTTATTTCCTCCATGACCAACTAAGTCACAAGGATTTCCCTTTCACTTCTGAATTTCTCCAATGTTCTGACTTTTAATCATTATAGAATTATATGGTTAATTTGAGACTTAAAGGTCATGCAGTCTAAAACTCCATTTGATGATTATGTAAATTATATTAAAACAATTTCAATCATAGGGAACTTACTACATTGTGAAGTTATCAATTTTTCCTTCGTGCAACCCATGGTTTACTTTCTAAATTAGGCTGAAATAAGCTCTTTTACCATATTTTCTCATGGTACTTGGACTATCTTTTTGTTACCAACCATTTTAAAAGTCCATGAGATCACAAATACCATAAGTAAAACAGAAGGCATTAGTAAGACAGAAGTTAGCCTGTGGTGAAAAATGAACTAAAATCAGAGACATACATAAACTGAATTTTAGTATGGAAAATTGACTACTTTAGAAAGCAATGATTCTCTCCCCTATGTTAATTATTAAAATGAATGTGCATTACGGTTACACTTGTGTCACATATCTGCTTTCATACTAGAAGATCTACTATTGCAGCTATATCACTATTTATGTCCTACCTTGAACAGCCTGTCTGTATGATTTCCAAGATAATTTTTGATAATGAAGAATATATAAATAATGATATCAAGCATGTAATTTTCTTGAGCACCCATACAATAAACTCCTACAGAATGATGAAATTGGAATGTATAATTGTCCATTAGCCATTTCAAACTAAAAGACAAAATTCAAAGCCATATATATTACTTTCATATTATATGACTATTTGAAATAATTTTGAAATTTTCATTATAATTTTAGTATATTCATTGTATTTCCCAACATTGCACCATCAGCAAATTGGATTATCTTGAATTATCTTCTTCATAGGCATAAATGGTAAAAGTATTAAGAGAATGGAGCCAAAAAGAGATCAGAGAAAATCAAACTTCTGATTGATAGCAATCTACAGATGAACATAGTATATGACTGGTTGAAGACTGTTAAAAAATAAAACTTCACAATTATACTATCATTCAAAGCATATTTCTAGATATTTATTAATCTTATCATTTTTGACCTTGTAAAAGGACTTTCTGAATATATTAATGGCAAACACAAGACAGTAAATGATCATTTGGTTTGTACCTATCACAAATCATAGTAAAGGAAAACAAAGAGAGAAACATGAGCTCCAAAGTTATATTATATTTTTTGGAATGCCAATCTGATACTTATCAGATGTGTGATTTTAGATGTATTACTTAATTTCTCTGTTCATTGATAAATTTATCCATCATATTAATAATAATAATAAACACAAACTCATGGGATTGCTGTGAATATTAAAATTGTTAATTAATATATAATACTAAAGATGGTGTCAAAAACACAGTAGTTTTTTAATGTAACTACTATCTATTGTTATAATTAGTTGTTAATTCTGCTGGTAGTGATGGGGTTATGTCAATTATAAGTCTCTGTAATCATTGTTTCAACTTGTATAGTATTGTGAACTAGTAGAAATCAAAAAATACCTGATTTATTTTTATCCAGTGGACATTTTTTGAGCATTTTCTATATGTAAGAAACAGATTATTTTACTAGTAACTGGTCTAAATTCATTAGAAAAACAATTCTGTTTAAGTTTATACACAAACAAGAATTAGAAAAAAAGCAGGATGAGTGGTGGATTAAATTAAAACTCCTAGGTGACATTTTTGAAGTAGATTATCACACAGGAAAATTGAGAAGAAAAGATAATTTTCCACAAATAAAGAGTCTTAGTAAATAAAATAAAACATGAAGAAACTTTGAGAACTTTTGATAGTAATATTAACCTAATTGAGTGCAAAAAATCTTTACTAACAGCACCTGGTAGGTTCAGAGAACTAAATATTATTTTCATGAAACTGTAAAGTAATTTATAATAGTGAAAAACTAGAAATAACATCCAAGTCCAAAATTATGGCATTTAGTCAATATCAATTATAATATACATCCATGATTTAAGGTGAATATAAACAGACATTGAAGAATGATAAAAAAAATAAGGTACAAAATAGACAGTAGAGTAACCAAGAGAGAAGACAAATTAACAAAATTAGATATTAAAGAAAAAAAACAACAATAGACATTACTGAAATCATGAGGATCATTAGAAACTGTTTTAGCACATTATACTCAAATAAGCTAGAAAATCTTGAAGATATTGACAAATTTCTAGAGATATATGATCTGCCCAACTTGAATCATGAGGATTTAGTAAAGTTAAAAACATGAATATCAAGTAATAATTTGGAAACAGCTATTAAAAGCTATCCAACAAAGAAAAACTCAGGACCAGATGGATTCTCAGCTGAGTTTTACAGAACTTTAAAGTAGAACTAATTCCAATCATTCTCAAATTGTTCCATGAAATAGAAAAGGAGGAAACACTGCCAAATTTATTCTATAAAGCCAGTATCACCCTGATATCAAAACTAGACAAACACATAAAATAATGAAAACTTCAGGATAATACCTTTGATATAGATGCAAAAATTTTTAATAAAATATTGGCTAACCACATTCAAAAACCTATTAAGAAGTTAGCATACCATAACCAACTAGGTTTCATGCAGGGATGCAAGGTTGGTTCAACATAAATAAATAAATGTTATTTACCAATTAAATGGAATTATTGACAATAATAACATGATCATCTCAACAGAGGCAGTAAATCTGACAAAATCTAGTATCCTTTTATCATTGAAACACAAAAGAAACTAGGGATAGAAGAAATTTAGTTAGACATTTTAAAGGTTATAAATGACAAACATAAGACTTACATCATACTTAAAGGGAAAAACATAATGGAAAACATTTTAAAAACAGAAACAAAACAAGGATGTCCACCTTCACCCCAGTTATTCAATGTAGTCCTTGAAACTCTAGTCAGAGGAATCAGGCAAGAAAAGGAAATTCACATGATACAAATAGGAAGAGGAAGTCAAATTATTTCTGTTTGATGATGGCAAAAATTTTATATGTAGAAGACTCAAAATATATTTCACCAGAAGGCTTCTAAAGCTGAAAAACAAATTTAGTAAAATGGCAGCATACATGATCAATGTACATAAATCAATCATTTTCCTATATTCCAGTAATGAATCTGGTGAAAATAAATTAGGAAAACTTTCCCATTCACAATAACCTCAAAAAAAAAAAAAAACACTTAGAAATTAATCTAATGAAGGAGGTGAAAGACCTCTACTTTAAATGGAAACAATAGGATGGTGAAGAAAGAAATTAAATAGAATCTTAGAACATGGAAAGACCTCCCATGTTCTTGGATAGGCATAATTCATATTCAAAATGAATGTTAAAATGGCCATATTATCAAAACCTATATACAGATTCAATGTCATCACAATCAAAATATCAATGACATTCTTTAAAGAACTAGAAGAAAATTTATTTAGAAGATTCTAAAATTTATTTAGAAGATTTAGAGACCCAGAAGAGCCAAAACAATGCTCAGCAAGAAGGGCAATTCCAGAAGCATACTAATTCCAGACCTCAACTTATTCATAGAGCTATTACAACAAAAACAACATGGTATTAGTACCAAAACAGATAGAAGGGACCAATGAAATAGAAGACAGAGAAACCCCACATAGATAAAGTCATATGATACTAGACAAAGGTGTCAAAACATACTTTGAAGAAATAATAGTCTTTTTTAACAAATTGTCCTGGTAAAACTAGAAATTCATATGTAGAAGAATAAAATTGAATCCCTTTCTCCCTCCCTGCGCAGAAGTCAACTCAAAGTAGATCAAAGACCTAGGAATTACAGGCCAGAATTTCTGCAACTGCTAGAACAACATGTAGACTCCTCACTCTTAAGATATTGCAACAGGAATCAACTTCTTTCACAGGATTCTTAAAGTGCAGGAAATAAAACTGAGAATCAATGAGTGGGCATTATGAAATTAAAAATCTTCTTCACAGCAAAGTAACAACATAAACCATGAAGAGATAGCCTATAGAATAGTAGATTTTTGCCACCTTCTCCTCAGATAAGTCATTAATATTCTGGATATACAATGAATTCAATAAATGTAGTACCCCAAACCAAAATAACTCAATTAATAAATGGGCAAATAATGAAATAGTCACTTCTCAAAATGAGAAATACTAATGGTCAATAAATATATGTAAAACTTTTCAATGTCTCTAAAATCAGTGAATCAATACTACAAATCAAAACTACATTTATATTTCATCTTACTACAGTCATAATGGCAATTATCAAGAATACAAATAATGGGGCTGGGATTGTGGCTCAGCGGTAGAGCGCTCGCCAAGCACAGGCGGGACCCAGGTTCAATCCTCAGCACCACGTAAAAATAAAGGCATTGTGTTGTGTCCATCTACACCTAAAAATATTTTTAAAAAGAATACAAATAACAATAAACACTAGAGGATGTGGGGGAAAGATACAGTCATACATTGTTGGCGTCTACAAAGTAATGCAACCATTCTGAAAAGCAGTATATTATAGTGATTCCTCAAAAAACTAGGATTGGAACCACCATAGAACCCAACTATCCCACTCCTCAGTATATACTAAAAAGTTCTAAAGTTAGTACACTATAGGGATGCAGCCAAATCAATGTTTACAGGAGCACAATTTATAATAGCCAAGTTATGCAGCCAACCTAGATGAATGAAGAAAGAAAATGTGGTTTACCCATAAAAAATGAAATATTAATTAGTCATAAAGAAGAATGAAATTATGACATTATGACCTAATTATGTTAACATGAATCCTAATTTTATGAAAAGGTAAAATGAACTAATAAAAATAGTCACATATAATATATATATCAAATATAATATATAAATATATCTATATATATAATATATATATATAATATATAAATATAAATATATTATATATAATATATATATAATATATATATAATATATTATATATAATATAAATTAATATTATAAATATATTATAATAATTATAATATATTAATATATATATTATTAATAATATATATAATATATATATTAAATATATATATATATAATATAATAATATAATTAATATATTATATATAATATTATATATATATTATATAATATAAATATATATATTATAATATAATATAAAATAATATATATATTATATATAAATAATATTAATAAATATTATATTATATATATAAATATTAATAATATATATATTATAATTAATATAATATATAATATATAATAATATTTATATATAATA
The DNA here is from genome assembly GCF_021218885.2 of Marmota monax. NCBI lineage: Eukaryota > Metazoa > Chordata > Mammalia > Rodentia > Sciuridae > Marmota > Marmota monax. The sequence continues at coordinate 3,023,222 of NW_026694490.1, read as the reverse complement.
TATAATATATTATATATATAATTATATATATTATATATAAATATATATATAATATATAATATATATTTATATTAATATAATATAATAATATATTATATAATATAATATATATATAATATATTATATATAATATATATAATATAATATATATACTATAGATATATATATATAGAGATATATTATATCTATATATATATTATATATATCATATATATATCATTATATATATATATATATATAATATATATTATTCTATATATATAGATATATAATAGTATATAGATATATATAATATATATATATATATATATATATATATATATATATAGATATATATATATATATTATATATAATAATAATATATATATATATATATAGATATATATCTATATATATATATATATATAGATATACTATCAATATATATATATATATTATATATATATATATCTATATATATATATATATATCATATAATTATATATATATATAATATTATCAATATCTAATATAGGATTATATATATATAAATAATAGATATTATATATATATTATATATAATAGATCATATATATATAGTATATACTATATATAATATACATAGATATATATATATATATATAATATGATATAAGATGTATATGTGACTATTTTTATTAGTTCATTTTACCTTTTCATAAAATTAGGATTCATGTTAACATAATTAGGTCATAATGTCATAATTTCATTCTTCTTTATGACTAATTAATATTTCATTTTTTATGGGTAAACCACATTTTCTTTCTTCATTCATCTAGGTTGGCTGCATAACTTGGCTATTATAAATTGTGCTCCTGTAAACATTGATTTGGCTGCATCCCTATAGTGTACTAACTTTAGAACTTTTTAGTATATACTGAGGAGTGGGATAGTTGGGTTCTATGGTGGTTCCAATCCTAGTTTTTTGAGGAATCACTATAATATACTGCTTTTCAGAATGGTTGCATTACTTTGTAGACGCCAACAATGTATGACTGTATCTTTCCCCCACATCCTCTAGTGTTTATTGTTATTTGTATTCTTTTTAAAAATATTTTTAGGTGTAGATGGACACAACACAATGCCTTTATTTTTACGTGGTGCTGAGGATTGAACCTGGGTCCCGCCTGTGCTTGGCGAGCGCTCTACCGCTGAGCCACAATCCCAGCCCCATTATTTGTATTCTTGATAATTGCCATTATGACTGTAGTAAGATGAAATATAAATGTAGTTTTGATTTGTAGTATTGATTCACTGATTTTAGAGACATTGAAAAGTTTTACATATATTTATTGACCATTAGTATTTCTCATTTTGAGAAGTGACTATTTCATTATTTGCCCATTTATTAATTGAGTTATTTTGGTTTGGGGTACTACATTTATTGAATTCATTGTATATCCAGAATATTAATGACTTATCTGAGGAGAAGGTGGCAAAAATCTACTATTCTATAGGCTATCTCTTCATGGTTTATGTTGTTACTTTGCTGTGAAGAAGATTTTTAATTTCATAATGCCCACTCATTGATTCTCAGTTTTATTTCCTGCACTTTAAGAATCCTGTGAAAGAAGTTGATTCCTGTTGCAATATCTTAAGAGTGAGGAGTCTACATGTTGTTCTAGCAGTTGCAGAAATTCTGGCCTGTAATTCCTAGGTCTTTGATCTACTTTGAGTTGACTTCTGCGCAGGGAGGGAGAAAGGGATTCAATTTTATTCTTCTACATATGAATTTCTAGTTTTACCAGGACAATTTGTTAAAAAAGACTATTATTTCTTCAAAGTATGTTTTGACACCTTTGTCTAGTATCATATGACTTTATCTATGTGGGGTTTCTCTGTCTTCTATTTCATTGGTCCCTTCTATCTGTTTTGGTACTAATACCATGTTGTTTTTGTTGTAATAGCTCTATGAATAAGTTGAGGTCTGGAATTAGTATGCTTCTGGAATTGCCCTTCTTGCTGAGCATTGTTTTGGCTCTTCTGGGTCTCTAAATCTTCTAAATAAATTTTAGAATCTTCTAAATAAATTTTCTTCTAGTTCTTTAAAGAATGTCATTGATATTTTGATTGTGATGACATTGAATCTGTATATAGGTTTTGATAATATGGCCATTTTAACATTCATTTTGAATATGAATTATGCCTATCCAAGAACATGGGAGGTCTTTCCATGTTCTAAGATTCTATTTAATTTCTTTCTTCACCATCCTATTGTTTCCATTTAAAGTAGAGGTCTTTCACCTCCTTCATTAGATTAATTTCTAAGTGTTTTTTTTTTTTTTTGAGGTTATTGTGAATGGGAAAGTTTTCCTAATTTATTTTCACCAGATTCATTACTGGAATATAGGAAAATGATTGATTTATGTACATTGATCATGTATGCTGCCATTTTACTAAATTTGTTTTTCAGCTTTAGAAGCCTTCTGGTGAAATATATTTTGAGTCTTCTACATATAAAATTTTTGCCATCATCAAACAGAAATAATTTGACTTCCTCTTCCTATTTGTATCATGTGAATTTCCTTTTCTTGCCTGATTCCTCTGACTAGAGTTTCAAGGACTACATTGAATAACTGGGGTGAAGGTGGACATCCTTGTTTTGTTTCTGTTTTTAAAATGTTTTCCATTATGTTTTTCCCTTTAAGTATGATGTAAGTCTTATGTTTGTCATTTATAACCTTTAAAATGTCTAACTAAATTTCTTCTATCCCTAGTTTCTTTTGTGTTTCAATGATAAAAGGATACTAGATTTTGTCAGATTTACTGCCTCTGTTGAGATGATCATGTTATTATTGTCAATAATTCCATTTAATTGGTAAATAACATTTATTTATTTATGTTGAACCAACCTTGCATCCCTGCATGAAACCTAGTTGGTTATGGTATGCTAACTTCTTAATAGGTTTTTGAATGTGGTTAGCCAATATTTTATTAAAAATTTTTGCATCTATATCAAAGGTATTATCCTGAAGTTTTCATTATTTTATGTGTTTGTCTAGTTTTGATATCAGGGTGATACTGGCTTTATAGAATAAATTTGGCAGTGTTTCCTCCTTTTCTATTTCATGGAACAATTTGAGAATGATTGGAATTAGTTCTACTTTAAAGTTCTGTAAAACTCAGCTGAGAATCCATCTGGTCCTGAGTTTTTCTTTGTTGGATAGCTTTTAATAGCTGTTTCCAAATTATTACTTGATATTCATGTTTTTAACTTTACTAAATCCTCATGATTCAAGTTGGGCAGATCATATATCTCTAGAAATTTGTCAATATCTTCAAGATTTTCTAGCTTATTTGAGTATAATGTGCTAAAACAGTTTCTAATGATCCTCATGATTTCAGTAATGTCTATTGTTGTTTTTTTTCTTTAATATCTAATTTTGTTAATTTGTCTTCTCTCTTGGTTACTCTACTGTCTATTTTGTACCTTATTTTTTTTATCATTCTTCAATGTCTGTTTATATTCACCTTAAATCATGGATGTATATTATAATTGATATTGACTAAATGCCATAATTTTGGACTTGGATGTTATTTCTAGTTTTTCACTATTATAAATTACTTTACAGTTTCATGAAAATAATATTTAGTTCTCTGAACCTACCAGGTGCTGTTAGTAAAGATTTTTTGCACTCAATTAGGTTAATATTACTATCAAAAGTTCTCAAAGTTTCTTCATGTTTTATTTTATTTACTAAGACTCTTTATTTGTGGAAAATTATCTTTTCTTCTCAATTTTCCTGTGTGATAATCTACTTCAAAAATGTCACCTAGGAGTTTTAATTTAATCCACCACTCATCCTGCTTTTTTTCTAATTCTTGTTTGTGTATAAACTTAAACAGAATTGTTTTTCTAATGAATTTAGACCAGTTACTAGTAAAATAATCTGTTTCTTACATATAGAAAATGCTCAAAAAATGTCCACTGGATAAAAATAAATCAGGTATTTTTTGATTTCTACTAGTTCACAATACTATACAAGTTGAAACAATGATTACAGAGACTTATAATTGACATAACCCCATCACTACCAGCAGAATTAACAACTAATTATAACAATAGATAGTAGTTACATTAAAAAACTACTGTGTTTTTGACACCATCTTTAGTATTATATATTAATTAACAATTTTAATATTCACAGCAATCCCATGAGTTTGTGTTTATTATTATTATTAATATGATGGATAAATTTATCAATGAACAGAGAAATTAAGTAATACATCTAAAATCACACATCTGATAAGTATCAGATTGGCATTCCAAAAAATATAATATAACTTTGGAGCTCATGTTTCTCTCTTTGTTTTCCTTTACTATGATTTGTGATAGGTACAAACCAAATGATCATTTACTGTCTTGTGTTTGCCATTAATATATTCAGAAAGTCCTTTTACAAGGTCAAAAATGATAAGATTAATAAATATCTAGAAATATGCTTTGAATGATAGTATAATTGTGAAGTTTTATTTTTTAACAGTCTTCAACCAGTCATATACTATGTTCATCTGTAGATTGCTATCAATCAGAAGTTTGATTTTCTCTGATCTCTTTTTGGCTCCATTCTCTTAATACTTTTACCATTTATGCCTATGAAGAAGATAATTCAAGATAATCCAATTTGCTGATGGTGCAATGTTGGGAAATACAATGAATATACTAAAATTATAATGAAAATTTCAAAATTATTTCAAATAGTCATATAATATGAAAGTAATATATATGGCTTTGAATTTTGTCTTTTAGTTTGAAATGGCTAATGGACAATTATACATTCCAATTTCATCATTCTGTAGGAGTTTATTGTATGGGTGCTCAAGAAAATTACATGCTTGATATCATTATTTATATATTCTTCATTATCAAAAATTATCTTGGAAATCATACAGACAGGCTGTTCAAGGTAGGACATAAATAGTGATATAGCTGCAATAGTAGATCTTCTAGTATGAAAGCAGATATGTGACACAAGTGTAACCGTAATGCACATTCATTTTAATAATTAACATAGGGGAGAGAATCATTGCTTTCTAAAGTAGTCAATTTTCCATACTAAAATTCAGTTTATGTATGTCTCTGATTTTAGTTCATTTTTCACCACAGGCTAACTTCTGTCTTACTAATGCCTTCTGTTTTACTTATGGTATTTGTGATCTCATGGACTTTTAAAATGGTTGGTAACAAAAAGATAGTCCAAGTACCATGAGAAAATATGGTAAAAGAGCTTATTTCAGCCTAATTTAGAAAGTAAACCATGGGTTGCACGAAGGAAAAATTGATAACTTCACAATGTAGTAAGTTCCCTATGATTGAAATTGTTTTAATATAATTTACATAATCATCAAATGGAGTTTTAGACTGCATGACCTTTAAGTCTCAAATTAACCATATAATTCTATAATGATTAAAAGTCAGAACATTGGAGAAATTCAGAAGTGAAAGGGAAATCCTTGTGACTTAGTTGGTCATGGAGGAAATAAAATTTAAAATAAGTTCATGGAAGAGATAGGAGTTTCGAGAGACTGAGATAGATTATTATGGCAGGAGGTCATTTTAGTAGAATGGTGCAACAAATTCTTACTATGTTGCTCAGGCAATCCTCAAACTCCTGAGAAGTGATCCTCCAGCCCCAAACTATTTAGTAGCTCAGACTATTGGCTCATATAACCATGCCCTTCTCTTGATCTATACATTTTTATGTTTGAGAATTTCTTAGCTGAAATTCTAGAACCTTTTAACTTTAATGTTACAAGGGTAGTTTTTCACTGAAAATTTTTATTTTGAAAAAGACATAAAAATAGGAGAGGTTTAGGAAGTTATTAGTGGAATGTAGAAAGAATAAAAGGGAAGAAGGAAAGATACAGGCTGTATAAAGATACCTGTTATGGAATACTATACAGTATAATCCTATTAAGGACTCAGATTAAGACTGAGTCATACTTGGAACTTGACATGAAGTGAATCAATACTGTGCATTTTGATCTTTGCTTGTGAGTAACAAGATAGTAAACAGCTTTGGGGGTAAAAATTACCTTCATATTAGATGTATGCACAGGAAGGAAAGAAAGAGAAAACACATGAGATCCCATTTCATTACCTCTAATGTTATTGAGCATGAGAGTTCCTACAATTATAGCAGGACACAAACATAATGCTGAGGAAGAAATTGCCACTAAAGTCTTTCATCTCTGGAAAAGCACAAAAAGAGGGGAAAAAAGGAGACTAATTCTAATACCTTATGATAATATCTGCCTAGTTTACATGATTTTTCACTTAATTATATTCCATTAGATGGGTGCCTAGGCCCATTTTTCTGAACCTATTGCCTTTAAGACTCTAAGTAGAAGAGTATATTACAGCATAACTCAAGCTCTAAGGATAATTAGACTGAGATTGAATCTGGCTTCTGCTATTTGTTATCTGGAATATCTTTTGGCTTTTGTCTGTCTAATTACTCTGGCTAGAGTTTCAAGAACTATGTTAAATAGAAGAGGTGGAAGAGGGCATTCCTGTCTTGTTCCGGTTTTTAGAGGATTTTTTTTTCTTCATTTAAAATTATGTTGGCCTGGGGCTTAGCATAAATGTCTTCTATAATGTTAAGATATGTTCCTTTTATCCCTATTTTTTTCTAGTGCTTTGAACATGAAGGTGTGCTGTATCTTGTCAAATGCTTTTTCTGCATCTATTGAGATGATCATATGATTCTTTAAGTCTATTGATGTGAAGAATTACATTTATAGATTTCTGTATGTTGAACCAACCTTACATCCCTGGATGGATCCCACTTGATCATGGTGCACTATCTTTTTTATATGTGTTTGATTCAATTTTCCATAAATTTATTGAAAATTTTTACATCTATGTTCATTAGAGATATTGATCTGAAATTTTCTTTGATTTGTCTGTGCCTGGATTTGGATCAGGACTATATTGGCCTCCTAGAATGAGTTTGAAAGTGTTCCCTCTTTTTTCTATTTCACAAAATAACTTTAGGAGTATTGGTATTAGTTCCTCTTTAAAGGTCTTGTAGAACTCAGCTGTGTATCCATCTGGTCTTCGGCTTTCCTTTGTTGGTAGACTTCTGATGGCATCTTATATTGAAATTGATGTGTTTAAATTGTGTATATCATCCAGATTCAGTTTGGGCAAATCATATGACTCTAGAAATTTGTTGATGCCTTTGATATATTCTATTTTATTGAAGTAACAATTTTAAAAATAATTTCTAACTATCTTCTGTATTTCTATACTGCCCATCATGATATTTCCTTTTTCATCACGGATGTCAGTAGTTTGAGTTTTCTCTCTCCTTCTCTTCATTTGCATGGCTAAAAGTTTTTCAATTTTATTTATTGTTTCAAAGAACTAAATTTTGTTTAGTCATTTTTTATTTTGTTTCAATTTCATTGATTTCAGCTTTTATTTTAATTACTTCCTTTCTTCTACTGCCTTCAGTGTTGACTTGTTCTTCTTTTTCTAGGGCTTTTAGATGTAATGTTAGGTCATTTATTTGTTGACTTTTCTTTTTTTAAGGAATGAACTTCCTGCAATGAACTTTCCAATTAGAACTGACTTAATAGTGTCCCAGAAATTTTCATATATTTTATCAGTGTTCTCATTTACATCTAAGTATTTTTTTCACTTCCTTCTTTATGTCTTCAGCTATCCATTCATCATTAAATAACATATACTTTAGTCTCCAGGTGTTCGAGCAGATTCTACTTTTTATTTTATCATTGATTTCCAGTTTCATTCCATTATGATGTTATAGAATTCAGGGTAGTTTGTGTGTGTGTGTGTGTGTGTGTATAATACAAATAAAATATATGTATGTGTATATATATATATATATATATATATATATATATATATATTTGTATTTTCTAAAAGTTTTTTGTGGTTTAACATATGGTTTATTTTAGAGAAGGATCCATGTGCTGCAGAGAAGAAAGTTTATTCACTTGATGATGAATGAACTACTCTATATATGTTCATTAAGTCTAAATTATTGATTGTATTATTTAGTTATATAGTTTCTTTTTTTAGTTATTGTTTGGAAGATCTATTCAGTGGTGACAGAGGCGTATTAAAGTCACCCAATTGAGAAGGTTTTTTGTGATGTATGTAGATGCTCCATTTTGGGGGGATATATATTTATGATCGTTATGTATCATTTATGTATAATTTCCTTAAGCAGTATGAAATATACTTCTTTATCCCCTATGACTCACTTTGGCTTAATGTCCACTTTATCTGATTATGAGGATGGAAACCGCTGCATGTTTACACAGTCCATGTGAATGATATAATTTTACCTCACCTTTTATCTTCAGTCTGTGAATGTCTTGAATGTCTTTTCCTAGGAAGTGAGTCTCTTAAAGATAGCATATTGTTCAGTCTCATCATATCTAGTAATTAGAGAAATGTAAATCAAAACTACCCTAAGATACCTTCTCACTCCAGTCAGAATGGCAGTTAATATGAAGACAGACAACAATAAGTGTTGGCGAGGATGTGGGGTAAAAGGCACATTCATACATTGCTGGTGGGGCTGCAAATTGGTGTAGCCAATATGGAAAGCAGTATGGAGATTCCTTGGAAATGGAATGGAACCACTATTTGACCCAGCTATCCCTCTCCTCCATCTATACCCAAAGGACTTAAAAACAGTATACTACAGGGACACAGCCACCTCAATGTTTAAAGCAGCACAATTCACAATAGCTAAACTGTGGAACCAACCTAAATGCACTTTAGTAGATAAATCTATTTTAAAAATGTGGCATATATACCCAATGGAATATTATTCAGCAATAAAAGAGAATAAAATCATGGCATTTGCATTTAAATGGATGGTGTTGTAGAAGATAATGCTAAGTGACATTAGCCAATACTTAAAAAAAATGTTTTCTCTGCTATAAGGTGACTGACTCATAGTGGGGTAGAGAGACGGAGCATGGGAAGAATAGAAGAACTCTAGATAGGTCAGAGGGGTGGAAAGGGAAGAGAGGGGGCAGGGGTTAGCAATGATGGTGGAATGTGATGGACATCATTATCTAAATTACAAGTATTAAGACATGAGTTGGTGCGAACATACTTATATAAAGAGATATGAAAAATTGTGTTCTATATGTGTAATAAGAATTGTGATGCATTATCCTGTCATGTATTTAAAAAATAAAAGCAATTAAAAAATCCAATCTGCCAGTCTATGACTTCTGATTGATCAATTTAATCCATTAACATTCAGGGTTATTATTGGGATATCATTTGTATTACTTCCTGATCATTTTGGTTTATTTTTGGTTTTTAACTTGACTTAGTTTCTCCTTTGATTGACTTTTTCTTTAGCTTAGTTCTTCCCTTTGCTTGTTTTCTTGTTTCTTGTTTCTTTTTTTTTCTTCTCATAGAATATATTGCTGAGAATGTTCTGTAGTGCAGGCTTTCTAGTTGTGAAGTCTTTTAACTTTTGTTTATCATTGAAGTTTTCTATTTCATCTTCAAATCTGAAGCTTAGTTTTGCTGGATATAAAATTCTAAGTCAGCCTCCATGTTCTTTCAAAGCTTGATATATATTATTCTAGCACCTTCTGGCAATGAGAGTGTGGGTTGAGACATTAGCTGAAATACAAATAGGTCTCCCCCTATATGTAATTTCATTATTTTTCTCTCAAAGCTTTTAAAATTTATACTTATTCAGTATGTTAGTCATTCTCATTGTTATGTACTTTGATGTGGGTCATCTGTAATTTTGTACATTTGGGTTCTTCTAAGCCTCTTGTAGTTGATTTTTTATTTCATTCTTTAGATTTGGGAAATTTTCTGATACTATGTCTTTGAAAAGATAGTGCAGTCCTTTGTTTTGTATCCACATGCTTCCATCATTTCCAATAAATCTTAATTTGGTCATTTCATTTTATCTCATATTTCTTGTAAGTTGTGTTTGTGGTTTGTTACCATCTTCTCTGTATGGTTGACTTTATTTCAAAAGTATACCTTTTGTCTTCTTTGTCATGGGTACTCTCTTCCAAGTGGTCTAGACTGTTAGTGATGCTTACTACTAAATTTATCATTTGGTTTATTGATTCTTTCATTTTGAGGATTTCTGCTTTTTTAAATCTCTAACTCTTTATTGAAGTTATTTTCACTTCTTGTATATTCTCTTTGATTTCACTTCTTATATTAAACTTTGCTTCACAGATCAGTTGAACTATGTACATTCTAAACTGTTTCTCTGACATTTATTCTACTGTGTTGTCTACAAATTCTATTGTTGGAACATCTTGGTTTATTTGAGAAAATTTGTTCCCTTGGGTTTTTTCATGTTTTTTGTGTGTCTTCTTATCTAGTGGAATGGATCTGAGGCAATACAGTTTCTACCCAGTAGTCTTATAGTGCCCCTGAAGACATCCAGTACTTCATCTTTAAGGGGATGATCAATATTTCAGCACCCAACCCAAACAATATACAACCTTATACCAAAATGCTCATATTAAGGCATCTACAGTTTTGTCATAATAAACATAATGATGTGTTAAATTATTGTCTACAATATTAACTGTAAGATTCTTTAAGGGTTTTAGCATTTAAAATAATGGACAAAGAGTGAACAAATGCAGGGAGTCATGTTTATGAGGGAGAAGGAGAGAAGTAATCATCAAAATTTATACTAAGAGTGAAGGAAGAATTAATAGAGGTTGGCTGTTAGCATGAGAGAAGTGATAAGGAGAATCCAGGGAGCCAGATAAGTGAGAGAAAAATATATATATACAGATTTTAAAAGAAAATTTAAAATATAAGAATACAAAACCAAACTGTATTATATTATTCAGGCATCCCACTTTTCTATAAATTGATGTCTAAAAAATATTTGGAGCCAAAGATGGTAAAGATTTGTGGGGAGAGAGAAAGGGAAAAAAGAAAAGGAAAAGCTCTATGGAAAATTGACTGAGTGATTCCATTGGATTTCAAAATTTTTCTCAGCTTCCATTCTCCACCAATATGTGCAGTTGTCTGAAGTTTAATGGTAGCTCAAGTTGAGTGGGTGCTGTGCCATTTGGCTGGGCAGGCCAATAGCAAGATGCCCTCATGCCCTCTTCCAGTCTTAACACACATTGTAGCCAGCCTCTTCTGTCCCTGTGCACTTTAGGACTTACTGAGCTGGAGAAAGCCCAATTTTCTCCAATTTCTGCAAACTGTGTTACCCCTGGGGAACTGCCCAAAGTCTCCAGCTTTTCATAGGCTTCCAGGGACCCAGATTTGCCCAAGCAGTCTCAGCTGCAATATGACAGACCATGGCTTCAAATTCCCCAGATTGCCTTGCTGCAGTCCCATGATCTCATTAACCTTCAAACTTGCAGAGAGCTCACCAGGGATGCAGTCACACAAAGGAGTGATCCTACAAAGAGGCAGCCAGATGGTGGCCACTAGCACACCCAACAGAAAGACCTCAGGTGCAACCAGACCTTCAGGTACCCCAAGAATATGTCTCCAGGCACTGGCCAGTGTCCCCAGCCTGAGACACCCAAACCTCAAGATGGCAGTGGTAATGGAAGCAAACTTGCAGGCCTCTTGGCCCTGGGCAATTTCCCAGGATGTTGGCAGCCATGTGTAACCAAACCTGCAGGTAACCTGACAATGAGCTTCCAAGCAGCAATGAGTAGTGGGCACTCTGTGGGTTATGTGTAGGCAGTCTGCAGGCAAATGGCAGGCACTTGGTGGGTGGACATCGGGCAACAGGCAATGGGAAGGCTAAAGGTGGGCAAATGCACAATTGGTAGGTAGTAGGTGGTGGTCAGGGAGGAATCTGTATGCAGAAGGCATATAGGACCATTTGAAAATTATATGGCCCTATATTTAGAATACCCAAAATTTTCCACCAGAAGACTTCTACTGATAAACAAATTCAACAAAATCATGGAATACAGGATTGACATACAAAAATCAATAACTTTCCAAAATCAATAATGAAACTGCTGAAAAATAGAAAATCAATTCCATTCACAATAACCTTGAAAAAAGTGCCCATGGAAAAACTAACAAGGAAGGCATAAACCTCTACATTGAAAATTACAGAATGTTGAAAAAAATAAGAGGACACTAGAAAATGAAAATAACTCCCATAAATATTTTTAAAATATTTATTTAATTGTAAATGGACATAATAATTTTATTTATTGATTTGTTTATTTTAATGTGTTCTTGAGGCTCAAACACAATGCCTCACACATGCTATAAAAGTGCTCTACCACTGATCCACAACTTCAGCCTCATCTCTCATGCTTACTGATAAGAAGAATTAATAGTGTCAAAATGACTGTATTACAAGTAATGCGCAGATCTAATGCTATCTCCATCAAAATACCAATAATATTTTTAAAGGAGTAAAACATATATCAAAAAAGTCATATGGAACAACAAAAGACCCAGAAAAACCAATGCAATCCTGAACAAATTGAGCAATGCTGGAGGCAACACAATACCTGATTGCAAATTATACTATTGAGAAATATTAATAAAAACAGAATGGTACTGGCATAGAAACAAATATGTAGACCAATGAATTAGAATAGAAGACATTGCCGAAATCCACACATAGTCATCTTATTCTTGATAAAGACACCAAAAATATACACTGAAGAAAAGAGAACCTTTCTTACAAATGGTGCTTGAAAACTGAGTATCAAAATGTAAAAGAATAAAACAAGATCGCTATCTCTCACTGTACAAAAATCAAATCAAAGTATATCACAGACCTAGGAATAAAACTAAAGGCAGTGAAAATTCTAGATTAAAACCAAGTTTGATACTTCAACATATCTGGAAGCTGCCAAGTTCAAGAGTGATAAAGATCAAGAAATAAAACCAAGAATCAATAACTGGGATGGCATGGAATTTAAAAGCTTGTGCACAGAGAAAGAAACAATGTACAATGTATCAAAACCACTTCCAGAATTGGAGAAAAAGTTTGCCAGCTAATAATATGACAGAATTAATAACCAGAATATATAAAGAACTCAAAAAACTCAACATTAAGAAAATATAAATAACCCATTTAAAAAAATGGGCAGATGAACTGAATAAACAATTCTCAAAAGAAGTATAAATGGCCAACAATTATTTTAAAACATTCCAACACCTGTAGCCATCATGGAAATGCAGATCAGGGCTCAATTTAGACTACATATCTTCACAGTCAGAGTGGCAAGCAGAAAGATTTCTAATAGCAATAAATATTAGGAAGATTATGGGAAAAAGTAATTTGTTTACACTCTTAATTGGAATTTAAATTGCTATAGCCTCTGAGGAAACAAGTATGGAGGTTCCTCAAAATAGTTAAAATTGAACTGCCATAGGATCCAGTCATATTACTCTTTGATATTTATTTTAAAAAAATGAAATTAAGCATACTTCAGAGCTACATGATACCTATGTTTAATGAATCAAAATACAAAACAGTCAAACTATGAAATCAGCCTAGATGTCCATCAGTAGATGAGAGGATAAAGAAAATATATTATATGTGCACAATTAAGTTTTATTCATCAATAAAGAAGAATGAGAACATGTAATTTACATTAAAATGAATGAAACTGAACAGCATCATTTTTTTTTTAATTTTTTATTGTTGGCTGTTCAAAACATTACATAGTTCTTGATATATCATATTTCACAATTTGATTCAAGTGGGTTATGAGCTCCCATTTTACCCCATATACAGATTGCAGAATCACATCAGTTACACATCCATTGATTTACATATTGCCATACTAGTGTCTGTTGTATTCTGCTGCCTTTCCTATCCTCTACTATCCCCCCTCCCCTCCCCTCCCCTCCCCTTCCCTCCCCTCTTCTCTCTCTGTTCCCTCTACTGACATTCGTTTGTCCCCCTTATATTATTTTCCCCTTCCCCTCACTTCCTCTTGTATGTACTTTTGTATAACTCTGAGGGTCTCCTTCCATTTCCATGCATTTTCCCTTCTCTCTCCCTTTCCCTCCCACCTCTCATCCCTGTTTAATGTTAATCTTCTTCTCATGCTCTTCGACCCTACTCTGTTCTTAGTTACTCTCCTTATATCAAAGAAGACATTTGGCATTTGTTTTTTAGGGATTGGCTAGCTTCACTTAGCATAACCTGCTCTAATGCCATCCATTTCCCTGTAAATTCTATGATTTTGTCATTTTTTAATGCAGAGTAATACTCCATTGTGTATAAATGCCAAATCTTTTTATCCATTCATCCATTGAAGGGCATCTAGGTTGGTTCCACAGTCTAGCTATTGTGAATTGTGCTGCTATGAACATCGATGTAGCAGTGTCCCTGTAGCATGCTCTTTTTAGGTCTTCAGGGAATAGACCGAGAAGGGGAATAGCTGGGTCAAATGGTGGCTCCATTCCCAGCTTTCCAAGAAATCTCCATACTGCTTTCCAAATTGGCTGCACCAATTTGCAGTCCCACCAGCAATGTACAAGTGTACCCTTTTCCCCACATCCTCGCCAGCACTTGTTGTTGTTTGACTTCATAATGGCTGCCAATCTTACTGGAGTGAGATGGTATCTTAGGGTGGTTTTGATTTGCATTTCTCTGACTGCTAGAGATGGTGAGCATTTTTTCATGTACTTGTTGATTGATTGTATGTCCTCCTCTGAGAAGTGTCTGTTCAGGTCCTTGGCCCATTTGTTGATTGGGTTGTTTGTTCTCTTATTGTCTAATTTTTTGAGTTCTTTGTATACTCTGGATATTAGGGCTCTATCTGAAGTATGAGGAGTAAAGATTTGTTCCCAGGATGTAGGCTCTCCATTTACCTCTCTTATTGTATCTTTTGCTGAGAAAAAACTTTTTAGTTTGAGTAAGTCCCATTTGTTGATTCTAGTTATTAACTTTTGTGCTATGGGTGTCCTATTGAGGAATTTGGAGCCCGACCCCACAGTATGTAGATCGTAGCCAACTTTTTCTTCTATCAGACGGTGTGTCTCTGATTTGACATCAAGCTCCTTGATCCATTTTGAATTAACTTTTGTGCATGGCGAGAGAAAGGGATTCAGTTTCATTTTGTTGCATATGGATTTCCAGTTTTCCCAGCACCATTTGTTGAAGATGCTATCCTTCCTCCATTGCATGCTTTTAGCCCCTTTATCAAATATAAGGTAGTTGTAGTATTGTGGATTGGTTTCTGTGTCCTCTATTCTGTACCATTGGTCCACCCGCCTGTTTTGGTACCAGTACCATGCTGTTTTTGTTACTATTGCTCTGTAGTATAGTTTGAAGTCTGGTATCGCTATACCGCCTGATTCACACTTCCTGCTTAGCATTGTTTTTGCTATTCTGGGTCTTTTGTTTTTCTATATGAATTTCATGATTGCTTTCTCTATTTCTACAAGAAATGCCGTTGGGATTTTGATTGGCATTGCATTAAACCTATAGAGAACTTTTGGTAATATTGCCATTTTGATGATGTTAGTTCTGCCTATCCATGAAGAGGGTATATTTTTCCATCTTCTAAGATCTTCTTCTATTTCTCTCTTTAGGGTTCTGTAGTTTTCATTGTATAAGACTTTCACCTCTTTTGTTAGGTTGATTCCCAAGTATTTTATTTTTTTTTGAAGATATTGTGAATGGAGTGGTTGTCCTCATTTCCATTTCAGAGGATTTGTCGCTGATATACAGGAATGCCTTTGATTTATGCGTGTTGATTTTATATCCTGCCACTTTGCTGAATTCATTTATTAGCTCTAATAGTTTCTTTGTAGACCCTTTTGGGTCTGCTAGGTATAGAATCATGTCATCTGCAAATAGTGATAATTTAAGTTCTTCTTTTCCTATTTTGATGCCTTTAATTTCTTTCGTCTATCTAATTGCTCTGGCCAGTGTTTCGAGAACTATGTTGAACAGAAGTGGTGAGAGAGGGCATCCCTGTCTTGTTCCAGATTTTAGAGGGAATGCCTTCAATTTTTCTCCATTCAGAATGATGCTAGCCTGAGGCTTAGCATAGATTGCTTTTACAATATTGAGGTATGTTCCTGTTATCCCTAGTTTTTCTAGAGTTTTGAACATAAAGGGATGCTGTACTTTGTCAAATGCTTTTTCCGCATCTATCGAGATGATCATATGATTCTTATTTTTAAGTCTATTGATGTGGTGAATAACATTTATTGATTTCCGTATATTGAACCAGCCTTGCATCCCAGGGATGAATCCTACTTGATCATGGTGCACAATTTTTTTGATAAGTTTTTGTATCCAAGTGGCCAGAATTTTATTGAGGATTTTTGCATCTAGGTTCATTAGAGATATTGGTCTGTAGTTTTCTTTCTTTGAAGTGTCTTTGTCTGGTTTAGGTATCAGGGTGATGTTGGCCTCGTAGAATGAATTTTGAAGTTCTCCCTCTTTTTCTATTTCCCGAAGTAGCTTGAAAAGTATTGGTATTAGTTCCTCTTTAAAGGTTTTGTAAAACTCTGCTGTATACCCATCCGGTCCTGGGCTTTTCTTAGTTGGTAGTCTTTCGATGGTTTCTTCTATTTCCTCAATTGATATTGGTCTGTTTAGGTTGTCTATATCCTCCTGACTCAATCTGGGCAGATCATATGACTTAAGAAATTTATCTATGCCTTCACTATCTTCTAATTTATTGGAGTATAAGGATTCAAAATAATTTTTGATTATCTTCTGTATTTCTGAAGTGTCTGTTGTGATATTGCCTCTTTCATCCCTTATGTTAGTAATTTGAGTTCTCTCTCTTCTTCTCTTTGCTAGCATGGCTAAGGGTCTGTCGATTTTATTTATTTTTTCAAAGAACCAACTTTTAGTTTTGTCAATTTTTTCAATTGTTTCTTTTGTTTCGATTTCATTAATTTCAGCTCTGATTTTAATTATTTCTTGCCTTCTACTTCTTTTGCTGTTGTTTTGCTCTTCTTTTTCTAGGATTTTGAGATGAAGTATGAGATCATTTATTTGTTGGTTTTTTCTTTTTTTAAGGAATGAACTCCAAGCAATGAATTTTCCTCTTAGAACTGCTTTCAATGTGTCCCATAGATTCCGATAGGTTGTGTCTGTGTTTTCATTAATCTCTAAGAATTTTTTAATTTCTTCCTTGATGTCTTCTATAACCCATTGATCATTCAGTAACCTATTGTTCATTCTCCAAGTGATGTATTCTTTTTCCTTCCTTCTTTTATCGTTGATTTCCAGTTCCATTCCATTATGATCAGATAGGATGCATGGTATTATCTCTACTCCTTTATATTGTCTAAGAGTTTCCCTGTGACATAATATATGATCTATTTTTGAGAAGGATCCGTGTGCTGCTGAGAAAAAAGTGTAACTGCTTGATGTTGGGTGGTATATTCTATATATGTCAATGAAGTCTAGGTTATTAATTGTGTTATTGAGTTCTATAGTTTCCTTATTCAACTTTTGTTTGGAAGATCTGTCCAGTGGTGAGAGAGGTGTGTTGAAATCTCCCATGATTATTGTATGGTGGTCTATTAGACTCTTGAACTTGAGAAGAGTTTGCTTGATGAACATAGCTGCACCATTGTTTGGGGCATATATATTTATGATTGTTATGTCTTGTTGGTGTATGGTTCCCTTGAGCAGTATGTAGTGTCCCTCCTTATCCCTTTTGATTAACTTTGGCTTGAAATCTATTTTATTTGATATGAGTATTGATACTCCTGCTTGTTTCCGAAGTCCATATGAGTGATATGATTTTTCCCAACCTTTCACCTTCAGCCTATGTATGTCTTTTCCTATCAAATGCGTCTCCTGTAGGCAGCATATTGTTGGGTCTTGTTTTGTGATCCATTCTACTAGCCTGTGTCTCTTGATTGGTGAGTTTATGCCATTAACATTTAGGGTTATTATTCAGATATGGGTTGTTCTTCCAGCCATATTTGTTTATTTATGTTACTAAACATGGTTTGTTTTCCTCTTTGATTATTTTCCCCCCTTTAGTGTCCTACCTCCCACTGTTGGTTTTCATTGTTATTTTCCATTTCCTCTTCCTGTAATGTTTTGCCAAGGATGTTTTGAAGAGCTGGTTTTCTAGCTGCAAATTCTTTTAACTTTTGTTTATCGTGGAAGGTTTTAATTTCATCTTCCATCCTGAAGCTTAATTTCACTGGAAACACAATTCTTGGTTGGAACCCATTTTCTTTCAGTGTTTGAAATATGTTATTCCAGGATCTTCTAGCTTTCAGAGTCTGTGTTGAAAGATCAGCTGTTATCCTGATTGGCTTACCCCTAAATGTGATCTGCTTCCTTTTTTTGTAGCTTTTAAAATTCTCTCCTTATTCTATATGTTGGACATCTTCATTATAATGTGTCTAGGTGTGGGTCTCTTATGATTTTGCACATTCGGCGTCCTGTAGGCTTCTAGGATTTGGGGTTCTGTCTCATTCTTCAAGTCTGGGAAGTTTTCTCGTATTATTTCATTGAATAGATTGCTCATTCCTTTGGTTTGAAACTCTGTCCCTTCCTGTATCCCAATGACTCTTAAATTTGGTCTCTTGATGTTATCCCATATTTCTTGGATGTTCTGCTCATGGTTTCTTAACAGTCTTGCTGAGCTGTCTATGTTCTTTTCAAGTTGAAATACTTTATCTTCATTGTCTGATGTTCTGTCTTCTAAGTGTTCTACTCTGCTGGTAGTATTCTCAATTGAGTTTTTAAGTTGGCTTATTGCTTCCTGCATTTCTAGGATTTCTGTTTGTTTGTTTTTTATAACCTCTATTTCCCTGTATAGTTGATCTTTTGCTTCTTGGAGTTGTTTATGTAATTCATTGTTGAAGTGATCTTTCATTGTCTGATTTTGCTGTCTGATGTCTTCCTTGAGACTCCAGATCATCTGAAGCATGTATATCCTGAATTCTTTATCTGACATTCCATCTGCTGCAGCTATTACCTCTTCTAACGTTGAGTTGACCTGCAATGCTTGTGGTCCTTTCTTTCCTTGTCTCTTCATACTGTTCGCGTTCCTTTCTACTTGGTGAAACTGTTGTGCTATTGAATTTTCCCCCTATATATTTATATTGGTCTTGTATAGTTGCAAAGTCTCCCTCGCAGGTGCGGGCGGCGGCTCTGTCCCTCTGCGGGCCGCTAGGCTTGTTCTGTCGGTGGTCACAGTTCTGTCTACTTTGCAGGCGCAGGCAGCGGCACTGCCCCTCTGCAGGCCTCTGGGGCTGTACTGCCAGTGGGTCGCAGGTCCGCCTACCTTGCAGGCGCGGGGGGGGGGGGCGGCTCTACCCTTCCTCAGGCCACTGGGCCTGTTCTGTCTCTCGGTTGCAGGTCTGGCCTTGAACAGTATCATTTTAAGTGAAAAAATACACAGGAAAAAAAGTATCATGTGTTTCTCTCATATGTGGAACTAGAGGAGAAAAAAAAATGACACTGGGAAAGTACAATGGATGTCATTAGGGTAGAGAAAGAGTTCAGGGGAGGAGAGGGTAAAGGGAAGATTTGGGTATTTAAATTTATCAAATTATGTCTTATGTTACATGCATATACAATTATGCCATAATGAAGCCCACTGTTCTGTGTAATAAACAGGCAGCAGTAAGTTTAACATCACAAAGTTAAATGACAAGATACTAAAATAACTATTACTAAATAATACTTTAATAGATATAAAATAATAAAACAAATTATGATATCAACAGCATACAACATAAAGAATGGAGAAGTTAATCTGTAGGATTTTGTATGAGATATAATTAAGTTGTTATTAGTTTAAAATACATTCCTATCTATATAGCTGTATAAAACTCACTGTAAAAAGACATAGATATTAAAACCGAGAATACTTAACAATATAATGATAGTTTTAAAATCATTTATTACTCCAGTATAAAAGTTAAAGTAAAGAATATTAAGACCAACTATAGCTATAATATTTTAATCGATATGCTACACTAAAAAGATATAAGTGTTGAAGTTAAAGAAGAAAATATGGGAAGAAGTTTGTGGGAAGGTAATTTTGTATTTGATTAAAGCTCACAGTCTAAATTAATCTTTTGCAAACAAGTTTTATTTTATGTAAGTCTTATGGTAACCATATAGAGAAAAACCAACAGTAGACACTCAAAAGTTGAAGAGATAGGAATCAAAGCATGTGACTACAGAAAACTATTGAATCACATAGACAAAAGAAGAAGAAAGTGTCAAAGTGTTAATGAAATAGAAAATAATTAACAAAAGAATAACACTATGTCCTTACTAACTGATAAATACCTAATCAATAATTGCCATGAGCTGAAATATATTAAATTTCCCAAAAGACAGAGTTACTGAATGGACTAAAACAAAAGACCTTCCTCTATGCTTACTTTAATAGATTAAAAGCATAACGTTGTAGAAACTGAAAGTAATTAATTGTGTCATTTGCAGGAAGTAGTAAATAAGGTCATTTCGATTTCCACACCTTGATTTCCGAACCCTTACATCCAGTAAATTGGTGGAATAGCACCATATATTGGCCATACATTAAGATCATACACAGTGCTTCATGGAAGCTTTCTCCTGTCCTGAAAAATGTTTCTACCTACACAGAATGGTAACTAAGTCTAAAATAGCATTCCACTATTCTTTTAAGCCAGCTGCTTCAAATAGTGGGGCATATGGTAAGACAACTGAATTTCATAGACAGAAAAATGGCCATATTTCTTTGGTTGTGAAGTTCAGTTCCTTGACCATAATAAAATCTATTTGAAATACCATGATATGTTGTGTGTATGATGCATCCTGTGAGTTCATAGATGGTAATATTGCCATAAGCATATTTGGGGAAAAAACGTTTGTAACCAAAGTGTCTATTCCATCAAGGAAAAAGTCTGTCCTTTCCATGATGGAATTGACCTACTAAAATCACCATGCTATCAAGAAATTAATAATGTTCATCAACAAAAAGTAGTTCCACATTGAGGGGTCAGTGCTGGTCCCAACTGCTGGAACACTGAACACTGAGCGGTAGTTATAGAATATTTGATAATGATTAGTGGAAGTTCATGTTTCTCAGTCCAAGCCTAATCTATATCTCCACAAACTTGGACACATTTTCATGATTCAATCAATTGATGACTGGGGTTGCTCATGTGATATCACAAAACAAGGCATCCTATCTGCATCAATATTAATCTTTATGGTCTATGTGAATATTCACTAAAGGCTGACATTAACCTTTAGTATATTTTTGTTCTATGTGAATATATACCAAAGACTGACTCAATATTCCAACCAAGTCTCTGACCATCCAAACCATTGGATGGTCCATGAATCAGTTTATTATCATACATCTGACAATTTCTACTTCCAAGAAAAAAGAACAACAAAGTACACTTCTCTACTGTTCTGGCCACTAGAAGGAATTTTATTTATTAATATACCTCAAGAATATTCCAAAAAGTGTTATGAAAATACAGATATTCACATTTTTGTGTATATATACAACATGCAGAACTTTCTGTGAAAAAGGCTCAAGTATTATCCTTTTCTATTTAATAAATTCTATGCGAGAACCCATGATGTTACAAGTGCAGAATGAAAGTGAAATGAAGGTGTCACAAAAATTGGGGTTATGGCCATTTTGGCCATTTCTACCCACATATTTTACGTGTATGTTCAGAATATTCCCAGACTTATTTTGTGTATACCACATACATCTGATGATGTAATTTTGTTATATGTGCCCAAACTTATAGCTTTAAGATCAGATAGCAACCAGCTTATAATGGACTTCTCAGGTCACATGGTGTTCCTTGGTTAAATGGCCATTCACTGTTAGAATGCAGTAACAGATTAAGGGATGTTTCTCAAAAAGAAGTTAACCACCTAAAATTGATGGCATGGTCTTGCTTCAAAATTCTAAAGGCCTGTGCTCTTATTTAAATATAAAAACCTGACAAAGACTTCACAGAGCGTTCTATATGCCACAGATACTTCAAAAATCATAAAATTTGCAGCATCATATGGCTCTATTGGCAAAAATCTTCCATATCAACCTATACGTGTTGCTGAGATTTATTTTTTTCCTGGGACACTCTAAAAAACTAGTAGTTCTGAGGGAAATCAGTAACTGAACAAGAGTAGCACCTAAATTAAAAAAAAAAATTATTACTTCCCAAATCCAAAGAACTTAGAAATTTTTTGAAGAAGGGGCCAGAAGCAAAATCTTTATTATTCATCTTGTAGGATATATCAGAATGCCCAACACCTCTGAACTATTAGAAATTTCATGGTGATAGAATGACCCTGAATTTTTATTTGATTTATTTTCCACTCTGTAAAGTAAATATGTTACCAATAAATCCAGAGTAGTTACCACTTCTTGCTCACTAATTCCAATCAATATACAGTTAGCAACACAATGGACCATTGTGATATCTTTTGAAAAAGAGTGTTAATCCAGATACTTGCAAACTAAATTATGCCATAAGGCTGGAGAGTTTATATACTCTTGAGGTAAGACAGTGAACATGTATTACTTGTCCTGGCAGCTGAAAGCAAATTGTTTTTTGTAGGCCTTATGTACAGGTATGGAGAAAAAGACGTTTGTTAGATCAATAGCTGCATGTCAGAGACCAGAAAATGTGTTAATTTTCTCAAGCAACAAAACAACCTCTGGTATAGCAGTTACAACTGAAGTTGCCATTTGGTTAAGCTTACAATAGCTTACTGTCATTCTCCAAAATTCATTTTTATTTTATATATATATATATATATATATATATATATATATATATATATATATATATATTGAATGGAGATATTTTGGGGATCATTACCATTGTAATCTTTCAAAGACTTTATGGTAGCACTAATTTCTTCAATCCTCTATTGGTTCAAGGTTGCAATCACTCATATTTTCATAGATAAAAGCTGTTGTAATGATTTTCACTTAGCTTTTTTTTTTATAATAATACCCTAATCTGAAGATCTGGAACTGATGTGGAGATTCTCCCAACTGCATTCTGAACCTTGGGAAATTACCATAGTATGGGTTTGTAGAGCTATTGGACTAATTAATAAATATATCTTGCATAAAATTCCATTGATCTCCTGACTTCCTTTAGGCCCTACTTTGTCCAGAACATCACAGTTATGTTTTGGTTTGGGGAGAAAGTGTCAATTCACAGTTAGCATCCAGTATTTCTTACAAGGGCAGATTATTTTTCTTTTCCCCAAGGCACAGTTACTATGGTAAAAATTCACAGGTTCATCATTTGAATCCTAGGAGAATAGTGAATAGTGAATTTTTTTTAATAGTACTAGGATTCTACCTTTGACTCAAGGAATTCTGGGTCTGTATACTTCTTGAAACTTGGGAGTTGATTGTGGGGACATAATTCTGTTTTTAATTTGTGTTATACTCTGATGCTCTTGACCAATAACTTTTCTGCTTATTCATGTTAAGTACAAATTGAATAGACTTTCTGTTTCACTCCTAGGACCACCATGATTGATTAGCCAATATCATTGTTCTATACAGGTCAGATTATTTTTATTGCTACTTTGACTCTGATGTCCATTACAGAAAGCATGCCAACTTTGCCTTTGGCAGTTGAGAACCATTAATTTGGCTTCTATCACACTAAGATCCATATATTCCCATTGAATTTAGTTTTCCCAATTCAGTGTTAAGAGTTCTCAAGATGGAGTCTGAAGCTCACAGCAATCACAGAACTCTTCAAGGATTCTGAGGTTCCCTTTATAAATACACATAAATTTATTCTTACAGCATTTGTCAAATGTTGGTCTTCTGTACCTTCTTAGGGTAAGTTACATGGCCTATAAACTATCAAAATAAAGTCTCTAAACTTTCAAGTACTTCCATCTCCATTAAGCCAAGGCATATCCAGTATTTCCAATTTGTTCTCTGTGGGAAATTTTTGGACCAACCAATCAAATATACTGATGTAGTCCTTTTAGTTTCCTGAAATGCAACATTAAATGCATAATCTTTGTTTGGTGATCCCATATTAATAAGTATTACATTATCCAACTTCATGCTTCCTCAAACATTATTTCATATTTAACTCTTATAAATGCTTCTTGGAGTTCCATCTGTATATTTTAGAAAATTCAAGTAGAGTTTAGGTATATAATGCATGGCTTCAGAGACATATATTTATCATTAAGCATTTTCTGGTCCTTCAATCCAGTTAAAAGTTTAAGAAGCAAAGAGAGCAAGCATCTGTGCATTCTAAGTAAAATCAACATTGTTTTGCATGGTAACTATCTCAAGAGATAGCATTAGAGTTTTCTATGGCAATACAGAATTGATCTCAAATGGAGGTATGAAGGCTAATACACAGGGACTTAGGTTGCTACTGATATGGTGATGTAGTGACCTCTTTTACCTGAACTTGGGAGAACAGTCCTATTGGGGTGGAGAATAAATTCCTTTGGTGTGGGCAAACAGCTTTCACTAGAAGTGAGGAGATCTCTTTCACTGGAAAAGAAGACACATCAAATAATGGAACATCTATGTATGTCAAACAAACCCTTCTCAATTTCAAGAATCAAAGAGACACAAGAGTACTGGGTGACATTAACACACCTCTGTCACAACTGTATAGATGTTCAAAACTGAAACTAAAAAATAAGCTATAGAACTCAATAATACAATCAATAATTTAGACTTAACAGACACTTATAGAATATTTCATCCATCAATGAGCAAATACACTTTCTTCTCAGCAGTACATAGATCCTTCTCTAAAATATTCCATATTATGCCACAAAGCAGCTATTAGCAAACACACAAAAATATAGAAATACTATGCTGCATTCTATCTAATTCCATAACAGAATGGAATTATAAATCAATGATAAGAGCTGGGGTTGTGGCTCAGAGTTAGAGCACTTGCCTACCATGTGTGAGGCACTGGGTTTGCTCCTCACCACCACAGAAAACTAAAATAAAGATACTGTGTTCACCTATAACTAAAAAAAATAAATATTTTTAAAAAGAAGTCAATGATAAAATAAAAAATAGAAGCTACTCAAACACGTAGAGACTAAATAATATGCTATTGAATGACGAGGAGGAAAGACACACTCATACATTGCTGGTGGGACTGCAAATTGGTTTAACCACTCTGGAAAGCATTATAGTGATTCCTTAGAAAACTTGGAATAGAACCACAATTTGACCAAGCTATTCCACTCCTCAGTCTATACCCAAAGGACTTGAAATCAACATACTACAGTGACACAGCCACATCAATGTTCATAACAGCAGTATTCACAATAGCCAAACTGTGAAACCAAACTAGATGCCCTTCAATAGATGAATGGATAAAGAAACCATGGTATATATACACAGTGGGATATTACTCATCCTTAAAAAAGAATGAAATTATGGCATTTTCAGGTTAAATGGATGGAGTTAGACAATATTATGCTAAACAAAATAAGCCAATCCCCCCAAACCAAAGGACAATTGTTTTCCCTGATATGTGGATGTTGGTGGGAAGAATGATGAACTTTGGATTTGGAAGAGGGGAGTGAGGCGAGGGGAGAGGGTATGGGGGTTGGAAGGATGGTGGAATGAGATGGACATTATTATCCTACGTACATGTATGATTGCACAAATGGTGTGACTCTGCATTGTGTACAACCAGAGAAATAAAAACTTGTGCTCCATTTGTGTACAATGAGTTGAAATGTCATGTATAACTTATTATAGAAAACAATAAAATTAGACACATTAAAATTTAATGTTTCAGTGTTCTCAGGTTCTTCATGATTTTCCCCAATGTGTCTATCCCATCCTTGAAGGTTCTATTCTTTCCCAATTAATGATCTCACTTTAGCCTGAGACATTTTGGAAGCTGAGAGTTTCCATGTGGTGTAATTTAGCCAATTATCAAATGAGATTTTCTGTTTGATTTTCAGGGATAGTAGGAACATACCTCAACATCATAAAAGCTACATATGCTAAACCCAAGGCAACATCATTATAATGGAGAAATATATCACTTCTCTGATTATAGGAGATATGATTCTCAATCAAGGTACAAATGGAAGATCTTTAGTCACGTATGGAATGCTTGAGCTGATATTTAAAATTCAGAAGCTCATTGTGCATTGCACCACTATGACCTGTTACGTTATGAGCAACCAGCCAACATAATAATATTCAATAGGTTTAAACATTTTTTGAAAGTTTTTTATATATTTTTAGTTGTAAATGGACATTATACCATTATTTTATTTATTTATTTTATGTGGTGCTTTAAAATGAACCCAGTACCTCACACTTGGGAAGCAAATGTTATACCACTGAGCCCAACCCCAGCCTTTGAAAGTTTTATATACAGAGCCCACTGGATTATTGATTTTTACATGTAATAAAAATAGATGTTTTGTTCATAGCTGTTTTTAGATCATGCCATGTACTATCAGTGTTTACTACTGGAAAAGTGTATAACCATACTTAAATCTAATCAGAATTTCAGTTACACAAACCCTTGAACAACTTCACAAAAATTATACTTAACATTCTGAGATTATAGAATTATTCTTTATACTAGAATATCTATTAGTCAAGAGTTCTCTATAGAAACAGAAATTATAGATGATAGATATTACCAAGAATTGGCTTATGTGATCATGGAGTCTGGAAAGTTCCATGATCTGCAGTCTACAACCTGAAGACCCAGGAAATCCACTTGTTGTAATTTACTCCAAATCTGAACACCTGAGAACAAATTGGGTGCCATTGGTATATATTTCAGTCCAAGGGTAGGAGGAGAAATGTGAGGTCCCAAATAATATATTGAGGCAGAACAGAAATCCTAATTCCTCTTCTCTTCCTTTTATTACATTCAGGCCATCAGTATGCTGGGTTGTCGCGACCCCTCGCCGGCAAGGGAAAACACGACACAGGATTCTTCTTTCAGCAGTTTATTCAGGCCTTGATTCAAGTATCATCTTCTAGTGACCCCCCGCCGAGCGCCCAAGCACAGCCTAATAAAGCCTCCCGCATACCAATCCCAAGCTGCCACGTGGATCTCTCTCATAGGGTGGTAAGGGATTGCACGCCAACTCTCCAAAAAAGGAGTTGTTTATCACAGGCCACAGTGGAAGCCGGCGCCATCTTCTAATGGCGGCCACGGTCTATTAGTACGGCTCACCACAGTTCCCCCTTCTGTTTTATAAAACAATGCAGGTGAAAGTAGAGGTCCTATCCCACTGTGCAGAAGTGGCTGCAGTGTATGGTTCAGTCCTAAGGAGGGCCCTTCCCTAGACCTGGTCCCATATCAGCCGACTCCTTTTTTCATAGGGCGGGGCGTGGACATCAAACCCGCATGCAATAGGACATGCTTTCCTTGAGGTCCGTTGAGGGATCACTCAAGTGCAATGCTTTGCCTCGCATCCTGCATCGTGACGACGGTGAAAAAGAAAGGGGATTTTACAAGTAGCCGGTCAGTGACTATGAGGTTGGAAGTGGCAACACCATCCCTCAGCCCCTGAGAAAACGAAGGGTCCAAAGCATAAAGTGCAGCACCAGCATGGAAGCCCACCTGCGTGCAATGGCATCAAGGCCTGCAGAGTGCATGGGCCTTCCAAAACTTGGAAGGCAGGAAGAGGAGGGCATGCCAAACCCAGTGCAATGTCAAAGATGACTTGGGGTGCAATGGCCAAAACCCAGGAAATTATTGCTTAAGTTGCGCAAGCCAAACTTGTGGAGAGATACCATTCTCTAGGGCTGCAAAAGCCTGGACGATCATAGCCTTTTCTTGGCTATGGCGAGCTCTTAGGCGACAGAAAAGCCACAGACAAAGGACAATCCCAAAACAACATATCGCTCCAAAAATGCCTACTCCCACCCATTCCTTAAAGAAAGAAAAGGCAGAAGACAGCCAATTCGTAAATTGGCCCAATGTCACAGGGTCCACACGAGTGTTGTTCAACATGGCAATTTGTGTCAGTTGGGTCTGGATCAACTTCTCTGCTTCCATGGACCAGTTTTCGGCCAGGTACTGTCCGATGATTTGAGAGGTATTTCTGGAATCATTAAATCTGAGAGATGTTATACATAGATGTGCACGATGATCAACACAACCCAAATGTACTAGGTCTGACAATTCCTCAACTTGAGCTTGAAGCAGATCTATCCTTTGATTAGCAGCCAAAATCCCAGATAGAATGTGTTGATTAATTCTACTTTGAGATTCAAGTATGGTGGATGTTTGTTGAATAACCTGATTAATAGTGGCAGCAGTTTGAACCTGACTGGCCATGGCTACTCCAGCTGTAACTGCTGCAGCAGCAGACACTGCCACAGCTGTCACTATAGCTGCCGTAATTCCAAAATCTCTATGGGCTCTAATCAGTTCAACAATAGGAAATGACTCTGGATCCGCAGTAACCGGGATCGGGACAAAAGTCGGGACCTTCATAACAACTGCCGTGCTCCAGGATCCATTCCAACACTCAGACAAGACACATGTACAATTAGAACAGTCAATCATTTCTGATTCTGTAGTATTGGTATCATTGATCAAAAGGAACAGAAACGGAGAATGAAGACAGACTGCTGCAGAGGGCAGTGTAGCATTGGACATCAGAGAATTGAATGAAATGTTTTTAAGCCTCCTACCATTATCAGTGTCCTGTACAGAGCCAGACACATTAAACAGCCAACTTTGGACTCCTCTCAATTGAGCCAGAGCAGAGACATCGGCTGTGGCCCCCTTTTCATTGGAAATCAACCATTGAAACCAAGACCAGCCTGTTCCTGTAGTGGAATTATTGTTGGAAGAATTATACAAGTATCTTTTAAGAGAGGGGGAAAGGGAGAAACCTTTAGCGACCTGATGTTTCTCCCAAGAATGATCTTGGCAAGGTGTGAATGTTGGGGGGAAGCCACACTCAGGAGTGCAATAAGGAGAAGCCTTAAAATGAGTGGCATTAGAGGTCTGATTAGAAGGAGACAACAGAATCAACACCTGGGAAGTAATGGCCAAAGTGGTTATATTTAACTCAGATGTATTTGTCAGGACTCTTCTTGTCAGGCGTTCTGGAACCCACACCGGCTCCGTCCGGTCCCGGCCCCCGGTGGCGCTCCGCTTTCTCCGCAGCGTGAGCCCGCTCTGCAGCAGTGCAGGCAGGTCCTTCATCCGCGGCTGCAGCGACGCCGGCGGCTGCTTGCGCTCTGGCTCGCGGGCGCTGGGACTGCGGCGCAGAGCGCTGTCTGCCGCCGCCACCACCGTGGCCAGGGCCGGGTTCTCGCACGGCAGCTGCATCTTGACTGAGCCCACCGCCATCCTCATGCCCAGACCGCGGCCGCGGCCCAGGCAGCTTCTCTCAAAAACATCTGCAAAGTGCTCTGCTTTACTTTAAGTCCTTTTGAACGTAACAACCCATCTAGGGCCAACAAAATTGGGCTTGAAGAGGTAGCGCCCATAATGTTTTTAGAGCTATAAAGAAAGTGAAAGTACAAAAATCCCCGCTCTCTTCCTTTTACAGGGGAGCGTTCCGTTCTATGAATTCCCCGCTCTCTTCCTTTTACAGGGGAGCGTCCTTTTTCCCGCTCTCTCTCTATTTACAGAGAGAGCGCCCCGCTATTTGCTTGCGGAGTCCCACTTTACCTGGGAACTTACCGGTGCACCACCCTGACTGCTGAAAGTTCTGGATCCTGGGTTCAAGGAATATAATTCCCCGTACGGGCCACCAATTGTCGCGACCCCTCGCCGGCAAGGGAAAACACGACACAGGATTCTTCTTTCAGCAGTTTATTCAGGCCTTGATTCAAGTATCATCTTCTAGTAATCCCCCGCCGAGCGCCCAAGCACAGCCTAATAAAGCCTCCCGCATACCAATCCCAAGCTGCCACGTGGATCTCTCTCATAGGGTGGTAAGGGATTGCGCGCCAACTCTCCAAAAAAGGAGTTGTTTATCACAGGCCACAGTGGAAGCCGGCGCCATCTTCTAATGGCGGCCACGGTCTATTAGTACGGCTCACCACACTGGGTAGCATCTATTTGCATTTGGGAGAACATCTACTTTGTTGAGGTTATTGATTAAAATGAAAAATTTCTACAGAAAAGGCACATCCAGAAATAATATTTAATTTGAGCATCTATGGCCTTGTCTAATTGACACACAAAATTAAGCATTGTAAACTGAATACAAACTGTTGAATGAAAAAAAAAAAACTAACCAATATAATTTTAAAAATTTCTGGAAAATCACAATTGTGGAGTCGAGATCATAGGATATAAGATCAGTTGACTTGAGAAAAAGTTGACATAATTTTAATATAAAAAGAAAATAAACTGAAAAACAAAGCTGAACAGGGATTCAGGAATCTGTGGTATAATCACCAGAGATATAATATATCATTTGAAATAGAAGATAGGAAATATTTAAAATCAGAGCTTAAACCAATGAAATTGAAACAAAAGAAACAATTCAAAAAATTGACCAAACAAAAATTTGGTTCTTGAAAAAAAATAAAATTGATAATCCCTTAGACACACTAATGAAGAGAAAGAGAGAGAAAACTCAAATTACTAAAATTCATGATGGACACTAATGAAATACAGAAGACAGCCAGAAACAATTATGAAAATCTATACTCCAATAAAACAGAAAATCTTAAAAATATCAACAAATTGCTAGAGATATATAACCTACCCAAACTGATTCAGGAGGTCATAAAAAATTTAAACAGATCAATTTCAAGCAACAAAGTAGAAGACACCATCAAAAGCCTATCAACAAAGAAAACCCCAGGACCAAACGGATTCTCGGCCATGTTCTACAAGACCTTCAAAGAAGAATTAACCCAAATACTCCACAAATTATTTAATGAAATATAATTTGTGGGGACACTTCAAAACTCTTTCTATATAGCTAGTATCACCCTGATACCAAAATCAGACAAAGACACATGAAGAAAATAAAACTTAAGACCAATATCCCTGTTGAGCATAGATGCAAAAATTCTTATTAAAATAATGGCAAATCACACAAAAACATATTTAAAAGTTAGTGCACCATGATCAAATGAGATTCATCCCAGGGATGCAAGGTTGGTTGAACATACAGAAATCAATAAATATAATTCATCACATCAATAGACTTAAAGATAAGCAATACACAATTATCTCCATAGATGCATAAAAAGCAATGACAAAATACAGCATGCCTTCATGTTCAAATCAACTAGGGATAGTAGGAACATACCTCAACATCGTAAAAGCTATATATGCTAAACCCAAGGCCAACATCATTTTAAATGGAGAAAAATTGAAAGCATTCCCTTTAAGAACTAGACCACAAAAAGGATGCACTCTGTCATCACTTTTATTCAATGTCATCCTTAAAACTCTAGCCAGAAAATTACACAGAAGAAAGAAATCAAACAGATATGAATAGGAAAAGGAATAACTAAAAGTATCATTGTTTTCCAATGACATTATTATATATTTAAAAGATTCAAAAAATTCCACCAGAAATCTTCTGGAACTCAGAAATGAATTCAGCAAAGTAGCAGGATATAAAATTAACACTCATAAATCAAACACATTTCAATATATCAGTGGTCCACTGAAAGAGAAATTAGGAATACTACCCCATTCACGATATCTTCAAAAACTAGAATATCTGGGAATCAATCTAACAAAAGAGGTGAAAGACCTCTACAATGAAAATTACAGAACACTAAATAAAGAAATTGAAGAAGACCTTGGAAGATGAAAAGTTCTTCCATGCTATTGGATATGTAGAATCAACATTGTCAAAATGGCCATACTACTGAAAACACTATACAGATTTAATGCAATTGCTATTAAAATTCCAATGAAATTCTTCCTAGAAAAAGAAAAAAAAACATTAAATTCATTTGAAAAATAAGATACCCTGAATAGCCAAAGCAATTTTTAGTGAGGAAAATTATGCCATAGGCATCACAATACCAGACCTTAAATTATACAACATAGCTATAGTAACAAAAAGCAGCATAGTATTGGCACCAAAACAGACACATAGACCAATGGCTTAGAATAGAAGGCACAGAGACAAACTCACAGAAATACAATTATCTAATCCTAGACAAAGGCACCAAAAACATACATTGATAAAAAGACAGACCCTTCAACAAATACTCCTGGGAAAACTGGAAATCTATTTGTAGCAAAATGAAATTAAACCTCTATCTCTCACAATGCACAAAAATCAACTTAAAGTGAGTCAAAAACTTAGGCACTAGAACAGAGGCCCTGTGTCTAATAGATGAGAAATTAGGCCCAAATCTCCCCCTTGTTGGCTTAGGAACTGACTTCCTGAATGAGACTCCTAAAGTGCAAAAAGTAAAATCAAGAATCAATAAATGGGATGGAATCAAACTAAAAAGCATCTTCACAGAAAAGAAAACAGTCAAGGTTATGAAGAGAGAGCCTACAGAATGGAAGAAAATCTTTACCACACACAGCTCAGAGTACTAGTCTCTAGGATATATAAAGAACTCAAAACTTAACACACACACACACACACAAAAAAAACAATAATAATATCCCAAATAATAAATTGGCAAAGGAACTGAAAAGACACTTTACAGAAGACATATATGAAAAAATGTTGAACATCTCTAGCAATTATAGAAATGCAAATCAAAATAACAGAGATTTCTTCTCACTTTATTCAGAAAGACAATTATCATGAATTCAAGCAATAATAAGTGTCAGCAAGGGTGTTGGGGAAAAGGTACACTCAAACATTGCTGGCAGGATAGAAAATTGGTGCAACCACTATGAAAAGTAGTATGAAGATTCCTCAGAAAACTTGGAATGGAAACAGATTTGAACCAATTATCCAATTCCTCAGTTTATACCCAAGGACTTAAAATCACAATACTATACTGATGCAGCCATATCAATGTTTATAGCAGAATAATGACATTATGGCATTTGCCAGTAAATGAATGGAACTGAAGACCATAGTGCTAAGCAAAATAAGCCAATCCCAAAGAACCAAAGGCTGAATATTTTCTCTGATATGCAGATGCTAATTCACAATAAGGGAGGTCTATGGAAGAATAGAGGTACTTTGGATTAGACAAAGGGGAGTAAAAGGAGGGGAGGGAGTACTGGTGTAAGAAAGATAGTAGAAAGAATCAGGCATTATTACCCTATGTTCATGTATGATTACATGACCAGTGCAATTCTACATCATGTACAAACAGAAGAATGAGAAGTTATACTCCATTTATATATGATGTGTCAAAATGAATTCCACTGTTATGTATAACAAATTTGAACAAATGAAAAAAGACTACATGCATGTTCCTTCAGTTTTTGGACAATGAAATGTTCTTTGGTCTCACTACTTCTATTAAACTAGTAGTTTACTTCTAGTAGAGCTTTATAGGCCAGGGAATTTAGGCAAGGAAAACGTAAATCAAGTACATCTCCCAATATTTGTAGATGAAATAATTTTCTATGTAGAAAATTCCAAATACTCTATAAAAATAATTACTAGAACTAATATATTCAGCAATGTTACAATTTATGATCAACACAAAAATTCAATCACATGTTTATTAGAATTACCATATGAATATATAAATATAATGAAATATTCTCAACAAAATTGATGTACTTAGAGAAAATTATTTTAAGTGAAACAAGTCATGCACAGAAAGACAAATACTGCATTTTCTGTCCTACATGTAAAAGCTAAAATATGCAGGCATTAATGTATGTAGTGTAGTGATGACTAGTGGTTTGGTAAGGCATGTGAGTTATGTAGTGAAGGAGAGTGAAAAAAGGAAATTTTGATTTGATTGGTACACACTATATATATAGTGTGCACATATATACATTGTTCAAATAATACACCAAACTCCATTAGTGTATATAATTAATACCTATCAGTCAAAAATAAACCAATTTTAAAAGAAAAATATTTTTAAAAATAAAACATGGTAATTGAAAAAAAAAATAAAATGTATAACTTTCCATAAACACTGGTGTACTTGATTTAAAAAAAAAAAACTTTATTAAATAAATCCAATGTCTTTATGGTGATAAGTACAAAATTTGATAATAGAACTCAAAGGTGACCTAAATAAATGGAGGCACAGGCTATGTTCATTAATGGGAAGACTCAACATGGTAAAAGTATCAAATCTCCACAAATTTATCTATAAGTTTAAGTAATTCATGTTAAATGCCATAAAGGCTTTTCATAGCATAGACAATCGTATTTTAAAATTTTATGGAAAGACACAAAGTATATATGAGGTAAAATTTGATTCTTTAAATAAGAAAAATATAATTGAGAAAAAATACTTGATACTATGACATTTTATTTAGCTAGAGTAACACAAGTGGACAGACATGTAGACCAATGAAATAAAAATGATACCCTAGAAATATAAAAGTCATCCAAATATGTCATGACAATTTTTTAATTTCAATTCTGATATTTGAACCCAGAGCCTCATGCATACTAGGCAAGCACTCTACCACTAAGCTACATCCCCTACGCTCACCTGATTTTTTAAAAAAAGTGCAAAAGCAATTTAATGAACGATGGATATCTTTTATTTATTTTTCTTTTAATTTTTTTCTGTAGCATTGACTATTGAACCATGGTCTCTTATTGCTAACCCCTCTATTAACATACCAATGAACTACTGGAAAATATTTTCCCCAAAATTGGTGCTAGATTAATGAAACACCGATAGATAAATAGTAACAGCAAAAAGGAAACCCGAAAAAATTAACAAAACAAAATATCCTTCCCTAAACTTCACACCTTATACAAAAATTAACTTGAAAAGTATTGTTGACCTGGAATCCCAAATATGATATATGAAAGGAGAATTGATAAACTGGTTCTTATAATTTTTAAAAATTCTGTACAAAATATTCTGTTAAGAACATGAACAAAAAACTCCTGAAGGGGAACAAGTATTTATTTAAAAAAAACCATATCCAACAACAAAAACTTGTACCTTGAATGTGTAAAGAACTCCCAAAGTCCAACAGTAAAATTAATCCAGACAATTCAGTTAGAAATGAACAAAAGACATGAGAAGACATTTAATGAAATAGGATATACAGATGACAAATAATCACATGAAAAAATATTCAACTAGAATGTAGTATTATTCAGCCACGAAGAAGAAGGAAATGCTGTAATTTGCAACAAAATGGATGGATCTGGAGGACATTAAGGGCAAAAAGAAAAACAAGTACTGCATATTTTATTTCATATGCAGAAAATTAAAAGAATTATCTGAGGGTAGAATACAGATTATTAGGGATTATGAAGGGTATGAGGTGGAGGGAGAATAGGAGAAGTCTTTGAATCCAATCAGTGCATACTGTATGAATATATAGAAATATCACTCTGAAATGTGTTTACATACACAATTAATGTGTTAATAAAATTTCCAAAATGATATAAAATATTAGATTCATTAATCATTGGGGAAATGCAATTTAAAACCCTAATTAGCTATCACTATGAAACTATCAGAATGACTAAACTAAAAATATAATGCAAGCATCAAATTCTGGCAAGAGTACAGTAATGTATCATGATTCATACATTTATATTGGGAATTTAAATGTATATTCTGAAAAATAGTGTAGAATTTCTTATAAAACTAAATGTGAAAAAACTAAGTGTGCAACTACCATAAGACCAAGTAATTTCACTCTTGGGTAATTTAATCAGGGACCTGAAAACTTATGTTCATACACAAATACATATAAGAATTTTAATAGGAACTTTATTCATAGTAACCCCAAACTGAGAAGAACCAGATGTCCTTCAACGTGTAAATGGTTAAACAAACCATTGTTCCATGATTTCAACAATAAAAAGTAATAAATTATTGTACACAAGATAATTGGGACAAATCTCCTAGGAGTCACACTTACAAGAAATAAAAGCCAATCACAAAGGTCACATTTTTATGTGATTTTATTTATAAAAAAATTCTCAAGTTGACAAAATTATAGAAATAGAGAACACATAAATGATTGTCAATGGTTAAGGAGAAATGGTGGTAATAATAGTAATGCTTGTGGATAAAAAGGAGTAAGATACACTCTTGTGATGTAATTTGTCCAATGTCAGTACCCTAATTCTGATACTGAACTATAGCAAATTTATAAGATACTACCATGTGGGAACCTTTGGAAGGCTCCCAGGAATCTCTGTGCTATTCCAAAAACTGCATATGAATTTCATATTATCTCAAAATAAAATGTTTAATTTTTTCAGAAAAAGTGCTTATATTGTTAGCAATGCAATTGTCATATCTCAAAGTAGAAGAATACTTAGCTTTTTTTCACTGAAATAGCTGCCTTTTGGTGTTCAAGTTTGGGCTGGGAGATTCTACCCTTTGTGAAATGTTCCCTTCTGTATACTACTGTGCTAAACTAGCATGCAACTCATTAAGTTTGTAAGCACAAATATATCTCAATTTTCTTAGCTCTTTATAATACTTCCAGCTACATGCTCAGAATTTTATGTTTTTTTTTTTTTTTTTGATTACTCGTAATGCACACAGTCCGATGCAGTTGCTACATGGTGGACTTTTTATTCATTTAGCTCAAACCTTGTGTTTAGCAAATGGCAAGGTGAGTAACATGAACCATGATAAAGAAACCATCACAAATTTATAAGCTAGCAATTATTTTGCATAAAATAAGAGAACAGGCCAGAACATTCATGTGTTATCTGTTCTGTGCTGTTGCAAGAAAACCTAGTTTGTACAACTTCCACCTGCTGCAATATTGTTACTCTATAGCTATATTCTTTTGCAGCTTTTTATCCTTTTACATAATTATCACAAAGGATCCTGTATCCTATCACTTTGCTCTTTCTTGCATGCAGAACATGTTTCCTGCAATCTGTTCTCTTTTCCCTGAGTGTCTTTCTTAAAGAAATCAGTTTACATTGACACAGAGTAGACAGTGGAAGAGTCCTGCTGGGTGCCCTCACCATAACCTGATTTCCTTCCTATTTGTTCCATGGGAAATGGTTACCTGCAGTGTTTAAACACACTTTTAGAGTGCTGATTCAGAACTAAACAACTTAAAAAGCATATAGAAATGGGATTTGCAGGATCATTTGGAATGTTAGAGCTTTTGCTTAAAGCAATTTTGAACAGCAGTAGTAGTTATTTTTATGTAGTGACAGTAAAGTTTGGGATGCAGAAATTCAATTCTGTTGTCCTATTCACGGTATGCCATGCATGACTCCTAGATGACATGCCCCATCATGATGGCATGTGTAATTATTTTTAAATGTTCTCATTCACATAAAATGTTTCTCACAGTTCCCTGAAACTTAATATTTTTATTTTCAAAGATGTTTCAGACTAATTCTACAGACATATATTTCAGTAGGCTCTGAAGAGCTCTTGAGATTGTTATTAAGCTTGGAATCATTTAGAGATGTGGTTTGGCTTAAGCCCACAGTTCTCATTTTCAATAGTTCTTTGGTGACCTCTAAGAAAAGAGATACCAGGGTCGCAGTGATGTTCCTGAAGTAACGATAATCATTTCAAGAAAATCACAAAAGGGTAATTGGAACCTTCAATATTAAATTCAAATGCAAGTCCAAGAACTGACCGAATCATAAGTACAATAGATCTAGCAGTTAAGTGAAATTATATGGCTGTTTTGCATTCAAGATCTAGTAGTTAAAAAGTAAAATCATTTCCATGCAAGGTTATAAGTGTAAGAATTCTAAGTATTAATAAGGCAACCGGTTAAGGAAAAAAAAAACCCTTTGAGCTTTCTGTATATTTTGTATAGTAATATTTTATCACAATTCCCTTTGCTCAATCAGTGACTTGTCTTCTCATTATATCAATAAAGAACCATTAAAACTCAAATATAAAAAGTAATTTAAAAATGGGCAAAAGACAAGGACAGACACCTCAAAG
This sequence comes from Marmota monax, assembly GCF_021218885.2. NCBI lineage: Eukaryota > Metazoa > Chordata > Mammalia > Rodentia > Sciuridae > Marmota > Marmota monax. The sequence goes on along the minus strand of NW_026694490.1, from coordinate 2,985,283 downwards.
AAGACATACAGGTAGAAAGTAAGCTGTCTTAGCCTATTCCTACTACTGTAACAAAACTACCTTTGACTAGGTAATTTATGAACAACAGAATTATATTGCTCACAGTTTTGGGACCTGGGAAGTAAAAGATAAAGCTACAATAGATTTGATTTCTGGTGGGTCTGTTCATCATAGATGACACTTTTTGTGTGTCCTCACAAAACAGAATGGATTCATTCCAGACTATCACATAGAATAAAGGACAAACTCCTCTCAGTCAGTTGAAGACAGCACTAAATCCATTCATGAGGGCAGAGCTCATGACTTAATTACTTGCCAGAATGTCCCACACTTAATGCTAAAACACTGAAATCACAATTTCATACGTGATTTGGTTGGAGATGCTAACAATCAAACCACAGTGTATGAAAATATCATCAACATCAAATGTAATTAATTAATTGCAAATTAAAGCAATGAATATACCACTATACACATATTAGAATGGCAAAAAAAAAACACTGAGAATTCTAAATCCTGGGAAGGATGTGTACCCATAGAACATTTAGTTCATTTCCAATAGAAATGCAAAATGTTTTAGTCGTTTTAGAAGAAAATTTGGGATGGTTCTACAAAACTAAATATATCCCTACTACATGATCCATCAATTACACTGTTTTGGATTTACTCAGATGGATTGAAAAGTCGCATCAACAAACACACACAAATTACTCAAAGTTGACATCAGTAATATGACTAAAAGTTGTCTAATATGCTTTCCACTACAAAAAAATTACCAAAACAAAGAAACTACAAATTATATTGTTTTTCTACAGGAGAGAATAAAGTATATAGCATCGCCCATGTGCTCTCCAGACAATATCAACCCTGAACCAAGTGGGATCTTGCAATAGGAAATGGATAAGCTGGAGGTTCCAGCATTCCCCATGAATTATATGTACACCCAAAACATAAGAAGCTTGCAGACCCAACAGGCCTTGAATTAAGTTTGGGGAGCTGCAAAGGAATTCATATCACTACATTGCCAGAAAAAAAAATGTGTTCAATTGATATTGTGCTCTTCCCGAAAACATATGCTCCTTCATATCTAGAGACTGGCCACCTGTATATAATGTTACAGTGCAGTTTGGCACCCCTGTATACCAATGTACATCACAGTAAGAATCTATGTGGACTTAACTTAGAAGATTGTCTTATTGGTACTTGGGAAACAACCACATGACCCTACCCATTGACCCTCAGCTCTACAAAATAGATTCCCCAACCCACCTGCCTATAACCATGGAAAAAAGCCAATTGGTCCTACCCATCCTTCTATAGACTCAAGAATCCTGCAAACCAGATGATGAAGCAGTATCACAAACTCCGTAAGCACAGTCTGATGAGACACATGGTGCCATTGACAAATTTATTATAGCTAAATAAGAAACATGGAGGCTATACTATACTACCAACCTAAAAAAAATAAGCTAATATAGCGCACTTAAAAATATTGTAGGAAGTGTCACCAGGAGACAGTCTTATACTGTGAAAACCACTTTATAAACTTGAAATAGATTATTGTTTCACTAGAAGTACAAATATCAACATAAGGAAACACAAAGCATAAAAAAGCAAAATAACATGACAATTCTAAAGGACCACAATAAGTATCTAACAATATACCCTAAGATATATGAATTTGAATTTAACAAATTGCCAGGAAAAATTCAAGTTAAGTATTTTAAAGAATCTCAATGAATTACAAAAGAGTGGACAACCCAATAAACTCAGAAAAATGATTCTTGATCTGCATGAAAAATAGAGGAAAAAATAGAGATAATAAAGTATTTTAAAGAATTTTAAGTATTTTAAAGAATCTCAATGAATTACAAAAGAGTGGACAACCCAATAAACTCAGAAAAATGATTCTTGATCTGCATGAAAAATAGAGGAAAAAATAGAGATAATAAAGTATTTTAAAGAATTTTAAGTATTTTAAAGAATCTCAATGAATTACAAAAGAGTGGACAACCCAATAAACTCAGAAAAATGATTCTTGATCTGCATGAAAAATAGAGGAAAAAATAGAGACAATAAAAAATAACCAAGTATAATCTTGAGCTGAAGACCCCAATAAGGAAATATAAAACACACTTGAGAATCCAACAATAAAATAGGTCAAGCAGAAGAAAGAATTTCTCAGCCTAAAGACAGGACTTTTGAAATAACTAAGTCAGAAAATAAAATAGCCATAACAAAAGAATGCAGAAAGACTGTAAGACTTGTGGGAATTTATTAATAAAACAGATTTTCATTATGTGTGTTATGTGTTATCAAAGGTGGCGAGGAAGAAAAAAATTCTTAAAAATCTTATCTAATTAAATAATAAGCAAAACTTTTCAAATCTCAGAAAGGGTATGGACATCCATGTCCAAGAAACTCATGGGACCTCAGTTGGTTTAAACATTAAAGGTCCTCTGTCAGGTATATTATAGTTAAACTGTCAAATGAGGGAACTCTGAAACCAACAAGATAAAGTTCAAGTCATAGGGAATTTCCATTATAGAAAAACTTAAATACACCACAGACATAAACACACAATGTCTCACAATAATAAAAACTGACTGTAAAATCAATCTAATAAAATAGTAGGATAAAAAAAATCAACATAACAGGGCTGGGATTGTAGCTCAGTGGTAGAGTGCTTGCCTTGCATGCATGAGGCCCTGGATTTGGTTCCTAGCACCACATAAAAATAAACAAAAATAAAAATATTGTGTTAATCTACAACTAAAAAAATATTTAAAAAATAAACATAATAAATCAATAGCATGGGGGGGGCAAGAAATGAACCCAGGGACACTCACCACCTGGCAAATTTTGTTTGGTTTTGATACCAAGGGTCTCTCTTAGTTGTTTAGAGCCTCACTAAGTTGCTGAGGCTGGCTTTGAACTTGAATACACCTGACTCAGCCTCTCGAGTTTTTGGGATTACAGGTGCACCATATCTCAACATTGTAAAGGCTATCTACACTAAGCCTCAGGTCAACATCATTCTAAATGGAAAAAAAAAATGAAGGCATTCCCTCTAAAAGCTTGAACAAGGCAGGGATGCCCTCTTTCACCACTTCTATTCAACATAGTTCTTGAAACAGTGGCCAGAGCAATTAGACAGATGAAAGAAATCAAAGTGATATATATAAGAATTCATTTACTAGTTAAAGGAGTTTTCTGGTGGAACTTTTAGGATCTTCCAGTTATAGAACCATATCATCAGCAAATAGTGCCAATTTGAGTTCTTCTTTTCCTATATGTATTCATTTATTTTTTTTTTCATCTGTCTAATTGCTCTGGCCAGTGTTTCAAGAACTATGTTAAATAGAAGTGGTGAAAGAGGGCATCCCTGTGTTGTTCCAGAGGGAATGCCTTCAATTTTCTCCTTTTAGAATGATGTTGGCCTGGGGCTTATCATAGATAGCCTTTATGATGTTGAGATATATTCCTGTTATCACAAGTTTTTCTGGTGTTTTGAATATAAAGGGGTGTTGTATTTTGTCAAATGCTTTTTCTGTGTCTGTTGAGATTATCACATGATTCTTAACTTTAAGTCTATTGATGTGATGATTTAAACTTATTGATTTCTGCATGTTGAACCAACCTTGCATCCCTGGGATTAATCCCACTTGACCATGATGCATAATCTTTTTGATATGTTTTTGTATTCAAGTTGCCAGAATTTTATTGACAATTTTTGCATCTATGTTCATTAAAGATATTGGTCTGAAGTTTTCTTACTTTTTTGTGTCTTTGCCTGTTTTGGAATCAGAGTGATATTGGCCTCATAGAATGAGTTTGGAATTGCTGCTTCTTTTTCTATTTCCTGAAATAAATTGATGAGTATTGGTATTAATTCTTCTTTAAAGGTCTTGTAGAACTCCATGGTGTATGCTTCTGGTCCTGGGATTTTCTAGGTTGGTAGACTTTTGATGGCATCTGCTATTTCGTCACTTGAAACTGATCTTTTTAAATTGTTTATATCATCCTGATTCAATTTGGGCAAATTATTTGACTCTAGAAATTTGTTGATAACTTCAATATATTCTATTTTATTGGAGTACAGGTTGTCAAAATAATTCCTAATTATCTTCTGTATTTCTGTAGTGTCTGTTGATATTTTCGTTTTCATCATGTATGTTAAGTGATTTGAGTTTTCTCTTTCTCTTTGTTAGCATGGCTAAGGGTTTGTCAATTTTGTTTAATTTTTCAAACAACCAACTTTTGGTTCTGTCTTTTTTTTAATTGTTTCTTTTGTTTCAATTTCACTGATTTCAGCTCTGATTTTAATTATTTCCTGTCTTCTGCTGCTTTTGGTGTTGATTTGCTCTTTTTCTAGGGAATTGAGATGTAATGCTAAGTCATTTTTTTTAGTTTTTCTTCTTTTAAGGAATGAACTCCATGCAATGAACTTTCCTCTTAGAAATGCTTTCATAGAGTCTCCAAAATTGTGACATGTTGTATCTGTGTTCTCATTCATCTCTAAAAACTTTTTAATCTCCTCCTTGATGTCTTCTGTAACCCATTGTTCATTCAGTAGTGTATTATTTAGTCTCCAGGTGTTGGAGTGTATTATATTTCTTATTTTATTATTGATTTCTAATTTCATTTAATTTTGATCTGATAGAATACAGGGTAGTATCTCTAATTTTTCATATTTGCTAAGAGTTGCTTTGTGGCACAGTATATGGTGTATTTTAAAGAAGGATCCATGTGCTGCTGAGAAGAAAGTATATTCTCTCGTTGAAGGTTGGAATATTCTGTATATGTCAGTAGACTCTAAGTTATTGGTTTTATTATTGAATTCTATAGTTTTTTTTGTTTTGTTTTGATTTTGTTTGGAAGATCTGTCTATGGTGACAATGGTGTGTTAAAGTCCCCCAAAATTATTGTGTTGTGGTCTATTTGACTCTTAAACTTGAGAAGAGTGTGTTTGATGAACATAGATGCACAATTGTTTAGGGCATATATAATTATTAAGACTTATTGGTGTATGGTTCCCTTGAGCAGTATGTAGTGTCCTTCTTTATCCTTTTGATCAACTTTAGATTGAAGTCTATTTTATTTGATAAGAGGATGGAAACTCCTACTTGCTTGCACAGTCAATGTAAGGGTATCATTTTTCCCAACCCTTCACCTTCAGTCTGTGAATGTCTTTTTCTATGAGATGTGTCTCTTGGAGGCAACATATTGTTGGGTCTTTCATTTAGTCCAATCTGTAGAATATTGTTTAGCAATAAAGGAATAAAATCCTTACTTTTCTGGCAACATGGATGAAACTAAATATGATAAATTTGAGAATATGGTAAAAAATGCAGACACATAAAGATAATATCACATGTTTTCATCATACGTAGGATCTAAAAAACTTAATTTCATAGAAATAGAAAACAGAATAATCTTTCTCAGAGGCTAGGAAATGCTATGGGAGTCAGAATAAAATTACAGTTACATAGAAGAAAAAGTTTTATAGTTATGAAATATAGTAGGGTGACCACAGTTTTCTATAATTTATTATATTCTTTATAAAGAACTAGATGAAAAGAATGGGAAAATTTCCAGCACACACACACAAACACACACACACACACAGAAAAAAAGATAAATGTTTAAAGAGAAAAAAATGCTAACTACTCTGAATTGATCATAACACTTTGTACACAAAACAGCCCATGCATATGTATTGTTTTTTAACAATTAAATGCCAACAAAAAATTTTTATGATAGCTTCAATTCATAATTATAAAAATGAGGAAGTGATCAAGATGTCCTTTAGTAGGTGAACAGATAAAACATTATTAAGTCCTGAATAGAAATGTTATCAAGCACTATGAAAATTAGAGAATACCTAAATTAATAATAATATGTGAAATAAATAATTTGAAATTAATTAATTTGAATAATGTTTGATTCCACTTATATGACATTTTGAATAAGCAAAACTTTGGAGAAAACAAAATTACAGTGTTTGCCCATGATTTAGGTTTCAGGTTATGGAAGAATAGAGCAATGAGAAGTTTAAAGGCAGTCACACTTCTTTGAAACATACCACGAAGATGGATACCTGTCATCATATATTTGTCCAAACCCAAAGAATTTACAGTCCCAAGAGTGAACCCAGATGTAAACTATGGACTTTTTGAGAGTAGCATGTCAATGTAGTTTCACTGACTATAACAAATCAACACTCTGGTGCATAAGTTTAATAATAAGAAAGGTTCTGCTTGTGTGAGGACAGGGAAGTTATGAAAACTCTCTGTACTTTCTGCTCCAATGACCATGAATTAAAAAATTGTCCAGAAATAAAATTTTATTAACTTGAAATAAATTCTAAGATTAAGTAAGTGAATCAGTCTATTATCTAGATAATATCACAGATTTCAAGGTCAGATAGCCTTCACAAAGATCCCAGAGTTTCAGATACTAGAAAATTAAATTGATTAGAAATATTCAACTGATTAGAAAAGACATGTAAGTACTATGACCATAAGATAAAGAGTAGTATTTTTTCTGTTATTGTGATTATGAACTGAGTATTTGTTCTTTCAGAAATTTTAAAAATACTTATTGCAAAATGTGACAGTGAGAGAAAATAATTATCTTATTTATTTTTCCTAAATCACATGATATTGTCACTTTATTTCTTTCTTTCTTTATATATATATATTAGTTGTAGTTAGACACAATACCTTTATTTTATTTAATTTTATGTGGTGCTGATGATTGAACCCAGGGCCTCGCAAGTGCTAAGTGAGTGCCCTACCTGAGCCATATTCCCAGCCCAAGTCACTTTTTTTTATAGTAAGTCTTTATTACTGGTAGGGTAATACACATATATTTTCTTCATAAAAGTGCGAGCTATTTTGGCCCTTTGTACTTTGGTATGCATTAAAATCATCTTTTCAATTTGTGCAAACTGCTCTTTATTGGGAATTGATTCCAATTACATTAAATCTATAAATCAATTTGAATAGTATCCATATTATTAAAATATTGTCTTCCTATTAATGAACAAAGTATATTTGCCACTTGCTAAACAAATTAGTATAAATTCCAGTTGTCAGAACACTTGAGAAAAGGCTCCAAGTGCATTTTAGAAATCTTCAAGCCTAATTCAACTATTACAGGCCCACAGGACTTCAAGATCAGAATTATTTGGAGGATTTAGCTTGAGGGTACTGTGAATGCATTCGCTGCCCAGGGAAAACTCAGCATTTGTCTCTCTGCATTCTGTCTAAGTAGACCATGACTGTAGACATAATTCAAGTGGACCCAGGTACTAGTTGTGGAAGCATCAGAACTCATCATCCATATAATGTTAGTTTTGAGGTGTGCAGAATGCAGAAATTGTTTGGTTATGTCAGCTTCCACCAAGATTTCAAAGGAAAGCCAGGGAGGTTACCCAGAAATTTGCTGCAAGATTGTAGCCCTGGAAGGGAACTACCAATGAAAGCAATGGGAGTGGAGGAACAAGAGGGAACTGAAATGCAGAACAACTTGAAGCTTGTCAACTTTCCCATAAAAGCTTCAGACATCAACCTGAGCCCATAAACTACATGGAGTTTGCAAATCACAAGAGTGGAATTGCTCAAGGACTTGGGGATTCACCCCGCTAATGCAGTATGCAGAGTCTACCCTAGTTGGTTTTGGTCTTGCTTTGTGCAAATTCTTCCCTTCTCCCTATTTCTCTCTCTTGGAATACAAAGATTTATCTTATTCCTATTTCACCACTCTATCTTGCAAGTATGCAACTTGGTCTTTTTACATGTACACACAACTAGGAGAGTTTGCCTTGACTCACAGAGAAGACATTGGTTGTGCTTGTGTGAAAACAGGGGAGATATAGAAACTTCCATAAGACTTTGGGACAATTTTGGATGAAATTAATGCATTTTACATTGTGAGACAGAAACTTTGAGGCCAGGGCAGAATATTAAGGTCTAGATATGGTTTGAGAGTCTTACCCAAAGGGTCATGTGTTTGAATCTTGATCCTAGTGTGATGGTATTAAGAATTGTTAGGACCTTTAAGATATGAGACTTAGTGGGATGCCATTACATCACTGGGGACATGTACTCAGAATGGATTAACATAGTTTTTGAGCAATCCCTGTCACTCTCTATACCACTGGGTTGTCATCACTTAATAGACTTCACCAGAGCTGAGGTGATATTCTGCTATTTTGTGGAGGGTGGTACCAGGGATTGAACTCGGGAGCACTCACGCACTAAGCCATATCCCCAGCATTATTTTGTATTTTATTTAGAGACAGGGTCTCACTGAGTTGCTTAATGTCTTGCTTTTGCTGAAGCTGACTTTGAATTCTTGATTCCCCTGTCTCAGCCTCATGAGCTGCTAGAATTTTAGGCACTGTGTCTGGCTGTGCTATATCTTTAAATTCCCAAATCTCTGACCCAAACAAAGCTTTTTTTTCTTTATAAAGCACTCATCCTATGATATCTTATTAATAGAATTGAAACACTAGCTGTAAAATTACGTGTTCTCGCCACTTCTGACTTCAGTCCATGCCCACATAGACCCTGTTGCATACGGGCTCCCCATCAAGCAACACAGTGCTCCCCATGTTGCCCATGATCCCATGATGCCCTCATCTTGGGACATAGCTACTACTGCCATATTCCCCTCCAAGTAATATCCTTCACCTGGGGACACTGGTCAAGGTCTCTAGACAGTCACCCACCACACATCACATTGATGCAACTCCTGATGCAACACAATATGCCACTACATGTTTCATCCTTGCAGCCCCATCTCTGAAAATGGTTGCCTCCATCTTGGAACAACTTCATCACCAAATTAGGTTACCTCTCCTGCTGCCATCACCATCTTTAGGTGGGACAACTCCCATCTTGGGACACTGGCTAGGGCCTGGAATAAATATCAAGGTACCCTTTGCCCCCTAACACTGCATCCCCAAGCCACTGACCTGGCACAGCACCAGAAGCTATGTGGTGAGCCCTTAACTCTAAAAGCTAGGTCCTGATTTGCCTGATACAGAGTCTCTCTCCACATCAGGTGTGCAATACCCAGAGCTCAGCCTGCATGACCTCCAGAGAGAAAGGTTCCTGATTGGGAAGTAGAAAAGGAGGGGGGACATGAGAGATACAATTTAGAGACTAACTTAGAGACCAGAAATTCTGGGTTCCACAAGCAATATAAGGGGCTAAGAGCAGGTGCCCACATCACATGAGTGGGCACCAGAGGAGATCTTTGAGGTGCAGTCTTCCAATGGGGGCCAGCAATTGCTATGCCCCACCACCAGGAGTTCTGTCTCCAAGAACAACCCTCCCACACTAAAAACCGTAACCACCCTATGGGTGGAGATACCTGCAAACAACAGACAACCCCACCTACTGGATGAGAAGGGAAGCAGGAAAGACACTGAACTCTATACACTGAAACCATGTACTTTTTCATGCATTCAGCTACTGAGGACTGGGATGTCTGAATAGTATATTTCAGTTTTGTTGTATATTCTTTTATCTTTTATCAATATATTTTTTTTCTTTTTCTTATTAGTTTATTTATTTTTATGGTTTTTTTTGAACTCTATTTATACTCTTCTCACTTTTCTGTCTTCAAAAAATCTCTTTCTCTCTATTCTACTACTACCAGCCAACTTATTTTGATTCCTCATCCATACCTCCTTAGGTCTAATACTTCTATATCCTCACATCCTACTTCTTAACAGCTCATCCTATGCACCATGATTCTCTGTTTGTTCACCGTTAGAAACTATACTATCTTTCACAAACCTATTGTATGTATTGTAGATGATACTCAAATACATCATTTTGTCTATTGTGACAAAACTATAAACATCTTAATAGGAACTATTTGGTTTAAGGTTGCATATTGTTTGCATTGAGACCTGTTACTATTCACCTCCCCCTAAAGGAAAGCTATTGGAAATCTGTAGAGATACTATAAGTCTATAGGGTAGAAACTGTAAAAACTTGGGTCTGCACTGCTGGAAGGGAAGACACATGAACAACATGAAATGCAAGGGAAGAAAGTACCTTGACAAGCCAAGTTACTATGTTATTAGAATCCATGGACAGCACAATAGAAGAAATGGCAGAGAAGGAGTTCAGGATGTACATGACTAAAATGTTCTGTGAACTAAATGATGATATAAGAAAACAAACACAGGAAACAAAAGATCACTTCAATAAAAATCTACATGATCAAATACAGGAAACAAAAGATTACATCAAGAATGAGATTGAGATTCTGAAAAAAACAAACAAACAGAACTCCTTGAAATGAAGGAAATAATAAATCAAATAAAAAACACAATAGAAAGCATCACCAATAGACTAGATTACTTGTAATACAGAACCCCAAACAATGAACACAAAGTATATAATACAAAGTATAATCTTGAAAATATGTTGACCAATCAGTAAAGATGGTAAGAAACCATGAAAAGAACTTCCAAGAATTATGGGTTAACATCAAAAGACCAAGTTTAGGATTTTTCCTTCCGTCTTTTATCATTGATTTCCAGTTTCATTCCATTATGATCAGATAAAATGCATGGTATTATCTCCACCCCTGTATATTTACTGAGGGTTGCCCTATGGCATAATATATGGTCTATTTTTGAGGAGGATCCATGTGCTGCTGAGAAAAAAGTATATCCACTACATCACATGGAAAATGAACAATATGTTACTGAATGATCAATGGGTTACAGAAGACATAAAGGAAGAAATCAAAAAATTCTTAGAGATAAATGAAAATACAGACACAACATATCGGAATCTATGGGACACAATGAAAGCAGTTTTAAGAGGGAAATTCATCTCTTGGAGGTCATTCCTCAAAAAAAGGAAAAACCAACAAATAAATGAGCTCACACTTCATCTCAAAGCCCTAGAAAAGGAAGAGCAAAACAACAGCAAATGTAGCAGAAGGCAAGAAATAATTAAAATCAGAGCGGAAATCAATGAAATTGAAACAAAAGAAACTATTGAAAAAATTAACAAAACTAAAAGTTGGTTCTTTGAAAAAATAAATAAGATCGACAGACCCTTAGCCATGCTAACGAAGAGAAGAAGAGAGAGAACTCAAATCACTAACATACGGGATGAAAAAGGCAATATCACAACAGACACTACAGAAATACAGAAGACAATTAGAAATTATTTTGAAAACCTATATTCCAATAAAATAGAAGATAGTGAAGACATTGATAAATTCCTTAAGTCATATGATTTGCCCAGACTGAGTCAGGAGGATCTCACAACTTAAACAGACCAATAACAATAGATGAAATAGAAGAAGCAATCAAAAGACTTCCAACCAAGAAAAGCCCAGGACCGGATGGGTATACAGCGGAGTTTTACAAAACCTTTAAGGAAGAATTAATACCAATACTTTTCAAGTTATTTCAGGAAATAGAAAAAGAAGGAGCTCTGCCAAATTCATTCTATGAGGCCATCATCACCCTGATTCCGAAACCAGACAAAGACACCTCAAAGAAAGAAAACTACAGACCAATATCTCTGATGAACATAGATGCAAAAATCCTCAATAAAATTCTGGCGAATCGGATACAAAGGCACATCAAAAAAATTGTGCACCTTGATCAAGTAGGATTCATCCCTGGGATGCAAGGATGGTTCAATATACGGAAATCAATAAATGTTATTCACCACATCAATAGACTTAAAAATAAGAACCATATGATCATCTCAATAGACGCAGAAAAAGCATTCGACAAAGTACAGCATCCCTTTATGTTCAAAACATTAGAAAAACTAGGGATAACAGGAACTTACCTCGACATTGTAAAAGCTATCTATGCTAAGCCTCAGGCTAGCATCATTCTCAATGGAGAAAAATTGAAGGCATTCCCCCTAAAATCTGGAACAAGACAGGGATGCCCTCTATCACCACTTCTATTCAATATAGTTCTCGAAACACTGGCCAGAGCAATTAGACAGACGAAAGAAATTAAAGGCATAAAAATAGGAAAGGAAGAACTTAAATTATCACTATTTGCAGATGACATGATTCTATACCTAGAAGACCCAAAAGGGTCTACAAAAAAACTACTAGAACTAATAAATGAATTCAGCAAAGTGGCAGGATATAAAATCAACACGCATAAATCAAACGCATTTCTGTATATCAGCGACAAAACTTCTGAAACGGAAATGAGGAAAAACACTCCATTCACAATATCCTCAAAAAAAATAAAATACTTGGGAATCAACCTAACAAAAGAGGTGAAAGATTTATATAATGAAAACTACAAAACTCTAAAAAGAGAAGTAGAAGAAGATCTTAGAAGATGGAAAAATATACCCTGTTCATGGATAGGCAGAACTAACATCATCAAAATGGCGATATTACCAAAAGTTCTCTATAGGTTTAATGCAATGCCAATCAAAATCCCAACGGCATTTCTTGCAGAAATGGATAAAGCAATCATGAAATTCATATGGAAAAATAAAAGACCCAGAATAGCAAAAGCAATTCTAAGCAGGAAGTGCGAATCAGGCGGTATAGCGATACCAGACTTAAAACTATATTACAGAGCAATAGTAACAAAAACAGCATGGTACTGGTACCAAAACAGGAGGGTGGACCAATGGTACAGAATAGAGGACACAGAGACTAATCCACAAAGCTACAACTATCTTATATTTGATAAAGGAGCTAAAAGCATGCAAGGGAGGGAGGATAGCATCTTCAACAAATGGTGCTGGGAAAATTGGAAATCCATATGCAACAAAATGAAACTGAATCCCCTCCTCTCGCCATGCACAAAAGTTAACTCAAAGTGGATCAAGGAGCTAGATATCAAATCAGAGACTCTGCGTCTGATAGAAGAAAAAGTTGGCTCCGATCTACATATTGTAGGGTCGGGCTCCAAATTCCTTAATAGGACACCCATAGCACAAAAGTTGATAACAAAAATCAACAAATGGGACTTACTTAAACTGAAAAGTTTTCTCTCAGCAAGAGAAACAATAAAAGAGGTAAATAGGGAGCCTACATCATGGGAACAAATTTTTACTCCTCACACTTCAGATAGAGCCCTAATATCCAGAGTATACAAAGAACTCAAAAAATTAAACAATAAGAAAACAAATAACCCAATCAACAAATGGGCCAAAGACCTGAACAGACACTTCTCAGAGGAGGACATACAGTCAATCAACAAGTACATGAAAAAATGCTCACCATCTCTAGCAGTCAGAGAAATGCAAATCAAAACCACCCTAAGATACCATCTCACTCCAGTAAGATTGGCAGCCATTATGAAGTCAAACAACAACAAGTGCTGGAGAGGATGTGGGGAAAAGGGTACTCTTGTACATTGCTGGTGGGACTGCAAACTGGTGCGGCCAATCTGGAAAACAGTATGGAGACTCCTGGGAAAGCTGGGAATGGAACCACCATTTGACCCAGCTATTGCCCTTCTTGGACTTTTCCCTGAAGACCTTAAAAGAGCGTGCTACAGGGATACTGCTACATCGATGTTCATAGCAGCACAATTCACAATTGCTAGACTGTGGAACCAACCCAGATGCCCTTCAGTAGATGAATGGATTAAAAAAATGTGGCATTTATACACCATGGAGTATTACGCAGCACTAAAAAATGACAAAATCATAGAATTTGCAGGGAAATGGATGGCACTAGAGCAGATTATGCTTAGTGAAGCTATCCAATCCCTAAAAAACAAATACCAAATGTCTTCTTTGATATAATGAGAGCAACTAAGAACAGAGCAGGGAGGAAGAGCAGGAAGAAAAGATTAATATTAAACAGATACATGAGGTGGGATGGAAAGGGAGAGAAAAGGGAAATTGCATGGTAATGGAGGGAGACCCTCATTGTTATACAAAATTACATATAAGAGGTTGTGAGGGGAATGGGAAAATAAACAAGGAGAGATATGAATTACAGTGGATGGGGTAGAGAGAGAAGATGGGAGGGGAGGGAGGGGGGATGGTAGAGGATAGGAAAGGTAGCAGAATACAACAGTTACTAATAGGGCATTATGTAAAAATGTGGATGTGTAACCCATGTGATTCTGCAATCTGTATTTGGGGTAAAATTGGGAGTTCATAACCAACTTGAATCTAATGTATGAAATATGATATGTCAAGAGCTTTATAATGTTTTGAACAACCAATAAAAAAAATTAAAAAAAAAGACCAAGTTTAATAATTATCTGTACAGAAAAAAATAGAGAAACAAACCCAAGGAACGAACAATCTATTCAATGAAATAATATCAGAAAATTTCCTAAACATGAAGAATAAATTGGAAAATCAAGTATAAGAGGCTTACAGGAAACCAAATGTATAAAATCCCAACACATCTACACCAAGGCAAATTATAATGAATTTACCTCACATACAAAATAAAGGCCACAGGAGAAAGAAAACATATTACCTATAGGGGGAGACCATTTCATATCTCAGCAGATTTTTCATCACAGACATTCAAAGCTATGAGTGCTTGGAATAACATATACCAAGCTCTGAAAAAAAAAATGGATGCCAACCAAGATTTTTTTATTTATTTATATATTTATTTATTTATAGTTGTATGTGGACACAATGCCTTTATTTTATTTATTTATACATGGTGTACAGGATCGAACTCAGGGCCTCACATGTACTAGGTGAGTGCTCTACCATTAAGCCACAACCCTAGTCCCCCAACCAAGAATTTTATATCCAGCAAAATTAAGCTTTATATTTAATGACAAAATAAAAACCTTCTATGATAAACAAATTTAAAAGATTTTACAACTAGAATCCCTGCACTATGGAACACCCTCAGAAAAATATTCCATGAGGAGGAAATGAAAAATAACAATGAAAATCAGCAAACGGAAGAATGACACTAAAGGAAAATCAATCAAAGAAAAACCAAGTGAAGTTAAAAAACAAAATGACTGGGAACAAAAATCATGTCTTAGTAATAACCCTGAGTGTTAATGCCCTAAACTCATCAATCAAAGGATATAGACTGATAGATTGGATTTAAAAAAAAAAGACACAACAATATGCTGCCTTCAATAGACTCCTCTTTTAGGAAAAGACATCCACAGACAAAAGGTAAAAGGTTGGGAAAAAACATTCGACTCATATGTACTGTGTAAACAAGCAGGGTTTTCCATCCTCATATTAGATTAAGTTGACTTCAAGCCAATGTTAATCAAAAGTGATAAAGAAGGATATTTCATACTGCTTAGGAGAATCATACATCAGCAAGACATAACAATTGTAAATACATATGCTACAAATTTTGGAGCATCTACATACATCAAACAAACTCTACTCAATTTTGAGAACCAAATAGACCAGAATACAGTAATACTGGGTGACTGTAACACATGACTCACCATTGAACAGATCTTCTGAATAGAACTAAACAAAGAAACTATAGATATTCTATATATGTCTATCAAGTCTAAATTATTGAGTGTATAATACACTCAATAATTTAGACTTGATAGACAGAAATAGAATATTTCATGCATCAATGTGTGAATATACTTTCTTTTCAGCAGCACATGGATCCTGCTCTAAAATAGATCGTGTATTATGCCACAAACATACTATTAGCAAATACAAAAAAAATAGAGATAGTACTCTGCATTCTATCAGATCATAATGGAATAAAATTAGAAATCAATGATACAATAAATAATAGAATCTACTCCAACAATTGGAGACTAAATAGGATGCTATTGAATGAATAATGGATAGCATAAGACATCAAAGTTTAGATTTAAAAATTCTTAGAGGTAATGAGAATAATTTTACACCATATCAAAATTCCCTAGGTATTATGAAGGCAGGGCTAAGAGAAAAATTCATTGCATTGAGTTCATCCCTGAAAAGAATAAAAATTCAACAAATAAATCACCTCACATTAAACTTCAAAGCTCTAGAAAATGAAGAACAAATCAACATCAAAATTAGTAGAAGATAGAACATAATTAAAATCAGAGCTGAAATCAATGAAAATAAAACAAAGGAAAAAAGTAAAAATTGAGAAGAAAACTTTGTTCTTTGAAACAATTAATAAAATTGTTAAACCCCTGACCTCACTAATAAAGAGAAGGAGAGAAAAAAATAAAATTACTAAAATTCATGATGAAAAAAGAAATATCACATTGGGCACTATTGAAAGACAGGAGATAATTAGAAACTATTTTAAAAATGTATACTCTTTGTAGATCTTGTAGAACTCAGCTGAGAATTCTCTGGTACTGGGCTTTTCTTGGTTGATAGACATTTCATGGTGTCTTCAATTTCATTATTTGAAAATTATCTGTTTAAATTGTGTGTATGTCCTCCCAATTCATTTTGGGCAGATCATATTTCTCTAAAAAAGTGTTGGTATCTTTAATATTTTCTATTTTATTGCAGTATAAATTTTCAAAACAGTTTCTAATTATCATTTATAATTCAGTGATGATTTCATGATAATTTCATTTTCACCACAAATTTTAGTAATTTGAGTTTTCTGTCTCGTTTTCACTAGGAAGCTAAGGGTTTATCAATTTTATTTATTTTTTTCAAAGAACCAGCTTTTTGTTTGGACAATTTTTAAAGGTTTCTTTTATTCCAATTTCATTGACTTCAGACCTGATTTTAATTATTTCCTGTCTTATTTTACTTTGGGTGTTGATTTGTTCTTCTTTTTCTCGGGCTTTGAGATGTAATGTCAGGTCATTTATTTCTTGATTTTTTCTTCTTTTAATAAATGAGCTCAGTGCAATAAACTTTCCTCTTAGCACTGCTTTCATAGTGTCCCTGAGATTTTAGTGTGTTGTATCAGAATTCTCAATTATCTCTATTTTTTTTTCATTTACTCCCTGATATTTTCTGGTATCCGTGGGTCATTCAATAACATATTATTTAGTCTCTAGGTGTTGGAATCACTTCTATTTTTTTTTTAATTTTATCATTGATTTCTAATTTTATTCCATTATGGTCTGATTGAATGCAGATTCCTATCTGTACTTTTTTGTATTTGCTAAGAGTTGGGTTTGTGACTTAACAAATGGTCTATTTTAGAGAAGGATCCATGTGAGAAAAAAAGTGAATTCACTCATTGATAGGTGAAATATACTATATATGTCTGTTAACTCTAAATTATTAGTTCTATAATTTCGATTTTGTTTTTGTTTTGTTTTTATTTGGAAGATCTACCTATGGTGAGAATGGTGTATTAAAGTCACCCAGTATTATCTTGTTTTCGTCTATTTTATTCTTGAAATTTAGAAGAGTTTGTTTGATGTACACAGATGCTCAATTGTTTGGGTCATAAATATGTACAATTGTTATGTCCTCTTGAAGTATGATTCCCTTCAGCAGTATGAAATGCCCTTATTTATCCCTTCTGACTAACTTTCATTTGTAGTCCAGTTTATCTGATATTAGGATGAAAACATTTCCTTATTTATTTGACTTTACAATTCATTCTTAATGTTTGGGAAATTTTCTGGTATTATTTATTTGAAGAGATTGTACATTTCTTGGTTTGTATCTCTCTGCCTTCCTCTGTTCTGATATATCTTAGATTTGGTCTTTTGATGTTATCCCATAATTCTTGGATGTTCTGTTCATGGTTTCTCACCATATTCACTTGTTCACTTGTGGTCAACTTTATTTTCAGGTTTATATATTTTGTGTTCATTGTCTGTGGTTCTGTCTTCCAAGTGCTCTAGTCTGTTGGTTATGCTTTCTATTGAGGTTTTTTTTTTATTTATTTCTCTTCATTTCAGGGATTTCTTTCTTTTTTTCCCAGAATATATTATCTCTTTCTTGAAGTAATCTTTTGCTACCTGTATTTTCTCTTATCTCTTTTTTGGAGTGATAAATTGTTGCCTGTCTTTCTTCACTTATGTCATTTTTCAATTTGCAGATCATTTTAATTATTTACATTCTGAATGCTTTCTTTGACATTTTATCTACTGTGTTGTCAATGCATTCTATTGTTACATCATCCTGGTTTGTTTGGGGCACTTTATTCTCTTGTCTTTTCATGCTTTCCATGTGTCTACCCTTTTAGCAGTGTGGATCCTAGGTATTACAGTTTTTACCCTATAATCTTAGAGTGTCCCTGCAAGTTACAAATGTCTCACTTTTAAGAGGGAGATCAATATTATGAGCACCCAATGCAAATGATATATATATATCCTTAAGTCAAATAGTTTCTATCTAGATTATTACAATTTTTTCACAATAGACAAGAATGATGTGTTCAGTTTTAATCTGCAATATAAAGAGTAGGTTTACATTAGGGTCTACAGATTATAATGGTGGACAAAGAAAGAAATGGAGGGTGTGGGGTATGATGTTTATGAGGTAGGCGGTGAGAATACAGGGGTATTAGATCATAGGAAGAGTGAAAGATGAATCAAAAGAAGTTGGCTCTTAACAGGAGTAAAGAGACAATGAGGTGACATATTGCAAGGCTCTCTCCTGCCACTGCAACAAGGTGGTGTCTATTAGCACACCTAGCAGGGATACTTCTGGTGTAGTCAAGCCTGTAGGGATACTGGTGATGATTTTCCAGGTCCTGGATTTTGTCTCTAGATGGAAGTGGCCACACCTCTTGTTGGTGGTGGGGTATTGTCAATCCTGTAAGTACCTTGGTGTTGGGCTTCCAACCACTGTCCTGTGCCCCAAGATAGGAGCTTCCACAATTAAAGATGTTGTTGGAAGCATCAGGGGTAACCTGAGATGGCATTGGAGGTGTCCCAAGGTGGCAGTGACCATGTTTAGAGATGGGGCTGAATGGGCAAGCCTAAGGATGGCTTTGGTCAGCCTGTTGGGAGATACAGCAATGTGAAGTGTGGGTGTGGTCCTGAGCATGGTGGGCAGTCCTGTTCCTGAGCCTGCCTGGGCTCCACAGTGTTTGGAAAGACTGTGCTAGTCCTGCCTGGGCTCCATACACCTTTTGTATTTTAGTTTGAGACAGGATCTCACTGAGATGATTAGTGCTTTGCTTTTGCTGAGGCTGACTTTGAACTCGAGATTCTCCTGCTTCAGCCTCCAGAGCCTCTGGTATTATAGGCATGCACCACCACACTCAGCTCATTTCTTATTGTTGATTAGACAAGTTAAGGGGTTTATAAAATCTGTTAATTATTTCAAATACCTATATTCTGTTTATATTTTAATTGATTTCTACCCAGTTTTATTACTTGCTTTCTTTTACTTATTTTGGATTCATTTTCATCTTTTTACCAATTTAAGAAAGAAACATATCAATTTTTTTAAAAAAAGTTTTCTTTATGGATATAAGTTTCTAAGTTGTAATTCCCTGTAAGTACTTATTTACCTATAACCAGAAATTTCATATGTATTTTCTTAATATTTATGTTTAAAGTAAATTTGATAACAGTTATGATTTTTTTATTTGACTTATAGAGTTTGGAATTTACTGTAGTTTCTCTAAATATCTTTGTTTTCTTGATTTGTAATTTAATTATTTTGTTCTCAGAGAAAATACTTTGTAAAATTTTATTTTTCATAAATTAATTGAGATCTGTTTTACAGACCTAACATGTGGTCTATTTTGATAAAATTGCTTTCTTGAAGGAAAATTTAATCACATGGGAATTAGATTCATCATCTGAAAATCAAAATCTGTGCTTACTAAACACTAAAAATCCCATTCTTCTTTGCCTCCACCCTTAATGACTATTCTATTTCTCTTTCTAAAAATTTGATGATTCTATGCACTTCATATAAATAGAATCATACACATTTGTGTACTTTGGTGTCTGATATTTCATTTCACACAGTTTATTTTAAGACTCTCCAGATTGTAATATATATCATAATTTTATTCATTTATGACTGAATAATTATCCATTGTATGTGTCCATGTTTTGTGTTTACCTATTAATGTGCTGATAGACATTAGTGTTTTGCCAAGTTTTTTTCTACTATAAAGAATGTTGCTGGGGCTGGGGTTGTGGCTTAGTGGTAGAGTGATCGCCTAGTGTGGGTGAGGCACTGAGTTAGATTCTCAGCAACACATAAAAATAAATAAATAAAAATAAAGGCATTGTGTCCACCTACAACTAAAACATTATTTAAAAAAGAATGTTGGTATGAACTTTCGTCTGCAGATACATGTTCTAGTTATTGCTCTTATTTCTTTTAAGTATATATCTAGAAAAGGGCTTATGAGATATGGACACCCTATGTCTAACTTTTTCAATTCTTTTAGTTGTAAATGAAAAAAAAAAGTATATTTTTATATATTTATCTTTATGTGGTGCTGAGGATCAAACCCAATGCCTCACACAGGTGAGGCAAGTGCTCTATCACTGAGGGACAGCCCCAGCACCCTATGCCTAATTTTTTAAGAGCTGATTTAATGTCTTTTACAAAAACTGCATCACTTTACAGTCCAATCAGCAATCCAAAAGAGCAATTGTTCCACTCTTGAAGAAACACTTAATTGATTTTTAATAATAGCTTTACATTAATAAGTATGAAGTGGTATATGTCTATGAAAATTTTTATTATTATTATTTTATTTTTGCAGTACTGGGGATTTAACCCAGAGGCACTCTACTACTGAGTGACATCTTCAGCTCATTTATTTATTTATTTATTTATTTTTAATTTAAGATCAGGTCTCCTTCAGTTGCTGAGGCTAGCCTTGAATTTGTGATTCTCCTGCCTCAGGCCCCTGCATAGCCTGTTGGTTTGATTCTATTTCATTGATGATTAGTGATGTTGGACATCTTTTAATGTGTTTACTGGGCAATAATACTCTACTTCAAATAGAATTACTCAAGTCCTTTTAATTCTTTTTAATTTAGTTGTTGTAATTAGGTGACATAATTTTTATACATTTTAATATTTATTTCTTATAAGATAAATTATTACAAATATGTTTCCATATATTCTGCTGGTTGCCTCTCTACTCTCTTGAAAGTGACACTTGATGTTTACATAGAATATTTTTCTCTCTCCCTTCTTCTTCTGGATCTCCTATGAAGCATATATTCATTAATATAATAGTATTCTATTTAAATTTCTTAAGATTTGCTCATTGTCCTTCAGTTTACTTTTTGTTTCTCAGACTTGATAGCATCAAATTTAACCTGATTTTTAAGTTTGCTATTTCTTCCATCATTTGAGTCTACACTTTCTTGTAATTATTTTTTTTCAAAGTAGTTACATTTTGTTTGGAGCTCCAGAATTTCCATTCCATTATTTTAAAAACTAACTTCTGTCTCTTAATTTATATCATTTTTCTTATTTACCATTTTGCTGATTACTTTAATTTTTTCCATATTTGTGACTATATTTAGAACTTTAAGCCTGTTTATGAGTGCTGCTTTAAATTCCAGTAAGTCTGATGCCTGCATGTATTTCAAGAAGGTGGATGACTAGTTATTTTCTTTCTTTAAATTAAATATGTTTTCATCGTTGAAATTTGAAAATTGAGTAGAAAAAAGCTCCTTTCCTCAGTTCTTTGCAGAATGGTATTGTACTTCACTAATTAGTGTAGTGTGATGCTTCCATCAGCAAGTGGTAAAAGCTTAAATCTTCTCAGGATTTTTCTGAGCATGTATTTTGCATCTGTTTTCCTTTGATTTTGAGATTTTCCATCTGATTTACTTGAATGCATGGTAGCTTTTAAATGCTTTAACTTCCCAAAATCTCATTCTAGCTTTTTATTGATATTTTGGTCCTCCATTGTAGGTCTATACCTTCAATCTTTTGTCCCAGGCATCCAAGGGTCTATTTCTCAACTTAGTACTCAAAAATAGTGCCTTCTAGTTCTATACATCTGAGATCTGAATTAGGAAAAAATAAACAGTCCTTAATGCATACCTCAGGCCAGAGGGTAGCAAATATGATCTTCTTTGCTCCCATCCACTTGAGTTAGTTAATTGTGAACTGTGTCCCAGCCCCTTCCTGAACAAAAGCATTTCACATTGGGAAGGGTATGGAGCATGGATGAGTAAAAACATAATGAAATTTGCTATGTAAAGTTTTTAAATTGGGCATGTACTTGGTTGTTATAGACATTTGACTCTTTACCAGATTTACAATAATGTTACTTTACATGGTTTCTAGGGGTTTTTGAGTATGCTTCTATGGGAGAAGAAGCGCCTGGACTTTTGTGGTCCACTATTTTCTAATATTGCTCTAGTCTCTCTGCTTTGATATTTGTATGCCACATAGATAGATTGATTTAATCCTCAAATTCACATGAAGTCTAGCTTGTGTTTGAAAGTCCTCAGGAGACTTTTTTCCATTTTTCACCAAGAGTCAAGTTCAAGATAAGCAGCTGTCTTAAACTACTTCCCTAAGTTCATAATAATTTTTTCCTTATTCAGTCAGATGCTAAATATGTGGTCCTTTAGATGCAAATGCTTCATGTACAGACTTCCATTCAACTTGCTTCCTTGCATGGGTCGTAGGCTCTGTCTCTTTCCCCTTATTTCTGATCCACTAAAACCAGGGATTGGAAGATAATACCAAAACTGTTGTGGATAAAATATACTTTTGTGATTCATGCTTTCTTGTTATTTTTACCCTCTAATGAGGTCTCTTACTTTCCTGACATTTACACTTACATTTAACTTTTAAATCATATTTCTCCAGTTTTTAGTTCTTTTGTAAAATAAGATATTCTGCAAAACTTATAATCTAACATATTGCCATAATCTAAATCCTTCATCACTCATTTTATCAGTTCTTCATTGTAGGTCATAGAGCAAAACAATGTTGATCTTATTTTCTATAATTTTTCTCTAGGTAATATGTTAATTCAGAAGGTAGCAAATTTTCTGTCTTTGATGATGAACAGTCCTACTATTTGATCCTTAAAATATAGGTTTTGGTATTGTTAACTGGTAAACATTAATGGAAGTTCATAGAAAAATGCTTAAAAATTGAAATATTTAGCTTAATTATTAAATACTTGCTCTTGAACTTACAGCCACAGATTTAGTGTTCTTCCCAGATCTCTCTTCTTTTGAGTATTTTATTTATGTATATAACAAAGAAAATAATTATGGAGATATAATTGGTGTGTCAATACAGGTATATTTGATGTACATTTGCAAAAAGAAAGAAATATATAAGAAAAGGAAACCTACAAGGAAAAGAGAGTAGGTAATGGCAAATTAGGGAACATAAGTTTTGAAGGTAAATAGAAAAATATATGTAAGTAAAGAGAAATTGGAATGAGTTCTCAAACAAAATAGCCAAAATGAAATAACGTTGAGATACTTGTGAAGTGAAAGGTAGATATGAATGCTGAGGAATAGACTTGGGGTTCTGGATGCAAATAGGAAGAACTGAAGTATGGTCTTAAAAGTTCTTAGTCTCTACTATATATTTTCTCCTGCAATATCACTTTTTTCCAGAAAAGATAAGAAAAATCATAGTAGTTGGTTATGGAACTTGAGAGATTTCTTAACATAATAATGAACACTTAATGCATCTATTTTATAAGTTCATACATTACTACTTTTATAGTTATACATGGGAAAGATTCTATTATATGTATCATGTCTATTATTTTTAGTGTTATCATGAGACAAAAAGTGGAAAAGAATTAGAAAATTGAGCATAAAACTGTATTACTTAAAAATATATTGTCCTTGACATTTTTCATTCTAATAACTGTGTCAGTTTCATGTTAAATTGACCTTTATTAATAAGTATTTTGTTTTCCATATTTTTTCATATAACACATTTTGTAAATGTTTGAGTCTTCTACATATTATAAGCATTTCCTTTCTATGTCCACTAAAGCACAGACTATAGTTCCATTTTATAATGTTACAAATTTGGAGGTAAATTATACTTTATGTTTTTGTAAGTATTTCAAAATATGCCATACTGTCATCTGTAACTAAAAAGAACAGATAAAATTATAAAAGAATTAACATTGTGAGAAAAACTGGACAGTCCTGTATAGTGTTACTTCTATTGCTCTAGTGTTATGTGGCTAAGCAATATTATTGATGCTAACAAATGCATGGCAGTATCTTTATTGTAAGTTTATTGACTAATAAATGCTTATATCTCTGAAAAATTATATATATGTATGTATATATATATATGTGTATATATATATGTATGTGTGTGTGTATATATATATATATATATATATATATATATATATATATATATATATATATATATATATATATATGTTTTTATTTTTGTTTTTTAGTACTGGAGATTGAACCCAGAGCCTTTTATATGTCAGGCAAGTGTTCTATCCCTGAGCTATACCCCAACCCTAAAGATATGTATTTTTAGAATCATTGTTAAAATTTTAAACATTGCTCTAAATTGAAAAAAAATTTGAAAAGTAAAAGAATTATTTTCTTATGAGAGATGGCCAGTAGTTTCCATAGCAGAATGAATTTTTACAGATAACAAAATAAAACTGAACTTGTGACAACACTGGTTCTAGAATTTTTGTTCAAGGTAATGGAGACCAAATTCTTAAACTCAGTAATCATGCTTTTGTAGGGACAACTTTATCTCCCCTTTTTATTTTGCCTTCATTCTTTTATGATGCTTCTGATTAAAAACATGTTTCTGTGAAAAACTCTTGCAAAAGAGGCATTGGAGTGTACTATTTTCAACCCTGAACATTAACATTGCATACCAAGTAGGGCAGTCAAGAAGCTGGTTCGACTGAAGTACCCCCCCAAAACAACAACAACAAAAAAAAAAACCTCAGAGTATTTAGTACATAATGCTTATTTTTTTTTACAAATTTGATACAGTAACATACACTGTTTCACACACTAAACTACCCATGCTAGATAGTATACCCCAAGACACAACTTTGCCATGAATTTTCTTTCCCTAGTGCTATCCGAAAAATATCAGGGGCAATTGCTGCTATTGAATTTAATGCCAGCAAACTATTTCTTTGTGTCTTTTTTTTCTCTCTCTCCCCCCACCTCTTGTTCTCACTCTCTTTCAAGAATTTACAGTGTAAATGTATTTTCACATAGAAATCATTCTGTATTGAGGTTTTTGATACAAAGTTATTTTTTAAAAGCATATAAGTTATCCTTGGAATTATCAGATTTTTAAAAGATGTGTTTATATGGTGAGTGCTTGTTATATATTAAATTTGGTTTTGTAGAAATGATTGTGTTTTATTATAACAAATTTTAGTGTGCACAACTAACACTACCAATCTTAGTTTCTTGATTATACCAGTTTCTACTACAAGCCAAAGAATGGATCAGACCTATGTGTGGCAACTCTTTCCAACAATTATATAAAGTATGTTTTACTTCAGAATTGTAAAGAGAAATATTATTTTTGTTCATGATTTTAGAGGTTTATAGAAAATACTTATTTTTGCTGATGAGTTTAAAAGTTTCTTCCAGGACTAATTGTTCCCATTGTTTTGGACCTGTGCCAGCTTCTTATGGTGGGATTGTGTGGTGGAGCAAAATTGTTCATCTAATGACCAAGACAAATGTGAAATCAAATGACTAGTGTCCCACTCTCCCCTCCTACAGTATATCCTAAATAACCTGAAAACTTCCCACAAGGTCTCACCTCCCAAAAGTACCACACTGAGGATCAAGCCTGTAACACATGGGCCTTTGGGGACATTCCAGATCCAAACTATCACAGGGAATCAGGCACAAGTCCAACATACATGATACAAAAAAAGTCAAGTATGACAACAATTTGTGATACATTATGATCATTTATAATATCATACTGACCAAATAAAATCAAGTCATGGATTACTTCATTGTGGCATAGCAAAGGAAATTTTTCAAGCTGAATAATTCTTAGGTGTCAGGGTCATCTTTGGGCATATCTTTTTAATTTCTCAGCTTGAAAAACATCTTACCTTATGAAATTGATACTTATTGGTTTTTGAATGACATTTTTATCTGTTAAAAAAGCATCTAGTATTTCTTTTGATAAATATCTGCTTCATCACTTTTAATCCATGTGCTCTGTGCAGGATTGAAATCACTTCAAAATTCCAAGTATAAACTATGATTAGCCTAACCATTTCTCTGTTTCGTGATGGTTTTAAAGAGGGCATCAGACCTATTGGAGTAAATAATATGTAATCAAATATTTGTTGTCATTTCTGAGATCAAGATTGTTATTATTTTTGACCTAGCCAGAAACTTGAGATGATATAGGGATAGGAAACAGTGGCCATGACATTCTCATTTCATAGACATTTGGATACAAATCCAATTAAGCTGAAGAAAAGACCAAGGTATACAGATTAACTGATCTTGATGACATCATTTGACCATTATTATATTTGTTCCCGACAATAGTTCTAGTCCTAGATTTTTCACTTTCTCATTTGTTAAACAAACCACATGGATTAGGGAGAGCTGAGTGGTATGGCTAGAGTATGTGCAAGGCCCTGCGCTCAAACCATAGCACTGCCAAGATACAAAGCAAAGCAAAAAAAAAAAAAATATATATATATATATATATATATATATATATTTTAATATTTTTTCTTTAATACATTATGTGGTGTATCTGATACTTAAAACTACAATATTTCTGTAAGGATATTGGCTGTGGAAATGTACAGGACAGTGTTCCTCTGGTGAGCAAACTCCCGGGGTGGGGGGAAGTAACAGGCACACTGTTTTCCACTTCCACACTTGGAATATTTTGAAGTTTCTCCCAGGAATTAGTAAAATAAATAATACATGTACAATGCCTAGCTGCTAGCTGCTGTGGCAATGCCCTTCATGAGGAGGCTCTATGCTAGAGTCTTATCAGTCTCAACCTTGGTCTCAGGCACTCAGCTCCTGGGAATAAAGGAACTCTCTTGTTAGACAACCACAATGTTTCACCCAGCCCTGCTGAGCCTGAACCTGGCATATAACAGTAACTTTAAACAATGGACTTTAGAGCTACACAAAGCTCCTAACATTGCACATTGCAACTATAAGAAATAAGCTGCTTAATATTGTTAATTCTATAACCTGCCTCATGACCCAATGAACAATAAGGTACTACTGATGACAGTGACTAATGTAGTCTATTGATATAAATAAGGCTGGTAGCTTGGATAAGAGCTTTTGCCTTTATGCCATTCTGACATCCTCCTGTTTGGCCATTTTTCCTCTGCCCTTTGCTTCTGTCTCCATTTGATTTTCTCACCTTTATTTTTTTCAGAATAAAACACTCATTATTATACTAAATAAAATATAATATAAAATTCATTATAAAAAATTTCCAAAATTTGTGATATGTTACCTTACTTTCTGTGGTACCTTAAATTCTAGGATTTTAAGATATGCTATATTTGAAAAGAAGTGGGGTTAAGATTTTTAAATGCTCATTACATCTGTATTTTATGGATTTTTGAAAGTGAAATTTATTTATTAATCTCATTCATTTCCTTTCCTTAGTTTAGCTCAATTGGGTTAATACTTAATTATTTAAGGTACAACTTTCATTATAATAAACTCTACATCAGTCCTTGTATTCATTTTGATAATACCAAAATTAATAATAATAATGAATGCTACTATGTGTCAAGTGCTTATTATGAGCCATACAATATGCTTAATACTATGTACACCAATAAATGTTTTAATTAAAACCTCAACTCTATGAAATTAATCTCCATATTAGAGATATGAAAACCAAGTCTTAGTGAGTTTAAATAACTACATCAGCAAACAACTGATAAGTAGAAGACCAGGTGTCAGTCCAAAACCATGTATAAAACTTTAACCACTATGTCACCTGATTCCAAAATCATTGTTCTTAGGCACTATTCAGAGTTGCCTTTAAACTAATGGTAAAAACAAAACAAGCAAATAAAATATTTATGGATTCAAGAAGAGGAGAGAAAATTTGACAATAAGAATGGACCAGAATATCAGAAGAAAGAGTAAGTGGTAACATTTTTAATAAATAAAAAAAACATGAGTATATAATAAGAAGAATAAAATATAATTCAAATAGATTTGGTGTCCTCCTTTTTGGAGTACAAAATGTGACATAGAAAATACCTAGGATTATATAGAAAGATATAAAATACATTAATATCAGAATTAGATGTTGAAATCAAATTTAGAGTAAAATAGTCACAATTCTCATAAAACATGACAGATTTTAATCAAGAGTTACCTAGGGAAAAAAAAACACATTTTGGCAACATATGTTAGGTTGTGTACAATGAACCAACATTTACAATAAAATACAATTCTCTTAAAATTAGGCTGTTTCAGATTTCCCTGAGACTTCTAAAGATTTTGTTATTGAATTTGCATACTGATTGACAATATTATAAATTTAAAAATCAAGACTTTTGAAAATGTGATTCTCAATTGGGCATTAAAAATCTTTATGTCAGGGGCCGGGATTGTGGCTCAGTGGTAGAGCGATTGCATCGCACTTGTGAGGCCCTATGTTCAATCCTCAGCAACACATAAATATGAGTAAATAAAGATATTTTTAAAAATTGCATGACAGCAAAGATAGAATTTATAGTCAATAAGTTTTATATACTGAGTAAAGTCATAGTAGTGCCAGGTACTAGGACATCTTGACTTCAATAATTAATTTCTCCAACATGTTTTTCTCATTGGGAATAATGGTAGAACCATATTGATGTAGCTAGGTTCCTGATTTGAAATCTAGGTCTTTTACAAATCTTTTGAAAGTTTTTTTTTTTGTAATGAAATAACTTGTCTTTATCTAAAATCTCTAATACTTCAGAAATGGTTTAAGAATATTAAGGTGGACTATTAACCTGAAAAGCATTGAGATCATACATCAACCTTTAATAGAGGAACTCTAAGTAAAAAAAAATTGCAATCAGTAATTCAGATTTGATCATTGTCATAGAATTTTCTTAACTCAAATGTGTTTGCTTGAGTTTGATCTGTTGTTCAAAAAGTAAAATTAATCAGGATGGTCCATATATCCCTCAGGGCACAGGGAGAGACTGTGTCTCCAATTTGTTTTAAATTGCACATGAATATAAAGATCTACTCAGTTAGTAAGCAATGGCCAATTTCCTATGTGGTATGAGACCTGAGTTAGGATATAATATCAGGTCTCTTGAATTGCTTTAACAAAATCAACAAAAAGCAATCTTCAATTGCAAAATCAATGCCTATTCATGTAAATTCTACCATGATATTCATTCACAGAAAAATTGAGTTCTTGTGTAATGAAAATGTAGAGAAAATCAAATAGAGTGCATGAACCATGAGGTTATAATTATACTTTGAATGCATGCAGAAACATAATGTGAAGCCATACACCATTGTTTGGGAACTCTTGAGGAGCTGGCACTTCTAAATGACATTAAGTTGGTGTACCACATTACATCTAGATGAGCATGGAGTCACAGGAGCTAAAATAACAACGTATTTGAAGAAGGTAACCTAAGTCAAAAATTCATAAGTAGTTCTTGTCTTGGAGGATATAGAAATTATCTATGATTTTAGCAAGGTTAGTTTTGCAAAGTGATGAGGGGATTTGAAAACCAGGTTAGAAAGCATTGGTGAGAAAGTGAAAAAATGGAAATGGAATGAAATCTTTTCACCTATCACACTCAGACAAGGCATTTGAACATTCTGCATCCATTTCCTCAAGTTTTCCATGAGAACATTATTAATATTCACTACTCCTATCTGATACATTAAAGAACACACTTAGCACATTATCCTCAGATGATAATAATCAAATTTGAGAGATAAAATGCATATCTTTATTTAATAGTCATCATTTTATCTAACAAGTGGGATTTGAACCTCTTTTGCCTTCACTGTCAAGGGGGAATTGCATGCACTCTTACTTTACCTTGAACCTTATTCACAAAGGTATTGTTGTTAGAATATTTATTAAATGACTTCATGAAT
Organism: Marmota monax; assembly: GCF_021218885.2. Classification (NCBI taxonomy): domain Eukaryota; kingdom Metazoa; phylum Chordata; class Mammalia; order Rodentia; family Sciuridae; genus Marmota; species Marmota monax. Next base: position 2,955,339 of record NW_026694490.1, on the reverse strand, counting down.
TCTTGATATATTTATCTATAGCAATCCTTGAATCTAAGGATCTCTCAGAGAGAAGAGAGTAGCAGAAATTTTGTTTTTTTCTTTATTGCTATTGCAAGACTCTATCTTTTTAAAAAATATTTACATGTCATGGTAAAATATTTGAGGTCAACATGCATGTGTTACTAATGCAACCAATATGGTAAAATGGAAATAAATATTTTCTCCAAATTAAGAATTAGCAAAGCAGCAGACTCTTGGACAATCCATGATTTCTTCTTCAAAGCTTAGGAAAACTACCACATGAAATATTATTTTAAAAAGTCTGATCTATGATACACTATAGGGTAAATAAGTATTTCTAAAGTGGTGAAGTTTTAACCAGGTTTCAAGATAGGACTGAAGACATTAAGGTACACGATGCAAAGTTGTTTTAATATAAGGTCCTTGAAGGAGGAAAAAGGTGAAGATCAAATGAGCCCTGAAGTTTCACATTTTCAACTACCATAGAGGTGCAATATCATCAAAACCAAGAGGTGATGATAAAATCTTGGGACCTCTGCTAATACTTGAAACTGTAGAGTAAGATCCCATTTGTCAGGACCAGGACCAATCAAGTGCAGCTCTCAGCAAACTACTCCTGTGAAATAAGCGGGTGGTCATAACATCTGGACACAACTCAAAGAAAATCCTTTACATAGAAAGAAAAGTTTACTAGTAGCTGTATTATTTTGTCTGTTTTGCATTTTCCCTCAGAAACACCAAGACTTTTGAGATTACAATGATTATTTCATTTAGAAAACAAAATAAAATGAACGTAAATAAAAAGTGGAAAAATACCCAAATCAACAGCATGTGTGACAGCTAAGTTAAAGTTTTCCATTTTTTAAATAGTGGAATTTAGTGCCATTTTTTACCCCATGAGGAACATTGTTTTTGCAGAGCATAGGAATTTTGCTGGCAATGAAGACTTATAAAAGATTTGATTGACATCTTCAAAGTTACAAAGGGTGGTAATAAAACCTTGTCAGGCTCTCCTTTTAGTTCTGTGCAGTAACATGAAAATCAAAGCGTCATTAGAAATTAATGGCTGACAAATTTGGATATAATAAAAAAATTACTATTGCTATGGTCAGTGTGAAGCAGGCTACAGGACTGATGAAGGTCAGAGAGGCCAATTCTGTAGCCAGTTCCGAGAAGGGCTTGGTAATTTTATGACCACTAATAATGTTTGTGGATTTCATACAAGCTAAGCTAATGAAAAGGGAAGTCAAAGTCATGCAACAGTATTTAAAATACTCAGCCCCCATATGTCAAAGAAATAATTTCATTTTCACCTTGTACTATTAACTCAGACAAAATGATTATTTTCTTCAACTTGGAGAGTCTAGCCTAAGAATTGTGGTGCACCTAGTTATCTTATGAATTCATTAGTAGCCTTAATAAAGATTTCTGTAGCAACTAACACTTTTCAAAATATGTTATATACATTTTATCCATTTACTTCTCATGGCAGTCATGTATTAATTGGTCTCTTTCCCATGCTATAACAAAATATGTGAGTAGGGATGGTTTCAAATGAAAGAAATTTTATTTAGCTCACAGTTTTGGAAGCTTAAAAGTCCAAGAACCATGGTGCCAGTTGTGATGGGGGCCTCAGGACAGATGGCATCACGGTGAGAACATGTGTAAGAGGAATCACACAATGAGACAAGAAGCCAAAGAGTGGGTAGGGGCCAGTGTTGCACTTCTATAACAACTCTCTCACAGGAACAAATCAGGATCATACAGAGATAAATGAATTCCTTCTGATGATAGTGCCCTCAGTAACCTAATGACCTCTGCAATGGTCCTAAATTTAAAGGTCCCACCACCTTTTAACATCTCCAAACTTGTTCCCTTGGGAAAGCAAACTAAATCCAAATGACAGCACAAACCCCCAAATTGATAACAATTCTATAGGATATTATTTCTATTTTTTGTCAATTTTCTCTTTAGCATGAGTATAATCCAGGTCAGACATTGCCCAGATCTCAGCTACATTATACCACTACCAATGAATAAATTCAGAGTACAGGGTAAACGAGGCTAAGTAATTTCCTTGCTGCGGATGTCAGTTTATTCATCTGTAAAATGGAGAAGCTCTGATATTACATAAAGTTTTGAATCTAGCTTACTGTGATCATTAACCTCATTAACCTTATTTTAATGTTAAATTGTTCTAGTCTCAACCTTTAATAATAGTCTATCACATGTGTAATTCTGAGAGAAATGTACTTAGACTGTTATTTTCTCACTATTGTGTTTTACTCCTCTAACCTTCAGGCAACAGACAGGGATGTTGCAGGGATTTCAAACATGCTTTCTTTTTTTCTAGCTTCATTCTATTATATGTAAAAATAAAATTTCACATGGAAAGCTGTTACATTGACACCATGCTAAAATTTCACAATACTCGTGAACTTATATATGTAAGTATGTAACATATTTCCTAATATTAATTTCTATTTGAGCCCTGTTTTGTTTGAGACAGAAAAAGTAATCAAATTACTTCCAGAGAAACAATCTCATTATTTTCTCCGTCATTTCAATTTAAATATAATCAAATTAATGGTTTTCCTCTTCTGTCTTTCTTTGATATATTCTAAGCCAACAATGGTGCATATACAAACGTTACATTGCTATCAGTATGATCATGGTTTGTTTTGGTTTTCTGAGATGTAATTAATTCTAATATTGGGATACTTTCCCTAATTGTCTGACATCATTTTGATGTAATCAACCTTTTCTGACTCCATGTTGAATGATTCAATCTTCTGCTATAACTTTCCCTCATGACATTCACAGAATCCCATTGACAAATCATTAGCTAGTTCTTGGACCTGAATCCTGGGGACAAGGAAAATTTTTGGATTCTGCTTAGCCACTCCAGGGTTTTAGGAAATAGAGGGGTAATGTTAGTACTCCAGTTATTAGACATGCCATACTATAAGTTATTGTAATATAATATCAAGGCAAGATTTTTCATGAAGGTTCAGACTTTTTGTTTCCTCAGAAAAAGATGTTCATATATTTTTTCACCTGGAAAAAAAAACAGATTTAAGGAGGGTTTGTTAGGTTTTTTTGTCTCTCTCCAAAAATATAAATTTAATGTTACATTGTTTCTAAATTGTTTTTTTTTTCTCCCAATACTTATTACCTCTGCTCTAACCCAAACTGCTCATTGTTCTGCTTTCTATATCAGAAAAGATTTCTAGCTTAGTATTTTGCGAAATCTAAGGCTTATACTTGGATCTGAAACCAAGGACTCTCACATCAGTAATATTTTTTATTGTTTTTTTCTTGACTTTCAGCTATGGCCACACTTTCAATATTAGGGAGGCCAAATTAAATCTAAATGGGTAGGGTGAGGCAGAGAGCATTGGACATAAGCAGAAATTACTCCAAGTTGATCAAGCTAACAAACAGGATGAATCACAACAGAAAACCAACCAATCATAGAGACTCCTAAATTAAGTATTATTTAGCCCAGAGACACAGTGATTGGTTCAAATGTTTCTTCTTAACAAAGATCCCAACTCTGTTTTTCAAAAATAACAAGAAAACATAAAATGAGTAATTAGACTTCATATATCTACTGTGTGGGCAACACAAACAATAGATGTGAAGCACAACTATAATCAAGAGAAATATATACATATATATGTATATACATATTCTTTATCTGTCTATTGATATATTAGTCTTATCTATCTACCATAGAGAATATAATTGTCTTTCTCAGTAACAATTTACTTGTATTTTCAAGGTCTGAGCAGACACTAATAAATATTATTTTTTTCCTATTAGAAGTTGCCTTATGATGAAATGATTAGGTTGTTTTAGAATGCTTTGAACTTTCATTGTCATAATTTTCTTTGTATGTCTTCTGCAGTCATTCTCCATTTTTACCACTTCTCATAATGTTCTCATAATTTTCCAATTTTTTCCTCTTCCTTCTCTATTAAATTTACCATTTACTCAGTACTTCTACCTCTGTTGCTCCACTCCTAGTAATAACTGCTGTTACATCAAGGGCCATTTAGAGGCGTGATACAGTTTTTACATAATAATTCTACTTGTACAAATATGGCTAATATTTGTATTGATTGTGCAAAGTTATTTGCAAAAGATAGTGTTTGTGCAGGATTAGGAGAGGCAGAGTAGATGGGTAGGGAAATATTTTTTATGGTATAAGATACTACATCACATTTTATTTAATTGTGCTCGGTCTTTAAATACAGAAAAAGACATTGAACTAGAAATCAATACTCTTAGGAATGTTGGATATTCATGAAATAATTGATGTGTGTGTAATAGTAAATATATATATATATATATATATATATATAGAGAGAGAGAGAGAGAGAGAGAGAGAGAGAGGTGTACAAATTTTGTGCACATGTGGTGGAAATTGGGAAGAAGACAAATATGGATTTTCTTATTTTTATCGAAATTTAATCTTTCTCAATTCAGACAAAATTCTTCAACCATCTAACAGCCCAGGGTGAGCAAGTTACAGGAAATTGCAGGATATAAAAACAAAGAGTTAAAGTATAGTAAACTAAACTCCAAATTGAAAAGTATTTTGGAACATGTCACTATTTGTTTTTGAGTCATTTCTTGTTTCTGCTGTTGTTTCAAGTCCCATACACACATTAGGAATGTCCTCAGCCTACAATTTCTTATTGCTCTATAGTTTTTCCTGATTGAAGCATTATTCAGTGGAGAAATAGGGCTTTGACTAAATTTCTTGGTTGACTCCATATTCAATCTGGTTTGCCATACTTTTCAAAAGAAATCTTTTTAAAAAGACTGATTATATAAAATAAAATTAAAAAGACATATAAAATAACTTTTATGATACATGATTTAAAAATTCTGGTCAAAATCTTGCAAAATTCCTCCTCCACTAAAACAAACAAACAAAAATACCACAATCCCCATACAGAAACCAGCATATAAGGATCCAAGAAAGAAACTAAGTAAGCATGATAACAATTGGAAAGAAAAAAACATCCCCATCTGTAGTAGCACCTGGATATGAGAACTGAGTGCAATTCATATGTTGTAAAGATGATGAAAATGGGTGAAACTATTCAGCTTAATGGGGAGAAGAGATTGATTGAACTCTTTGTTCAGAAGTAATGTTTAAATAAATCTTTGAATGTACTTTAATGTTACTCTCAAAATTTTGTGTTTTCCAACTATCAATTATTTGGGGGTGGATATAAAAAGTGGCAGATACAAAACCGTGTCTTTTTCCGAAAACACTTTATGTCAGTAATGAAGATTGAGTTCCTCTGCATGAAATTTATCAATGGAATTCAGAACAAAAATCATATTCAACAATAAAAAATTTTGGCTATGGGTACATAAGCCCAGTGTTATATTTGATTTGGTACAGCAATGTCTGTGTAAAATTCTTGAATTCATTTTTAGAACCTGATAATGTCATTAGAACAAAAACTGAAGCACAAAAAATTGTGATCCTCCTCCTCTTTCCCTGAAAATTCATTTTACAGGAAAATTGAGAAAATGTCCCCCCCCAACAAAATGGTAATATATTCAATATTTGGCATACTGTTTTCACACACAAAGAAATGATTGGCCTCAATTTTTTATAGTGGAATATGATTCATTTAAATAAGGAAGAATCTCATTACTATTCCATAATGTAAAGTGTGTCAAAATTAATATCTTATCCTTGATTTTTAAAAATTTTGTATAAAAATATAGCCACATTTCTTCAAAGTACACTGTGTGGACAGATTTAAATCATACTTGAATTAAACATGATATAAATCACTGATAAAACTGAGTGGGAATTGCCAATTAGAAATATAGCCTTTTGCTTTTTCTAGGTCATTAAATCAAATATCAGTTGGGGAAGTAGGTTCCATGGATCATTTCTATTCTCAAACTACTTTGGAGAAAAAAAATGGAATGAGTCAGTGGTCTGTTTTGTATTTTACATACTAGTGAAGTATTAAAATCCCCCCAACATCACAAACACAAGTAGCATTAATTAGAGACCTAGCTGGTAATTTCAAAAGATGGTTAATAAAAGTATAATTTGATTTCTTAACTACAGAAGTAATTCAGGACTGAGTTTGATAGGCTTTAATAAGAAAAAGTAATAAGGCAGTTCTATTTCTGTTTTAGGGATATCTATACTGCTTTCTCTAACTGTTGTACTCATTTACATCCCCATTAACAGTGTTCGTGGGTTTTCTTTTCTTTTCTTTTTCTTTTTTTATATTTTTAATCATAGATATTCTCACTATAGTGAGTTGATATCTCATTGTAATTTGAATTTCCCTGATAATTAGTGATATAGAACATTTTTTATATTATATACTGTTAGCTATTCCTTAAGAAAACATCTACTCAGGATTTTACAGATTTAAAATTGGTTGTTTATTTTCTTATATTTTATTATTGCATTGGGTTATTTCCTTTTTCATTTCACATAATAAACACATATCAATATATGATTTGCAATAATTTTCAACAAATCTATAGGTTTGCCTTTTCATTTTGATGGTTTTATCCTTTTATCCTTTGTTGTGCAGACACTTTAAACTTAATGTAGTTTCATTTCTTTTTGTTATTGGTTCTTTTTGGTCATGCTTGACCACAAAATCCATTTTGACATAATTTTGAAAAATAGAGGATATCTCATTCTGATTAGTATCTCATTCTTATGTATGTACATGATGGTGGGAATTACTGTGTTGTTTTCATATATGTACATAGGAAAATTATGTCAGATTTATTCCACTCTCTTTCCATTTCTTATCCCCCTTCCTTCCCTCCATTCATTTTTCTAATCTACTGTACTTCTCTTCTTCCCCTTATCCTCTCCTTTTATTGTGGGTTAGCTTCCACATCTCAGAGAAAGCTTTAGATCTTTGGCTTTGTGGGAATGGCTTATTTTGTTTAGCATGATATCCAGATCCACACATTTGCTGGCAAATGTAACAAAGTCATTTTTCTTTATGTCTGAATAATACTCCATTGTATATATATATATATATATATATATATATATATATATATATATATATATCACATTGTTTTATCCATCCATATGTTTAAGGGGATATAAATTGGTTTCATAGTTTGACTATTCTGAATTGAGCTGCTAATAAACACTGATGTGGTTGCATCACTGTAGTATGCTGATTGTAAATCCTTTGGATATATACCAAAGAGTGGGATAAGTGGGTCAAATGGTGGTTCTATTCAAAGTTTTCTGAGGAATCACCATACTGTTTCCAAAATGGTTATACCAATTTATACAGCCACAAGCAATGTATGAGTGTAACCTTTTCACCCATCCTTGCCAACATTTATTGTTACTTACATTCTTGATAACTGTCATTCTGACTGGAATGATATGGAATCACAGTGTAGTTTTAATTTGCATTTTCCTAATTGTTAGAGATGTTGAATTTTTATATATTTGTTGACAATTGGTATTTCTTTTTTTCATCTGTTCTAGTATCTCTAGTCAAAGCAAGTAGGCAAAGAATGAAATTAAAAGGATATGAATAGGAAAAGAAGAACTCAAATTATCTGTTTTCTAATAACATGAATCTATATGTAGAAGACCAAAAAAGTCCACTAGAAAACTTCTAGAACCCATAAATAAATCCATCAAAGGAGCAGAATAGAAAACTAATATCATAAATCAATTGCATTCCTATACTCCAATGGTAAATCAGCTAAAAGAGAAATTATAAAACCCACCCCATTCACAATAGCCTCAAGAAATTGGGAAACAATCTTACCAAAGAGATGAAAAACCTCTACAATGAAAACAACAGAACACTAAATAAAGAAATTGAGGAAGATCTTAGAAGATGGAAAGCCCTCCCATGTTCTTAGATAGGCAGAATTAATATTGTCAAAATGACCATTTTACTGAAAGTGCTATACAGATTCAATGCAGTTCCTATCAAAATCCCAATGATATTCTACATGAAAATTGGAAAAACAACAGTCATGAAATTTATTTGGATTAATAAGAGTTGCAAAATAGCCAAAGCAATTCTCGGTGAGAAAACTAAAGCAGGAGGCATCATAATACCAGACCTAAAATTACACTATAGCACTATAGTAACAAAAACAGCATGGTATTAGCACCAATATAGGCAAAAAGACCAATTGAACAGAATAGAAGACACAGAGACAAACCCACAAATATACAGTTATTTTGTACTAGACAAAGGTACCAATAACACTGGGAAAACTAGAAATCCCTATGTAGTAGAATGACATTTAACCCCTATCTGTCATTTTGCACAAATCTCAACTCAAAGTGGATCAGTAACCTAGGTATAAGTCCATAAACTCTATATATACTTGGAGAAAAAGTAGATCCAACCTACTCTGACACATTGGCTCAGGAACTGATTTCCTAAATAAGATTCCTAAATTGCATGAATTAAAATCAATAATAAAAAATGGGATGGCACCAAACTAAAAAGCTTCTTCACAAATAAAACAATCAAGAGCATGACAGAGAGCTTATGGAATGAGAGAAAACCTTTGCATCCTGCACCTCAGATAGGACATTAAATTCTGTGGTATATAAAGAACTCAAAAAACTTAACATCAAAATAAATAAACAAATAAATAAAACCCAATCAGTAAATAGGTGAAGGAACTGATCGACTTATTTTCACTTTTTAAAATTTTTGTGTAATATTAAAAAATCATAAAAATTATTCCCCAAGCAAATATTAAGGAGCTTTACCATATGTTTTATTCTAGGGGTTTATGTTTACAGGACTTATTTAATTCATTTTGTGTTAATTTTTGGATGTGATGTAAGATGTCATTTTTTTACATATAGGTATCCATTTTTCTCAAATAATGTATTGATGATTTTATCCTTCTCCCATTGTATATTCTTGACACTTTCATCAAAAATAATTTGAGCAAATATGCATGGGTTTTATTTCTCAACTATTCATTCTGTTCCATTGGGCTATGTCTTTGTTCATTTTATTTAGGTAAGATACAATTATCTTTTGATTACTATAGCTTTATAGTATAAATTAAAATCAGAAGTATAACACTTCCAGTTTAATTTTTTCTCAAGATTGCTTTGGTCTGTAAGCATTTTTTGTGGCTCTGCACAAATATTAGAATTTTTTCTATTTCTGTGTAGATCTCTATTGGAATTTTGAACAGGATTTCATGTAATATGTAAATTGCTAAGAAAATCATGCACATGTGACAAGTTTTTTTTGGTAATCCATAAACATGTGATATCTTCTTGTTTATTTGAATCTTCTTTATTTTTTTCTATTATTTTCATAGTTTTAAATGTACAGATTTTCACCTCCATGATTAAACATTTGTCCTAAGTATTTTATTCTTTTTGATGTTATAAACAGGATTTTTTAAAAAGTTTTTTTCAAGGAGTTCAATTTTATTCAGCAATCTCCCTTGAGATATCTAAGGGAACTGAACTAAATATCTCAAGGAGATCTATCCACTTCCATATTCATTTCAGCATTACAATGGCAAAGTTTTGGAACTCAACTAAGCTTAAATTGTTTCATCAATAGATGAATGAAAACCGAAAGTATGTTTGTGAGTGTGTGTGTGTGTGTGTGTGTGTAGTCAACATTACTTAGCTTGAAAAATGTAGAAAAATTGCCACTTTTAGCAAGACAAATGAACCATAGAAGAAAATGTTAAGTGAAATAAGCTGGATGCAAAAAAACAAATGTACTGCATAATCTCACTTAAAGGTAGAATCTTAAAAAATGAAATCATTTGAACAGATTGTAGAGTGATGGCTATGATGTATGAAATAGGGTGGAAACTGGGGGTATGTTGTCCAGAAGATACAAAGTTAAAGTTATGTAGGATGAATAAATTCTAAAGATCTGATGTAAAGTATAATGACTATATTTGATAATATGTTATATACTTGAAAGGAGCAGAGCTCTTAAGTGTTCTCATCACATGCAAAAATATAATTGCAAAGAGACTGACAGGTAAATTTGTTTAACTTTAGTAATCAGTTTACTGTGTATATGTAAGTCAAATATACACAAATATGCACAATTTTTATAAAAAGAATAAGCAATGGTCAAACCTCAGAATTTTCAAATACTTACTGAAAATAAATTTAATTTCTATATTTCATCTTTATATATATATATATATATATATATATATATATATATATATATATATGAAAATAAATATATACCAGAAAAAAATCTATTTTCATTCTTAGTAATTCTAATTAAATACAACAATAAACATGAATTTTTAAATGAATTCGCTCTATCAAAAAGTTAAGATGGGGCTGGAGATGTGGCTCAAGTGGTAGTGTGCTTGCCCAGCGTGCATGAGGCACTGGGTTTGATTCTCGGCACCACATTAAAAAAAATAAAGATATTGTTTCCACCTAAAACTGAAAATAATTATTAAAAGAAAGTTAAGGTATTGGCTGGGGTTGTGGCTCAGTGATAGAGTGCTCACCTAGCACTGGGTTCGATCCTCAGCACCACATTAAAAGAAAAAAAAATGAAATAAAGATATTGTGTGTCCACCTTCAATTTAAAAATGAGTATTAAAACAAAAAAAACAAACAAACAAAAAAAAACTTGGCCTGGGATTGTGGCTCAGGAGTAGATCACTCACCTGGCATGTGTGAGGCCCTGGGTTTGTACATAGGGTAATGATGTCCATCTTATTCCACCATATTTCCTGCCCAAATCCCTCTCCCCATTCCTCCCTCCCCTTTGCCCAATCAAAGTTTCTCCATTTTTCTCATGACCCCCCACACACACCTTTATATATCAGGATCCACTTATCAGAGGGAACATTCAGCATTTGGTTTGGGGGAATTAGCTTATTTCACTTAGCATTATATTCTCCAACTCCATCCATCTAAATGCAAATGCCATGATTTTATGTTATTTTAATGCTGAATAATATTATATATATATATATATATATCAAATTTATATATATATCATTTATAATATATATATATATATATATATATATATATATATATATATATATATATGTATATAATTTCCTTTATCCATTTATCTACTGAAGAGTATCTGAAGTGGATCCACAATTAAGCTATGGTGAATTGTGCTGCTATAAACATTGATGTGGCTGTGTCCCTGAAGTATGCTGTTTTTACATCCTTTGGGTATAGACCCAGGAGAGGGATAGTGGGTCAAATGGTGGTTTCATTCCCAGTTTAACAAGAAATCTCCATACTGCTTTCCAGATTGGTTGCACCAATTGCAGTCCCACCAGTAATGTAAGAGTGTGCCCTTTTCCCCACATCCTCACAAACAATTATTGTTGTTTGTCTTCATAATAGCTGCCATTCTGACTGGAGTGACATGAAATCTTATAGTACTCTTGATTTGCATTTCTCTAACTGCTGGAGATGTTCAGCATTTTCTTTTTATTTTTTTTAACTTTTATTGATTTTATTTATTTATTTTTCACATGCATTTGTTGATTGGATATATATCAACTTTTGAGAAGTGTCTATTCAGTTCCTTGGCCAATTATGGATGTATTATTATTATTATTATTATTATTATTATTATTATTATTATGTTATGATTTTTGAGTTCTTTATATATTCCAGAGATCAGCACTCTATCTGATGTGTGTGTGGAAAAAATTTTCTCCCAAAATGTAGGCACTCTATTCAGCTCACTTATTGTATATTTTGCTGAGAAGAAGCTTTTTAGTTTGAATGCAACCCATTTATTGATTCTTGATTTTACTTCTTGTACTTTAAAAGTCTTGTTAAGGAAGTTGGGGACTAATCTGACATGATGGAGATTTGGGCCTACTTCTTCTTCTATTAGGCACAGAGTCTCTGGTCTAATTCCTAAGTTCTTGATCCACTTTGAGTTGAGTTTTGTGCATGGTGAGGGAGAGGAGTTTATTTTCATTTTACTGCTTATCGACTTCCAATTTTCCCAGCAATGTTTGTTGAAGAGACTATCTTTTCTCCAATATATATTTTTGGCCCATTTGTCTAATATAAGATAACTGTAATTATATGCATTTATCTCTGTGTCCTCTATTCTGTATCATTGGTCTACAAGTCTATTTTGGTGCCAATATGATTCCGTTTTTGTTACTATAACTCTGTAGTATAGTTTAAGGACTTGTATAGTGATGCCGCCTGCTTGATTCTTTTTGCTAAGGATTGCTTTAGCTATTCTGGGTCTCTTAATTTTCCAGATGAATATCATGACTGCTTTTCATAATTCTCTGAGGAACGTCATTGGGGTTTTTGTTAGAATTACATTAAATCTGTATAGTGCTTTCTGTAGTATGGTCATCTTGACAATATTAATTATGCCTATCCAAGAACAAGGGAGATCTTTCCATGTTCTAAGTCTTCTTCAATTTCTGTCTTCAGTGTTCTATAGTTTTCATTATAGAGGTCTTTCATCCCTTTGGTTAGATTGTTTCCCAAGGGTTTTTTTCTTGTTGTTGTTGTTTTTTTGAATTGTAAATGGGGAGTTTTCCTCATTTATCTTTCAGAGATATTATAATCTCAGTACATGTAGACAAAAATCACCTTTGTAATAAATTTAAAAAACTTGTTATGTATTTTAATTATTTAAACAAACCTTTATTCAAGGACATTTGGGTTTTATACTTTTTTTTCAAGCTGATAGTATGAATATATTTGCATATGGAAAATATTTATAGCATTGATTGATTCTTAAAGAAGAACAACTGGGTCAAACATTATGTGTATATATATTTTTTTCATAAACATCCCACAAAATTATCTCTAAAAATGTAATGGCCTAGAGTATATGGTTGTTGTTCTCCACATAATCTCATTAATGCCAAATATTTTGTTCCTGCTAGATTTTGAACTCTAAAAATCCTACTTAATTTTTGTCTTCATTTTTACCTCTTATAATTAATTTGATTATATTGTTTTCATATGCTAGTTATACTTTTCTTCTTTGAAGAGCATATTTATATACTTCTCTTATTTCACTATTTTTATTTTTGTGGGAGGTTTTCATAAAATGAGGAAAACCACCCCATTCACAATATCCTCAAAAAAAATAAAATACTTGGGAATCAACCTAACAAAATAGGTGAAAGATTTATACAATGAAAACTACAGAACCCTAAAGAGAGAGATAGAAGAAGATCTTAGAAGATGGAAAAATGTACCCTGTTCATGGATAGGCAGAACCAACATCATCAAAATGGCGATATTACCCAAAGTTCTCTACAGGTTCAACGCAATGCCAATCAAAATCCCAACGGCATTTCTGGTAGAAATAGATAAAGCAATCATGAAATTCATATGGAAAAACAAAAGACCCAGAATAGCAAAAGCAATTCTAAGCAGGAAGTGTGAATTGGGAGGTATAGTGATACCAGATTTCAAACTGTACTACAGAGCAATAGTAACAAAAACAGCATGGTACTGGTACCAAAACAGGCAGGTGGATCAATGGTACAGAATAGAGGACACAGAGACCAATCCACAAAATTACAACTTTCTTATATTTGATAAAGGCGCTAAAAGCATGCAATGGAGAAAGGATAGCATCTTCAACAAATGGTGCTGGGAAAACTGGAAATCCATATGCAACAAAATGAAGCTGAACCCCTTTCTCTCGCCATGCACAAAAGTAAATTCAAAATGGATCAAGGACCTAGATATCAAATCAGAGACTCTGCACCTGATAGAAGAAAAAGTTGGCTCCGATCTACACATTGTGGGGTCGGGCTCCAAATTCCTTAATAGGACGCCCATAGCACAAAAGTTAATAACTAGAATCAACAAATGGGACTTACTCAAACTAAAAAGTTTTTTCTCAGCAAGAGAAACAATAAGAGAGGTAAATAGGGAACCTACATCCTGGGAACAAATCTTTACTCCTCACACTTCAGATAGAGCCCTAATATCCAGAATATACAAAGAACTCAAAAAATTAAACAACAAGATAACAAACAACCCTATCAACAAATGGGCCAAGGACCTGAACAGACACTTCTCAGAGGAGGACATACAATCTATCAATAAGTACATGAAAAAATGCTCACCATCTCTAGCAGTCAGAGAAATGCAAATCAAAACCACCCTAAGATACCATCTCACTCCAGTAAGATTGGCAGCCATTATGAAGTCAAGCAACAATAAGTGCTGGCGAGGATGTGGGGAAAAGGGTACACTTGTACATTGCTGGTGGAACTGCAAACTGGTGCGACCAATATGGAAAGCAGTATGGAGATTCCTAGGAAAGCTGGGAATGGAACCACCATTTGACCCAGCTATCTCCCTTCTCGGTCTATTCCCTGAGGACCTTAAAAGAGCATACTATAGGGATACTGCCACATCAATGATCATGGCAGCACAATTCACAATAGCTAGACTTTGGAATCAACCCAGATGCCCTTCAATAGATGAATGGATTAAAAAACTGTGGCATTTATACACAATGGAGTATTACGCAGCACTAAAAAATGACAAAATCATGGATTTTGCAGGGAAATGGATGGCATTAGAGCAGATTATGCTAAGTGAAGCTAGCCAATCCTTAAAAAACAAATGCCAAATGTCTTCTTTGATATAAAGAGAGCAACTAAGATCAGAACAGGGAAGAATAGCATGAGGAAAAGATTAACATTAAACAGAGATGAGTGGGGGGAGAGAAAGGGAGAGAGAAGGGAAACTATGGAAATGGAAGGAGACCCTCATTGTTACACAAAATTTCATATAAGAGTTTGTGAGGGGAAAGGGGAAAAAAAAACAAGGGAGAGAATTAAACAACAGCAGATGGGGTAGAGAGGGAAGATGAGAGGGAAGGGGAGGGGGGATAGTAGGGGATAGGAAAGGTAGCAGAATACAACAGTCACTAATATGGTATTATGTAAAAATGTGGATGTGTAACCGATGTGATTCTGCAACTTGTATTTGGGGTAAAAAATGGGAGTTCATAACCCACTTGAATCAAATGTATGGAAGATGATATGTCATGAGCTTTGTAATGTTTTGAACAACCAATTAAAAAAAATAATATTTAAAAAAAATAAATAAAGTTAATAAATACAAAAAAAAGAAAATAATAGCCTATGTTTTAAATTAATTGCAAATTTTTTCTCCAGCACTGTTATTTCTGTTTTAAATTTATTTTGATGTCCTCCATAATACATTTTTTTAGATTATTAGGTGCTAAAAATCTGTTAGTCTTTCATAATTTCTTGGAGTCAAGTATTTCTTAGAAATAACTTTCCCTCATAGAGATTATGAAAATCACCCATATAATTCTTGTATCATTTTTTTCAGTTTCTAATTCAGTTTAACATCTTTAAAATGTGATTAATATTTAATATTAATTTAATATTTTCATTATACTATTTATATTCATATAAATATATATGATGATTAAAAATTTTTGAACCAAATTTATTTTATGTATTTATTCAAACATTTTTTATATGAGTATGGATTCATAGCCATCTATTTTATAATTTGGGTTATAATAAAATAGTACTCATTAAATTTTTTGCTCATATGTTTCCAATTCTGCCCATTGGAAAGGCTTTCAGTTAATTCATATTTCCCTGGATTTACCTAAGTTTGTTTTTCTATTCCATACTTAAGGTTGAATATGTGTGTGTGTGTGTGTGTGTGTGTATGTTCACATAATTTATTTTAATATATATTTAATTATTTTGGTTGAACACATTGATGGGAGATCATGTGATAATTCAATATATGTATAGAGTACATAAGTTTCAAATCAGGATAATTAACATTATTATTTTCTTATCATTAATTTGTGTTCAGACCCTTTAAGTTCCCCTCTTCCAGATATTCATAAAATATAAAACCATTTTTTGTGAGTTATAATCCCATTACTTTACTATAGAACACTAAAACGTATTCCTTGTATTTTTTTTTATTGGTACTTGTAATCTAAGCTCCCATTTATTCATTTTTTTTTCTCTATCCTCCCCAGACTTTCATAATCACTATTACACATTCAGAACCTTTTTTGACATCCATATATGAGTGAAAAGGCAAAATTTGTCTTTGTGTTTGATAAATCACTTATTGTAATGTCCTACAATTCTATGTATTTTGCTATAGATGATAGGATATTCTTTTTATGACTGATAATATTCCACTGTGTTTGTATAATATCACAAATTTCTTTTTCAGTTTTGCATTGATGAGCATCTATATTGATTATATATCTTACCTATTGGGTAGCAAACATGGAGGTACAGGAATCTCTTTGATATTCAAATACCATTTGTTTTTCTATGTATACTCAGAAGTGGGATAAATGGATAAGCAGTAGATCTATTTTAATTTATTTTAAAAAATATTTTAGTTATAGATGGACACACAATATATTTGTTTATGAATTTCTTTTTTATGTGGTGCTGAGGATTGAACTAGTGCCTCACACATGCTAGGCAAGCTCTCTGCCAAGGAGCTACAGGCCCAGCTCCCTATCTTAATTTATTGAGGCACATCCATACAATTTTCCATAAAGGCTATAGTAATTTACATTCTCACCAGAAATTGTGAGAGTTCCATTTTCTGCATGTCTTTACCAGCATTTTTTATAATAGCCATTCTGTGAGGAGTGAGATAATATTTTTGTAGTTTTTATTTGTATTTTCCTGATGGTTAATGAAATTAAGCATTATTTCAGAACATTTTTGCTGTTTTTATTTCTTCTTATGAGAAGTATCTATTCAAATCTATTGCCTATTTTAATTAGATTATTTTGGATGTTTTGTTATTGAGTTATATTAAATTCCTTATATTATAAATATTAATCTCTTTCTATGTGAATAATTTCCAAAATGTTTCTCCATCATATAGATTGTCCCTTAACTTTGTTGATTACTTCCTTTCCTATGTAAAAATTTCTTAGTTTGATATAACCGCATTTGTCTATTTTTGTTTTTGTTACCTGTAATTTGTGGTATTATCTGAAAATTATTACCTATATTGATGTCTTGTGTTTTCCCTGTTTTCTTCTAGTAGTTTCATAGCTTCTGGTCTTTCATTTAGGTCTGTTATCCATTTTTTAATTTTTAATTTTTTTTTTGCATAGAGTGAGAGAAAACAGTCAAGTTTCAATTTTTCACATGTAAATATACAATTTTTCCATTACCACTTTTTAAGTGGTTTTCCTTTCTCCAATGTATGCTTTGGTACAATTTTTGAAAATTATATGGCTTTGAAAACATAGGGTTATTTCTGGGAACTCTGTTCTTTTCAATTGATATGTACATCTGTTTTTGTATCAACGCAATTCTGTTTTGATTCCTACTACTTTGTTATAAATTTTGAAGTCAAGTAGAATGATACTTCCAGCATTATTGTTTTTGCTTAAGATAGTTAGGCTATTCACAATGTTTGTGCTACCATACATATTAAGATATTTTTTCTAGTTCTTTGAAGAACATTATTAATATTTTGAAAGTACCTTGACTGAGTTTGTAGATTGCTGTGAGTTTTATGGACATTTCACAATATTAATTCTTTCAATCTGTGAACATGGAAATTCTGAGTTTTTGTGTCTCCTTTTTAATTACTTTCATAATAGTTTTAGATATTTATTGTATTTTTTTTACTTCCTTGTTAAAATTTGTTCAATGGTTTCAGTTGTTGTTGTTGCTATTGTGATTGAAATTCCTTTCATAAATTCTTTCTCAGAAAACTCTTTACTATTGAATAATAATTTTGTATCTTGACTTTGTATTGTACAACTCCAGTAGATTTCTTTATTATTTCTAAAAGTATTTTATATTTTTGTGTTTTTCTATCTAAATATCATATCATGTGCAAGAAGGAAAAATCAGAATCATTTCTTTTCTATTCATATGTCTTTTAATTTTTCTCTGACCCAATTGTTCTGGCTACAGTTTCAAATATTATGCTGCACAAATTTGTTAGAATGCTCATTTTTGAATTATTCCAGATCTTAGAAATAAGAAAAGCTTTTAGCTTTTTCTCTTATTGGGTACATTGTTGACTATGAGTTTGTTACATATAGCATTTCTTGGGTTAAGGTACATTCCTTTTACACCTAACTGGTTCAGAGATTTTATCATGAAAAATTTGAATTTTATCAAATGCTTTTTCTACATCTATCAAGATAATCATCATTATTATCCTTCATTTTATTAATACAAAGTGTTAATTTTCTTGATTTGTGTAAGTTGAATTATCCTTGCATCCCTAGCATAAATCACACTTGATCATAATTAATGATCTTGGTATGTTGCTGAATTCAATTTGCTAGTATTTTATGGAGAACATTTACATCTATATTTAGTCTAGAAATATCTGTCTACAGCTTTCCTTTCTTTCTTTCTCTCTTTATATCTTTCTCTTATTTTTTCTCTTCCTTTCTTCATTCGTTCTCCTCCTCCTTCTTCTCTTTCTTTTTCTCTTTGTCCCTATCTGCTTTCCGTATCAAGATAATGCTAGACTCATAAAATATTTGGAAAAATTCCAATCCTTTCACTTTTTTGGAAAAGTTTGAGAATTTGTATTATTTCTCCTTTATAATTTGATAGAATTTTGCAGTGAAACCTTCCTGGAATTTTCTTTGTTGGGAGACTCTATTACTGATTCAATTTTCTATGTGTTGTCTGTTTAGATTTTCTACATTTTCATGGTTTAAAATAAGGCATTATTACAACTGATACCAAACAAATACAAATAATTATTAGTGACTATTTTGAACAGCTATATGCCAACAAAATGGAAAACAGAAAAATCGGTAAATCAATCTCTCTCTCTCTCTCTCTCTCTCTCTCTCTCTCTCTCTCTCTCTCTCTCTCTTTGTGTGTGTGTGTGTGTGTATGTTTTACTTTGAGAAATTCATTATTTTGGGAATGATAATATTCTCCATGTTCGTCTTGTGGATTTATATCCCTAGTCTTTAAAACTAAAAGGGATTCCAAGGATTTACGGGTGTCTTTTATTAGAAAATAATATAATGATATTAGAAACCAAGATTTGTATTCTGTCTATGCTCATTACTACCTGAGTGTCATTTATTTTATGTACACTGAGTGTACAGAGTAAATAAACGTATGTGGCTATTATAGCATAAGAATACCAGCACAATACTTATTCTTATATGTAACTATCTACATCAATACTAAGCAAACTCGAGTTCTTATTAATGCCTCCAAATCTCATCCATTACTACACCTACTCCAACAGTGATAGACTTAGCTCACACTACCTTCCATCCATTTGCTAAATTGTTCAAATCCAGGATAAATAGAGAGATAAAGAAGGAGATAGAAAAGGAGAGAGAGAGAGAGAGAGAGAGAGAGAGAGAGAGAGAGAGAGAGAGAGAGAGAGAGAGATCAACATCATTAAGCTATACTTTCCTGGGGAAAAATTTCTCAGAAAGGGTATGGTGCTTATGTATAGTTTTTTTTGCCATTAGTCTTAGATATTCCACTCATTCCAAAGTTATTTATGGCTGCTTCACTTCCCAATACTTTCCAATGAAGCTATAGTTAAATTGTTTTTTTCATATTCTGTATTCTATCTTGAGATCCCTTGATCTCCTAAATTTAATTTTAAATTTTTCATGTATTAAGGTTCGTATTTTAATCATAAAATTTATGGGTGATTTTACTATTAAATTTTAGTATATAATAGTTCATTGCTTGCATATGGGCAAATAATTCACTTAAATATTTTGGATTTTCATCCTATAGCCTTGATAATAGTGCTGTTTATTTCCTGACATTTCTTTCTTTTTTTTGTAGATAGATAATCATGTCATCTGTGAGTAAAAGCATTTTAATTTTTTTCTTTCCAGTTTGCTTGCTTCTTAAAAACTATTATCCTACTATGCTATTTAGGAGTTCCAGTATAATGTTGAATGAGAGTGTTGATAGACAACATCCTTGCATTTTTTTTTCCAATCTTAAGGGAAAAGAATCCAGTCTTTCATCATTAAGTATAATGTGAACTCTATATTTTTTTAAGGATGTCCTTTATCAAGTGAATAAACAAACTTTCTCTCTACACTTCTTATTCTCACCTGGTCTGGAACCCACTGCAAGACAGATAAAATTGTGGTTCATAAAACATACTTTAACAGCATTTTAAAACTAAAGTAATAAAATGTGTGTTCTCATCGCACAATACAAGTGAAAAATTAGTCACATAAAGGTAGCTGAGGGCTGGGGTTATGGCTCATTGGTAAAGTGCTCGCCTAGCATGTGTGAGGCCCTGGGTTAAATCCTCAACACCACATAAAAATAAATATATAAAATAAAGATAATGTGTCTAACTACAACTAAAAATTAATAATTTTTTTAAAAGTGTGTGGGCTCTGTCTCATCCAGTGAGGAGGTCCCCTGAACAGGGTGGAGGAGAATGTGGCTACAGAGTCACTAATATAGACCTCCGGAGACCAAGCTGAAAGCAGGTCTAATTTCATTGTGCAGTTACTATGTATATATACTCAGGCAGTAGCTAAGAAGATCACAGGCAGCCATCAATGCAATTTCTACTAGCTGTCCTTGCAATCCAGGAGTGGGCCCTGGAGCAAGCACAGGGACTGCAACACATGGCCTCATGCCCACGGTTGTGCCTATGGGGTAAGTGGCCTGCTGCTCAAGCACTTCATAGGAGGGGAGTGGCCTGCCATTCAGATGCTCTTAAAAATGCCATATATCCAGTACTCTATGTACTTGTCCCCACAAAAGAAGATAGCTGGAAAATAATCCAAATATTTAGGTATTGAAACATACTCTTAATACGAAAATATTTTATTCTAAATAAAAATACAGTTTATCAACATTTGTAAAATGCAATGAAAAATTGTTTGGATAAAATTTCACACATTAAATTCACATAATAGAAAGTAAGAGAGATATAAAATAAATTACCTATGTTTCCACCTTTTAAAACTGGAGAAAGAAAAATAGACCTAAACAGTGAGAAGAAAAGAAATGATAGAAATTATTTCATATATCAATGAAATTGAATGTAGAAGATGTGTACTCTCCTGTTCTTGGATGGAGCATGCTACACACATCAAGTACAACATGTTATATATAGTAAATTGCCAACATACTATATATGAATGTGGTATTGTATATTGTGTGTAATTAGAAAAATTTATAATGAAATTTATTCACCATCATAGTATCATCCAGGGTAGTTTTGTTACTCTAAAACATCTCTGCATCTATCCTATTCACATTTTCCCCTTACCCTATTATCTGATCTTTTTACTATCTTCATAATTTGCCTTTTCAAAAATGTCATATACTTTGAATCATATAGTAGTAAACCATTTCTTAAACTTATCCACTACCATTATATAGAAAAAAAAACTTGATTTTCTATTGTAAATAATCTTAGAATCTGAAGCCTTACTAGAGTAACTTTGAAGTTCCATGAAGGTTTTTGTTTATTGTTTTAGATTTTTCTTACAAATTATCATGTTGCCTGTGAACAGTCTATTTAAACAAATTTTATTTCTTCTAATACAATATATATGCCTTTTATTTCCTAAACTTGTCTTATTCCATTAAGTAGAACTTTGTTGAAAATCTGTGATAAGAAGGAACAGACTTGACTTGTTTCTGAACTCAATCAGAAATTTTCAATTTTCTCACCACAATGTTTAATGTTAGCTCTATGTATTGTGCTGATGTTATTATCAAGATGAGGAAGTCTCTCTCTATTACTAGTTTACTGAGACTTTTGATTATAAATAAGTGCAAATTTATAAAATTCTTTTTATGCACCATTTGATGTTGTCGTGTTTAATATTCTTTAGTTTCATAATGTGATGGATTATTGTAATTGGTTTTGAATGTTGAATGAGCATTTTTTACTTGGTGCAATAGTCTGTATATGTGTGGCCCATCCACAAATCCATGTTTAAATATTAACCCAAATTAAATGATATTAATTCAATGGTATCCCTGATTTAATGGTATTACTCATGGAAAATAGGCAAGTTCAGAAGGCTACATACACATAAATGACATCAGTACTCTCATAACATATCTAAGAAAAATTGTTTGCCCCTTCTGAAATGTAAAATTTAGTAAGAAGACACAATGTGTGTTTTTGGTACTGAGGATTGAAACTACTGAGATACATCTCCGGTCATTTATTTATTTACTTTTTAAGTTTTGAGGCAAGGTCTAAGTTGCTGAGGCAGACTGAGCCTTGTAATTCTTCTACCTCTTATTTTGGAGTCACTGGGAATTACTTGTATGTACCACCATCCCTGGCCATATATTAAGAAGAAAGCAACTCCTCTCCAGATACTGAATCTACATGTGACTTTATCTTATATGATCCAGCTTCTAGAACTTCGATTAGTAAATTACCATTACTTATAAATTACCCAGTATAAGACATATGTTATAGAATCTTATATGGAATAAAACAGAAATTGCTGTTTAAAAAAGCTTAAAAATGTGAAAGCATCTCTAGAACTGAACAATAGGTAGAGATTGAAAGAGTTTTAAATATACGTTAGAAAATGTCCATATTGCCATGAATGAACTGTGGAAGGCAATTCTAGTTCAGGCTCAAAAGATGAGAAAAGATGTACAGAAAGCCTTACTCTTTTGAGATTACCTAAATTTTTGGTAGAAATATAGATGATAAAGGCCATTCTCTTGGAGTTTCATATGGAAATGAGGAACATGTTATTGGTAAGTGGAAGAAAGTTGATGCTTGTTCTTTTTTAGTCAGCTTTTTTGATACTGTGACTAAAAGATCCAACCAGCACAACTATAGTGGAAGAAAATTTATTTAGGGGGTCACGGTTGGTTTCAGAGGTCTGAATCCATAAACAATAGGCTCCATTCCTCAGGGCTCACAGTGAGGCAGGGTATCATGGTGGAAGAGTGTGGCAGAGGGAACCAATTCACATATGGCCAGAAAGCAGAGAGACATCACTCACCAGATACAAATATAAATACCCCTTAGCCTCAATGAATCATGTCCTCTAGGTACACCCCACCTGCCTCCAGTTACCACTCAGATAATCCGATTAGGGATTTATTTGCTGATTGAGTTAAGGCTATAACCCAATAATTCCTCCTCCAAACCTTCTTGCATTGTCTCACACATGAGCTTTTGGGGAATACTTCACATCCAAACCAAAACACTTGTTATAAAATGACATAGAAATTAGCAAGTTTTATTTTTTTGTTCTAGTATTTCATTAAAGATATAATGAATAATAATAAAACCTGATATTTGGCAGAAGAAATATATAAGCAAAGTTTAATTTAGCAGCAAGTCTTTTCTTGATGGCTTATAGTAAAATGCATGAAGGAATGATTTAAGATAGAATTTGTAATTAAGATGGAAGAGATACTTAGATTTTGAAAATTATTGGACTATCCATTTGTTCTTCACAACATTTTTTCTGTTGTAAAGAATAAAAAGAAAATGTGATCTATACAGAACGCCAAACACCAAGCCAGGCAAAATTCTAATAAGAAAATTAGTATGAATAGAAGTTAAGGCATAAAGACTTTACTCCTCTCAGGCTGGCACAGTCCTTCTTGGTCAACACATCTGAAGGTTAAGTGGACTCAAGTATGGTTCAGGATACACCTCTGGAAGGCCCAAGCATTCATTTTGTCAACATCTGTGCGATGCTCTCTCCACATATACAAAGCATGCACAAGTCATGGGGGCATAGATACCTCTACCTAGATTTCAAAATATGTTCTACAGAACACAAAAATAGAATTTCCACAGGTAAGGTCACCATAGAGAATCCCTAAAGAACAATTTGTACTGAAGCCATGAGAATGGGGCTACACAAAAGACTAAAAAACATAATGGGAGCTGCAGCACATTGGTACTGCAGCTTTCTAATCATGAAAATCCCAAACCACAACTGTATCATAGAGCACCCCACAAAGCTATAAAAATAATGTTTTATGGAGCAATGGAGGCCCATCCCCCACTCCAATGTGTCTAGAAGCCTGAAAATCAATCAAAGAAAATTTTTCTCAATCCTAAATTTGGTTAGTTATGGTGAATTTTGCATTTACTTGAGACCACTTCCCCTGCAATTCTTTCTTACTTCTTTGTTTTGCAATGGAAATACCTAACCTATGTGTATCTCACCATTGTATTTTGGAAGCGCATAAACATAACTTTTTAAAAATTTTCCAGACTCTCAGCTTCAGAATATGTTCCTCAGGATAAAACATACCTTTGAATCCCAGTGATATCTGATTTAGATGGAGGCTGGTTTGAACTCTGGATATTAGACTTTTGAACAATCTAAATGCTTGGTGCTTACTGGGATAAAATTAATGTGTTTTTGTATATGAGAAGAATATGAATTTTGGGGATCCAAGGTAAGAATACTAAGGTATGAATGTTTGTGCTCAACCATTTTATATGTTGGATGTAAGCCTCAATGCAATGAATTAAGAAATTGGATCTTTGGGAGATGATCCAGTTTTGAGAAGTCCACCTTCATAATGGGATTTGTGTCCAATAATTGGCCCAAGGAAACTTGTTTTCCCCTTCTTCCATGTGATGACACAGCAAGAAGACATCATCTTTGGATGATGAACTGTTAGTATGCACTGGATCTGCTTGTGACTTGATTAGACTTCCCAGCCTCCATAGCTGAGAAATAAATTTCTGTCATAAATACTCAGTGTTTTCTTAGAGATGTTGGAGTAGAAAAAGTCATAAAAAATAAATCCTATTTGATCATTTGCTGCTGTGACCAAATATCTTACAGAAACATCTTAAAGGAGGAAAGATATATCTTGGCTAATGGTTTCAGAAGCTTTAGTTGATGGTCAGAAGGTTCCATTGCTTTGGGCCTAAGGTGAGGAAGAACAAAATGGTAGAAAGATCTGGTGGAGCAAAACACCTCAACTTAGGGTGGCCAATAAGCAGAGAGAGAGAGAAAGGAGTCAGGTAGAGATGAAATGTACCTTCCTAGGGCATATACCCAGTGACCTACCTCCTCCAGTTAGGCCCATCTCCTTCAGCTTACACTATCTTCCAATAATGCAATAAAATTATTACTCTGTGACTAAAAGTTGATTAGCTCAGAGCCCTTATGACCCCATTACTTCCCAAGAGCCTAACTCTGAACATTAGTGCATTGGCAACCAAGCCTATAACATAAGAGCTCTCAGGGGATACTACAGATACAAGCCATAACAGTATGAATTCAATGCTATATATGTCCTCTAAACACTGTTTTCACTGAATACCATACATGTTAATAAGTTTTATTTCAGTTTCATTTATATCACAGTATTTTTATGTTTTGCTTGAGATTTCTTCATTGATCCATGAGTTATCTGCCGTGTGTTGTCTAATCTCCAGGTATTTTGGATTTTTTTCTGGCTAGATATCTATGATTGGTTTCTCATTTAATATTTTTTCTAAAAGCAGTGGTTACATGACTTTTATTTTTTTGAAATTTGTTAACATATGTTGTATGACCCAGAATGTGGTCTATCTTTGTGAATCTTCCATATGAATTTCAGAAGAGTATGTATATTTCTGTTGTTGAATAAAATGGTCAAGATATCTATTATATTTAATTCTGTTGAGTTTAACTATGTCTTTCATGATTTTCTATCTCTGTTGCCTGTGATTTATATGAAGATTAATGAAGTCTTCACCTACAATTGTAGACTCAACTTTTTCTTATTCTGTTTCTATCAGTTTTTGCCTCACATATTTTGACACTCTACTTTTAATATCTCATATATATATATATATATATATATATATATATATATATATATATATATATATATTTATATATATATATTCAAATTTATTTTATTTTTTTTTAATTTTTTATTGTTGGTTGTTCAAAACATTACAAATTTCTTGATATATCATATTTCACACTTTGATTCAAGTGGGTTATGAACTCCCATTTTTACCCCATATACAGACTGCAGAATTACATCAGTTACACATCCATTGATTTACATATTGCCATACTAGGGTCTGTTGTGTTCTGCTGCCTTTCCTATCCTCTACTATCCCCCCTCCCCTCCCCTCCCCTGCCCTCTTCTCTCTCTACCCCCTCTACTGTCATTCATTTCTCCCCCTTGTATTATTTTTCCCTTTCCCCTCACTTCCTCTTGTATGTACTTTTGTATAACCCTGAGGTTCTCCTTCCATTTCCATGCAATTTCCCTTCTCTCACCCTTTCCCTCCCACCTATCATCCCTGTTTAATGTTAATCTTCTTCTCCTGCTCTTTGTCCCTACTCTGTTCTTAGTTACTCTCCTTATATCAAAGTAGACATTTGGCATTTGTTTTTTAGGGATTGGCTAGCTTCACTTAGCATAATCTGCTCTAATGCCATTCATTTCCCTGCAAATTTTATGATTTTGTCATTTTTTAATGCAGAGTAATACTCCATTGTGTATAAATGCCACATTTTTTTATCCATTCGTTTATTGAAGGGCATCTAGGTTGGTTCCACAGCTGCACCATTGTTTGGGGCATATATATTTATGATTGTTATGTCTTGTTGGTGTATGGTTCCCTTAAGCAGTATGTAGTGTCCCTCTTTATCCCTTTTGATTAACTTTGATACGAGTATGGACACTCCTGCTTGTTTCCGAAGTCCATATGAGTGATATGATTTTTCCCAGCCTTTCCCCTTCAGGCTATCTATGTCTTTTCCTATCAAATGCATCTCCTGTAGGCAGCATATTGTTGGATCTTTTTTTTTTCTTGATGCATTCTACTAGCCTGTGTCTCTTGATTCGTGAGTTTAAGACATTAACATTTAGGGTTACTATTGAGATATGGTTTGTACTCCCACCCATATTGGTTTATTTATGTTACTTAACATGATTTGTTATTCCACGTTGATTATTTTTTCCCTTTACTGTACCACCTCCCGCTGTTGGTTTTCATTGTTATTTTTCATTTGCTCTTCCTGTATTGTTTTGCCAAGGATGTTTTGAAGAGCTGGTTTTCTAGCTGCAAATTCTTTTAACTTTGTTTATCGTGGAAGGGTTTAATTTCATCTTCCATCCTGAAGCTTAATTTCACTGGATACACAATTCTTGGTTGGAACCCATTTTCTTTCAGTGTTTGAAATATGTTATTCCAGGATCTTCTAGCTTTCAGAGTCTGTGTTGAAAGATCAGCTGTTATCCTGATTGGCTTACCCCTAAATGTGATCTGCTTCCTTTCTCTTGTAGCTTTTAAAATTCTCTCCTTATTCTGTATGTTGGGCATCTTCATTATAATGTGTCTAGGTGTGGATCTCTTATGATTTTGCACATTCGGCGTCCTGTAGGCTTCTAAGATTTGGGATTCTGTCTCATTCTTCAAGTTTGGGAAGTTTTCTCGTATTATTTCATTGAATAGATTGCTCATTCCTTTGGTTTGGAGTTCTGTACCTTCCTGTATCCCAATGACTCTTAAGTTTGGTCTCTTAATGTTATCCCATATTTCTTGGATGTTCTGCTCATGGTTTCTTAACAGTCTTGCTGAGCTGTCTATGTTCTTTTCCAGTTGAAATACTTTGTCTTCATTGTCTGATGTTCTATCTTCTAAGTGTTCTACTCTGCTGGTAGTATTCTCCATTGAGTTTTTAAGTTGGTTTATTGCTTCCTGCATTTCTAGGATTTCTGTTTGTTTGTTTTTTATAACCTCTATCTCCCTGTATAGTTGATCCTTTGCTTCCTGGATTTGTTTGCGTAATTCCTTGTCGAAGTGATCTTTCATTGTCTGATTTTGCTGTCTAATGTCTTCCTTGATACTCCAGATCATCTGAAGCACGTATATCCTGAATTCTTTATCTGACATTCCATCTGCTGCAGCTGTTACCTCTTCTAAAGTTGAGTTGACCTGCATTGCTTGTGGTCCTTTCTTTCCTTGTGTTTTCATACTGCTTTCGTTTCTTTCTGTTTGATGAAACTGTTGTGTTTTTGAAATGTTTTTCCCCCTATATATTTATATTGCTCTTGTATAGTTGAAAAGTCTCCCTTGCAGGGTCGGGCGGCGGTCTGCCTACCTTGCAGGCGCGGGCGGTGGCTCTGCTCTCTCCTTACTCCAATTGGGGTGTCGTGTCTACCACACCAGCAGGTCACTGGGCCTGTTCCGGGCGCGGGTGGCGGCTCTGTTCTGCCCCTACTCCAATTGGGGTGACGAGTGTATCACGCCCGCAGGGCACCGGGCCTGATCCGCCGGTCAGTTGCAGGTCTGCCTACCCTGCAGGCGCGGGCGGCGGCTCTGCTCTGCACCCCCTCCAATTGGTGAGACTTGTCTACCAAACCCGCGGACCCCTGGGCCTGTTCCGGGCGCGGGCGAAGGCTCTGTTCTGTTCCTACTCCAATTGGGGTGACGTGCCTACCAACTCGGCCGGCCGCTGGGCCTGTTCCACCGGTCGGTCGCAGGTCTGCCTACCTTGCGGGCACGGGCGGCGGCTCTGCTCTGCCCCTACTCCAATTGGGGTGTCGTGACTACCATGCCGGCAGGTCGCTGGGCCTGTTCCTGGCACGGGCAGCGACTCTGCTCTGCCCCTACTCCAATTGGGGTGACATGTGTACCATGCCGGCAGGCTCCTGGGCCTGATCCGCCGGTCTGTCGCAGGTCTGCCTACCTTGCAGGAGCGGGCAGCGGCTCTGCCCTGCCCCTCCTACCATGCCTGCGGACCGCTGGGCCTGACCTGCAGGTTGGTCGCAGGTCTGCTCACCCTGCAGGCACGGGTGGCGGTTCCGCTCCGCCCCCACTCTAATTGGGGTCATGTGACCACCACACCGGCGGGACCTGATCCGGGCGCGGGAGGCGGCTCTGCCCTGCCCCTCCTACCACGCCCATGTACCAATGGGTCGCTGGTCTGCCCACCTTGCGGGCGAGGGTGGCGGCTCCGCTCCGCCCCCTCTCCAATTGGGGTCACGTGACCACCAAGCCGGCAAGCCGCTGGGCCTGCTCCGGGCACGGGCGGCTCCCCGGCTCCTCCCCTCTGGCTCGACGACAAATCTAGAGAGACTCGGGTGTCTGTGCCTCACCCTCCCTACCAGGAGACCAACTGTTTCTGTCGCCACTGGTATTGATGAAGTTCTCTCCTCCGCCGCTTTCTGATGACATCAGATCTCTGCCATGTTGGTATCCTATGCGGATGGCAGCATTTCGTTCCCTTTGCCGGGTAACCAAAGCAACGGGTGAGTCTTGACCGGCCCTCAGCAGGACCCGGAAGGAGAAGCAGTTTCCGCGGGCTCCTTAGCCCTGGGCCAGGGCAGTTCTGGGAGCCGGAACTCGGCCGCTCCGTGCTCGGTGTATGCTCTGATAAGAGCAGGCTCCAAGAAGCACTCAGGCACTGAGCCTGAGTAATCTGTCTGCACGCCGCAGGCAAATGGCAGCCTGAAATTACCTGTTCTATGGCTGAATGAGCTGCAGTCAGTCGAAAACAGGGATGGTGACGTCAGCTCTCCGAGATGGTGGCCGCTGGCCTCCTCTGTGGTCTGACCGGTGTGGAGAACCGAAATGGACCGCTTCCTTCCTCCGTCTTGAACCCAGAATTCAGCACTGAGTACGGTGCTTGCATGGCTGGCAGAAACTGCAGCGCTGTATCCCTTCGCCGCTATCTCGTCGTTTCCCAGCACTCGCTGCAGACTCTAGCCGCGGGGCGATTTGCTGAATAAGCAGTGTTACCCTCCTTGCGAGAAATCTCTCGCGTTTGAGTCCCCATAGCCGATCCTCGTGCGATGGAAATCCTTCCTCCAGGTTCCAGAGCACCCCACTATTCCAAATTTATTTTTTTATTTATTTATGGTGCTGAGGACTGAACCTAGGGCCTAACACGCCCGGCAAGTGCTCTACTTCTTAGCCACAACTCCAGCCCTCACAATCTGTCCTTTGATGCTATACTTAGATCAATACTTTTCAAAATGATTAATGATATAGTTGGTTTAATATAGATGAAGTTTATTACCATTTCCTTTTGCCTAATCTGCTTTTCATTTCTACTTTTTCTTACATTAATTATTAGCTTTTGTGTTTTAACTAAGATTTTTCTATCATTGCTTTTCCTTGTCTTACCCTATCAATTATTATGTCTATTTTTGTTGTTGTTGTTAGTGGTTACCCTACACTTTGGAGTTCACACAACTAATCCAAGTCCATTTTCAAATATTGCTATACCACTATATGTGTAGTGTGAATATATTATAATAATAAAGTAATCCTTATTTCCTCTTTCACATAATCAACTACATTGCCGATATTATTATTTTTGAACAAAATAGTATCTCTCAGGTGAATTAAGACTGAAGAAATTAAAAGTTTTGATTTTACTTTCTTATTATGTCTCTAATGCATTTCCTTTCTTTGAACTGAATATATAGAGATGTGTGCTTCTGCCCTATATCAGGTTCATTCTCTCTATAGAACTTACTTTACCATTGTTAACAAGGCAGTGATTTACCCTATATACCTTATGTTTCTTAAGGATCTGAGTTGATTTTTAAGTTTTTTGTTTAAATTTTGTGCTTTTTAGGAAGGAGTGTCTATATTAAATTTTTAGTTTTATTCACATATTATTTTTCTGATATATTTGGCTTGTTTCTGAAGTTCCCTGAATTCCTTTCAAGCAATTATTTTATGTTCTTTGTAATGAAATTTGCATATTTTCATTTCCTTGGGGACTGTAACTGAAAAACGTTTCAATCTTTTGGTGGAGATATGTTTCTCTGGTTTTATATGTCTTTTGTTAGCTTGTATTAATGTATGTGCTTTTGATGTATTTGTAATCTCTTCAAACTCATTGGCTTGTTTTGGGAGGAAATTACCTTACCCTATTAGTATATTTAAGGGCACCAGGTCTATTAGATTAATTACTGATTTGGTGTGAATGCAAAAGCATATTTTTCGTACATCTTTGTCACATGAGGTCAAATTTGGTGGAGATTGCAAGGTGTCAGCAGCCAAGACTGTGCCTAATGAGGGCAGCTTAGTTTCTGATTGATGGTAATGCAGTCTTCTCAATCTCTTTATCCTACTAGGGAAGTCACAGTCAAGGAAATCCTTCTTGACACCATATCTGGCTTGTAGTTACATTCATGGTGGCAGTAGCATCTGATAAACAGAATGTGGAATGGCCACAGAATCAGGTTCTAAAACACAGGTATGCAAGAAAGGAACAAAGCTGCAAGTCTAAGCTAGTACTGGCAACAACACCCCTGTTGTTTTATTGGTAATGTGTACAATGTGTGATTTCTTGTAGAAAATCTGGATAGCCAAGATCTGTAGGGAAGATGATGTGCAAAAACAAGACAACAACAACAACAAGAAAAAAAAAAAACAAGATTCTGGGACACTCATGTTTGCAAAGTGATATTTTGTCCTAATGTATGGGCATCTACAATGCAGCACAGAGCTAAAGTCTGGCATGTAAGGCTACAAAGAGCTGCAGCGGCTCTGGAGCCCAGGGAATAGTTCACATTGCTGGGATATGACTCCAATATCAGAAGTACAGGTATTCATAGAGAATCTACTTGGCTATGGCCCATTGCACAGACATGAAGAGGGTGATTGAGATTTTAGGTCCCAGGGCAGGGTATAGCTTGGAACAGTGGTGATTTGGGGTATGACTGGGCATAATCCAGCTGCAGATCCAGGTTTGGAGCAATAGCTAATGCAAAATGGTTACAATCTAGGGCCATGGTTGTTCATAGGGTTAGGATAGGTGACTCTTTTAGTCCCAGGGAGATGTGATAGTGGCTCATTCTTGAGGGTGTCATAGCAATATGTTCATCTTCATGGGTTACATAGAAGAATTGTTGTTAGTTAGTAACAAAAGATACAGGAGTTCCCTACAAAACAAGATACTAATGACCTCAGTGGAGCCTACCATGTGACTGACAGTGATAACTCCTACCCTTTTTATTTGTTCCTAATTATCCCAAAAGTCTCAGGTATGCAAATTTTCTCAGCAATTATACCTATGCAGTTATTCTCTATTGTTTGTTTGTTTTTCTTTTGCTGCACTGTGTTGATATGTATATATATATATATATATATATATATATATATATATATATATATATTAATTGACACTTGAGACCTCTGAAGTCTGCTGTTTTGGAGATTTTTTTTCTCCCTTTGGGGAGGAGAATGCGGGTATCTCCTGCTCTGAAAACTTACTGACATCAAATGGTCTTTATTTGACATTTTAAATTGTGTTACTCTCATTGCTTTAACCAAATTGTTTACTTTTCAGTAAGTCAGGAATTAAAACTTACATTTTAACTGTAGAGGCTGAAATACCTCAGATCTGCACTGGAAGAGAGAAAGACACATAAACAATGCAAAAAAAAAAAAAAAAGAGAAAAAAGTGCCCCAAACAGAAAACAAGATACTACAAAAATAGAATTCATTAGAAGTTCAGTAGATGAAATGTTAGAGAAGGAGTTCAGAATCTGCATAATTAAAATGATCTGGGAATTAAAGAATGACTTAAGTGAAGAAATACAAGCAAAAATTGAACACTCCAACAAAGAGATAATAGAGCAAATACAGAGAGCAAAAGATTACTTCAAGAAAGACAGATTCTGGGAAAAGAGAGAGAGAGAGAGAGAGGAAATCCCTGAAATGAAGGAAACCATAAACCAAAATAAATACTCAATAGAAAACATTACCAACAGACTAGATCACTTGGAAGACAGAACCCCTGACTATGAACACAGCTAAGACCCAGGCTAACATCATTCTAAATAGAGAAAAATGGAAAGTATTCCCTCTAAAACTAAAACAAGACATAAATGTCCTCTTTCACCATTCCTATTCAACATAGTCCTTGAAACTCTGGCTAGAGCAATTAGACAGACAAAATAAATTAAAGGATATGAATAGGACAAGAAGATCTCATAATAACATTATTTGCCAAAGACATTTTTCTATACTTGGAGATCCAAAAAATTCCACCAGAAAACTTCTAAAATTAATAAATGAATTCAGCAAATTAGCAGAATATAAGATCAATACTCATAGATCAAAGGCATTTCTATCATCAATGATGAATCTTTTTAAAGAGAAATTAGAAAACCTACTCAATTCACGATAGCCTCAGGGAAAAAAAAATACGTGGGAATCAATCTAAGAAAATAGATGAAAGACCTCTACAATGAAAACTTTGCAATACTGAAGAAGGAGATTGAAGAGGACCTTAGAAGATCAAAATGTCTCCCATGCTCTTTGATAAGCAGAATCAATATTGTCAAAATGGCCTTACTACCCAAAGTACTATACAGATTCAATGCAATTTCAATTAAAATCCCAACCTCATTCCTTATAGATATAGAAAAAGCGATCATGAAATTCATTTGGAAAAATAAGAGAACCAGAATAGCTAAAACAATTCTTAGCAAGAAGAGTGAAGCTGGAGGCATCACAATACCAGACCTTAAACTATACTACAATGGTATAATAACAACTGCATGGTATTTGAACCAAAATAGAGATGTAGACCAATGGTACAGAGTAGAAGACACAGAGACAAACCCACATGAATAGAATTACCTCATACTAAACAAAGGTGCCAAAAAATACATTGGTGAAAAGAGAGCCTCTTTGAGAAATGGTGCTGGGAAAACTGGAAATCCATATGCAGCAAATAAAACTAAACCCTTATCTCTTTCCATGTTCAAAACTCAACTAAAGTGGATCAAGGACTTAGGAATTTAACCAGCGACCCTACATATAATGGAAGGAAAAGTAGGCTCAAGTCTTTATTATGTCAGGTTAGGCCCTAACTTCCTTAACAAGACTCCTTAAGTGCAAGAAGTCAAAAGAAACAACCAATGTGGTGAATAGAGAGCCATTATGTTGGGAGCAAATTTTTGCCACACACACATCAGGTAGAGCAGTAATCTCCAGAATATATAAAGAACTCAAATACTTTATACCAAATACAAACAAACAAACAAAAAAACTAATCAATAAATAGGCTAAGGAACTGAACAGACACTTCTCAGAAGAAGAAATACAATTAATCTACAAATACATAAAAAATGTTTAACATCTATAGTAATTCAGCCTCTACTGTATAGTCTTTTAGTCTCCCTGCAGGTGACCAATACATCACCTTTAGGGGGGAACATCCATGTTTACAGCACCCAATGAAACCAATGCAGTCATAGATCAATTAACTTCTATTTTATCATTTATGGTCTTGTCACTATAAACAGAAATGATGAGTTCATTTATCTTCTACCATCTATCCAGTAGGTTTGCATGATAGTTTACAGTTTATAATAGTAGACAGAGGAAGGGTAGGCTGTGATGTCTGAGGTAGGATGTGAGAATATAGATGTTTTAGATTATAGGACTTGTGAAAGGTAATCAAAAGAAGTTGGCTGTTAGCAGGAGAAAATGGAGAGGCAATCCCATGCAAAGCTCCCTGTTACCTCTGCAACAGGATGGTGTCTATTAATACACCTGGTAGATTTTCCTCTGGTTCAACCAGGCCCACACAGACCTTGATGATGGTTTATGAGGTCCTGATGATTGTCCCTAGATAGAAGCGGCTATGTCCCTAGTTGGTGGCAGCAGTAGTGTCAATCCTGTAGGTACCTTGATGTTGGGCTTCCACAACCCAGTCAGTGTCCCAAAATGGAAGCTGCCCCAGCTAAAGTTTTCAGAGGCGGCAGCAGAGGTACCCCAAAATGGCTATGGAAGTGTCCCAAGATGACAGCAACTGCTTTCAGAAATGGGACTGGAATGATGGGCTGTACAATGGAATTGGGTGACCAATTAGGTGATGCTGCAATGGGAAGCTGCTTTCTGGCCCTGCCCGGTGTGCCACAATAGAGATTATCATGTGAAGAGGGATATGATGGTGGCTACAATGTCCCCAAATGGAGGCAATTTGGGTGGAGCCCTGCATTTTTGAATGGGAGCTGCATCATGTTCTGAAGGGGTGCGGTGTTTCCCTGTGGTGGCAGGGTGCAGTATGGGTCAGGCCTCTCTTGGGCAGCGGGCTAAATGGTTCTACATATTAATTCCACACTACTCTAAAAATAGGATTCCTGCTTTGTTTTGTTTTTATATTTGCCTCATCTCTGGCTTCTTTTAAGATTTTCTTTTTTATATTTGAATATGATATGCCTAGGTATGTGATATGCCTTAGTTTTTCTTATTTTCTTTCTTTCCTCCTTCTCCTACTCCTCTCTCCCATTCCCTACCTCCCTTCTTCTGTCTTTTAAAAATTTATCATGCTTGATGTTGTCTGAGTTCCCTGAATCTATACATTTTTGTCTATTGTGGTTTGGATGTGAAGTGTCCCCACAAAAGCTCAGATTGTGATACAATGCAAGACAATTCAGAGGTGAAATAATTGAATTATAAAAGCTTCAGACCAGTAGATTAATCTGCTTATATAGATTAACTGAGGGAGGAGGAGCCCAGCCTCCCACCCGGGCAGTCACCTGACCAAGCTCTGGACAAACATAAGGTCTCCCCAACACCCCCCACCTCATCAAACACCTTATGAGAAAAACTGATGGAACTCATCTTGGAAAATCCCACCAACCCTTAAAACCCACCAATTGGTGGGCGTGGCTACCAGCTCGGTTCTGCAGCGTATCAGGAACCTGGTTTACATCTCAGAGAATAAGAGTAGAGAGGCCACAGGTGGAAGCTCAAGTCCTCTCACACTGACTACCACCACCACCCTGAACCCAGAGACTCAAGCTAGGAATTGACAACGCTACCGACTGGAAGAAAAGAAAACAGAGTTCTGAGAGACATTTTTCTTTCTTTCTTTTTTGCTCTTCTCTCACTCTTTTCATCCATTCATCCAGTCTTCTCTACCCTTCCCCCTCTGGTCCTCGCAACCTCACCATATGTGAAACCAAGAATTGTGCATGAAAAAGGTCTTTAACAACTGAATCATAAGAATAATATAATATAGAGGAATTGCATATGCCCCACCTCCCTCCCCATTTATTTCTTTTCTTTTTTCTCTTATTTTCTTTTTCCCACACTCTTTTTTCTCTTTCTTTCCTTGTTATTTGTTTTTCTCCTACTTGCTCCCTTTATCCCACTTGCAACCCCCAAAATTTTACTATTTATAAGTAGGGTAATCTTATAAATACAGATAGGAGTTTGAATCTAGACATTCTTCCACAAATTACCCATCTATTGGTTAGAGCTCTACAAAGTTACTAAGTTAGATTAACCCCATGCCCTTACTCCTTTCCCCCTAAACATAACATCCTACACCTGAAATTCAGTTTTCTTCAAACTACCAGAAACAGAATGCCTTTCATGAAACTAATGACTATATTTATAAATGATAATCAAAAACAACATTTATAGACATAGAGTCTAGCTATAAATGTAGTAATAAGGAAAATGTGTGCTTAGAGGATGTACTATTGATATTGGGAACTGTTAACATTATCTTTCTCCACAAAAGAGAGACTTTACAACTATACAAGAGCAATATGAATATATGGGGGGAAATCAATAACACAACAGTTTCACAAAGCAGAAAGAAACGTGAGCAGTATGAAAAGACAAGGAAAGAAAGGACCACAAGCAATGCAGGACAACTCAACTTTAGAAAAGGTAATATCTGCAGGAGATGGAATGTCAGATAAAGAATTCAGGATATACATGCTTCAGATGATCTGGAGTCTCTTGGAAGATATTAGACAGCAAAATCAGACAATGAAAGATCATTTTGAAAAGGAATTACATAAACAAATCCAAGAAGCAAAAGATCAACTATTGGGAGATAGAGGTTAAAAAAAAAACAGAAATCCTAGAAATGCAGGAAACAATAAACCAAATTAAAAACTCAATGGAGAATACTACCAGCAGAGTAGAACACTTAGAAGATAGAACATCAGACAATGAAGACAAAGTATTTCCACTTGAAAAGAACATAGACAGCTCAGCAAGACTATTAAGAAACCATGAACAGAACATCCAAGAAATGTGGGATAACATAAAGAGACCAAAATAAGAGTTATTGGGATACAGGAAGGTATAGAGGTCCAAACCAAAGGAATGAGCAATCTGTTCAATGAAATAATATGAGAAAACTTCCCAGACTTGAAGAATGAAACAGAATTCCAAATCCTAGAAGCCTACAGGACGCCAAATGTGCAAAATCATAAGAGATCCACACCAAGACACATTATAATGAAGATGCCCAACATACAAAATAATGAGAGAATTTTAAAAGCTACAAGAGAAAGGAAGCAGATTACATTTAGGGGTAAGCCAATCAGGATAACAGCTGATCTTTCAACACAGACTCTGAAAGCTAGAAGATCCTGGAATAACATATTTCAAATGCTGAAATAAATTGGGTTCCAACCAAGAATCATGTATCCAGCAAAATTAAGCTTCAGAATGGAAGATGAAATTAAAACCTTCCACGATAAACAAAAGTTAAAAGAATTTGCAGCTAGAAAACCAGCTCTTCAAAACATCCTTGGCAAAACAATACAGGAAGAGCAAATGAAAAATAACAATGAAAACCAACAGCGGGAGGTGGTACAGTAAAGGGAAAAAATAATCAACGTGGAATAACAAATCATGTTAAGTAACATAAATAAACCAATATGGGTGGGAGTACAAACCATATCTCAATAGTAACCCTAAATGTTAATGTCTTAAACTCACGAATCAAGAGACACAGGCTAGTAGAATGCATCAAGAAAAAAAAAAGATCCAACAATATGCTGCCTACAGGAGATGCATTTGATAGGAAAAGACATAGATAGCCTGAAGGGGAAAGGCTGGGAAAAATCATATCACTCATATGGACTTCGGAAACAAGCAGGAGTGTCCATACTCATATCAAATAAAATAGAATTCAAGCCAAAGTTAATCAAAAGGGATAAAGAAGGACACTACATACTGCTCAAGGGAACCATACACCAACAAGACATAACAATCATAAATATATATGCCCCAAACAATGGTGCAGCTATGTTCATCAAACAAACTCTTTTCAAGTTCAAGACTGAAATAGACCACAATACAATAATTATGGGAGACTTCAACACACCTCTCTTACCACTGAACAGATCTTCCAAACAAAAGTTGGATAAAGAATCTAAAGAACTCAATAATACAATTAATAACCTAGACTTAATTGACATATATAGAATATACCACCCAACATCAAGCAGTTACACTTTTCTCTCAGCAGCACATGGATCCTTCTCAAAAATAGACCATATATTATGTCACAGGGCAACTCTTACAAATAATAAAGGAGTAGAGATAATACCATGCATTCTATCTGATCATAATGGAATGAAACTGGAAATCAATGATAAAAGAAGGAAGAAAAAATCCTGCATCACTTGGAGAATGAACAATATGTTACTGAATTATCAATGGGTTATAGAAGACTTCAAGGAGGAAATTAAAAATTTCTTAGAGATAAATGAAAACACAGACACAACATATTGGAATCTATGGGACACAATGAAAGCAGTTCTAAGAGGAAAATTCATTGCTTGGAGTTCATTCCTTAAAAAAAAGAAAAAAAATAACAAATAAATGATCTCACACTTCTTTTCAAAACCCTAGAAAAAGAAGAGCAAAACAACAGCAAAAGTAGTAGAAGGCAAGAAATAATTAAAATCAGAGCAGAAATCAAAGAAATTGAAACAAAAGAAACAATTGAAAAAAATTGACACAACTAGAAGTTGGTTCTTTGAAAAAATAAATAAGATGGACAGACCCTTAGCCATGCTAATGAAGAGAAGAAGAGAGCGAACTAAAATTACTAGTATACGGGATGAAAAAGGCAATATCAAAACAGACACTACAGAAATACAGAAGATAATTAGAAATTATTTTGAATCCTTATACTCCAATAAAATAGAAGATAGTGAAGGCATCGATAAATTTCATAAGTCATATGATCTGCCCAGATTGAGCAGGGGGATACACACAACCTAAATAGACCAATATCAATTGAGGAAATAGAAGAAACCATCAAAACACTACCAACTAAGAAAAGGCCAGGACCGGATGGGTATACAGCAGAGTTTTACAAAACCTTTATAGAAAAACTAATACCAATACTTTTCAAGCTATTTCAGGAAATAGAAAAAGAGGGAGAACTTCTAAATGCATTCTACAAGGCCAACATCACCCTGATTCCGAAACGAGACAAAGACACTTCAAAGAAAGAAGACTAAAGACCAATATCTCTAATGAAAATAGATGCAAAAATCCTCAATAAAATTCTGGCAAATCGGATACAGAAACATATCAAAAAGATCGTGCATCATGATCAAGTAGGATTCAGCCCTGGGATGCAAGGCTGATTCACTATATGGAAATCAATAAATGTTATTAACCACATCAATAGATTTAAAGATAAG
This sequence comes from Marmota monax, assembly GCF_021218885.2. Taxonomy (NCBI): domain Eukaryota; kingdom Metazoa; phylum Chordata; class Mammalia; order Rodentia; family Sciuridae; genus Marmota; species Marmota monax. Next base: position 2,915,901 of record NW_026694490.1, on the reverse strand, counting down.
AACCATATGATCATCTCGATAGATGCAGAGAAAGGATTCGACAAAGTACAGCCACCCTTTATGTTCAAAACACTAGAAAATCTAGGGATAACAGGAACATACCTCAATATTGTAAAAACTATCTATGCTAAGCCTCAGGCTAGCATCATTCTGAACAGAGAAAAATTGAAGGCATTATCTCTAAAATCCGGAACAAGACAAGGATGCCCTCTCTCACGACTTCTGTTCAAGATAATTCTCGAAACACTGGCAAGAGCAATTAGACAGACGAAAGAAACTAAAGGCCTAAAAATAGGAAAAGAAGAACTTAAATTATCACTATTTGCAGCTGACATGATTCTATGGCTAGCAGACCCAAAAGGGTCTACAAAGAAACTATTAGAGCTAATAAATGAATTCAGCAAAGTGGCAGGATATAAAATCAACACGCAAAAATCAAAGGCATTTCTGTATATCAGCAACAAATCTTCTGAAATAGAAATGAGGACAACCACCCCATTCACAATATCCTCAGAAAAAAATACTTGGGAATCAACCTAACAAAATAGGTGAAAGATTTATACAATGAAAACTACAGAACCCTAAAGAGAGAAATAGAAGAAGATCTTAGAAGATGGAAAAATATACCCTGTTCATGGTTAGGCAGAACTAACATCAGCAAAATGGTGATTTTACCAAAAGTAAATCTTTGATGCAGAGAGGTCATTAGACCATGGAAACATGGAGATTTAATCACATATATTAAATTATGTAGAGACATTAATGAACAAGGGCAAGTCTTGGCAGCTGCAGTACAACAGGCTTTAGATGCCAGGCCAAAAACATGCTACAATTGTGAACAAACAGGACATTTTAAAAAGACTTGCCCCATAGGAGGAGGGTTTAACAAAGCTAGGTATCAAAGGAGTAGAATACCGGGTATTTGCCCATGATGCCGTAGAGGGAGACATTGGGCTAATGAATGCCATTCTCAAACCACCATAGAGTGTACTCCGTTATCAAAAAATGGACAAGGACCAGATGTTTACCCACGATATCAAGGAGAAAAGCATCGGGCTCCATTGCCAAAAAATGGACAGGGGGGCCCAATACTCCGGGGCCCATGACCACAAATATACGGGGCACTGGAGGAACCCACCAACACCATCAGGGTAGTGCCCAGGACACATTATCCATCAGATCTCTCCTCAGACGAACCAGACGGAGCACAGGGTTGAACATCTGCGCCTCCGCCAGAGCAGTACTAACTCCAGAGATGGGAGTTCAATCATTCCCACAGGAGTAAAAGGACCTCTACCCCAAGGAACAGTAGGCTTATTATTGGGACGCAGTTCTTCTACTCTAAAAGGACTTATGATAAGTCCTGGGGTAATTGATCCCGATTATGAAGGTGAAATAAAAATTATAGCTAGTTCTACAAAGGGTATATCAGTAATTTTACCAGGAGATAGAATAGCACAGTTATTAATAATACCCAGCCTACATGATAAATTTTCCAGTAGTTGTATAGAAAGAGATTCCAAGGGATAAGGCTCCACAGGTGTAGATTGGGCTATGCTGTCTTTAAATTTAGATCCTCGCCCAATGCTAAAACTAAATATTCAAGGACATGAATTTAATGGGCTACTGGATACAGGTGCAGACCTTAGCATCATATCTCGTCAAGAATGGCCAAAACATTGGCTGTTACAACAAGCCACTCAAACGCTTCAAGGCCTAGGGGTGGCAACTAATCCCCATAGAAGTGCAATGGTATTAGATTGGAAGGATCCTGAAGGATGTGAAGGAACTATACAGCCCTATGTATTGGATCATCTTCCTATAAATTTATGGGGACAAGATGTCCTAGATCAATTAGGTTTGACATTAACAAATATCATCGATCCAAATGCGCCCACTATTAGGGCTAGACAAGGTTTCAGGAAAGAAAAAAATATTAGGAGAAAGAGAACAAGGTTTAGCAGCACCAATTCAAATAGATCAAGGAATAAATAGACATGGATTGGGTTTTCAGAAGGGGTCACTGAAGCAATAAAAATTACTTGGAAATCAGAAAGACCAGAATGGGTTCCTCAGTGGCCCCTGAGTAAAGAAAAGATACAAGCAGCCCATGACCTGGTCAAACAACAATTAGTGGAGGGACATATACAACCTTCCATATCTCCCTATAATACTCCCATTTTTGTCATTAAAAATAAATCTGGTAAATGGAGATTATTGCCAGATTTAAGAGCCATTAATAATGAGATGGTTATTATGGGACCTGCTCAATCAGGGATATCTCAATTTTCTGCTTTGCCAAAAACCTGGTATGTTTTAGCTATAGATATTAAAGATTGTGTTTTTTTTTTTTTTTTTTCAATTCCAATTCATCCTGAGGATAGTCCACGTTTTGCATTTACTATCCCCGCACTTAATCATGAAGGTCCCGATCAGAGATATGAATGGAAAGTACTCCCTCAAGGGATGGCTAACAGCCCAACTGTGTGTCAAATTTATGTTAACAAAGCAATCCAGCCACTTAGAAATCAAAATCCTCAACTACAAATATTTCACTATATGGATGATGTATTATTAGCACATAAAGATAAAAACACATTGCTAGAATGTTATGCCACACTTACAAATTTATTAAAAAATTATAATCTAGAGATAGCAATAGATAAATTACAATTAAATTTTCCAATTAATTATTTAGGAGTTCTATTATCCTCAACCATGGTCCGTCCACCAAAAATTCAAATACGAGTAGATCAACTCAAATCACTTAACGACTTTCAAAAGTTATTAGGAGACATAAATTGGATAAGGCCTTATCTAGGCATACCAACAGGAGAGTTGGGACCTTTATTTGATATCCTAAAAGGTCCATCAGATCCAGATTCACCCCGCATGTTAAGGCCTGAAGCAAGAAAGGCGTTAAAAATGATTGAAACTTATATGGAAAATATGCATTTGGATAGAATTGATATAAGTTTGCCTTCATTATTTATTGTAATACCAACAAATATTCCTACAGGAGTATTTTGGCAAGAAGGTCCATTATTGTGCATACATTTATCTTATTCTCCTAACACTATTCTTACAAGGTATCCTGAGGCTGTAGGACAATTAATACTCAAAGGAATAAAAGCAGCAAAGGGAGTATTTGGAATTTCTCCCAATAAAATTATTACTCCATATACTATGGATCAAATTTATGAGTTAGCTAATGAGTTAAATACTTGGGCAATAATCATGTGTGACTCTAATGTTTCATTTCATAACCACTTACCATCTAACCCTTTGTTGTCTTTTTGGTCTTCTTATCCTGTAGTTTTTCCAAAAATGACAAGAAAAACACCTATCATGAATGCTTCAAGTATATTCACTGATGGGTCAAATAATGGTACAGCACCAGGACCTAGATCAAGAAAGCAGTAGGATTCAATGAGGAAAACCAAAAGGGTCTGGAAGCTCAACATCAAGGTGAGGTACAGACAATCTACATGGATACTACAAGAATATAGGGAAGAAACTGTAATATCTCAGATGCACAATGCAAGAAAGGAAGACACATAGACAACATTAAAAAAGGGAAGAAAGTGCCACAAACAAACCAGAACACTATAATAATAGAACCCACAGACAGCAAAGTTGATGAAATGTCAGAGAAGGAGTTCAGAAGGTTCATAATTAAAAATAATCTGTTAATTAAAGAATGATCGAAATGAGCAAATACAGGCAAAAACTGATCACTCTAACAGTGAGATAAGAGCAAATTCAGGTAGCAAAAGCTTACTTTAAGAGAGAAATCCTTGAAATGAAGGATACAATAAATCAAATAAAATACTCAATAAAAAACATAACTAATAGACTAGATCACTTGGAAGAAAGAATGTCAGATATTGAAGACGATGTATACAATCTGGAAAATAAAGTGAATCACACAGTGAAGATAGTTAGAAACCATGAACAGAACATCCAAGAATTATGGGACAGGATCTAAAGACCAAATCTAAGAGTTATTGGCATAGAGGAAGGCACAGAGTTTCAAACCAAAGGAATGCACAATCTCTTCAATGAGATAATTTCAGAAAATTTCCCAAACATGAAGAATGAATTGGAAAACCAAATACAAGAGGCTTACAGGACACCAAATGTACAAAATTACAACAGACATACATCAAGGCACGTTATAATGAAAATGTCTAGCATACAGAATAAGGACAGAATCTTAAAAGCTTCAAGAGAGAGGAATCAGAACACATATTGAGGGAGACCAATTAGTATCTCAGAAGATTTTTCAACCCAGACCCTCAAAGCCAGGAGATCATGGAATAACATATACCAAGCTCTGAAAGAAAAGGGATACCAGCCAAAAATCTTATAACCAGCAAAACTAAGCGTTAGATTTGAGGGTTAAATAAAAACCTTTCATAATAAACAAAAGTTTAAAGAATTTACAACTAGAAAGCGTGCACTACAGAACATCCTCAGCAAAATATTGCATAAAGAGGAAATGAAAAAAAAATGATGAAAATCAGCAGAGGGAGGGATCACACTAAAGGAAAATCTAATCATAGGAGAAACCAAGTAACATTAAATACCAAAAATAAACAAAAATGGCTGGGAATACAAATCATGTCTCAATAATAACCTTGAATATTAATGGCCTATGTCAAAAGACATAGAGTAGCAGAATTGATTCAAAGAAAACAACAACAACAACAAAACCCCCAAAAACCAACAATATGCTGCCTCCAAGAGACTCAGCTCATAGAAAAAGACATCTGCAGACTGAAAGTGAAGAGTTGTGAAAAATGATACCACGCAAACGGACTGTGGAAGCAAGCAGGGGTTTCCATTTTCATATGAAATCAAGCAGACTTGAAGCTAAAGTCAACCAAAAAGGATAAAGAAGGACACTATATACTGCTCAAGGGAACCATACACCAACAAGACTTAACAATTATAAATATACATCCCCAAACAATGGAGCATCTATGTTCATCAAACAAACTCTTCTCAAATACAAGAGTCAAATAGACCACAACACAATAATTTTGAGTGACTTTAACACACCTCTTTCTTCAAAAGATAGATCTTCCAAACAAAAACTGAACAAAAAAACTATAGAATTCAATAATATAATCAATAACTTAAACTTAGTTGACATATATAGACTATCTCTTCCTGCAATGAGAGAGTACAGTTTCTTCTCAACAGCAAGGATCCATCTCTAAAATAGACTATATATTATGCCACAAAGCAACTCTTAGCAAATATAAAAAGTAAACATACTAAACTGCATTCTATCAATTCATAATGGAATGAAATTAAAAATCAATGATAAAATAAAAAATAGAAGCTACTCCAACACCCAGAGTCTAAATAATATGCTATTGAATGGCAATGGGACATCAAGGAGGAGATTTAAAAATTCTTAGAGTTGAATGAGAACACAGACACAATATATTAAAATCTCTGCGACACTATGAAGGCAGTACTAAGAGAAAAGTTTATTGCATGGAGTTCATTACTTAAAAGAAGAAAAAGTCAACAAATAAATGAATTAAAATTACATCTCAAAGTCCTAGAAAAAGAAGAACAAATCAGCAGAAGACACGAAATAATTAAAATCAGAACTGAAATCAATGAAATTGAAACAAAATAAACAATTGAAAAAATTGATGGAAAAAAACAGTTGTTTCCTTGAAAAAATAAGTAAAGTTGACAGACCCTTAGTCATGTAATGAAGAGAAGGAGAAAGAAAACTCAAATCACTAACATATATGATGAAAAAGGAAATATCACAACAGACACTAAAGAAATACAGAAGGTAATTAGAAATTATTTTGAAAACTTGTACTCCAATAAAATAGGAAATATTGAAGGCATCAATAAATTTCTAGATTAATATAATTTGCCCAAATTGAATCAGGATGATATACACAATTTAGACAGTTACATTTTAAGTGAGGAAATAGCAGATGCGATCAAAAGTATACCAACCAAGAAAAGCCCAGGACCTGACAAATACAAAGCCGAGTTCTACAAGACCTTTAAAGAAGAAATGATACCAATACTATTCAATTTATTTCAGGAAATGGAAAAAAGGCAGAATTTCATAACTCATTCTTTGAGGACAATATCACTCTAATTCCAAAACCAGGCAAAGATACATAAAAGTAAGAAAATTTCAGACCAATATCTCTAATGAACATAAATGCAAAAATTCTCAATAAAATTCTGGCAAGTCAAATACAAAAACATACCAAAAAATCATACACCACAATCAAGTGGGACTCATCACAGGGATCCAAGGGTAGTTCCACATAAAGAAATCAATAAATGTAATCCATCACATTAATAGACTTAAAGATAAGAGTCATATGATCATCTCATTAGATGCAGAGAAAGCATTTGACAAAACTCAGCACCCCTTTATGCTCAGAACACTAAAAATTCTAGGAACATATCTCAACATCATAAACGCTGCCTGTGCTAAATCCCAGGCCAACATCATTCTAATGGAGAAAAAATGAAGGCATTTCCAATAAAAACTGGAACAAGATAGGGATGCCCTCTTTCACCACTTCTATTTAACATAGTTCTTGAAACACTGGTCAGAGTAATTAGACAGATGAACGAAATTAAAGGGATACACATATAAGAAAAGAAGAACTCAAATTGGCACTATTTGGTGCTAATGTGATTCTATACCTAGACAACCCTAAAAGTTCCACCAGAAAAATTCCAGAACTAGTAAATGAATTCAGAAAAGTAGCAGGATATAAATTCAACACCCATAAATCAAAGGCATTTCTGTATTTCAGTGACAAATCCTTGGGAATCAAGTTAACAAAAGAGGTGAAAGATCTATATAATGAAGATTACAGAACCCTAAAGAAAGAAATCAAAGAAGACCTTAGAAGATGGAAAGACCTAACTTGCTCTTGGAGAGGCAAAATTAATAGTATCAAAATGACTATACTTCCAAAAGCACTATACAGATTTAATGCAATTCCAATCAAAATTCCAATTACATTCCTCATAGAAATAGAAAAAGAAATCATGAAATTCATCTGAAAAAATAAGAGACCCAGAATAGCTAAAGCAATCCTTAGCAGGAAGAGTGAATCAGGTGGCATCACTATAGCAGACCTTAAACTATACTACAGAGCAATAGTAACAAAATGGCATGGTATTGGCACCAAAATAGACTGGCAGACCAATGGTACAAAATAGAGGACACAGAGACTAACCCACAATACTAAAATTATCTTATATTAGACAAAAGGTGCCAAGAACATACAATGAAGAAATGATAGCCTCTTCAAGAAATGGTGTTGGGAAAACTGGAAATCCATATGCAACAAAATAAAATTAAATCCCCATCTTTTACCATTCACAAAACTCAACTCAAAATGGATCAAGGACTTAGGAACACAACCAGAGACCCTACATCTAATAGAAGAAAAAGTAGGTCCTAATCTCCATCATGTGAGATCAGGCCCCACCTTCCTTAATTAGACTCCTGTGGTGCAAGAATTGAAATTGAGAATCAATAAATGGTATAGACTCAGACTAAAAAGTTTCTTTTCAAAAAAAAGAGATAATATGTGATGTAAAGAGAGAGCCTACAACTTGGAAATAAATCTTCACCCCTCACACATCAGATAGAGCACTAATTTCTAGGGTATATAAAGAACTCAAAAATGTAAACACTGAAAAACCAAATAACCCCATCAATAAATGGGCCAAGGACCTGAACAGACACTTCTCAGAAGATAATATACAATCAAGCAACAAATACATGAAAAAATGTTCATCACCACTTGCAATTAGAGAAATGCAAATCAAAACTATTCTAAGATATCATCTGACTCCAGTAGGAATGGCAGCTATTATGAAGACAAACAACAATAAGTGTTGGTGAGGATGTGGGGAAAAAAGCACCCTCATACACTGCTGGTGTGACTGCAAACTCGTACAGCCAATATGGAAAGCAGTATAAAGATTTCTTGGGAAATTGGGAATGGAACCACCATTTGACCCAGCTATTCCTCTCCTCGGTCTATACCCAAAGCATTTAAAAACTGCATACTACAGGGACAAAGACACATCAATGTTTATCGAAGCACTACTCACAATAGCTAAACTGTGTAACCAACCTAGATGCCCTTCAGTAGATGAATGGATAAAAAAAGTGGCATATATACACAATGGAATATTACTCACCAATAAAAGAGAGTAAAATCATAACATTTGCAGGTAAATGTTTGGAGTTAGAGAAGATACTGCTAAGTCATGTTAGCCAATCCCCCAAAGACACAAATTCTTAATATTTTCTTTGATATAAGGAGGCTGATTCATAGTGGGATAGGAAGAGGGAGCATGGGAGGAATAGACGAACTCTAGATAGGGCAGAGGGGTTGGACGGGAAGGGAGAGGGCATGGAGTTATAAATGATGGTGAAATATGATGATCCTTACTATTCAAAATACATGTATGAACACAATAATTGGTGTGAATATACTTTGTATACAACCAGAGATATAAAAAAATGTGCTGTATAAGTGTAATAAGAATTGTAATGCATTCTACTGTCATATATAAATAAAAAAAGTCAACCAGTTTTATTGTATTGGGTTTTTATGTGACTTTTTTATCCCAAGTAGGGTTTGTTTTATGTACATAAGTGCACTAATGTTTGGGGATTACATATTTACAATCATAGAATCTTGTTGGATGATTCCCTTGACCATTATGAATGGCCTTGATTATTTCCTCTGATAAATTTTGGCTTGAAGTCTACTTCATCAGAATAGAGAGTAGCTATCCCTGTTTGCATACAGTCTCCATTTGCATGGTTTATGTTTTTCCATCCTTTCACTTCTAACCTGTGGATGGATGTCTTTGTCTCTCATGTTGGTAGTCAACATATGTTTGTATCTTGATTTTTAATCCACTTAGCCAATCTATGTATTTTTTTACTGGAGAGTTTAAAACATTTATTTTCATTATTATTATTATTATTATTATTAAGATATGATTTTTATTTTTTGCCATTTTGGTTTATTTCTAACATTTAATTTATACTTGAGACTTCCTTGATTAACTATTCCTAGAGTGGTATTCATTCATATGTTGACTCTGATATTTATTTTTAATTTCTTTCAGCTCTGGCTTAGTTTTTATGAATTCTTAGTTTCTTCTACAATGGAAGGCTTTTGGTTCATATTCAATTTTTAAGGATATTTTTCCTGGCCAAAACAAGTTTGGTTGGCACCCATTACCATTCTGGGGTCAGTATGTATTATTCCAAGCTCTTCTGGATTTTGCATTTGTGCTATAAAATCAGTAGAAATTAAAATTGGCTTAACTGTACATGTGACCTGCTGTTTTTGTATTATGTATTTTAAAATTCTATCCATGTTCTCCATAATAGGCAATTTAATTATAATAACCTTGGAAAGGATCTTTTTTTGGTCTCGCCCATTTGGGATTCTATTTTACTCTTGTATTTGGATTGACATTTATTTTGTAAGGTTTAGATTTTTGTGATATTATTTCATTGAAAATATTCTGCATTTCTTTAGTTTATATTTCAGTGTCTTAATCTAGGCCAGAGATGCTTAGATTTGATCTTTTATTATCCCAAACTTCTTGAATATTCTAGTCATGATGACCATACCAACAATTTTTTTTATTTTTTACTTTATTTTAAAGATTATATACTTTGTTTTTAGTTTGAGTCCATTCAATTTATTGATTATTGGTTGTAATTCTTGAACTATAGGAGTCTTATTAGGGAAGTAGGGGTCTAATCCCACATGATGAATATTAGGGCCTACTTTTTTCTCCATTAGATGGAGAGTTTCTGACTTAATTCCTAGGTCCTTGATCTATTTTGAGTTGAGTTTTGTGCATGTTGAGAGATAGGGGTTTAATTTCATTTTGTTGCATAAGGATTTCCAGTTTTCCTAGTACCATTTGTTGAAAAGGCTATTTTTTTCTCCAATGCATGTTCTTGGCACCTTTGTTTAATATAAGGTAATTGGATGTTTGTGGGTTAGTCTCTGTTTCCTCTATTCTGAACCATTGGTCTACCAGTCTGTTTTCATGTCAATACCATGCTGTTTTTGTTACTATTGCTTTGTAGTGTAGTTTAAGGTCTGGAATAGTGATACCACTTGCTTTCACTCTTCCTGAACAATCTGTGAGGTATATAGAGAGCCTACAACTTGGGAGCAAACTTTTACCCTTCACACATCAGATAGAACACTAATCTCTAAGGTATATAAAGACGCCAAAAAGCTAAACACTAAAAAAAATAAATAAATAAAACCCAAATAATCCAATCAATAAATGGGCCAAGGACATGAACAGACAATTCTCAGAAGAGAATATTCAATCAATCAACAAATATATGAAAAAATGTTCATCATCTCTAGCAAATAAAGAAATGCAAATCAAAACTACTCTAAGATACCATCTCACTCCAGTCAGAATGGTAGCTATTATGCTTACAAACAACAACAAATATGGGTAAGGATGTGGGGAAAAAGGCACACTCACACTACACATTGCTGGTGGGATTGCAAATTGGTGCAGCCAATATGGAAAGCAGTATGGAGATTCCTTGGAAAATTTAGAATGGAACCACTATTTGACCCAGCTGTCCCTCTCCTCAGTCTATACCCAATGGACTTAAAAACATCATACTACAGGGACACAGCCACATGGATGTTTATAGCAGCACAATTCAGAATAACTAAACTGTGTAACCAACCTAAATACCCTTTGGTAGATGAATGGATTTAAAAATGTGGCTTATATAAACAATGGAATATTACTCAGCAATAAGAGAATAAAATCATGGTATTTGCAAGTAAATGGATGCAGTTGGAGAAGATAATGCTAAGTGAAGTTAGGCAATTCCAAAGAAACAAATGGTGAATGTTTCCTCTGATATAAGGTAACTGACTCATAGTAGGGTAGAGAGAGAGGGAGAATGGGAGGAATAAAGGAACTCTAGATAGGGCAGAGGGGTGGGAGAGGAAAGGAGGAGGAAGGAGGTTAGCAATGATGGTGGAATGTAATGGACATAATTATCCAAAATACATGTATGAAGACATGAATTGGTGTGAACATACTTTATATACAGAGATATGAAAAATTGTGTTCTATGTGTGTAATAAGAATTGTGATGCATTCAGCTGTCATGTATTTAAAAACTAAAGCAATTTAAAAAATATACTTTGTTTTTGATGGCTGATAATCTCTTTTTTTATGTAGCCTAATCTATTGATTGTGTTTTCTCGTGAATTTTTAACTTACTTTATGTAGATCTTATTTTCCAGGATTTATGTTTTATAATCTCTTTATCTTTATTGAAATGATCTTTCCCTCTCTGTATTTTCTCTTTGTTCATTTCTTCTAACTTCTTTTACTTCATTGAATATTTTATCCATGAGCTGTCTACATACTTTCTTTGACATTTTCCCCACTGTGAAGTCAATAGAATCAATGTTTGAAGGGTTTTTGACAGTTTGGGGTGGCTTGCTCCCTTCCTTTTTCATATTGGTTTTATGTAAAACCATCTGTTGGGATGCATTTTATCTTCTAACATACTTCAGGGAACTATTTATTATGCTTCCTAAGTAGAATAAGCAAGGCAAATATCCAAGTATTGATACTCACTCTCAATGTATATCCTCTGCTATGCTTAATGTGAGTACCACCTTGAAAGAAGATATTAAACCCTATCAATGGTAATCACTTCACAGAAAAGTCATATACTAATAAATATTAGGGAAAAAAATCTTATTGAAAATATTCTCCAGCCAGACATGGTGCCTGTCTGTAATCCCAGCAGCTCTGGAGGCTGAGACAGGAGGATCCTGAGTTCAAAGCTAGACTCAGCAAAGATTAGGCAATAAGCAACTTAGTGAAACCTTTTCTCTAAATAAAATACAAAAAGTCTGGAGATGTGGCTCAGTGGCTAAGTGACCCTAAGTTCAATTTCCAGTATCAAACAAAAAAAGAAAAAAAAAGGTAAATTTTCTCCAGAGTTCCTCTAATCTGAATATAAAATTGTGGTAATGCTTTTAAATAAATAAGCTGAAAAATTAGTTATTAAAGATAGTATAAGTTCTATTAAACTATATGGGGCTTGAAAAAGGAAGAAGAGAAAAACTGGGCAAATGAAAAAAGAAAAAAATATATACAAACTAAGACAAAAAGAAGAAAAATGGGGAAATATTTGAGTCAGGAGCAAGTAATTCAAGAGGTAAAAGAACAACTAAGAGGAGTAAGTACAACCCTGAGCTAGGAAACAAATAAAAAAACAATTCCAGTTAATTAGCAAATAGCTAATATCAAACAATAGGGGAACATCTATCAATTAAATAAGAAAAGTGATCTCTGTAAAATCAAAATTAACATTAGAGCTATTTATGGTAATACATGCATAGGTAGGGAGATTTCTTATTGAGTCTTCATGATTTGGATTTCATCAGAATTTAGGAACTTTAAAAGGAATATGTCTACCACCTCTCAGGGTTACCTCTAAGTTTCTGTTGGCATGCAGGTAGTGATCATACCAGCTTACCTCTGATACAAATTTACGAGATGCCCTCTGACCTTCAATGTGTTCAGGATAACTACTAACTTACTGTTAGGTCAGAGCAGATAGTCCCTAATTGTTTCTTATCAGACAGGTTCTTCCTTGTAAGGGAGTGCAGACTTGTGAACCCTCTTTGTGGGAAATTTGGTGTATCTAATATTATCAAATTCATATTGGCCTCCTCCGTGTATATTTTGGAATATGCAGTGTGTGCTAGTTTAATTTAGAGATATTGTAGTCTGTTTCATGTGGTACTGGGTGGTCCATGTTAGGAGGGTTGGTGTAGGGCTGCTGCTGCTTCTGGAGTGCATGGGTTGGAGGTCAGTGGGCTTGTGTCTGGGCATAGTATGTGGTGTCTGATGTCTGTGGTATGCTCCTTTATAAGCCCCTTTGTAGGATGTAGTTGATGCCCTTGTGTATGAGTGAAGTTCCCTGATGGCTGCATGGTGTTATAATTAGGTATCGCCTTCTATGGGTCCATGTATCTGAATGAGAATTGAGTTAACTGGATACTCTGGAACTCATACCCTTGGACCCTTTTAGAGGTGCTGGGACACAGGAGCCATCTCAGTGGTTGATGTGGTTTTCTTACAAACTGGTGGTTATTAGTCAGCCCAGAGACCTGAATCTCCATGCTTGTAATGTGCTAAATCTGCTATTTCTCTTGGGTGCAAGAGTGTAGGTATCAGAGCTCAGAGCTGTCACTGACTGCTGTCGGACATGAAGCCCCTGATTCTCTCTACTGGGACTTCTTTATAGTGGCATAAAGCTTGGTGAATATGTTCAACTGTGGACACTGTGAATGTATGCTCTCTGTGGGCAGATTGTAGCACAGAAGCCTCCACTCTTGATTCTACAGGTCACAGGAGTTTTACACATTACCATGATGGAGTTTGGGTTTCAGTTGACCTGTGTTCATTTAACTTCCTTCAGAGCCTGTAGGGAGTGCTGGGTTAGGTTAGCCCTCCCTGCAAGTGATTGGCTGTCTAGTTAGCTCCAACCCATTTTTCTTGTCTGAGGTGATGGGAAAGTGATTTTGGTAAAATTCAGCTGGCAGTGATTCCTTTACAATTTCCTCCTAGATGTACTGAGACTGCCCATTTCAATGGGGTTTCCTGTGTTTTTATTTTTTACTATCTATGGGTAGGGAAAAGTTGTATTGATTAAATTTCTTCTAGGAAGACTGGATAGTTGTGGATTCTACAAAATGTCTATCCTTCCTGGCACAGAGTTCATTCAGTCCATAATTTTGGCTTAGCTATGTGATTTCCTTCATGGTCTTTGCTACTCTTGTCTCATTTCAAATTGTTCTGCTTTTCTTTTCAACTATTGTTAAGGAAGCAAGCTTATTGACTTTTTCTCTTCTTCTTTCTCTCTGCCATCCCTTCCCTTTGGCCCCACCCTGATGAGGGTTGGGTGAATGAATTCTGTCTTTATTTTCTACTCCAATAATCAAATTCCTAATCTCTCCAATTCTCAAGCTATCCAATATTAAAATTTTGACTATTAATTCTGTCATCCACTTCTCTAGTCAGCTATTCTTTCACTGCTTCATTTCAATGCAGTTAAGAATTTGAGAGTTCCAGCTTAGACCCACTCTGTCATCTTTTTAAAATATATTTTTAGTTGTAGATGGACACAATAACTTTATTTTATTTCATGTGGTGTTGAAGATCAAACCCAGGGTCTCACGTATGTGAGGCAAATGCTCTACCACTGAGCTACATCCCCAGCCACACACTGTCATCTTATATTTACTTTTCAACTCTTCATTAATTGGTCATTGATTTTGAGTATTTCCTTGATTTTTTTCTACTTGTTCATTGATGATATCCAATGCCCCTTGCATATAGCTTTTCTTTTATCTCTGGCCTTACTTTTGGATCTTGCGCTTCCTTTGGCCTAGAAAATTGATTCTAACTTTCTCAGCAGCCCATATTTAGATATGTTTGGATCACAGATACTTCTACAGCTTTATTTTTCATCATTATATCCCAACAGAACTTTGGATTAGATACTACCTTCTACTAAGCAGAATTTTAAGGGATAATAATTTATCTTATTGTGAGTCATATAATTGAATGACATACAGAGAAGGACCTAATTTAATTCTCACAAGCTGAAGAATTAAGAGTTTCAAATGGCAGATGTAAAAATGTGGATATACAACATTGGAACATAGACTATACCAGACATATATACTCATCAGGGAGTCACTAATGTTGAGAGAAAGTAAGGACAGCATAAGAGCACTGGGTAGCTGAGAAATAATGGAAACAGAGGGGCTCCAAATGCACAAAGAGGACACAAAGGTGCCAGAGGTAAAAACTGCCTATTGAACAATTTACCCAAGGGCTACATCAGGAATAGAGATATTCTATTAACTGATTCTTGAAGTATAGTGATTCAAAAAGGAACATAATATAACCATTGCTAACTTTAGCATGTAGTACTAAGAAATTGAATATCAACATGTTTCTATTACTAATGACAGGTTTGACCCAATTGTATAATCAAGAACTCCACTAGGTTATCAAAAGTGCATCATAGGTAGTTATGATGTTAAGTCCAAGGAATTACCCACAAGCCAAGTGACTCAGATCCCTATATATAGTCTAAGTTAGAAAAATAATATTTTATGTTACCTGCCATACCTGACATGTGCATTTTATTTTGCATTTTATATATTGTGAAGTGATAGATACTTTTGACACATTGCTGCCCACATTAGTTTTAACAGTTTAACTGCTAAAGTTGTTTTATAGCCTAGGGGTCCTTAATTTCAGCATGTTCAGTCTCCCCCTAAGTATTTTTTACACATTTAATGAAACACATTTTTAATTAGCAATGCACTAATGAATAAATATAAACAGATCTATGCCCCAATGCACAACCCTGGTGAAGGAGTCTATAGGTTTGAATATTAAAATGTAAGCCATTATATGGAAGAAAAATATTATGAATAAATTGATATCAGATACTCACTGAAAAAAATATCTAAAATTTTAAGCAAGGCAAAATAATTTATTAAAAGGTGATTTTAGGGACTTATAACTGAAGCAGTTTATTTTTTATCAACTTTAATTGTTTCTTTAATTGGGGAAAAGTTATTTTCTTACACTTGTAAACATGTAGAAAAATAAAGTACTATGGGTTACTGTGTATGGAGACCTTGGCCGAGAACTACTATTCCACAATACTTGAAGCATATTAAACCAACAATAGAGTAAATTCACGTCAATAATTTATTAGCATAACATGCACAAAATATCAGGTTAGAATGTTTGTGTTAAAGTCATGATTGAATCACTAAGTAGCTGTGTTATTTAGATAAGTGAACTTTCTGTCTCATTTGTTAAGGTTGTCTTCAATAAATTTTTAATTTTTTCAGTTTTATTGAGTTATAATTAACAAATAAAATTGTATATTTTAAAGTAAAAATGTGATGATGTGATATGTGTACAAAAATGTCAGACTCATAGACACAGTGAGTAGAGTGGTAGTTTCCAAGTACTGGTTTGTAAAGGAATTGGGGAGATATTGGACCAAATGTAAAATTTTTAGGATATAAGATGAATAAATTTTGAGGATCTAATAAACTTTCTATTATCCATAGTGTTTTCATTTGTATAATGAAGGAAATTATACATACTCAAAAGATTTTAGGAAGGATATTTTAATTCAAAAAGAAATAACTACTGTTTGAAAACTACAAGGTACTATATAAATAACCTGTTTTTTTATATTTTACTTTCTATTTTTAAGTATTTCCATTCCTTTTTTCACATATTTATACTTTAGTGGTAGTTGGACACAATATCTTTATTTTATTTATTTATGTTATGTGGTGCTGAGGATTGAACTCAGGGCCTCATACATGTTAGGCAAGCACTTTACCTCTGAGCCACAACCCCAGTCCAGTATTTCCATTCTTATTTCATAAATAATTAGACTTATAACACAGGTTTTGAGTGCATAAATTAGTCTCAATACAGAATAGTGGATTATATTTATATTTGTTTTTATAAATTTTAACTTTTTCATTAAAATATTTTAGACAGTGAAAATTTGCAAAAGTAATAAAGAATTTCCATATACCCTTGAAACAAGTGCTTTTTATCATTAGTATTTTATATATTCATACTAAATTTATCAAACTTAAGAAATTAAAATAATAATATTAGCTAAATATCAGACATTTTCAGATACCACCAGTTTTTCCATTAATTTTTTATTGTTGGCTTGTTTTTGTTTCTGTTTTTAATTTCTATTGTAGAATCCAATCAAGAGTCTCATACTGGTTTTTTGTGATTATATATCTTTGGATTCCTCTAATAGATTCCTTTAATAATTTACCATTGTCATTCATGATCTTGAAGGTTTAAAGAGTACAGGTCAAGTTACATTTTAGAATTTCCCTTAATTGAGTATTCTGATATTTTTTTTTTATTGAAGTCATTCCTTATGAGGAAGAATACCACAAAGGTCTTTTGTCCCACTTAGCATATCATATTAGGAATACATGATATTAATATGTCTTACTACTACTAGTAGTCATGTTACCTTTTGTTGAATTAATATAAGCCAAGGTAATGCTTTGTAATGTTTCTATTATCTCACTTGTTAAGTTAGCCCTACATTGAATGAGACACTTTGACACTATGCCAAAATTATTTTTCTACCCATAGTTTCTTTTAATAATTTTAGCATTTGTCATTGAATCTTGCCTGTCGTGATTGTAACTGAAGTATTCTAATGGCAATTTTCTATTTCCCCTTTCTTCTACATTTCTCAATTAGAATTCTTCTGTAAGAGTTTTCATACTTTCTCCATTTAGTTATTTATTCAATTATTCATTTACACTAGTGAACACATGTATATTTATTTTACTCTTTGGGTTCTGTTTTATTGACACGATTAATGTTGATCAAGTATTTCTAGTTTTGGCCTTTGAAAATCAGCTGTGTCCTTTTGATATACCTCAATCCCTTAATTTATCCAACAGTTTCTTACATTCTGGCACCACAAGATACGTACTTTAAGTGAAATATACACACATATCTATGTTAATTTCAATATTTTTATATTTTAAAATATGATTTATATTGATACAACAGTCTTCAAAATTCAACCAGAGTTCATTCTAGCATCTTCCTTGCTTATTTGTAACTTTCTTCTCTAATGATGAGGAACCTCTGAATATCTTCAACATTCTTATTTATGTGTTCAAGCCTAGTGTATTTGCTTTTTTGATAAAATTACTTTGAGAATTTCTGATACCTACTCCAGTGAGAAACAAACCTACCAACTATAGAATAGTAATTTTATGCAATTCTTCTTGTCTTTAGTCCTACAATATTAAGGCAAATGTTCCAAAGCTACTTAGTTCATTTTATTCCCCATGCTCTTCAATTAAGATATTAAATACATAGTTTTCATAGATACATATTTGAAACAGTTTACATTTGATTTTGAGATCTCTTGATAAACCAAATTTATTTTTTCTAAATTTTCACTTAACAAAATCTACCCTTTGTAAGGTACAGTTATATGGAATTTAACAAATGCATAGAGCAATGTATATACTGCCACAGTACAGAGAGTTCCATCAGTAAAAAAATTTCTCACAAATTCTCTCTTTGTAATTATTCCCTCTCCAACTCCAGCTTCTGGCAACCAGTCATCTGTTCCATATCTCTATATTATACATTTACTAGAATTCTATATAAATAGAATCATACAATATTTAGTTTTTTGCTCAAGCTTCTTTTGTTAAGCAAAATAAATAAATTCATCTATGTTGCATGAACCCATACTTCACTTTTTGTTGCTGAGTGGTATGTAAAGAGATTTGTTTTTCCATTCACCTGTTGAAAACGTTTTCTGTGTTTCACTACTATGCATAAATCTGCTGAAAATGGTAGCATATGGGGTTGTTAAAATATTTTTTATGTTTTTTGTTATACTGGGGATTAAAACCAGATTCTTGTACATAGTAGGCAAGCACTCTTCACTGAGCTACATCCCTTGACCATTATACAAAGTTTTGTCTTTATGCTATCATTTTTAAATAGACTTGATTAATATAGAAGAGTGGGACTTCTTGGAGTTTTGTTGAGTTTTTAAGAGATTGCTAAACTATTTTTCCAAGTGCTTGTATCATTTTTTTCTTTTATAAGCAAAGAAGAGTTCCAGCTATTCCCATTTCACTTTGTATTATCAGTTTTCTTTTTGGTCATCACAATAGGTATGTAATTCCCTCACTGCAGTTCCACTTTGCATTTCATTGTAAATGATGATGTTGAACATATTTCCCTATGTTCATTTTCCATCTGTATCCTTTCTTTGATAAAATGTACATTTAAATCTTTTTAATATCTTATTTTTAATTGTAGATGGACACAACTCTTTTATTTTGTTGATTTACATTTTTTGATGGCTTAGCATCCACTTTATTGTGGTTACTTATTTGTGTAATGAACAAGCAATTTACCACATCTTTCCAACATTCAAGGTAATGTAATAATAACATAAAAGTCTCCAAAGTATATAACTGGAAATTGCACTCAATACTGCTTTAATTAGGTAAAACTACTACAATAAAACAAATAACATTATGCTGTTCATTTTTCACTGAATTTCAGTTTGAAAACTGAACAACAGAAATCAATCTTAATATTTGAATCATGGCAAATCTGGTATTCTTTGAAATCTGGTAAATGCATTATTATAATCACAGACATAGTCTATCCCTCACTTGGAAAAAAAGCCTTTTATTAATTTTGTGGGATAAAACTGAACATTGGCTAATATAAACTCATTGAGGTCTAAAGCCATCTGGAAAACTGACCCAAGGAATGAAGGAAATTAAAATTTGCATTGGGATGACCAACTGCATATTTTATTAAATCACTTTGAATTAAAAAAAAATAAGAAATGTGTCATTGTGTTTTATTGTAAACAAATCAAAAGACTAAAGAGTCCTACCCAATTTAGAAACACAAAGTGGATGCTCAGCAACTAGAAGTCACTCCAGTTGTGGGGTTTTAGAAATTTAGTCCTTGAAGTAAACGCACCCACTCTGGCAGCAGATACAAAGAAATGGTGCTCTGGAGAGAAGATAAGGGCATTCTATGGTCAGCCAGTGGATATATGAGAGTCTCAGCTGAAGATGGGATCTTTAATCTCATAGTTTACCTTTCACTGCTCATGCCTCTGTCTTCATAAATGGTAATTTCAAAAACTCAAAGTCCTTTCTCAGTAGGGTGTGTCAGGAGGAGGTGTTGGGTAGCATATATCATCTCATTCTGTTATTGAATATATTTGGAGCCTTTTTTCCAAATATTCTCATGAGTTTTCATGCATAAGAAGATGGTATATCTTGTTAAACAAGCCAAACAACCTTCAAGACATGACCTGCCGCCAAGCTTCTCTGCTTCTGGATAAAGATTATTTAGAGTTCCAACTCTCTCTTTAAAATGCTGCCTATCCATCCAGTCCTCCAATTACATGGGGAACTTGATCTGGAATTGGCAGCGTGTGCCACTGCTATAGTCGTCTTGAATCAACACCTTCCTGGACATCTGCAAGGACAGGACTGGCCACGCCATGCTGTGGAGTGGGCCTTCAGCTGTCATGCCTGCTCAGGCCCCATGCCCCTCACATAATGGCTACCCTGGGGAAACACCAACCTATTTATTTATTTATTTATTTATTTATTTATTTATTTATTTATATTTAATTTTGTGTTGAGGATGGAACCCAGTGCCTCAAAAATACTAGGCAAGCACTCTACTACTGAGCCACAACCCCAACCCCCATTTAAAGGTTTTTCAAATTGGGTTGTTTCACTTTTTTCTTTATGTTCATAAGAGCTTATTTTTTTTCAGTTTTAAAAATATTTTTAAATTTGTTCTAATTAGTTATACATGATGCTAGAATGCATTTTGTACACAAATGGAACACAACTTCTCATTCTTCTGGCTGTACATGGTGCAGAGTCACACCAGTAGTGTAATCATACATGCATATAGGGTAATAGTGTCTGTCTCATAGAGTTAAAATTTTAATTACATGATTCAATTATACATATTAATAGGCTTCACTGTAATATCCCATACATGGATATAGTGTGCACTGTGAGTTTTTAAATATATTTTGGTTACAAGTTTGTTTTGGAAATATAACTTGCAAAGATTTTTCCCAGTGTTTTGTCTTTCCATTTTCCTAGTAATATCTTTCTAAAGAAAAAAATTTTAATTTTGATAAAATCTAATTTTATGATTTTATTTTAAGAAAATGGGACTTTGCTGTCTTGTCTAAATATTTTTTTTAAAACTAGGTCATGGACGTTTTTTGATTTTTTTCTTTACTACAAAGTTTGTGGCTTTATGTTTTTATTTATTTACATAAGACATTCAGAGTAGGTTTTGTATGCAATATATAGAATGCATTCAAGTTCATTATTTTGCTTATGGACATCCAATTAATATTTCTAGTACATTTTAAAAAAATACATTATCCTTTATCTATTGAATTCTCCTTGCAATTCTTTCCATCAGGAATCAGTTGATTATTTTTGTGAGAAACTATTTTATAATCTTAAACCTGTTCATTTTTTATATTTCTCCACTTTTGCCAATAGCAGGCATTCTGATTATTGTGACTTTATACAGAAACTTGAAATGAAATAAGAACTTTGTTCTTTTCCAAACCTGTTTTCTTTATTGTAATTCACTTGTATTTTTGTATCAATTTCAGAATCAGTTTTTGTTTTATATGCACTACAAATGTGTTTGGGATTTTGATTGGTATTTCATTGAAGTTAGCAATATATCTTAGAGAAATGTTTCTGAGTTTTCTATTTGTGCATTTATGTTTCTATGTACTTATAATAAATTTGAACTAAAACACTTAGGTCTAAAAGCAGTAAAATGTGTGGAAAATCTATGTGTTGAGAACTCCAAAATTCTGATTAAAAAAACAATAATTCAGCTCTTCATTGGTGAACCACATTACTCAATTTTCACAATAATCATTCCAAATCATGTCATCTGTGAACATAAAAAACTGCTTATTTCATATTTTGTGCTTTTTTATTTATCTTTAAGTTTTATTTGAAAACTATATTGTCATTGTTTTAATTATACATATTGATGAGGTGCAATGTGATAATTCAATACATGTGTACAATGTGTAATGATCAAAACAGGTTATTTAGCTTTTATATCTCATGAAACATGTTTTGTATTTTTTGTTTAACATAATTATATATGGCATATAATGTGATGTTTTCATACATGCACTGATCAAATATGGGATATTAATGTTTCCATTTCATTAAAATTACTTTGCAGTTAGAGTCTTCAAGCTCCCGTCTCCTAGTTATTTATAAAATTTAGCATGCTTTTTGTGGATTATAGTCATCTCATTGTACTTCAGAACATCAAAACTGATTTCTTTAAAGGTATTTTTAAACTCATTTTCCAATTTTCCTCTATTCATGCTCCCCTCCACCCTTCCCACCTTTTAGTAACCATGAATCTACATTTTGTTTGATATTTTTAGCATTCACATAGGAGAGAGAACATGTGAAATCTTCTTGTGTCTAACTTATATCATTTAGTATAAAGTCATCCAGCTCCATTTAGTTTGCTATAAAGGACAAAATATTGTGGTTTTTTAAGACTGAATAGGATTACATTGTGTTTATATACCACATTTTCTTCATCCCTTTATTAATTGATGAACATCTGGGTTGATTCCACATCTTAGCTATTGTGAGTAATACAGCAATAGGCATGGGTACACAGCTATGTATTTGATATGTTGCTATAATTTCCTTTGGCTATATATTCAAATGATTGATAGCTGGATCATATATTATGTGTGATTTCAGTTTATGAAAAACTTCCACACTATTACCAATAGTGGATATTATAATAAACATTCCCACCAATAGTGTATAAAACTTCCCTTTGCTATACTTCTTCATGAAAATTTGCATTTTTGTTTGTTTTCATGATAATAGCAATTATAACTGTAGTAAGATTTTTTTTTCTTTATTTTATTTTTTATTATTGTCCAAACATTACAATGATCTTGACACATCAAATTTCATACTTTTGATTTAAGTAGGTTATGAACTCCTATTTTACCACAAGTACAGATTGCAGAATCACATGGGTTACACATCCATTTATACATACTGCCATACTAGTGTTTGTTGTATTTTGCTGCCTTTCCTATCCCCTACTATCTCCCCTCCTCTCCCCTCCCCTCCCCTCCCTTCTTCTCTTTCTACCCCATCTACTGTAATTCATTTCTCTCTCCTGTTTTTTCCCCTCACCTCCTCTTATATGTAATTTTGTATACCAATGCAGGTCTCCTTCCATTTCCATGCAATTACCCTTCTCTCTCCCTTTCCCTCCCACCTCTCATCCCCGTTTAATGGTAATTTTCTTCTCATGCTCTTCCTCCCTGCTCTGTTTTGAGACGCCCTCCTTATATCAAAGAAGACATTCCATTCGTCATTTATTTTTAAGGGATTGGCTAGCTTCACTTAGCATAATCTGCTCTAATGCCATCCATTTCCCTGCAAATGCCATGATTTTGTTAGTTTTTTAGTGCTCAGTAATATTCCATTGTGTATAAATGCCAATCTAATTATGCTTTTGATTTCTATTTTTAATGGAAGGGTACAGCCTTCTCTCCTTGAACATTAAGTATGAAATTGACTGTAGTCCTTGAGTACCTTGTAGATTACCCTTATCAGGTTTTTCAAAAGTTCCCTTCTACCTAACTTTTGAGAATTTTTTTGATTATGAATGGATGTTGAATTTTTTCCAAATTATTTCTCTACATCTAATGAGATGATTATGTAAGCTTTTCTTCTTTAATTATGTAATATGGTAAATGACATTGATTATTTTTCAAATGATAAACCAATTTTTTCAATCAATTCTTCCATTCTTTTAATCAATAACCCTTAATTTGATGCTTTATTCTGTTTATTTGATTCTGGATTTCTTTTAGTAATATGTAATTGAGGATATGCTTAAAGAGAGACACTGGCTCATTGTTTTGATGTTTATGTTACATTTCTATAGCATTGAAAACTATCAAAGTAATGGTCACCTTCAAAAATTAATTGAAATGTATCCCTTCCTTCCTCCATCTTTCTCTTGTTTTTTTTTTTTTTTGTTTTGTTTTTTCTGAATGAGATTCATCCTTGATGTAGCCTTTGACAATGATACTACCTGAGCCTGGAGGGTTTTTTTAGAATATTTTAAACCATAAATTCAACTCCTTTAATATACATAAAGCTATTCACATAGTTTCCCTTGAGTGACATTTTTGTAGCTGTGATTTCCTGAATTGAATTTCCTCTAGGTTGTCACATTTAAGGGAATAAGGTAGAATTTTCTAATATTTTATTGTCTTTATGGTTAGTAGTGAAGTCTGTTCTTCCATTTCAGATGTTGATGTATGTATTTTTGGTAACTCAGTCTAATTAGAGGTTCATGCGTTTTTATTCATCTTTCTAAGGGTCTACATACACCTACATTGTTTTCTATATTGTTTCTCCTTTTAATTTGTATTCAATATGACCACTTATGTCTTTAAACTCACCAGCTTAAAAATTTTCACTTTTATTGTGATGATTAATATTATATAATTAAGTTTCACAAATTTAGGTTCCATATGCCCATTGTTTTACTTTCCCTCTTCTGTCTTAAAGTAACTGAGCATTTTATGATTCTATTTTATATATTAATTAACTATTTATACCTCTTTTTATAACTCCACTATTGCAATGCAGTTTACCTTTAATTATTCAAGGTCTATCTGCAAATAAAATTTAAAAATTTCCTGTGTAAGAGCAAATATTTTAATACTTGTTAAATAATAAAATGACCTGAAAAACAATGCACAGTATTTCCAAATCTTCATTCCCATCTTTATTACTACTATTGTCACTTGATATGTATATATACACGGTGTATGCTTGGTGGATACATAAATATATACGTACACATACATATGGTTGTGGGATTATTTGTTCTTTCTTTTTTTAATTTTTTCACCCTATTTCAGTTATTATTTCTTTTATAGACAGTCTATATTATAATCATTTTATTGGTTGCTTTGAGGTTACTAATGCATTTCTCACAATCAATATTTATCAGAGTTGTTTTTTTTTCCATTTATATGATTTTTTGTTTGATCCTGCAGTAATTGCTTTCATTTACACTAAGTGTTTGTATGACAGTAGATTTCATTTTCAAATATCAGCTCTAACTTGGCATTAAGTCTACCTAGGAATGGGTGTTGGCCTTGCAAATTACTTGTTCCTTCATGATTTTTAGTCAGCTGTAGGTATGGAGTGAGGCACATTATATTTTGTTTTAATTGAATAGTTGTTTTGATTGAATAGTTACAGTACTTCCAATTTAGCATGGACTACTGTAACAGGTAAAAGGCTGTGCTCCGTTTTGGCATGAAGAAGGTACTATTCAATTGTACTTTTGGAGATGACAGTGGTGTTCTTCTTCTAGGATCATTGTAAGTGCAGAACCTATTTCTGACTCTCTCTATTTTTCCTTACACTTATCCCTTTCCCATGGCTACAATCATATTTCAGTACTACTTATAAGGATGACAGTGATTTTTGTCCTTTTTTACATAAGGTATTGTTTGCTGGATGAGATAGGGAAGAGGTGTCCAGGAGTTTCTCCTCCCTCTTACAATATCTACTCTTCACATCCTCCATTTATGAAATAAGAGGGAGAATTTCTCATGATTTTCTTAATCTTTTCTGTGACCACCTATGATATCTGTGAAGAAAAGACATGAAAGAGGATGTAGACTTCCTGTTTATATGCAACCATCAGAGGCTTCACCCTTTTTCACAAATATGCAGTTTACTGACCTCCATCAATTTGCCAATCACCCCAGTTGAGCTCTTATGCATGTCCAGTTATATCTTGCCCAGGTAACACAATGCTCAGTTATTACTTCTCCCACTAAGTGTCTATATCTCCTTATATTCTGGCCACTTAAATGTCTTGAGATGTCTGTTCTATGATGGGTTCAAAAAAATTTGAACTTCATGTTGGTTCAGATTTTTATCATTATAAGATTTTGAGCAATGTTATTTCCAACTTTTAACTCCAAGTGAAAACTAGAATTGCCATTTCTAATTTTATCCTAACATGTGAAGGTTCATTGCTTCCAAAGTTCAATCAGATGTGCCTAAGTTTTTCCTTATGCAAACATATCTTTTTCTGTTTCTAAGGAAACAATTATCAATAAGTTTCATATATTTGTTCTTTCTGGATGTCATCATCTATCTAACCAACAGCAATATCCAAAGTAATAGAATAGTCTATTTTTCCTATGTGGGTTCTTATTTTCCCAAATCTATTCATTTATCTATTCATTTTTCAAAGTGAAAAACAATAGCTTATATGCTTGGTATGCCTCAAGGATTTACTAAATTTTGTTATTTTACTATATATGATGTTTATTGAAATAGTAATGCAAGTGCAAATAACGTTATTAAGGTCTTGAATGCTCACTTACTAAAGGTTGTTTGCAATGCCAAAAATTTAGTACTATCTACAAAAGTCCAGTTTAATCTCTTCACATTGCTTATAAGAGTGTATATCTTATATTACTGATTTTGCTAATAAATCTAAGGGGAAAAAGTAGAGACTTAAAATAAGAAAACTACTAGTTTTGCAGTCTTAATAGTTACAGTACTTCTAATTTAGCATGGACTACTGGAACAGATAAAAGGCTGTGCTCAGAATGAAATAGAATTAATATTTTTATCTGTTTAGGAGTGCATCAAGAGCATTATTCAAGTCACATTGATACAAATTCTCAACTCAAATATACATGCTCTGATTATTAAAATTTCAGGATTATTGTAGGTTGATTTTTAAATTATTAGTAGCTTAAAATTGTCCTAATAGAAGAGGCATTTATACTACAAAATTTCACAAATTTGAGCTCCTTCCATTAGAAAGGCTGTTTACCTGTGCACTAGTGCATATATCTGAGCAACTCAATCATATGGAACTCATAAAGCCTCAGATGGATTTAACTTCTGCTCTCTGAATATAATAGCTTATTCTGGATTAGAAAATGCATCAGTTGGTTGAAAAGTAAAAACAAAGTTAGGTCATTAGTCCATCTCATTCACAGTATAATAGCAATGTGTATAGATGTATGACAAGATAATGAAGACTGGCTTTTCATTCTCTAAGTCACTAAGCAACTTCGGGAAAACCTGAATTTATAAGTAATAAAAGAGCACCAAACAATTTACCAAGCTATCTTGTTTATGTAAATTACCTAAAAATATGAGAAGTGAAACAGTAGAACACAATTAGAAATGAAGAATATTATACAATGTTAATCACTATAATTTTTCTGTAAGAGAAATTTTAGTTTCAAAAGTTTAAATATTAACAATTTTTATTGTCTTTCAAGAAAATAATCAAAACATTGTCTTTCTTTCTTAAAAGAAATGTTAGTATGTTACTTCAATATAAACTTAATTCTATGATCATTATAGAAAATGTTACACTTTCAGAAATGTGAAAGGAAAGTAAATCAGCTAGCCTTCATCCACAGAAAACCACTGTTAGCATTTCAATTTGTTTTCTTGTAAATTTTCTTATATTTTTCTTTGCCATTTTATCTTTATATTTTACTTATTTTTGCTACTCATATTTAATATACTTCAAATAATAAGTAGTACATTCTTAGTATATAAAACAAAGAAAAATACATTAAAAGGAAGAATATTTTTATAAAGAAAAAATACAGCTTCAATTATGTTACGTACACTACAAAGGTTTTGGGAAAATGCACAAAAATGTTAAAAGCATTTATTTCTGGTTAGTGGTTATTTTTAGTCATTTAAATATGCATAACATAAAAATGCATTAACATAAGTGAGGCTAAATTATACATACACATACTTAAAAATAGTAAACATGAACATTCAAAGGTATTTAATGAAAAATGGTAAAAAGAGGCTTGTTATGTAAGTTTGTTACAAATATTAAATAATTCATCTTGTCCAATTAAAGAAAAAAGTCATTTATTATGCATTTATAAGATACAGACCATAATTTCTTAACAATTTTTACAATAAAAATTGTTACTGTATTGTTAGACAATGTTACTTTTTTGCATTATTAAAAAATACCATGATCAAGTAGGATTCATCCCTGGGATGCAAGGCTGGTTCAATATATGGAAATCAATAAATGTTATTCACCACATCAATAGACTTAAAAATAAGAACCATATGATCATCTCGATAGATGCGGAAAAAGCATTCGACAAAGTACAGCATCCCTTTATGTTCAAAACTCTAGAAAAACTAGGGATAACAGGAACATACCCCAATATTGTAAAAGCAATCTATGCTAAGCCTCAGGATAGCATCATTCTGAATGGAGAAAAATTGAAGGCATTCCCTCTAAAATCTGGAACAAGACAGGGATGCCCTCTCTCTCCACTTCTGTTCAACATAGTTCTCGAAACACTGGCCAGAGCAATTAGACAGACGAAAGAAATTAAAGGCATAAAAATAGGAAAAGAAGAACTTAAATTATCACTATTTGCAGATGATATGATTCTATACCTAGCAGACCCAAAAGGCTCTACAAAGAAACTATTAGAGCTAATAAATGAATTCAGCAAAGTGGCAGGCTATAAAATCAACACGCATAAATCAAAGGCATTCCTGTATATCAGCGACAAATCCTCGGAAATGGAAATGAGGACAACCACTCCATTCACAATATCTTCAAAAAAAAATAAAATACTTGGGAATCAACATAACAAAAGAGGTGAAAGACTTATACAATGAAAACTACAGAACCCTAAAGAGAGAAATAGAAGAAGATCTTAGAAGATGGAAAAATATACCCTGTACATGGATAGGCAGAACTAACATCATCAAAATGGTGATATTACCAAAAGTTCTCTATAGGTTTAATGCAATGCCAATCAAAATACCAACGGCATTTCTTGTAGAAATAGAGAAAGCAATCATGAAATTCATATGGAAAAATAAAAGACCCAGAATAGCAAAAACAATGCTAAGCAGGAAGTGTGAATCAGGCGGTATAGTGATACGAGACTTCAAACTATACTACAGAGCAATAGTAACAAAAACAGCATGGTACTGGTACCAAAACAGGCGGGTGGACCAATGGTACAGAATAGAGGACACAGAAACCAATCCACAAAACTACAACTATCTTATATTTGATAAAGGGGCTAAAAGCATGCAATGGAGGAAGGATAGCATCTTCAACAAATGGTGCTGGGAAAACTGGAAATCCATATGCAACAAAATGAAACTGAATCCCTTTCTCTCGCCATGCACAAAAGTTAATTCAAAATGGATCAAGGAGCTTGATATCAAATCAGAGACACGCCGTCTGATAGAAGAAAAAGTTGGCTACGATCTACATTCGGTGGGGTCAGGCTCCAAATTCCTCAATAGGACACCCATAGCACAAAAGTTAATAACTAGAATCAACAAATGGGACTTACTCAAACTAAAAAGTTTTTCTCAGCAAAAGAAACAATAAGAGAGGCAAATAGGGAGCCTATACCCTGGGAACAAATCTTTACTCCTCACACTTCAGATAGAGCCCTAATATCCAGAGTATACAAAGAACTCAAAAAATTAGACAATAAGAGAACAAACAACCCAATCAACACATGCGCCAAGGACCTGAACAGACACTTCTCAGAGGAGGACATACAGTCAATCAACAAGTACATGAAAAAATGCTCACCATCTCTAGCTGTCAGAAAAATGCAAATCAAAACCACCCTAAGATACCATCTCACTCCAGTAAGATTGGCAGCCATTATGAAGTCAAACAACAACAAGTGCTGGCGAGGATGTGGGGAAAAGGGTACACTTGTACATTGCTGGTGGGACTGCAGATTGGTGCAGCCAATTTGGAAAGCAATATGGAGATTTCTTGGAAAGCTGGGAATGGAGCCACCATTTGACCCAGCTATTCCCCTTCTCGGTCTATTCCCTAAAGACCTAAAAAGAGCATGCTACAGGGACACTGCTACATCCATGTTCATAGCAGCACAATTCACAATAGCAAGGCTGTGGAACCAACCTAGATGCCCTTCAATAGACGAATGGATAAAAAAAAAATGTGGCATTTATACACAATGGAGTATTACTCTGCATTAAAAAATGACAAAATCATAGAATTTGCAGGGAAATGGATGGCATTAGAGCAGATTATGCTAAGTGAAGCTAGCCAATCCCTAAAAAACAAATGCCAAATGTCTTCTTTGATATAAGGAGAGTAACTAAGATCAGAGTAGGGACGAAGAGCAGGAGAAGAAGATTAACATTTAACAGGGATGAGAGGTTGGAGGGAAAGGGAGAGAGAAGGGAAATTGCATGGAAATGGAAGGAGACCCTCAGGGTTATACAGTGGAGGGGGTAGAGAGAGAGGAGGGGAGGGGAGGGGAGAGGTGGGGAGGGGGGATGGTGGAGGATGGGAAAGGCAGCGGAGCACAACAGACACTAGTAAGGCAATATGTAAATCAATGGATGTGTAACTGATGTGATTCTGCAATCTGTGTATGGGGTGAAGGTGGAAGTTCATAACCCACTTGAATCAAAGTGTGGAATATGATATGTCAAGAAATTTGTAATGTTTTGAACAACCAACAATAAAAAATTTAAAAAAAAATTTTTTGCTTACAAATTTATCTGATGAAATGTCTCCAAAAGGTAGTATTAGTTTTTTGTTTGTTAGTTTGTTTGTTTTCAGTAGTCAAAAACCTATGAAGAGAGTCCAATGTTAGGTGGGTAAATATTTGAGATCAAATAACTGAGATACCAAGAAAATAGAAAATCAGTCTAGGCCACAGGTGACTACTGAAAATTCCAAATTCCCATACCCAGTTTAAGGAAAAAGCTACTCTACTCTTGGTAATTTTACGATCAGCTTAACACACCATGCTGAAAATTCTGATTTCTTTCATCACCTTCTTTTGTAGGCAAAAGAATTCTAAGATGGTCCTGGAAGATATGCATCACCTGATATACACACACTTTGTCCCTTTTACTTAATAAAATACAAATCTAAATACCAATATAAAGAGATGTTTTAGGTGTATTTAAGGTCATGATTCAGTTGACCTTAACAAGGGAGATTATCCAAGTGGGCCTATCCTAACCATATCAGCCCATTAAAAACAGCACACTCTATAGCTGCTAAGAGTAAAGGAAATCTCCAGTTGATGACAGGAAAGGATGAATTCCAGGCTGCTGGGAGTTAGGCAAATATCCATGTTGCTTTCTGCTTACTGAGGGCATGTGACAAGAAACTGTGGGAGACATCTAGGAGTCTAACACAGTCCTGACAAAAAAGTAGAAAGAAAACAGGCATCTTAGTCCTAAAATATCAAGGCAGTAAATATCAGACAAATGAGCTTAGGAGAAAACTCAGCCAATATAAGAACTGTAGCCCAGTTGATATTTGATTTCAGCCTGTCAAATCTGAGCAGAAAATCACAACTGAGTTGTGCCCTATACAAACTGTCAGATAAAGAAAAAAACGTGTGTGGTTTTAAGTTGTTAAGTTTGTGGTATTTTGTTACACAGAAACAGAAAATAAATACACAATCTAAGACCTAAAACATTCCTGTTATTTATCATCTTCCATGTCCTTCTTTTTCTAATTCTTTATTATTACATTCCCTGATCAAAGTTCATAATCCTCCCTTCTCTTTCTGACTCTTACACTGAGTTCTCTTGAAAATCAGATCTATGTTTGACTGTCAAATCCATTTATTTCAATATATTTACTGAAATGTTTTGTTTCTTGCTTTAGATGAATCAGGCTCTTTCCAGTGGACACAATTCTACTTATAGTCTTATCATGGGAAGGATACACATTTCTACCATATTTTGTGAACCTCAGGGTCAGGAGTTGAGAATAATAGCAATAGTAGAGAACATTTTCTGTATGTTTGTGTTAGGTACTGTTTTAAGGTCCTGTGGCAGCAAATTTAACCTACCAAATACTAATTCTGTCTAGCATGCTTATGAAAATATTCCAAATATTTTTAGGAGAACAAAGTTTATATCCAAACACTACATTTCCCAGACCACCTTGCAGACAGAGATCTATATAACAGAGTTCTGGTCAATGAGGTATAAGAGAAATTTGGTTTCGACTTTCTGGAAATCTCTTTAGGAATGAAATGGATTCAACTGGCATGCTTTTTGCTACTTGTCTTTATCTTT
The DNA here is from genome assembly GCF_021218885.2 of Marmota monax. Taxonomy (NCBI): domain Eukaryota; kingdom Metazoa; phylum Chordata; class Mammalia; order Rodentia; family Sciuridae; genus Marmota; species Marmota monax. Next base: position 2,883,964 of record NW_026694490.1, on the reverse strand, counting down.
TTTTCATCTTTAACTCATTTACATTGCCTTTTGGAGAGGAGGTTTGGAAGATAGATACAATCTTGTAATCATTAAGAATAGATTGACTTTCAAACACTAGTGGGCCCTCCCCATGCAAAAACAAAAAGGAGTTGGAGATTGAGAATTCTGATTGCAGCGTGGAGTAACTCCACTAGCCCTGAATTGTCTACCTATAGGGTTCTATTCATATTAGAAATTAAACAATGGCAAGGTAATATTTCTTTAAATTAGGTTTTGTGTTAGGTGTAGTCTGACCTATTATTAACTGAAATAGCATATTTACATCAGTCAAATAATTAAACACAAAACATTATAAGGTAAGTTAACTATTATCTTCATTTTAAAATTAAGAAATATAGGGACATAATGTATGCAAATTTTTCAAGATTACAAAGATATGGAAGGAAAGTGAAACCTACATAATTTGGCTTGAGATTGCATACTCTGAACTTCAAAACTCTACTGTATCAGTCCCATGATAACAATTCCAAATCAGTAGCTTTTCACCATCAGGTGCAATTCATGATTGTTTTTGATAATACTTGGTATTGAACCTAGGATGATGTTAGACATGTGCTCTACCCCTGAGCAAGAGCTGCAGGCCAAATCCATGTTCTTTTAGTGTTTATAACACACAGCTATATTAACCTATGAATAGTTATATTACTGTCTTATACAAAGCTCCTAATAATTTATTGAAGCTTTTGCAATGTTTTATAATATTTCTTACTAACCCAGTATTTACTATGCATCTGTATACCTTCCTTGATTTCTTCATCTTCACAGAATTTCATTATCTGATTTTGGCAATACAGTCACCAAATCTAACTGATATACTGTGCACCTATTGAAGTTTTATAATGGAATTGCCTCTGATATCCCAAACTCATGTGTTCACTTGTGTGATCACAATGATGTGCTCTCTTATCTTCTCATTTAGTCACTCCAATATACCTTATTCTCTAACTAGTGTCACTAAATCTCTCTACATTCCTCCCATCTATCAAACTTTCATCCTCCTTTACTTTGTTTTCATATTTCACATAGAATCCTAATAATTCTATCATTTTGTGCCTATATATTAAATTACATTGTGTCTAGTCTATCTTATCACAGAACTTTATTCCTGAAATCTAACTGCTGTATCTAGGCTCCTTATCGGGATAAGAGAAAATAACATGAGGAGAACCACTATAAATCCATACACTACAAACTTATTTTAGACTTTTCCTTTTGTCTAATGAATGCTTCACTCAATTTTTCTTTACATTCCAACTTTTTCATTGCTTTATGAATCAACAGATATGTTTACTTCTTCTTCAGTGACAATATTGGGTATACCACATAAGAATTCCTTTAATTTTCTTCTACCAGTGCTATTTATATGTACTATTTGTGAAAGATTGATGTGCCTTGTCAATTATTTGCCAACTAGAAGATTTTGACTGTATCATTAAAAATCTTTTCTACCTACCTCCCCCTAATTTTTTCTATCCTCTAAGGTAGTAGAATTGTACTGAAATTCCCAGTGGAGACTTTTTTCTACATCATGTTCTATTAAGGAAATATGCTTTATTGTTTATTTTTTACTTTATTTATTTATATATAACAGCAGAATGAATTACAACTTTTATTACATATATAGAGCTCAATTTTTCATATCTCTGGTTGTATACATAGTATATTAACACCAATTTGTGCCCTCATACATATACTTTGGATAGTAATGAACATCACATTCAACCATCATTAATTACCCCATACCACCTCTCTTCACCTTCCACTCCTCTGCCCTATCTAGAGTTCCTCTATTCCTCTCATGCTACCCCTCCCTATTCCACTATGAATGAGTCTCCTTATATCAAAGAAAACATCCAGCATTTGTTTTTTCTGGGATTACCTAACTTCACTTAGCATTATCTCTCTAACTCCATCCATTTACCTGTAAATGCCATGATTTTATTCTCTTTTATTGCTGAGTAATATTCCATTGTGTATATATGCCACATTTTTTTTATCCACTCATCCACTGAAGGGCATTTAGTTTGGCTCCACAGTTTAGCTATTGTGAATTGTGCTGCTACAAACATTGATGTGGCTGTGTCCCTATACTATGCCGTTTTTAAGTCCTTTGGGTATAGCCCAAGGAGAGGGATTACTGGGTCAAATGGTGGTTCCATTCCCAATTTTCTAAGAAATACCCATACTGCTTTCCATATTGGCTGCACCAATTTGCAGTCCCACCAACAGTGTATGAGTGTACCTTTTTCCCCATAATCTCGCCAATACATATTGTTGTTTGTCCTCATAATAGCTGCCATTCTGACTGGAGTGAGGTGAAATCTTAGAGTGGTTTTCATTTGCATTTCTCTAATTGCTAGTGATGATGAACATTTTTTCATGTGTTTGTTGATTGATTGTATATCCTCTTCTGAGAAGTGTCTGTTCAGGTCCTTGGCCCATTTGTTGATTGGGTTATTTGTTTTTTTGGTGTCTAGTTTTCTTGTGTTCTTTATATACTCTAGTGATTAGTGCTCATTCTGATGTTTGAGGGGTAAAGATTTCCTCCCAAGATGTAGGCTCTCTATTCACCTCACAGATTATTTCTTTTGCTGAGAAGAAAGTTTTTAGTTGGAGTTCATCCCATTTATTGATTCTTGATTTTAATTCTTATGTCACAGAATTCTTATTAAAGAAGTTAGGGCCTAATCCCACATGACGAAGATTAGGGCCTACTTTTTCTTCTATTATACGCAGGGTCTCTGGTTGTATTCCTAAGTCCATGATCCATTTTGAGTTGAGATTTGTGTGTGGTAAGAGATATGGGTTTAATTTAATTTTGTTGCATATGTACTTTCAGTTTTCCCAGCACCATTTGTTAAAGAGGCTATCTTTTCTCCAATGCATGTTCTTGGCAACTTTATCTAATATAAGATAATTGGACATATGTGGTTTAGTCTCTGTGTCCTCTATTCTGTACCATTGGTCTACCAGTATGTTTTGATGCCAAACCATCCATGTTTCCATGTTTTCTTTTTTTTTTTTTTTTGTTTTTTTTTTTTTTTTTTTTTTTTTTTTTTTTACTATGTAGTATAGTTTAAGGTCTGGTATAGTGATGCCACCTGCTTCACTCTTCCTGCTAAGAATTGCTTAGCTATTCTGGGTCTCTTATTTTTCCAGATGAATTTCATGATTGCCTTTTCTGGTTTTTTTTTTTTTTTTTTTTTTTTTTGAGGGATGTCACTGGAATTTTGATCAAAATTTTATTGAATCTGTATAGTGCTTTTGGAAGTATGCTCATTTTTATAATATTAATTCTGCCTATCCAAGAGCAAGGTAGATCTTTCCATCTTTTAAAGTCTCCTTTGATTTCTTTCTTTAGGGTTCTGTAATTTTTATTATATAAGTCTTTCACCTCTTTCGTTAAGTTGATTCAAATTTTTTTGAGGCTATTGAGAATGGAGTAGTTTTTCTTGTTTCCCTTTCTGAGAACTTGTCATTGATATACAGAAATGACTTTGATTTATGGGTGTTGATTTTATATCCTGCTACTTAGCTGAATTCATTTACTAGTTCAAGGAGTTTTTTGGTGGAACTTTTAGGGTGTTCCAGATATAGAATCATATCATCAGCAAATAGTACTGATTTGAGTTCTTCTTTTCCTATGTGTATCCTTTTAGTTTCTTTTGTCTGTCTAATTGCTCTGGCCAGTGTTTCAAGAACTATGTTAAATAGAAGTGGTGAAAGAGGGCTTCCCTGTCTTGTTCCAGTTTTTAAAGGGAATGCCTTCAATTTTTCTCCATTTAGAATGATGTTCGCTTGGGGTTTAGCATAGATAGCCTTTATGATGTTGAGATATGTTCTTGTTATCACAAGTTTTTTCTACTGTTTTGAACTTAAACGGGTGCTGTATTTTGTCAAATGCTTTTTCTGCATCTATTAAGATGATCAGAACCTAAAACCCTAAAGAGAGAAATAGAAGAAGATCTTAGAAGATGGAAAAATATACCCTGTTCATGGATAGGCAGAACTAACATCATCAAAATGGCGATATTACCAAAAGTTCTCTATAGGTTTAATGCAATGCCAATCAAAATCCCAACGGCATTTCTTGTAGAAATGGATAAAGCCATCATGAAATTCATATGGAAAAATAAAAGACCCAGAATAGCAAAAGCAATTCTAAGCAGGAAGTGCGAATCAGGCGGTATAGCGATACCAGACTTAAAACTATATTACAGAGCAATAGTAACAAAAACAGCATGGTACTGGTACCAAAACAGGAGGGTGGACCAATGGTACAGAATAGAGGACACAGAGACTAATCCACAAAGCTACAACTATCTTATATTTGATAAAGGAGCTAAAAGCATGCAAGGGAGGGAGGATAGCATCTTCAACAAATGGTGCTGGGAAAACTGGAAATCCATATGCAACAAAATGAAACTGAATCCCCTCCTCTCGCCATGCACAAAAGTTAACTCAAAGTGGATCAAGGAGCTATCAAATCAGAGACTCTGCGTCTGATAGAAGAAAAAGTTGGCTCCGATCTACATATTGTAGGGTCGGGCTCCAAATTCCTTAATAGGACACCCATAGCACAAAAGTTGATAACAAAAATCAACAAATGGGACTTACTTAAACTGAAAAGTTTTCTCTCAGCAAGAGAAACAATAAAAGAGGTAAATAGGGAGCCTACATCATGGGAACAAATTTTTACTCCTCACACTTCAGATAGAGCCCTAATATCCAGAGTATACAAAGAACTCAAAAAATTAAACAATAAGAAAACAAATAACCCAATCAACAAATGGGCCAAAGACCTGAACAGACACTTCTCAGAGGAGGACATACAATCAATCAACAAGTACATGAAAAAATGCTCACCATCTCTAGCAGTCAGATAAATGCAAATCAAAACCACCCTAAGATACCATCTCACTCCAGTAAGATTGGCAGCCATTATGAAGTCAAACAACAACAAGTGCTGGAGAGGATGTGGGGAAAAGGGTACCCTTGTACATTGCTGGTGGGACTGCAAACTGGTGCGGCCAATCTGGAAAACAGTATGGAGACTCCTGGGAAAGCTGGGAATGGAACCACCATTTGACCCAGCTATTGCCCTTCTTGGACTTTTCTCTGAAGACCTTAAAAGAGCGTACTACAGGGATACTGCTACATCGATGTTCATAGCAGCACAATTCACAATTGCTAGACTGTGGAACCAACCCAGATGCCCTTCAATAGATGAATGGATAAAAAAAATGTGGCATTTATACACCATGGAGTATTACGCAGCACTAAAAAATGACAAAATCATAGAATTTGCAGGGAAATGGATGGCACTAGAGCAGATTATGCTTAGTGAAGCTATCCAATCCCTAAAAAACAAATACCAAATGTCTTCTTTGATATAATGAGAGCAACTAAGAACAGAGCAGGGAGGAAGAGCAGGAAGAAAAGATTAACATTAAACAGATACATGAGGTGGGATGGAAAGGGAGAGAAAAGGGAAATTGCATGGTAATGGAGGGAGACCCTCATTGTTATACAAAATTACATATAAGAGGTTGTGAGGGGAATGGGAAAATAAACAAGGAGAGATATGAATTACAGTGGATGGGGTAGAGAGAGAAGATGGGAGGGGAGGGAGGGGGGATGGTAGAGGATAGGAAAGGTAGCAGAATACAACAGTTACTAATAGGGCATTATGTAAAAATGTGGATGTGTAACCCATGTGATTCTGCAATCTGTATTTGGGGTAAAATTGGGAGTTCATAACCAACTTGAATCTAATGTATGAAATATGATATGTCAAGAGCTTTATAATGTTTTGAACAACCAATAAAAAAAAGAAAAAAAAAGATGATCATATGATTCTTATCTTTAAGTCTTTTGATATGATGAATTACATTTATTGATTTCTGTATGTTGAACCAAACTTCCATCCCTGGAATGAATCCTAATTAATCATGGTGCACAGTCTTTTAAATATACTTTTGTATTCGATTTGCCAGAATTTTATTGAGAATTTTTGCATTTATGTTCATTAGAGATATTGGTCTGAAATTTTCTTATTTTTATGTGTCTTTGCCTGATTTCGGAATCAGAGTGATATTGGCCTCATAGAATGAGTTTGGAAGTGCTGCCTCTTTTTCTATTTTCTGAAATAAATTGGAGAGTAATGGTATTAGATCTTCTTTAATGTTCTTGTAGAATTTGGCTGTGTATCCATGTGTCCTGGGATTTTCTTGGTTTCATAGACTTTTGATGGCATATGCTATTTCCTCACTTGAAATTGATCTGTTTAAATTGTGTATATTATCCTGATTCAATTTGGGCAAATTATATGACTCTAGAAATTTGTCAATGCCTTCGATATTTTCTATTTTATTGGAATACAGGTTGTCAAAATAATTTCTAATTATGTGTCATGTATGTTAGTGATTTGAGTTTTCTCTCTCCTTTGTTTGCATGGCTAAGGGTCTGTCAATTTTATTTATTTTTTCAAAGAACCAACATTTTATTCTGTCAATTTTTTCAATTGTTTCTTTTGTTTCAATTTCATTGATTTCAGCTCTGATTTTAATTATTTTCTGTCTTCTGTTGCTTTTGGTGTTGATTTGGTTTTTTTCTAGGGCTTTGAGCTGTAGTGTTAAGTAATTTATTTGTTGATTTTTTCTTGATTTGAGGAATGAACTTCATGCAATGAACATTCCTCTTCAAACTGCTTTCATAGTGTCCCAGAGATTTCAATCAGTTGTATCTGTGTTCTCATTCACCTTTAAAAACATTTTAATCTCCTCCTTTATGTCTTTTGTAACCCATTGTTGATTCAGTAGCATATTATTTAGTCTCCAGGTTTTGAATTGGATTTTATTTCTTATTTTATAATTGATGTCTAATTTCATTCCATTATGATCTGACAGAATGCAGGGTAGTATCTCTACATTTTTATATTTGGTAAGAGGTGCTTTGTGGCATAGTATATGGTCTATTTTAGAGAAGGATCCATATGCTGCTGATAAAAAAAGTATATTCTGTCATTGATGGTTTAAATATTCTATGTATGTCAGTTAATTCTAAGTTATTGATTGTATTATTGAGTTATGTAGTTTCTTTGTTCAGCTTTTGTTTGGAAGATCTATCTAGTGACTAAAGAGGTGTGTTAAAATCACCAGAATTATTGCGTTGTTGTTTATTCGACTCTTGAACTTGAGAAGAGTTTGTATGATGAATATAGATGCTCCATTGTTTGAGATATATATAATATCTTGTTGATGAATGGTTCCCTTAAGCCGTATATACTATCTTTCTTTATCCCTTTTGATTAACTTTGGCTTGAAGTCTATTTGATATGAGAATGAAAACCCTTGCTTGCTTTCACAGTCCAGGTCAGTGCTTTGATTTTTCCCAACCCTTCACCTTCTGGCTTTCTGTCTTCCATGTGATCTAGTTTGTTGATGATGTTTTCTATTGAGTTTTTTATTTGGTTTATTGTTTTCTTCAATTCAAGGATTTCAAATTTTTTCAGGATCTCTGTTTCTTGAAGTAATCTTTTGCTACTTTTATTTACTTCCTGATTTCTTTGTTGATGTGAGCAATAGATGCCTGTGTCACTCCCTTATCTGTTTATTCCTGTTATCAATGGTTGCCTGTATTTGCTCTCTTATCCCTTGTTTGGAGTGATCAGTTTTTGCCTGTTTTTCTCAATTAAGTCATTTTTTTTAATTCACAGATCATTATAATTATGAACATTCTGAAATCATTCACTGACATTTCCTTAATTGTGCTGTCCATCCATGGGTTTCATTACTATAGTGTCCTGGTTTGTTTGGGGGCCCTTTCTTCCCTTTTGTTTTCTTCATGTTTTCTATGTGATTTCCTTACTTTCCTTGTGGAACTATGGTATTACAGTTTCTACCCTATATCCTTGTAGAATCTGTGCAGATTATCTATATCTCACCTTGGTGTTGGGCTTCCAGACTCTGCCGGTGTACCTGGATGGATGCTACTGCAACTATAGTTGGTTGCAGCAATAGAAGGAGCTAACTTGAGATAGCAGTGGAGGTTCCCCTAGATGGATGCAACATCTTTTAGAGATGGGGCTGAAAGGGTGAGCCTTACAATGGCTTTGGTATGCCTACTCCAAGATGCAGCTGCTTCTAGGCCCTATCTCTTGCTATTACATGGGGAAGGGTACAGGGATGGCTGCAGTGTCTCAAGATTGAAGTGGATTATTCCTGGGCTCCTAGGTGGTGGGAGGTAGGACCCAAGTTTATCCTGGGCTCTAGCTTTGGCACAGGTCAACAAGGCAGGTCTAAGTGAAACCTGAGTTCTGGTGGGTATCTGTTGGTCACTGGATGGACCTGGGCCTACCCTAAGCCCTGACTCCTCTGCAGGTCAGTGAGGTGGATCTGGGTCGGGTTTGAGTTCTGGTGGGTTTCTGCCCATGTCTGGATGTATTTGGGCCTACCCTTGACCTGAGCTCACATACAGGTCAATGAAGTGGGTATGGGCTGAGCCTGAGCTCTGGCAGGGGTCTGTCAGTGGGCAGAGATGGTCCTGGGCCTAGCCTGAGCTTTGTCAGGGGTCTGCTGGTGGCAGGATGGACTTGGGCCTACACTAGGTCTTATTGCATAGGTCAGTGAGCCAGGTCTCTGTTATATCTTGTTGATGTATGATTCCTTTAAGCAGTATGAAATGTTCTTCTTTATTTCTTCATACTAATTTTGGGTTGAAGTCTACTTTATCTGATATGAGAATGGAAACCCCTATTTGTTTACATAGTCCAAGTGAGTGGTATGATTTTTTTCCCATCTTTTCACCTTCAGTCTGTGGATATCTTTTCATATGAGTTGCTTGGAGGCATCATATTACTGGGTCTTTTTAAAAAATCCAATCTGGCATTCTATTTGATGAGTTTAAGCCATTAATATTCAGAGTTATTATTGAAACATGGTTTTTATTTCCAGTTATTTTGGTTTGATTTTGGTTTTTTACTTGAGTTGGTTTCTCATTTTATTGGCCATTACTTTAGTGTAGTTCCTCCTTTTGCTGATTTTCATTGTTATTTCTCCTTTCCTCCTCATGGATTATTTTGCTGAGAATGTTCTGTAGTGTAGGATTTCTCACTGCAAATCCTTATAACTTTTCTTATCATGGAAGGTTTTTATTTCATCACCAAATATGAATTTTAATTTTGCTGTATAAAAGATTCTTGGTTGACATCCATTTTCTTTCACAGCTTGGTATATGCTTTTCTAGGACCATCTAGCTTTGGCAGTCTGGGTTGAGAAATATGCTGAGATCCAGATTGGCTTCCCCAGTATATAATATTATACTTTTATCTTGTAGCTTTTAAGTTTTTGTCATTAATCTGTATGCTAGGTGTTTTCATTATAATGTGCCTTGGTAGGGGTCTGTTGTAATTTTTTATATTTGATATACTCTAAGCCTCTTGTGTTTGATTTTCCAGTTGATTCTTCAGGTTGAGAAAAAAATTATATTATTTTATTAAAAAGATTGTGTATTACTATGGTTTGAATCTTTTTGCCTTCCTCTATTCCAATAAATATTAAATTTCATCTTTCGTGCTATCCCATAATTCTTGAAGGTTCCTTTTACAGTTTCTTAGCATCTCACTGTGTGGTCAACTTTATTTTCAAATTTATATATTTTGTCTTCATTGTCTGAGATTCTGTCTTACAAGTGATCTAGTCTGTTGGTGATGTTTTCTAGTTGGTTTACTGTTTCTAGAATCTCTCTTTCTTGAAGTAATATTTTGTTGCCTGTATTTGCTCTCTTATATCATTCTTTACTTCACAGCGGCCCCAGCAACATCTAGCTGATTGGCTCCTCGGCCCCAGCAACATCTAGCTGATTGGCTCCTCTGCGGTGATGCTCATTGGGCTGTTTCCCTGCCCTTTCAGACCACGGAGCTGCTCATTGGGGGACTTTTTTGGCTCCGCCCACGTGACCCAGCCAATCGGCCTCAAGAGAGGAGGATTGTGGGAGGTGGAGAGAAGCTTGTGTGGGAGAGAGAGGCTTGTGGAAAGCCAGTGGTGGCAGTTGAGGCTCTGAGGGTTTTTCCTGAGAGGCTATTTTGTTTGGCGTGTGTGGTTCTAAAAATAAAGTTAGTTTCTTTTGACAAGTGGCTCCTGATTGTGCCCAGCCAGACTGCGGCATTTGGTGGCCCGTACGGGGATCGAACCCGCGACCTTGGCGTTATAGTAGAAATATGGGATCAGAAATTAGTAAAAAACAAACTGAAAGAGTGTTAAGTAAATTGTTAGAGGAAGGAGGCATCCCAGTAAAATCAAGAGCAGTCAGGGCATACGTTGATACAATACAAAAATGTAGCCCATGGCTTTTTAAGGAGGAGTTGTTAAATATATCACAATGGAACCATCATGGTGAAGATTTAAAAAGAATAGAAAAGAAAAGCCCAGGGACTCTGCCAGTTGGCACATTGCCATTGTGGACTTTCGTATCTTGTTTGCTTAGTCCAAAGCCTTCAGTTCAGACAATGGTAGAGGAAGGAGAAGACATAATGATTCAAGTAAAAGAGAAGGTCTCTCAAGTTAGTCAGAAAGAGGAAAAGATTCAAGTAAAAGAGAAGGCCTCTCAAGCTAGTCAGACAGAGAAAGAAAGTGTAAAACAGAAAAAGCCATCAGGGGGAAAGTTACAACAGGAGACTGCTACTAACACCTTTCTATCACCAGAGGGTGTAAGTGTCCAACCAACAGCACCACCTCTACAGGAGACTGCTACTAACACCTTTCTATCACCAGAGGGCGTAAGTGTCCAACCAACAGCGCCACCTCCATATGCTGGGAGGCCCCCAACCCCCGCAGTTGATAGTTGGGATCCTGAGACAAGGTCTCAAATATTAACATGCCCTGTTGTTGAGGCAGGAGGGCAGCGATTTTACCAAGTTTTAAATTTCAAAACAGTGAAGCAGCTAAAAGAGGCTGTAACAACCTATGGTCCTCAAGCACCCTTCACTGTAAGCATGGTCAAATCCATTAACAACTTGAACATGACGCCAGCAGATTGGGCTAATATGTGTAAAGCTTTGCTAAATGGAGGACAATACCTGTTATGGAAGGTTGCCAATGAGGAATTTTGCAAGGAGACGGCTAGGCGAAATGCAGCAGCTGGTTATCCTCAGAGAAATCTAGATATGTTGTTAGGAAAGGGACCTTATGAGGATCAGCAGCAACAAATTGCATATGATCCTGGCATATACGCACAAATTGCTGCAGATGCAATTAAGGCATGGAAGACTTTACAAGGACATGGAGGTTTACAAGGTCAATTATCTAAGGTAATACAAGGAGCTAATGAACCTTATGCTGAATTTGTAGATAGGCTTATTCAAACAGCTACCAGAGTTTTTGGGAATACAGAACAAGCAATGCCATTACTAAAACACCTGGCTTATGAGCAAGCGAATCGTTGGTGCAGAGATATCATTAGACCATGGAAACATGAAGATTTAAACACATATATTAAATTATGTAGAGACATTAATGAACAAGAGCAAGTCGTGGCAGCTGCAGTAAAACAGGCTTTAGATGCCAGAGACATTAATGAACAAGGGCAAATTGTGGCAGCTGCAGTAAAACAGGCTTTAGATGCCAGGCCAAGAACATGCTACAATTGTGAACAAACAGGACATTTTAAAAGGAATTTCCCCATTGGAGGAGGGTTTAACAAAACTAGGTATCAAAGGAGTAGAATACCAGGTATTTGCCCACGATGCCGTAGAGGGAGACATTGGGCTAATGAATGCCGTTCTCAAACCACCATAGAGGGTACTCCATTATCAAAAAACGAACAAGGACCAGGTGTTTATCCACGATATCGTGGAGAAAGGCATCGGGCTCCATTGCCAAAAAATGGACAGGGGGGCCCAATGCTCCGGGGCCCAAAACCACAAATATACGGAGCACTGGAGGAACCCAGCAACCCCATCAGGGTAGTTCCCAGGACACATTGTCCATCAGATCCCTCATCAGACAAACCAGAGGGAGCGCAGGGTTGGACATCTGCGCCTCCACCAGAGCAGTACTAACTCCAGAGATGGGAGTTCAAATCATTCCCACAGGGGTGAAAGGACCTCTTCCCAAAGGAACAGTAGGCTTATTATTGGGACGCAGCTCTTCTACTCTAAAAGGACTTATGATAAGTCCTGGGGTAATTGATCCCAATTATGAAGGTGAAATAAAAATTATAGCCAGTTCTCCAAAGGGTATATCAGTAATTTCACCAGGAGATAGAATAGCACAGTTACTAATAATACCCAGCCTACATGATAAATTTTCCAGTCGTACAGTAGAAAGAGGTTCCAAGGGATTAGGCTCCACAGGTGTAGATTGGGCTATGCTTTCTTTAAATTTAGATTCTCGCCCCATGCTAAAACTAAATATTCAAGGACATGAATTTAATGGGCTACTGGATACAGGTGCAGACCTTAGCATCATCTCTCATCAAGAATGGCCAAAACATTGGCCATTACAACAAGCCACTCAAACGCTTCGAGGCCTAGGAGTGGCGACTAATCTCCATAGAATTGCAATGGTATTAGATTGGAAGGATCCTGAAGGATGTGAAGGAACTATACAGCCATATGTATTGGATCATCTTCCCGTAAATTTATGGGGACGAGATGTCCTAGATCAATTAGGTTTGACATTAACAAATAACATCAACCAAAATGCACCCACTATTATGACTAGATGAGGTTTTAGGAAAGGAAAAAGATTAGAAAAACAAGAATAAGGTATAGCAGCACCAATACAAATAGATCAAGGAACAGACAGACATGGGTTGGATTTTCAGAAAGGGCCACTGAGACAATAAAAATTACTTGGAAATCAGAAAGACCAGTATGGGTTCCTCAGTGGCCCCTGACTAAAGAAAAGATACAAGCAGCCCATGACCTGGTCAAACAACAATTAGCAGAAGGACATATACAACCTTCTGTATCTCCCCATAATACTCCCATTTTTGTCATCAAAAAGAAATCTGGTAAATGGAGATTATTGCAAGATTTAAGAGCCATTAATAATGAGATGGTTATTATGGGACCTGCTCAATCAGGGATTCCTCAGTTGTCTGCTTTGCCAAAAACCTGGTATGTTTTAGTTATAGATATTAAAGATTGTTTTTTTTTCAATTCCAATTCATCCTGAGGATAGTCCACGTTTTGCATTTACTATCCCTGCACTGAATCATGAAGGTCCTGATCAGAGATATGAATGGAAAGTACTCCCTCAAGGGATGGCTAACAGCCCAACTATGTGTCAAATTTATGTTAACAAAGTAATCCAGCCACTTAGAAATCAAAATCCTGAACTACAAATATTTCACTATATGGATGATGTATTATTAGCACACAAAGATAAAAACACATTGCTAGAATGTTATGCCACACTTACAAACTTATTAAAAAATTATAATCTAGAGATAGCAATAGATAAAGTACAATTAAATTTTCCAATTAATTATTTAGGAGTTCTATTATCCTCAACCATGGTCCGTCCACCAAAAATTCAAATACGAGTAGATCAACTCAAATCACTTAATGACTTTCAAAAGTTATTAGGAGACATAAATTGGATAAGGCCTTATTTAGGTATACCAACAGGAGAGTTGGGACCTTTATTTGATATCCTAAAAGGTCCATCAGATCCAAATTCACCCCGAATGTTAACACCTGAAGCAAGAAAGGCATTAAAAATCATTGAAACATATATGGAAAATATGCATTTGGATAGAATTGATATAAGTTTGCCTTTATTATTTATTGTACTACCAACAAAAAATATTCCTACAGGAGTATTTTGGCAAGAAGGTCCATTATTATGGATACATTTATCTTATTCTCCTAACACTATTCTTACTAGATATCCTGAGGCTGTAGGACAATTAATACTCAAAGGAATAAAAGCAGCAAAGGGAGTGTTTGGAATTTCTCCCAATAAAATTATTACTCCATATACTATGAATCAAATTGATGAGTTAGCTAATGAGTTAAATACTTGGGCAATAATCATGTGCAAATCTAATGTTTCATTTGATAACCACTTACCATCTAATCCTTTATTGTCTTTTTGGTCATTGCATCCTGTAATTTTTCCAAAAATGACAAGAAAAACACCTATCATGAATGCTCCAAATATATTCACTGATGGGTCAAATAATGGTACAGCAGCAGTAGTTACCCCTGATCAAACTTTTACATTTTTAGTACCCAAACAATCAGCTCAAAAGGTAGAGCTTAATGCAGTTTTACAAGCTTTTGTGATGTTTAAAGATTCTGTATTTAATTTATTTTCTGATAGTCAGTATGTAGTTAATGCTATAGTATCTCTTGAAGACGCTGGTAGGATTTCCCCTTCTTCTACTGTTTTCTCTTTGCTTTCCACTATACAAAGTCTAATCTGGGACAGAAAAGATCCATTCTTTATAGGACATATCAGGGCACATACAGGATTGCCTGGAGCCCTTAGTTTGGGCAATGATTTTGCAGATAAAACTACACATGACATACATATTTTCTCTACACTAGAAGAAGCTATAAATTTTCATAAAAAGTTCCATGTCAATGCTAATACTTTACAAAAGCATTTTAAAATAACTAAGGAACAAGCTAGACAAATAATAAAACAATGTCAAAATTGTGTGACCTTTTTACCACAAGTTAATCTTGGAGTCAATCCTAGAGGATTGATACCTAACCATATTTGGCAGATGGACGTCACACACTTGCCAGAATTTGGAAAATTAAAATATTTGCATGTTACAGTTGATACTTCTTCTGGATTTTTGATGGGCTCCCTTCATGCCGGAGAAAAAACTAAAGATGTTATAGCTCATTGCTTACAAAATTTTGCCACTGTGGGTGTTCCAAAACAGTTAAAAACAGATAATGCCCCTGGTTATACTTCTACCTCTTTTAAACAATTTTGCTCAACATTTGGCATTACTCATATAACAGGAATCCCATACAATCCACAGGGACAAGGCATAGTTGAAAGAGCTCATCAAACTATTAAAATGTACTTATTAAAGCAAAAAGAAGGAATTGGGAAGGGGTATATATTCCCCAAAGATAAACTTAAAATAACCCTTTTTACTCTAAACTTTTTAAATTTGGATTCATCAGGACTTAGTGCTGCGGAAAGGCATATGTGTCCAAAAAATGTACATAAGCCCAAGGTACTTTGGAAGGATATTCTAACAGTACAATGGAAAGGTCCTGACCCAGTAATTGTCTGGAGTCGGGGGTCTGTTTGTGTGTTTCCACAGGGAGAACAGCAGCCGATTTGGATTCCAGAGAGATTAACCAAGGTCCTGACCCAGTGATTGTCTGGAGTCGGGGGTCTGTTTATGTGTTTCCACAGGGAGAACAGCAGCCGATTTGGATTCCAGAAAGATTAACTAAAGCGATTTCTACAGACCAAACAGAAGATGATTTGGCTCAAATCCATAACAACTGATATCCAAAACTCCAGTTTGGCTATTCTTACATCTGCAACAGAACCAGGATGCTTTTTTCAATATCTATTTTATTATTGCCCTTTGCCATATCATAAAGTTCTATTTTGTTTTTTGAGCTCATACAGACCTAGGTTAATGTTTTGCTGATCAGTTCTATTTTTTGACTATAGAGTTTTTAAACATTGCAATGGAGATTTCACCTGTAAAAAGTTATAAGGCCTTTACTATAATGTTATGTGTTGTATGTATTCTATTATGTGTGCACACTTGTGTTTTGTGTTATATGTTTGAATGTACGTATGTCCATATATCATATATGATGAGCGCTCATGATAAAATGGATCCAATTTTTTTTCACGTGATTTATATGGTTTAATTTAAATTGGGTAAACAACTGTTGAGGATTGTTTTTACATGTAAACAAAAAAGAAGGTTAACAGATCTGTTTGTTTACTTTCACCTTTCCTTTTCATTGTATTTAATAATTCTCTTAAAGATAATGTAAATTGTTAAGAAAATTGTTTTCTTTTAGTGCCTTCTGTAATGTTACATAATTTTTTCTTTAGCCATTATTGCCAGAATTCCTATCTTCATCCCAGTGCTAGTGAAGTCAAAGATAAAACCAATCTACAGCTTCTACAATAGCCATCACTGAACTGCTTGCAGAACTTGCCTGGACACATTGTGAGCTCACCTGTATGCATTGTGAACTATCTGTTGGTACAGCGAATTGTGGTAGTGCTGGAGTATTTTTGCTGATGGTGTCACCGGTGGTACAATTTTTCAAAGGAGCCCTCAATTGGCTTAATGTCATGGCATTTTGCATCCTCCTCTACTAGTGATGGTCTAAAATTTGGGGGCCAACAGAGGTGAGGCAAAGAACCTCACCCCCCCACAGGTGCAAAGGCCTATCCACAAGTATGGCTGTATGCTGGACCGGTAGTCAGTGACGGGTATGATCCAATTGCAGTGGTACCAACCTAAGACAGGAGGCTGACGCCTAGAGGTCAGTTCATCCGATGACGGGTAAGGACCATATGTTGAATTGGACTGCCTAACAGGCACGGTCCCTAAGCCATATGCTTGTTGTTTAAACAGAGAGGGGGAGATGTTGAGAGCCACAGCCAAAGGGGCCCCAGC
Organism: Marmota monax; assembly: GCF_021218885.2. NCBI lineage: Eukaryota > Metazoa > Chordata > Mammalia > Rodentia > Sciuridae > Marmota > Marmota monax. The sequence continues at coordinate 2,867,293 of NW_026694490.1, read as the reverse complement.
AAACTTCCAGCTGCCAGCAAACTTCCAGCTGCTGGCTGATGATTGGCTCACAGCGGCCCCAGCAACATGTAGCTGATTGGCTCCTCGGCCCCAGCAACATCTAGCTGATTGGCTCCTCTGCGGTGATGCTCATTGGGCTGTTTCCCTGCCCTTTCAGACCACGGAGCTGCTCATTGGGGGACTTTTTTGGCTCCGCCCACGTGACCCAGCCAATCGGCCTCAAGAGAGGAGGATTGTGGGAGGTGGAGAGAAGCTTGTGTGGGAGAGAGAGGCTTGTGGAAAGCCGGTGGTGGCAGTTGAGGCTCTGAGGGTTTTTCCTGAGAGGCTATTTTGTTTGGCGTGTGTGGTTCTAAAAATAAAGTTAGTTTCTTTTGACAAGTGGCTCCTGATTGTGCCCAGCCAGACTGCGGCATTTTCTGATATTTCTTCTAATGTGTCATGAGTGGATTCTATTGTTGTAACATCTTTGTTTGTTTGGGCACTTTCTTCCTTTGTCTTTTCATGCTTTCTGTGTGTCTTCTCCACTAACAGTGCAGATCCAATGTGTTACAGTTTCTACCCTATAATCTTATTGTGTCTCTGCAGGTTTCCAATGTCTCACCTCTAAGGGTGAGATCAATATTAACAGCACTTTATGCAAACAATATACAGCCTTAAATCATAGTTCCTATTTAGACAATTACAGTTTTGTCATAATCAATAAAAATGATGTGTTCAATATAAGTAGTGTATGCAATATACTATGTAAAATGTCTACAGTTTCTACTAGTGGACAAAGACAGAAGCGGGGAGTGTGGGTGTGATGTTTATGAGGTAGGAGGAAAGAATATTGAGGTATTTGATCACATGAAGGGTGAAAGAGGAATCAAAAGAAATTGGCTTCTAACAGGAGAAAAGAGAGAAAGAGGCAACCCCATGCAAGGCTCTCACCTGCCTCTGCAATAGGATGGTGGCTATTAGCACACTTTGCAGGGATACCTCTGGTGTAACCAAGTCTGCAGGGATCTTGGTGATGGTCTTCTGGGTCTTAGCTGTTGTTCCTAGATAAAAGAGTTCACATCCATTGTTGGTGGTGGCTGTATTGTCAAATATGTAAGTACCTTGGTGTTGGGTTCCAGTCCCCGGCCAGTGTCCTAAGATGGAATCTGCCAAATCTAAAGATCGTGTTGCTGGCAGCATAGGAAACCAGAGATAGTGGTGGATGTGCCCCAAGATGAAGGCAATCACTTTCATAGATGAAGTTGAAAGTGCAGGTCGTGCAAAGGTATTGGGTGACCTTTTTGGAGAAGCAGCATTGTGGCATGCAGTACTGAGGTGGGCAACTGCCTCCAAGCCCTGTCCGTCACCCTCAGGTGGAGGCTACTACATGGGAAGGGCTATGGCAATAGCTGCAGTGTTCCATGATGGAGGCAAGCAAGGGACAGGGGGCATGCATTTGTAAATGGGGAGCTACAGCACAGTCTTATATACAGGCCAGCAGTACTCAACGCAGGTTGGTGGTCCTGTCCTGGGCCTCAAGGACTGTATTATTGTGCTTCTCAAGTTAGCTATCAATATCAGTTATTCTAATTTTATAAAATTATAACTTTTACTTCCTCAAATATAGATCTCAGTACTCATTTAGTTTTCTGTTTTCCTGAAATCTTTCCTATTTTCATCTTGTAGTCAGTTATCTGTGTGTCCCAGACTTTTCTCTTCTTTTGATTTTATGCTCTCATTTCTGAGATCTTGAATAAATTTTATTTTGAAGGGGATGGTAACAATGTTAGATTTTTTCTGCTTCTACTGGGAATTTATTTAGCAAATTGATAATTTTCATTCTTCAGATCTTTAGGAAATCAAATGTGTTTTTCACAGATGCCATGTTGTTTTATAATATTATTATGACACTATTTTCTTTCTACTCTTTAATTTAAAAAGCTACTATTATACAATCCCTGTACTACATATTATTTGGTTGTACCCACATTCTGCTTAAAATGGAGGAAATATCTTTCTTTGATCTATATTGGGGAACAAGTTAGGTTTGCCCATTTTCTGGTACGGTTTTCATTTTTCCACCCACGATTGGAAAAACATTTTTCTTCCTCCATTGAAAGGGTTTGTCATATCCTGAAAATATGTTTACTATTATCAAAAGTATTGTTTCTCTTCAGAATACATTTTACATTGCTGTTTATCAATGTGTTTCTTCTCAAGCCCAATTTCCAATAATTTTTAAAATTTTTTTTTAGTTGTTGATAGTCCTTTATTTATTTTACGTGGTGCTGAGAATTGAGCCCAGTGCCTCATACATGCCAGGCAAGTGCTCTACTGCTGAGTCACAGCCACAGCCTCCAATTTCCAATTATTTTTCTTTGAATGTATTATCTGAGATTTGGGGATGCAAGGCACGTTGCTTTGTTCTCCCTTTGGTAACACCTCAAGTGTTTTCTATGTTTTCCTCACTGAATTTTGATGGCAGAGGTCACAGGAAATAAAAAGGTGACTTCTTCAGAGACACTATGCATTAGAGTGGTGAGTTATTGATGCAGACCTTATGTAGCTAACAGAATGATCTTTCTAAAACATTGTTTTCACTATGTTGTGCCTTTTTAAATACTTACAAGATACAGTCTAATTTTCTTAGCTAGACTTTCAAAGATCACCTAAATAGAACACTGCATACCCCATTTCAGCACTTTCACTCCTCCTGCTCCTCTACTTCTAATCTCTCTGGCTAAACCTGAATTTTCAAGTCAGATTACAAAACCTACTATTACTGAAAGATCTCTATGTTTTCAAATGTATAAAACTTATTTTTCACATTCTATGCCTTGTAGGCAGTAAGCTCCATGAAAGTAGGTACTGTCCTTAAATTGCTGTCCTAATTTATTGATTCTGCTTTATTTCCAAAGTTTATGAAAAACATATTCCATGATCATTTTTATCTCAAAAGCATGACATGATGAACTTATTATTTAGCATTATTAACAAATGTTTATTAAGTCTACATAAATTGATTTGTTGGTTGATTGGATGCCTATGCCATAGACTGAGGATATTTTATGCTACATATTTATGACTATTAACATATAGCTTCTAACCATTTTTTCATCTACTATAAAAATGGACTAACATCACAATATCAAGTGGTAATTATTAAGAAAGTGCAATGAAAAAAGTATTTTAGAATATTTACATTTATCATTTCACACTCCTCTTAGAATTGATAAGTAGTATTGCTGTCTTTGAAGAGGGAAAAAAGGAAACACATTTCAACTCACATGTGGAAAAACTGTACTGAATACTATGCACTTCAGAAATATATCTGGAAATTTCTCAAGTAAAAGATGCAAATTTAAAGGCAAATCCTTTCAATTTTAAATAGTTAGAACAAAATATTTGTGTTCTATTATATTACTTTAAATTGTTTGAATTCTTTGAACACTAAACATATCTATATTCTAGTATGAGAACATAGTCACTTCCTAAAGTTTAACCTGAAAAAATTTGTTTCATTCACTGCTTTATAATATTATCTAATATGACATATATTTATGAGTAGTAGGTGCAGAAACTTATTTTTCACATAATTTGGTGGCTTTAAAATATCTAAGAATGGTGCTGAAAAATGATAAACTAATCTAAGGGAAATAATATAACCCTGATAACCTTGATGAGAGAAAGAAAATAACAGGTTAACAAAAAAAGAAAGAAAATGACTAAAAAGACCAGGGGTTAAAAACAAAGGTACAGTTGTTGCTTTAGTGTGCCAAATATAATTTTTAATAGACAAGAAAAGGATTATGGCAATATGTGGAAAATTATTTTTGCATGTGTTATGGTTTAGATATGAGGTGTCCCCTACACACTCATGTGTGAGACAATGCAAGAAAGTTTGGAGGTGAAATGATTGGGTTACAAAGGCCTTAATCTTATCAGTGCATTAATTCCTTATAAGGATTAACTGGATAGTAACTATAGGCAGGCAGGGTGTGTCTGGTAGAGGTGGGTTATTGGGGGGCATGCCTTTTGGGAATATATTTTTTCCCTGGAAAGTGAAGCTGTCTCGCTCTCTGCTTCCTGGTGCCATGACATCAGCTGATTTCTTCCCTTCAACTTTGATGTTCCATCTCACCTTAGGCCCCAAGAAATGGAATTGGACTGAGACCTCTGAAACCATGAGCTTCAAATCAAACTCTTCCTTCTCTAATTTTTCTTTTCAGGTCTTTTACTTACAGCAGGAAAAAAGCTGGCTAAAACAGCATTTGAAGGTATTAAAGTAATTTTACCCTTATACTCCACAATATCCTTAGTTTATAAATTTCATTTTGAAATAATTTCTGAAAAATTATCCACTCTCTTGGTAAACATTTTTGTTTTGTTTTGTTTTAATCTCATATGTACCCCTTTCTTAAGAGTCCACCTTTGAGGCAGATTTTTAAAAGAACTATATATTTGACATACCCTATAAACTTGACTTTGTGTTTAAAATCAACCTCATTCTTTGAAAGTAAAAGTTTGAGTAAGGAAAGGAGTAATTATAATCATCTACATTCCAAATTCTTAAATTGTCTGTCTAGGATTTTAAAATTACTAATGCATGACTTTTCCAGATTTCTACAAGTTTTGTCATTTATTTTCTACATGGATTCAAAAAGTCTTGGCGTGTTGTTTTCTATGTCTCACTTGTAAATATAATCCAAGAAGAGAGTGCAACTTTAACTTAGATATATTAAGTCTATATGGCTAGACTTACTTTTGTATTCCACAAAAGGAAATTTCTAATTATCCAATATAGATTTTGTTTTTGAGAATAGTGTCACTTCCACTATTTATTAGCTCCCTTCTTGCTACCTGTATGTTCTTTAGTAAGTTATTTAACATCTCTGATTCTGTTTCCACACAAGTAAAATGGGACTCACCAATGACTCTGTGCCTCTGTGCCTCAACTTCATATTGCCTCAGTAGAAAAACCAATTGAAACTGCTTTAAGCAATGCAGTACTAATTTATTCAGCATAATGTTACTTTAATCTGTATAGGAAGTTATCAGTCACTCAGAAGTTGTGAGCAAGTACCTTACTGACCTCCTAAATTTATGCCCAGTGTACATATGTCCATCAGATTTTCTTTGTTCTTATTGGTGGAATATAAATAATTTATATAGGAAACTGTTTTAATGTTGAGGCATCAAATGAAAGTTAATATGGTAGTATATCATTGAAATGTCCACATGTTCACATATACAATATATGCATATATGTGTATATGGATATGCAGTATATATATATATATATATATATATATATATATATATGCCATATATATATATATATATATATATATATATATACACACCTTAAGTCCATTGAACAGGTTGTTCCCTTTGCAAATGATACTCTTCTTCTTGAATAATTATATCACCTTCTTCAAATCTTTGCTCAAATGTTATATTCTCAAAGAGATGTGTTCATACTTCTCTACATCGTGGTATTATTTGTAATGCTTTTCTGAGCTACTGCCTTCTTCTTTCCATGACCTTTATTCTTTTCTCACATACTACTTTTACCAGTTTTTACCTGTTATCTACTACTTCTATTATGCTACTGCTATTGTGAGTGGGATTTTGGATCTTTTTTAATGTACTATTTCCCATATGACTATAGTTGAAATATAAAAAACTTGTTGATTTTTAAAATTTATCTTTCCACCTTTCTTGCTTGTTCAATTATTCAATTATTTGTTCTGAAAATGTATCTATAGATTTTCTAGGAATGTTTATATAAACAATCATGATATTTGCAAATAGTAATTTAGTTCTTAATTTTTAACTGATTTATCTATCATTTATTTTCTCTAATAATAAATATTATCTCACTTTTTTACCCAGTCACTTGGGGTACTGAAATACCTGTGTAACCAACACCTTTCTCAATAGTTCAAAGCATTTGTTTAATCAGTTTTATTACAAGATCCTTATAACCATATTTAAGGTGTTATTTACAATGACACAAACTATTTTATGCTTCTGGTGATCAATTTTTAAGTTGAAAGATTTTCACACATAATTTCCTTGATAAAATGGTGGACATCCAATATATCTATTTAAGGAATAAAAATATTGAACTGAATTATAGTGCTTTGAATTTTCATATGGAAACTGCCTTAACAGGTGTTTAAAGTGATCTATAATAATGGACCAATCAGTATATTGATAGCAGACAACACACAGTAAAAAAACACAAACCCACAACATGAACCTAATCTTTTACTTATGAACCAAATTAGTTTACATTACATGGTGTAATGTAATGGCATATGGAGCAAGGATAGATGAGGATCATAGTTGCATTAGAATAAAAAAGAGATCAAGCAAGTACAGGATAAACTTTAAAATAATTGATTGATTATAAATAAATATTTGTATATCTCAATATATGATAAGTGTTGTAGCATTATTGCAGATACAGTTATTGCCCTGAAGGAGTTTGTCATGTAAATGATTCAAAGAAACTTAATATCTGAGTAATTAAATCAATTTGATGTATTATTATAAGAATTGTGGGATCTGGAAATTATTATGGAAATATATGGGATCATTAATAAGAGACTGCCCTACAACATTGCTTCTGGTGATCAAAGGAAATTAAGTAGAAAGAAATATAATTACTTGGGTTGTTCAAATTCATAGATAGGGCTGCCTCATCTTCATATATGTCAACTTGCAAACGAGTGTAAAGTTCACACATTTTCTTATAATCAAGCTCTACTTCTGTGAGGTAGCTAGGATGTGATTGGATTAGAAACGAGCCATTCATCATCAGTGGTTTTGTCAGGTAATGACCATTGCTATCATATTCTTTCCCTGAGGCTTGGACATTTTATACTTTCTTAATCCTAGTTACTTCACTATTTATGCAAAAATGATGTGAAATAAAAGTTGTTTATCATGTTATGAATGACATGTTCATTTTTAAAACATACATATTTAAATTTAGGTAGGTAGGTAGAAAATGGATGGGGAAAGAAACAGGCAGATCATATAATTCAACAAAATTGTGACCAGAAATTTGTTGATTAATATTAAAAGTGAATTGAAGTGTGGAAATGTACATATAGAAACAGATACACCTATGCCACTAAATTATTGATATGAATTTCTTCACCAATATTTAAACAGGGAGAAAGCCTTTTTAAAAGTGGAGCAAAAACTTAAAGATATTTTGAATCAATATGAGAACAGAATGTTTTTATTCTTCTTTTATTTTCATTCTTCAGAAGTTTTAAAATAAGTCAGTGTTGGGAGCCACACTTTTATCTGACCTTTCTAAAACATGCAAAATATTTTCATACTAACCACTTATACTTTATATCATATTTTATTGCTATTCATGACAATACTTTAAATCAGATAATTAAATCAATGAAATTGCTAATCAAGCTTAAGAATGATCCTAACTCCCTTTTGCAAAATATGCATTTCAGTGGTTGGTAACATGGGTAAAAATGAAATTACTTTCTACTGGGAACTAGTGAATATGATTTATAGAAGTGATGAAGAGTGATTATTAATATAGCAAAAGGTTTAGTGACAGTTGACTAAGATCATTTTCCATACATGATTTCTGTAGAGAAAAAAATGTTAAAATCATCTATAACTCCAACTATTTGCACTTTTCTCTTGCCCATGACCCATGCAGGCAATGGAATTTGAGTCTCATCTGTGTGAATCAGGTTTGCTGCAAAAATAAGCTAAGAAAAAGAAAGAAAGAAAGAAATAAGAAAGAAAGAAAGAAAGGAAGGAAGGAAGGAAGGAAGGAAGGAAGAAATAAATTTTGAAAATCCAGGGCAGAATGGCTGTATGACTTTAGGGGTCCAGCATCCACAATGGAAAGAAAACAAATGAGCCCATCTTGGGTTTATACAAGGGAACTTCAATGGTTTTATACAGAATGTTCCTTACCAAATAAGGCAGGAAGTGGGATGTCCAGGCACATTGGGTCACGCCCAATTCTAGGTGCTATGAGAGCAGCCTTCCTAGCAGAGTGAAGACTGAAGTCACATGCATTGCATAATTCATTAAGTTGGAGGGGCAACAAAATAGCATGCAATGTCAGACCAAAATCTCCTTGGCTCAAGGCCAAGTGAAGATACTAACTCATGAGTGACTTTCCATACTTTACTGTATTTCCCTCTAATCTTTTCTCTTTACATGTAGTCCAATATTTATTTTGGCCTTCAAAACTGAAATATCATCAGTATCTACAAAAATGTATTAAATACATATTGCCAGGAGATAAATAAAATAATACATGAAATGTTTCATAAAACAGTAGCAACAACACTGCAATTTACTAACATTGCAATCCTTATTTTATAGTTGATGATTGAAGAGTCAAGTAATTTCTCTAGGGTTACAGTTCATTAAGGAGGATTGAATACAGGGATTAAACACTATGTGTGTAATTTTATCCATAATTTTTTATATATACTTGCTGAATTTTAGCTTCCTTTTTTATGTTTGGTACCAGGGATTGAACCCAGAGATTGAACTCAAAGATGCTTAACCACTGAGACATAACCTTAGCCCTTTTATGTATTTTAATTACAGGTGGAATCTCACAGAATTGCTTAGGGCCTCACTTATTGCTGAGGCTAGCTTTCAACTCATGATCCTTCTTCTTCAGCCTCCTGAACCACTGGGATTACAGGTGTGCAGTCACTGTTCCTGGTTTTATTTTTTACACAAAAAAATGATCATGAATTTTTGCATTTTATTAAATATATGCTTACTCCTACATTTATCATATAAAGTAGTCTGATTTATATCACATTTTTCCATCAGTGTTTTTTATGGCATAGATGCAAGGTGTCCCCCAAGAGCTCATGTATGAGATAATGCAAGGAGGTTTGGAGGATAAATTATGTGGTCATAGTCTTAACCTAATCAGTAAATCAGTCCCTGTCACTGATTTGATTAAGGTTTTGGTAACCCAATCATTTATCCTCTAAAGCTGCTTACATTGACTCTTACATGAACTTTTAGTTCATACATGAACTTTACCTACATCCAAGCCACAACAATAACCTGCATACATAGTTATTATTTTAAAAAATTCAAAATTATATTCCTATGCCTGCTCAGTGTTATGTTGTTGTAGAAGTCAAATCTCTATATCACAAAACAAGCATAGAAATAAAGACCATTAAACATTATTTCAGGTAGGTTATGGTTTTTTGAAGTGAATTTTAACATTTTAAAAATGTCTTTAACATTTTAAAAATTTTAAACATTTTTATTTAGCATGATTACAGTTAGTGTAAATTTTATCTCAATTCTGTTTATTAGATATTATTTGATGGTGATAATTTGTTTATCTATGTCTTCATATTTATTTATTTATTTAAAAAATTAGAGCTATAGATGAGCAGAATATCTTTATTTTATTGGTTAATTGTTATGCTGAGGATTGAACCCAGTGCCTCATGCATGTTAGGCAAGCACTTTGCCACTGAGCTACAGTCCCAAACCTTCATATTTATTTTAATTGGTAATATAGTGCATCTTTCAAGAGCTGCTATGTACTGGTTAAAAACTGTTTAATATAGTTATATCAGTCAGAAAGGAAATAAAAAGATATTAAGTATTAAAAATAAAATTCTACCCGTCACAGTAGTGTGCACCTATAATCCCAGTATAGTTCAGGAGGCTGAAGCAAGAGGATATCAAGTTCAAATCCAGCCTCGGCAATTTAGGGAGGCCCAAAGCAAGATCTTGTCTCAAAACAAAAAGATAAAAAGAAATGGAGATGTATCTTAGTTTTTAAGTGCCTCTGAGTTCAATTCCTGGTACCCCCCCAGAAAAAGAGTAAAATTCCTTGAATAATTGTTTAATTAAATATATTATTAATTATAATATATAATTATCAACAATTCCTTTAATGATGAGTATAAATATTCTATTTTAATAGAATAAATAAAAATTTATTAATGGTCTTCAACTGTTTTTCATTATGAGTCTGAAAACTAATCTTCATTACATAGACATAAGAAAAGTTGTTTCCAAATTGATATGATCCACATATTCACAATTAGAGTGTATGAACAACTATATATATTTGAATGTGTAAATCTTTGAGAAAACATGCAAAACATTCAATTTTGAATTGCAAAGTTCATGTATTTGCAAATTTGTTAAAGAAAGAAATATACAATTGCTGATTCAACCATCAAAGAACAATTCTGTATTGTTGAACCTAATGTATACTTCTAATAGAATAAAATATGAGCCGTATTAATGAAGTTGAAAAGCAGAAAACTTCTAATTCATTTGGAAATTAGAAGTGCTAGATAGGAAGCTTGGAGAATAGGATAAAATCACCAAGATTACATGTCATATATTATACAAGATGCTCTTTTAAAACAAATTAACATTTTACAATCAAAGAAATGATTCTTCTTGAGAGAATTAGGATAATATGGTGAACTATTTCCTTAATTTAAAAATTATGATGTGATTAATTGTATATAGGAATTTTATTTTATCTAGTCCATATTTCATATTTAAATGGAATATGCAGTTTTATATGATTTTTGAATTTTAAATACTGATTTGTTAAACTATATTGAAGTTCAAACAACAAAATTGAGAAATATATAAATGAATATCAGATAACTCATCACTAACATGGTTACCGTCCTAATATTTGGAATTATGCATAGATCTGAGGAAAAATTTATGCCTAATTACAGTACAATGTTTTTATTATTTTTTTTATTGCAGTTACTCAAATTTTAGTTCTTCAAAGTTTACATTTTCATCTCTATAAACTCCTTGTAATGTTTCCAAGGATAATTGATAGCATGATGAAAAAAAAAGAAAAAAAATCTGGAAATTTTGTCATTAAAAAATACTAGCTTTTTTGTTTCTAATTTTTGGGAATTTTATTTTAATATTTTTATGCATTGGTAAATATCTGAATCCTTTTTTCTAGCTATTTTGAAACATATTATAATTTTTTGTAGTTTAAAGTTACCCTATTGTACTTTAGAAAAGTGTAATTCATTTCCCTTTTTAACTGACCTTTAGTCCATATTACCTCTGTCTAACCCCATTTCCGCTACTCTTCTTAGTCTCTGGTGACCACTCTTCTACTCTTATCTGCCAGGAGATCAATATTTTTACAAACTATGATTGAGAGAGAACATGCTGCACTTGTCATCTGTGCCAGGCTTACAAAATATTATTTTTTTTAGTAGTAGTTCACTTCAAAACTGTGAACTTAACAGTGAAAAGCCATCTCTTATGCTGTACAATGTTACCATGCAATTTGAAAGGACTTTCAAGTCTACAATTTACTATTGCTCTTAATGATTCTTTTTAAATGTCTAGAAAATGATTTCAGAATTGGAACAAGTGCTATCAAATTCTTAAGCCACTCAATTGACACACATATTTGTATGTATTTCCTCCCAACAATATACCCATCACTTGTGTTCAATTTCTCCAAAAGAGCCAAGCAATTGGTAGGTGTAAGTGCTTAACCATCACTCCAACTGCTACAACTGGACCATCCATAAAGAAAAATAAACAGACAATTTGTGCATCACCTGTATTTATACCATATATTATAAAAATGGAATCTTATATCTTTTCAATATTTTAAGTTTTAAGAATGCTAACAGAAATCTAAAATTCAGTACTTTCTCCCACAAAATTAAAAAAAAAAAAACAGGGTACAAACAGAGAAATCAAAAATGTGCTCCATTTGTGTATAAGGAATCAAAGAGCATTCTGCTGTTATGTATAACTGATTAGAACAAATAAATTAATTAAAAAATAATAATAACAAAAAAATACAAATTGGATTAAAGCAGCAGACCACACAAAATATATCTGTTCCACCTGCATGAAGAAGTTGAGCAGTTTTGGAGGCTGAGGCAGGAGGATTGCAGGTTTGAAGCCAGCCTCAGCAACTGACTGAGACTATAAACAACCTATTGAGACCCTGTCTCTAAATAAAAAAAAAATTAAAAAGGCTGGGGATATGGTTCAGTGATTAAGCACCCCTGGGGTCAATTCCTGGTACAAGGAAAAGGAAGTTGTTGTATGATAATATGATTAAAATGAAATCACAGTGAAAGTTACAAAAATCAATAGAATAGGTTCTCACATCTAACAAGAGATTGTAGCACTAAGTAAGAACTTGATACAATGGAACTGCAATCTAAAAACAGATTATAAATCTAGTATGTTTAAACTGATGAAGGACTAAAGAAGATTTAGAAATCACAAGCAAACAAAAAGTAAGAAGGAAAAAAATGCAGTGTTTTCCCAATAATCAAACCATGCATGAAATAGAAATTCAGAGGAAGAACTAATAATTGAACTTTATTTTGGAAAAATTATGGTAACTACTGGGGGAAGTTAGAATCAAATCAAGGAAGGTGAATACTACATTCAAAACTGCAGGCTTATATAAATGTCAAATTAAGATCAATTCTGTACAAGGAAGTCTCTCGATATTTCTTTCTCAAAATGAGATAATGTAGTATTCAACAGTAAAGAGTAAAGCAGTAATATGTCAGTAAAGGTTATCATCCAGCTAATCGCATAATTAATGAAACACCTTTTTAATATCCAGATGCATCAGATCCCTAATACTTCTTTGTGAATAGTTTGTTATTTTGGAGCATGTATCAAAAAGAAAACCTTACATTCTAATCTATCAAATCAAACTTCTGACATATGAGAGTCCCATAGTGCGCAATAAGGACAGACAAGAAAATATGTGCACCAGGTAACTTGTTATTTCTCACACCTCATCTAACTTATATCCCACTTATCCCAAAGCATTAGGAAAAAGTATCCAGAAACCAAAATCAAACTTTACTCAAAAGATTATAAGGGTTAATGAATATGAACAGAAAACAAGAAATTGGCAAGCATTTGTAGAAAGTCAACACCATGAGAGAGTATTCTAACCTTGATTTAAAAAAAATAAGAATTAACATGCAGGAAGTAGAGTTAGAGGAACTGGAAGAAAGCTTAGAATAAGTATAGCTTATATTCATAGAAAAATTCAGGAACATATTGTATTCACATAAGAAGGCTACTATGAAATAAAATATAAAAACTATAAAAATTAGAAATACAATTGATGAGATTAAAAAAAAAAACCTCAATAGATGTTGATGAATAAAAGATGTTAACATTATCTAGAAAACAGAACAGAAGTGTTCTCCCAGAACATACTACAAAAGGACAAATTTAGTAAGAAATCAGGAAAACTCCTATTCTGAAGTAAGAATTCTGTAAACAAAGTATGAAAAGGAGAAAAATTTAAAATAACAGCTGGCAATTTGCCATTCTATGGACATGCAGAAGTCAGTTTACTTTCACTCATTTCTCATGTCAAGTTCACCAATGAATCTCCTGTCCTATTTCCCTCTAGCAACCAGAGTGAATTGATTAAGTGTAAAAAAAAAAAAATTGATCCTTGATTAAACCATCCCATGCTTCCCATTCTATGTCGGAAGAAATAATCTAATTCCAAACCTCCAATTAATATACTCTTCCTTTCCTTATTACACAACCATTGTATACTAACATTTTGTTATTTCTTAGAAACCCTCAAGATACTTCCAGTCTCTATGTCCACTCTCTGTTCCTCTTGCCTGGAATGCTCTTCCTAACTTATGCAAGATTTTCAAAAATATTCTTCCTAGTCATTTTTCAAACTAATATCATATACAATCTTCTCAGGGACACATACATTTATTGTAGTAATTGTTTAACTCCTCTGGCTCTTCTTCACCATAGCTCACTGTGTATTTTTTATTAACTTATCAGGATGTACAATTTAAATATTTTAAATGATTATTGTCATGTAGATGGGGGAATAAAATTTCTAGGAAAATAGTGGTGTTTTATATCTGATTCCTAATTCTGTATTGTATCTCCAGCATTTATCATAGAGCCTAGAGTAGCATGATATAAGTATTCAGTATATTTGTTAAATGAATAAATGAATTACACCATTTGGAAAAGCACATTAAGAATCCAAAACAACTCATTAAAAGTGATGTGTGCCTTTATTTACAAAGTTAGTTATGGTGGTATTTTATAATTCAAAGGATAAATAGAGCATATTTAAAAGTAAGACAGCACATTAACCATGAGTTGGAAAAATATGACTGAAAAATTTTCAGAACTCTGAAGTCTAATCCAACACCTACAGAAACTAGGTTTCTGATGAATAAAGAAAATGAATGCTGAATTTCAGTGAAATTGGTTTTGCAAACAATTCCATATCCCCCATTCTCCAGTATGGTGACTGTGGCCACGGGAATAGTGGCTTATATTCCAGATGTGGCTGGCTGAAGACAGGAAGCTAACAGATAATCCGTTCTTACAATACTGTTGTCACATGGTTTGACCTGTCTGGTGGTTACCTGAAGGATCATCAGAGAATCTAACATTCATTTTACCTTTGTCTCAGATATACAGTTAATTTATAAGTAGTGGAGGTATCTGTCAATATATTTTTATTACCTTTATTTTATTCATTTATTTTTTATATGGGTGCTGAGGATTGAACCCAGCACCTTGCACATGCTACGTGAATGCTCTACCACTGAGCCACAACCCCAGCCCCTGTCAACATGTTTAAAAACTTTATTAACCCATAATCACCAGGACAATAAGCTGCATATGAAGCAAAAAGAAGATAGTGTAAAATTCATGCTATAGACCAGACACATGGTTAGAAATTACCTAAGAAGACCCTAGGCTTATATCTGTGGAAAAGCTGTGAAATCTGCATATGTAGATGAAAGCCAAGCAAAGTTGTGATAACTATTTAGTGGTGAAGAAAAGTTCTAGCTCAGAACAAAGCCACAAAGAGTGAGTGAGTGTGTCTACACACACACACACACACACACATAAAATCACTGGTCAACTGCTAACACAAAACAGATTCTAGTATATATGCACAACAATGAGTAATGTTTGAAAAAGTAATTTGGAAAAGTCAGTTCCAAATGGATAACTGCAGGCCTCAAAATTCAAGAATAGCAAACCCTATGGAAAGAGAGATTCAATTTCCAGAATACACTTTAAAATGCCTCAATTTAAGATAAAAATTTTAACACATTGGAGGGAAAACATGATTCATCCACAGGAAAAAAATAGAAAATAGTCCAAGCCATAACAAAACAAGTTTAGCAAACTTAAAAGGAAAGAAATCATACCAAGTATATTTTCTGATCATAATGAAAATAAATTAGGAATAAGTGGCATTTGCATCAAAATGATAGATCACTTTGGGTAGTATGTACACTTTCATATTATTTTACCAATGCACTAGCATGGGAAATATTTCCATTTATATGTGCCTTCTTTAACACCTTAAATTCCTTAAACATATTTTTTCATCAATGTTTTATAGTTTTAAGACCATTATTTTTTATCCCCTTTGTTATGTTTATTCCAAAGTATTTTTGATATTAAATAAAAATCAATTTAAAATTAATAAAATATTTAAAGACCTGAAATTAAAGAAAACATAGAGAAAAATATTTAAGACATTGGTCTTGGCAAATGATTATATTAATATGACACCAAAAGCACTAAAACTAAGCAAAAATAGATAATTGGGACTACATCAAACTAAAAATTTTCTGTAAAGCAAAGAAAATAATACACTGAAAAAGTAATCCATGGAATGCAAGAAAACTTTTGTAAGCCATGTATCTGATAATGGGTTAATACCCACATATATGAGGATTTTAAAGCCAGATTTAAAAGTACTTAAATGCCTTAAACATACATTTCTCCAAAGAAGATATATAAATAGCCAACACTATATAAAAAATTGCTCCAAATAAGTAATTATCCAGGAAATGCATATTAAAAGCACAGTGATATATCACCTCACACCTATTATAATGGCTGTAAAAAAAAAAAAAAAACATAAGACAAGAAGTGTTGATGAGGTTGTGTATAAAATGGAACCCTTGTCCTTTGGTGGTTGGAATGCAAAATATTACAGTCACTGTGGTAAAGAGGACTGAGTTTTCTCAGAATTTGAAAGTACAAATACCATATGACTCATCTGTCCAACTTCTGGATATTTATCCAAAACAATTGAAATTGGGATCATAAAAATATATCTGCATTCTTGCTGGGCATGGTGGTGCACACCTGTGATCCCAGAGGTTCAGGAGACTGGAGCACAAGGATCATGAGTTCAAAGCCACCGTCAGCAAAAGTAAGACATTAAGCAACTCAGTGTGACCCTTTCTCTAAATAAAATTCAAAATAGGGCTGGGAATGTGGCTTAGTGGTAGAGTGCCCCTGAGTTCAATCCCTAATAATACCCCTCCCCACAAAAAAGGTATCTGCATTTCTATGTTCATTGCAGCTCTATTCACCATAACCAACTTTTGGAAAAAATTTAAATGCCAGTTTGCAGGTGAATTGATAAAATGGATTATAACAAAATATTACTTAGTTTTAAAAGAACGGAATCTTGCAATATTCAACAACATAGATTAACTTCATTGAAATTACACTAAATGAACTAAACCATTTATGAAATGATAAATACTTAAATACTATATGATTCCACATGCAATGTTTTACTTAGACATGAGGTTGCTAAGTGTAACCCATATAAATAAAAATGGAATGATGGTTTCTTAGTACCAGGGGAAATGGGTTCTTTTTTTTTTCTTTTTGTGTTTCTTTTTTTTAATTTTTTAATTTTTTTTTACTTTATTTTTATTGGTTGTTCAAAACATTACAAAACTCTTGACATATCATATTTCATACATTAGATTCAAGTGGGTTATGAACTCCCATTTTTACCCCATATACAGATTGCAGAATCACATCGGTTACACATCCACATTTTTACATAATGCCATATTAGTAACTGTTGTATTCTACTACATTTCGTATCCTCTACTATCCCCACTCCCCTCCCCTCCCATCTTCTTTCTCTACCCCATCTTCTGTAATTCATTTCTCTCCTTGTTTTTTTTTCCCATTCCCCTCATAACCTCTTATATGTAATTTTGTATAACAATGAGGGTCTCCCTCCATTTGCATGCAATTTCCCTTTTCTCTACCTTTCCCTACCACCTCATGTCTCTGTTTAATGTTAATCTCTTCCTCCTGCTTTTCCTTCCTGCTCTGTTCTTAGTTGCTCTCATTATATCAAAGAAGACATTTGGTATTTGTTTTTTAGGGATTGGCTAGCTTCACTTAGCATAATCTGCTCTAGTGCCATCCATTTCCCTGCAAATTCCATGATTTTGTCATTCTTTAGTGCTGCATAATACTCCACTGTGTATAAATGCCATATTTTTTTATCCATTCGTCTATTGAAGGGCATCTAGGTTGGCTCCACAGTCTTGCTATTGTGAATTGTGCTGCTATGAACATCGATGTAGCAGTGTCCCTGTAGCATGCTCTTTTTAGGTCTTTAGGGAATAGACCAAGAAGGGGAATAGCTGGGTCAAATGGTGGCTCCATTCCCAGCTTTCCAAGAAATCTCCATACTGCTTTCCAAATTGGCTGCACCAATCTGCAGTCCCACCAGCAATGTACAAGTGTACCCTTTTCCCCACATCCTCGCCAGCACTTGTTGTTGTTTGACTTCATAATGGCTGCCAATCTTACTGGAGTGAGATGGTATCTTAGGGTGGTTTTGATTTGCAATTCTCTGACTGCTAGAGATGGTGAGTATTTTTTCATGTACTTGTTGATTGATTGTATGTCCTCCTCTGAGAAGTGTCTGTTCAGTTCCTTGGCCCATTTGTTGATTGGGTTATTTGTTTTCTTATTGTCTAATTTTTTGAGTTCTTTGTATACTCTAGATATTAGGGCTCTACCTGAAGTATGAGGAGTAAAAATTTGTTCCCAGGATGTGGGCTCCCTATTTACTTCTCTTATTGTTTCTCTTGCTGAGAAAAAAACTTTTTAGTTTAAGTAAGTCCCATTTGTTTATTCTTGTTATTAACTCTTGTGCTATGGGTGTCCTATTAAGGAATTTGGAGCCCGACCCCACAATATGTAGATCAGAGGCAACTTTTTCTTCTATCAGACGCAGAGTCTCTGATTTGATATCAAGCTCCTTGATCCATTTTGAGTTAACTTTTGTGCATGGCGAGAGGAGGGGATTCAGTTTCATTTTGTTGCATATGGATTTCCAGTTTTCCCAGCACCATTTGTTGAAGATGCTATCCTTCCTCCATTGCATGCTTTTAGCCCCTTTATCAAATATAAGATAGTTGTAACTTTGTGGATTAGTCTCTGTGTCCTCTATTCTGTACCATTGGTCCACCCGCCTGTTTTGGTACCAGTACCATGCTGTTTTTGTTACTATTGGTCTGTAATATTGTTTGAAATCTGGTATCGCTATACCGCCTGATTCACACTTCCTGCTTAGAGTTGCTTGAGACAGCAAATTCAAACATTGAAAGAACACATTAAAAATGAATTACATAAACAGATAAAAGAAGAAATTAAGCATCTTTATCAGGAGATAGAGATTATAAAAAAAATCAAACAATAATTCTAGAAATGAAGGAAAGTATAAACCAAATTAAATACTCAAATGAGAGTATCACTAACAGAGTGGAGCAAGTAGAAGCCAGAACGTCAGATAATGAAGAGAAAAAATATCATCTTGAAAAGAGTCGAGCTAACTCAGAAAGGCTGGTAAAAAATCACGAGAAAAACATCCAAGAGATATGGGATAACATAAAAAAAACAAACTTAAGAGTCATTGGGTTAGAGGAAGGTATAGAGGTTCAAACCAAGGGAATGAGCAACCTGCTGAATGATATAATTATAGAAAACTTTCCAGAAATAAAAAAAGGAAACAGATATACAAATTGTAGATGCATACAGGACACCGAGCACACAAAATCACAGTAGACCAACGCCAAGACACATTGTTATGAAAATATCCAATATACAGAACAAAGAGAAAATATTAAAAGCTACAAGAGAAAGGAGGCAGATTACATTCAGGGGTAAACCAATAAGGTTAACAACGGATTTTTCATCACAGACGCTGAAAGCGAGAAGATCCTGGAACAACGTATTTCAAACACTGAAAGACAATGGATGCCAACCAAGAATTTTGTATCCAGCAAAATTAAGCTTCAGGTACGACAACGAAAAAAAAATCTTTCATGATAAACAAAAGTTAAAAGAATTTGCAGCCTGAAAACCAGCATTGCAAAGCATCTTGAGCAAAACACTACATAAGGAAGAAATGAAAAACAATAACCAAAACCATTATTGGGAAGTGCCTCAGTAAAGACAGAGGGCAGGGGGAAAGCTAATCATGGAGAAACAAACTAAATTAAACAAAAAGATAAATAATCAAACATGGCTGGAAGTGCAAACCATCTATCAATAGTAACTCTAAACGATAATGGCCTAAACTTTCCAATAAAGCGACATAGGCTGGTAACATGGATTAAAAAAAACAAATCCAACAATATGCTTCCTCCAGGAGATACATCTGATTGGAAAAGACATACACAGGCTGAAGGTGAAAGGTTGGGAAAAAATATACCACGCACACGGTCCTCGTAAGCAAGCAGGGGTGGCCATCCTCATATTGAATAAAATAGACTTCAAGACTAAGTTAATCAAAAGGGATAAGGAAGGACATTATATACTGTTAAAAGGAACCATTCACCAACAAGACATAACAATTATCAATATTTATGCACCAAATAATGGTGCTGCGACGTTCATAAAACAAATTCTCCTCAAGTTCAAGAATCAAATAGACCACAACACAATAATTATGGGTGACTTCCACACACCACTCTCACCATTGGACAGATCCTCCAAACAAAAGTTGAATAAAGAAACTATAGAACTCAATATCACAATCAATAACCTAGACTTAACTGACATATATAGAATATATCAACCATCATTAAGTGGGTATACTTTTTTTCTCAGCAGCACATGGATCCTTCTCAAAAATAGACCATATATTATGCCATAGGGCAACCCTCAGTAAATATAAAGGGGTGGAGATAGTACCATGCATTTTATCTGATCATAATGGAATGAAACTGGAAATCAATGATAAAAGAAGGAAGGAAAAATCCTACATCACATGGAAAATGAACAATATGTTACTGAATGATCAATGGGTTACAAAAGACATAAAGGAAGAAATCAAAAAATTCTTAGAGATAAATGAAAATACAGACACAACATATCGGAATCTATGGGACACAATGAAAGCAGTTTTAAGAGGGAAATTCATCGCCTGGAGGTCATTCCTCAAAAAAAGAAAAAAAAAAAACAAATAAATGAGCTCACACTTCATTTCAAAGCCCTAGAAAAGGAAGAGCAAAACAACAGCAAATGAAGCAGAAGGCAAGAAATAATTAAAATCAGAGCGGAAATAAATGAAATGGAAACAAAAGAAACTATTGAAAAAATTGACAAAACTAAAAGTTGGTTCTTCGAAAAAATAAATAATATCATCAGACCCTTAGCCATGCTAACGAAGAGAAGAAGAGTGAGAACTCAAATTACTAACATACGGGATGAAAAAGGCAACATCACAACAGATACTACAGAAATACAGAAGATAATTAGTAATTATTTTGAAACCCCATATTCCAATAAAATAGAAGATAGTGAAGACATCGATAAATTTCTTAAGTCATATGATTTGCCCAGACTGAGTCAGGAGGATACACACAATTTGAACAGACCAATATCAATGGATGATATAGAAGAAGCAATCAAAAGACTACCAACCAAGAAAAGCCCAGGACCGGATGGGTATACAGCAGAGTTTTACAAAACCTTTAAAGAAGAATTAATACCAATACTTTTCAAGTTATTTCAGGAAATAGAAAAAGAGGGAGCTCTTCCAATTTCATTCTATGAGGGCAACATCTCCCTGATTCCGAAACCAGACAAAGACACCTCAAAGAAAGAAAACTACAGACCAATATCTCTAATGAACCTAGATGCAAAAATCCTCAATAAAATTCTGGCAAATCGGATGCAAAAACACATCAAAAAATTGTGCACCATGATCAAGTAGGATTCATCCCTGGGATGCAAGGATGGTTCAATATATGGAAATCAATAAATATTATTCACCACATCAATAGACTTAAAGATAAGAACCATATGATCATCTCGATAGATGCAGAAAAAGCATTCGACAAAGTACAGCATCCCTTTATGTTCAAAACACTAGAAAAACTAGGGATAACAGAAACTTACAACAACATTGTAAAAGCTATCTATGCTAAGCCTCAGGCTAGCATCATTCTGAATGGAGAAAAATTGAAGGCATTCCTTCTAAAATCTGGAACAAGACAGGGATGCCCTCTATCACCACTTCTATTCAATATAGTTCTCGAAACACTGGCCAGAGCAATTAGACCGACGAAAGAAATTAAAGGCATAAAAATAGGAAAAGAAGAACTTAAATTATCACTATTTGCGGCGACATGATTCTATACCTAGAAGACCCAAAATGGTCTACAAAAACTACTAGAACTAATAAATGAATTCAGCAAATTGGCAGGATATAAAATCAACATGCATGAATCAAAGGCATTTCTGTATATCAGCGACAAAATTTCTGAAATGGAAATGAGGAAAACCACCCCATTCACAACATCCTCAAAAAAAATAAAATACTTGGGAATCAACCTAACAAAAGAGGTGAAAGATTTATACAATGAAAACTACAGAACCCTAAAGAGAGAAATAGAAGAAGATCTTAGAAGATGGAAAAATATACCCTCTTCATGGATAGGCAGAACTAACATCATCAAAATGGCGATATTACCAAAAGTTCTCTATAGGTTTAAAGCAATGCCAATCAAAATCCCAATGGCATTTCTTGTAGAAATAGAAAAAGCAATCATGAAATTCATATGGAAAAATAAAAGACCCAGAATAGCAAAAGCAATTCTTTTTTTTCTTTTTGGTGCAGGAATTAAACCCATTTCCTTGTGCATGTGAGGAAGCAAGCATTTGACCAAATGAGTCATATCCCCATATCCTACCAGGGGAAATTGAAATGAGTATAAAATTTATTATACAATATTAATAAATTCTGTATATCTATGTTATGATATTATGTCTATAGATACTTATGCTATTTTTTACACTTAAAATATTTTAGGAATTTGATCTTGTGTAAATTATTCTTTCCACAATAAATATATACTCATGGATGCTAAAAAATGCAGGCAAGTGACACATATACTTCTTATCAGTAATTTATTTTGATGTAAATGAATTATACTCTGAAATCAAAGGGCAGAAATAGGTAGCATGGAGGTTTTCAACCACAATCAAAATATATTTTGTCTACTGTAATAAATGTTTTTAATATTAAAAAATGTAATAGATAAAAAGTTAAATGAAAATGAAGAAATTCCATCTGTCTAAGGTATTACTTGAGTTCTTTATTTGACCATTTTTCTGATGCCTCTAGGTCCTCCTGAATATTTAGGCTGTCCTGCATTGTTTGTACTCCTTTTCTTCCTTGCTTTTTCATGCTGCTCATTTTACTTCTTGTTCTGTTTGACTGCTGAGTTACTGTTTACTCCTATAAATTTATTTGATGCTTGGGAGGAAAGGTATTAGAAGGGAAGGGAAGAAGTCACTGTCGCCACCGGTTTCAATGGAGTTATCTCCTCCGCAGTATTCTGGTGACGTCAGTTCTCTGCCATGGTGGTACCCCATGCAAATGGCGACAGTTCATTCCCTTTGCCAGGTGACCAATGCAATGGGTGGGTCCTGACTGGCTCTCTCAAGCCCTGTTTCAATCCTGTGGCCACTGCCTATGAAGGCTCGGTTGGCATTAACCTCCGTAGCTTCAGAAGGGCTGACCAGTTGTTTCAGCGGGATCATTTAGTGCTGAGTCACAGCAGTTTGTCTGCGAGAAGCAGGCAAACGGGAGCTTGAATTCAGCTGATCCGGGCTCGGTGTGTGTTCTGAGAGGCCCAGACTGTTTGCCCCAGATCCATGTCAGCTCAGCATTGCCTAGTGATCCTGAGCAAACAGCATTTAGATGGTTTATGACTCCCTATACCCGTGCAGCTGAAGAGGTCAGAGACTTGATCTCTCAGCACCCGCCTCCATGTTTGAAAATGAAGAAATCTGGCTAATACAAATATGAATCAAAATAGAATCAAAAGAGGAATAGATAGGTCTATAATAATAGCAGACACTTTAATATCTCACTTTGAATAATGGGTAGAACATTTGGGAATGTTTTTCCAGGATCTTCTAGATTTCAGGGTCTGGGTTGAAAAATCTGCACATAACCTAATTGGCTATGAAAAATAGAATATCCTGGAACAACATATATCAAGATCTTAAACAAAATGATGCCAATCAAGAATTTTATATCCAGCAAATTAAGCTTTAGATTTGATGATGAAATAAAAAGCTTCCATGATAAACAAAAGTTAAAAGAATTGAATTTATAGCTGGAAAACCTGCATTAGAGAACATTCTTTGAAAAATATTCTACAAAGAGGAAATGAAAAACAATAGTGAAAATCAGCAAAAGGAGGTGATAAACTAAAGGGAAAGTTAATCAAAGGAAAAACCAAGTCAAGTCAAATAACAAAAGTGGCTGGGAATACAAATCATGTCTCAATAATAACCCTGAATGTTAATGGCCTAAACTTACCAATCAAAAGACATAGACTAGCTGATTGGATTTAAAAAAAAATATGCTGCCTCCAAGAGTCTCATCTCATAGGAAAAGATATACACAGACTGAAGGTGAAAGTTTCAGAAAAATCATACCCACTGACATGGACTATGGAAGCAAGCAGGGGTTTCCATCCTTATATCAAATAAAGTAGATTTTAAGCCAAAGTTAATCAAAAGGGACATTTCATACTGCTCAAGGGAAACATACACAAAGAAGACATAACAATCATAAATATATATGTCCCATACAATGGAGCATCTATATTCATCAAACATACACTTCTCAAGTTCAAGAATCAAATTGATTACAACACAATGATTCTGGGTGACTTTAGCACACCTTATTCACCACTGAATAGATCTTCCAAACAAAAGCTGGAAAAAAAAAACTATAGAACTCAAAAATACAATCAATAACTTAGACTTAACTGACATATATAGAATACTTCATCCTTCAAAAAGAGAAACACTTTCTTCTCAATTGCACATGTATCCTCCTCCAAAATAGACCATATAACATGCCACAAAGCAACTCTTAGCAAATACAAAAAGTAGAGATACTACCCTGCGTTCTATCAGATCACAATGGAATATAATGAGAAATCAATAATAAAGTAAAAAACAAAAAATTACTCCAATACCTGGAGACTAAATAATATGCTACTGAATGAAAAATGGGTTGCAAAAGACATCAAGAAGGAGATTAAAGAATTCTTAGAGGCAAATGAGAATACTGGTACAACATATCAAAATCTCTGGGACACTATGAAGGCAGTACTATGAGGAAAGTTCATTGCATGCAGTTCATTCCTTAAAAGAAGAAAAAGTCACCAAATAAATGACTTAATATTATATCTCAAAGCCCTAGAAAAAGAAGAACAAATCAATACCAAAAGCAGTAGAAGAGAAGAAATAATTAAAATCAAAGGTAAAATCAATGAAATTGAAACAAAAGAAATATTTGAAACAAAATGACAAAAGAAAAAGTTGGTTCTTAAAAAAATAAATAAAATTTACAAACCCTTACCCATGCTAACAAAGAAAAGGAGAGAGAAAACTTAAATTATTAACATACATGATAAAAAGGAAATATCACAACAGACATTACAGAATTACAGAAGGTAATTAGAAATTATTTTGAAAACTTGCACTCTAATAAAATAGAGAATATCAAAAGCATTGACAACTTTCTAGAGGCATGTGATTTGTCCACATTGAATCAGGATGATATACACAATTTAAACAGATCAATTTCAAGTGATGAAATAGAAGAAACCATCAGAAGTCTACCAAAGAAAAGCCCAGGACCAGATAGATATATAGCTGAGTTCTAAAAGGCCTATAAAGAATAACTAATACCTATACTCTACAAATTATGAAATAGAAAAAGAGGGAACACTTCCAAACTCATTTTATGAAGCCAATATCACCCTGATCCCAAAACCAGGCAAAGACACATCAAAGAAAGGAAACTTCAGCCCATAGGCAGTTGGGAGGTCCCAATGGGAGCAGAGGAAGGCTTTTATTGGCTGAATGTGGAAGCAAAGGTAAGGAAAATATTTGGTTAAAGTGGAGCAGTATCCTCATTTGTATCATCTCAGTGGAAAGTTTCCAGTGTTGTTTGGCATTTCTGATTAGTTAAAAGTTTCATTTTACCCTTTGTAGTAAGTTGTGTTTTGGTTTGCTTACAAAGAAATGCAAGGCACTGGAGCTGCATCAGGCTAATGATCTCCCAATTAATTATTTTAACAATGATGATACAATGTGGTAAACCCTTAAGAACATGCTAAATAAAACAAGCCATATACAAATTGTCACATATATTATATGCATCATTTATATTAAATACCTAGAATAAGTAAATCCATAGAGAGAGAAATCAGATTGGTAGTTGTCTGGGACTGTGGAGAAAGGATAAAGGAGAATGCCTGCTTAAAGTATTTGACAGTTTCCTTTTGAAGACAATGAAAATATTTTGAAACTGGATAAAGTTTAAATACATTATTAATATACTAAACAAATGCCACAGAATTATTTAAAATTATTCATTTTATGTTATGTAAATTCTATCTCAATACAAAAATATGCAACAGGAATAATTTCCATCAAAGTATGACACCCATATTGACATCTGTCCTTTTATTGTCAACCTTTGATGCCATATCTTCAAAGTTCTGTGGGAAAATCTTGCAAAAATATAGTGTCATACAAAACTAGATTCATATAAAACTGTAGGAGCAAAATCAAACTTTGAGTGTACAAAATTTGGAAAGTATATGACATATGGTCATTTTGATTGAAATACAAATTATTAAATCAATATCTGACACATAGAAGATTTTCAGTTAGGCCATATTGTTATTTGAGGGTGGTTTATGGAATTACTGCAGAGCTAAAACTGATCCATAAAACTCACTTTACACTAGAGCCTTGGTACAATTTACCAGAAAAGGCTCCACAACTAAATGATTAAAATCCTCCACTTAGTTCTACTTTGTGTTTTTGCCTACCAATTTGTCTATCATAGTAGATGAATAAAAGTAATAAAAATAAGGCCCTCCATACTATCTCAGCTTTCTACCTGGTCTCTACCATTTTTTCATCATATGAACAAAAGCCTCAAGATCATACCAGACATAGGGAATCACTGATATTGCATATTTTGAAGACATAATAAGGCACAAAAATGAATACTTTTTTTTTTACTGGAGGTGATAAGAAATGATATTTGTATTCTACAAATATCCTGTCTAGCTTTGAAAACACTAAAAGAAACAAAGTACAGCAATGAAAATTCAGTGAATTCAAACAAAAAGTGGAAAGAGGTAGGTGGGTATGAAGGAGTAGGAAAGAGGAAAATAGGCTCTAGAGAGGAAGGGATGGGGAAGAAAGAGAAACAGAAACAGAAACAGAGAGAGACAGACAAAGAAATTAGAACAGGAAAAAAGTATCTGGAAGATATAGTAAATATAAATAATAAATACCAGGCACAAGTATATCAGAATTAAATTAAATAAAATAACCTCTACAAAATCAGAAATATATGGGTGTTAATAGGCACACATACAATCATGAGGCACATAATGATATTTTGATCAATGATGGACCATAATATGTGGTCCCTTAAGATCATAACAAAACCAAAAAATTTCAAATCCTCTAATGACATTGTAAATTCTGTAGTATCATAGAGTAACACATTATTTACATGTTTATGATGATGCTTTTGTAAATAAACCTACTATACTGTCAGTCACACAAAAATATATCAGTGCAATTATATGCAGTACATCATATTTGATGATGATAAAAAATGCTTGCTGATTGTTTATATATTAGCAATTATAAAAAATTACAGTAAAATAATATACCTTGTTATTTTCACAGCAGTGTCACATACTTTGTGTTTACTGTGTGTCTTGAAATTGCATTAAGAAGTCCTGTCAAATGACTGACCTATACCTGCAACATTGAAGTATATGTAAGTACACTTTATGATTCTCCACACAATGATAAAATTACCTAAAAATACACTTATTAAAATGTTTCACCTGTGAATGTGTGTGTGTGTGTGTGTGTGTATACGCTGCACACATTCAAAGAGAAAGACCTTAAAAACAAACAATATGTAAGAAGGCTAAAAACACAATTAAGAAAACTTCATATTGGCAGATAATATTCTAAAAATAGAGCCATACAGTTGCTTTCCTATCCATAACAAAGCATGTCAAACAAATTGAGGTAACATTTCATACTTAAAATAATTAAAATAATTTGAATAGCAAAGATGGAGAAAGCAAAATAAAATAATGGATAAATTAATATCAAAACAGAGAACCAAGGTCAAATTGTTAAAACAAAACACATATATAAATGAAAGCCATTTCATTAAAATGTATAAGGAAAATGAATCTTTATATTCAGAACAAATATCTTTAAAATATATAATAATACCCTTTTCAAAATATAAGAAATGGCAAATGTGTATTTCCAAACATTGAAATAAATTTAATGATATTCTATTATATTACCACAAACTCTGAATTTTAATAACAGAATACAAAGGATACACCACCTATAACAATACAATAAACTATAAACAAACAGCAACCTGAAAATTTCCATAATCCAATAAAAAATTAGTGACAAAAATAATTATTCTAAGTGGTTCCTTCAATAAATGTAAATCAAAAGTTAGCTTACATTTTCTTTTGTCAATAAAGCATCATGAAATTTATACATACCAAAATATTTGGGTTGGGCTCCATCAAAAGCAGTGCTCATGGAAAATATATTAATATACTTGTTTATCAAATATGCATTAAGTATGTACTATGAGCCAAGTTTTATTCCGAATATTGAGATAGATTTTTTTAAAATATGAATAATATTTAGTTAGAATACAATATACCAACATTTAAACATGTATTTTTTTAAATGTGGTGCTGGATGAGTTGAAAAATGCATATACTTATATAAACACCACCAAAATTTTAATATTTCCATACAGAACAGATTCCATAATGTCCCTTCTCATTCACTCTCTCTCATATTCTTGCACAGAGAAAGACTTAGTTCTGACTTCTAAGATCATTGATGATAATTTCTAATTATTTGACTTCATACAAGTGGAGCCAGACAATATGTATTTTTTCTGTGTGTTAGTATTCATTTTCTAACAATGTCCATGGCCTTTATGCATGCAGAGTGGCATATATCAGATGTGAGTGTTTGTTTGGGTTTTTGTTCTGGAGATTGAATGCAGGTGCACCTAAACACTTAGCTATATATATCCCCAGCCCATTTTGTATTCTGTATTTAATCAAGTGCTTGCTAAATTGCTTAGGGCCTCAATTAGTTGCTGAGCCTGGCTTTTGAACTGGTGATACTCCTGCCTCAGGCTCCCAAGCTGCTGGTCTTACAGGTATTTGCCCAACATGCACAGCCAGATCTGTGTGTGTGTGTGTGTGTGTTTAATTTTTTGTAGTTGTAGATGAACAGAATACCGTTATTTTATTTATTTTTAAGTGGTGCTAGGCTTGAACCCAGTGCCTCACACATGCCAGGCAAGTGTTCTTCCACTGAACTATAGCCCCAGTCCCAGATCTGTGTTTTAACTGGTGAAAATAAACATATAAGATTTGCATTCTATTGATATACTATAGTATCTTTATTCATTTGTCTGCTTATGTACATTTGGATTGTGTACAGTTTGGGGTTGTTGTTAAGACATGCATATGAATCTCTGAGTGGACAGTATGCTTTTATTGCTCTTATGTAAATATCTGGAAGTAGAATTATTGGATTATATGGTAAATTTTCAAGTGAATATACATCAAACTGTCAAACTGTTTTCCAAACTTATTGCAATGCATCTTCATTGGAAAATTGAAAAATAGAAAAATATATTTTAAAGAGAAAAGAAAATTTCCCTGTAAAACACCATGCATATCCACAGATAATTATTAAAATATTGTGACTTTTCATTGATTTACTATTATTCTTTTTTTCCTCTCTCCCAACTAGCCGCTTTTTTACTTCTATTGCTCTCATTATCATTTTATATATATATATATATATATATATATATATATATATATATATATATATATTTACATATGTGTGTATTGATTACAAATTTGGATAATATTTATAAAAAACTTGACAACATTTATAGTATGTTATATATAAAGGTTTACACTTTTACATATTTCATTGAATTTATCATGCATGAACTATTCCCCATGTCAGTAATTTGTCTTCAAATAATGAAACCTTAGCCCTATGTTCTCCTTTGTTCAGTGCCACTGCTCTTTGTTCCTCTTTCAATTTTTCATACATTAAATTATTTGCTTATGTCAATATTCCCTGTAAGCTTCATGAGAGAGTCATGTCACCATTTCACCACTACCAACATGGAAGCATATATTTTCCATTAATAAATATATAATAAATTTTAGTTATATTTAGAAAGACATCATCTTAAGTACATTTTGTTTTCAAAATCTTAAGGAATCTATATAATATTATATATCACAATTATTGAATTACATTTGTTGAATCATCCATGTAGCCCAAGGATAATCCCTCTTGATCATGGTAATTGGTATTTGACTATTCTTTTGTACTTACTTTTACCAGTGAGGTTTTTTTTTAAATTTTCATTAGTTTTCATGTCTCTAGTTAACAGTCTTTCATTTTTGCTTGAAGAACTTCCTTTTGTATTTCTTGTAAGGCAAGTTCTAGTGGTGATGAGCTCAACTCACTTCTGTTTGTCTGGAAAAATCTTTTTTTTTTCTCCCTTATTTCTGGAGGTTGATTTTTTCCCATGAAAATTATTCTTTTTTGTCACCTTTTTTTCCCTTTCATCACTTGAATATATCATTTTCCTGACTTAAAAATTATTTGTGGGGAAATATACTGGAAACTAAATAGAATACCCTAGTATATGAGGAAACTCATTATCCTTGCTTCTTTCAAGATTATCTCTTTGTCTTTTACTTTTGACACTTTGATTATGTCTTTATGTCCTCTTGTTTCAGTTGAAACAGATTGTAGATCTCTGAATTTCATGTATTGGATGTCTATCTTCTTCCCCATATTTGAGTTGTTTTTAGACATTGTTTCTTCAAATAAGCTTTCTTTAGCTTTCTCTTTCTAGTTTCCTCATGAATCCCTATAAAGCAAGATTGGGTCTCTTGTTAGTGTCCTATAAATTCCCTATGATTTCTTTTTTCATTTTCATTTTGTTTTCCTGTTTTCTCCTCTGACTGGATATTTTCAAAAGACCTGTATTTGACTTCACAAATTCTTTCCTCTGCTTGGTCAGTACTGCTTCTGATGCTTTGTAAAGTGTTGGGAGCTGCAGATACTAGTGAGCCTGGACCCTTATTCTTGAGTGATGGAGGTGTTATACTGGTTTCCACTGCATGTGGAAGCAGGTAGATCTCACTTCCGTTCTGAAGAGGAATGAAGCTATGGGAGGGTGCGTCACCCAGTGAGACTGAGCTACACCCCCCTGAAACCCAATTCCTTGCCTCATTTGTGTGGAACTTTTTTAAAATTTCTTTTATTTATTTATATATGGCTGTGGAAAGCATTACAATTCTTATAACACATATAGAGCACAATTTTCATATCTCTGGATGTATGCAAAGTATATTTACACCAATTTGTGTCTTCATACATGTACTTTGGATAATAATGTCCATCATATTCCACCATTATTTCTAACCTCATGCCCCCTCCCTTCCCTTCCCACCCCTCTGCCCTATATAGAGTTCATCTATTCTTCCCATGATCCCCCTCCCTACCCCACTATGAATCAGCATCCTTATATCAGAGAAAACATTTGGCATTTGGATTTTGGGGATTGGTTAACTTCACTTAGTTTTATCTTCTCTAACTCCATCCACTTACCTGCAAATTCTATGACTTTATTCTCTTTTATTGCCGAGTAATGGTGTATATATGCCACATTTTTTTAGCCATTCATCTATTGAAGCACATTTAGGTTGGTTCCATAGTTTTTCTATTGTGAATTGAGCTGCTATAAACATTGATGTGGCTACTTCCCTGAAGTATGCAGTTTTTAAGTTCTTTGTGTATAGAATTAGGAGAAGGTTAGCTGGGTCAAGTGGTGGTTCCATTCCCAATTTTCCCAGAAATATCCATACTATTTTCCATATTGGCAATTCCACCAGCAGTGAATGAGTGTAACTTTTCTGCCCCACCCTCACCAACACTTATTGTTGTCTTCATAATAGCTGCCATTTTGACTGGAATGAGATGAAATCTTAGAGTGGTTTTGATTTGCATTTCTCTAATTGCTAGCAGTAATGAACATTTTATCATAAATTTGTTGATTGATTGTATATCTTCTTCTGAGAAGTGTCTGTTCAGGTCCTTGTCCCATTAATTGATTGGGTTATTAGGCAGAATTAATATTATCAAAATGACCATACTACCTAAAGCACTATACAGATTTAATGCAATTCCTATCAAAATCCCAATAACATTCCTCATAGAAATAGTAAAAGCAATCAAGAAATTCATCTAGGAAAATACGAGACCCAGAATAGTTAAAGCAATCCTTAGCAGGAAGGGTTACCCAATTGTAATTTATCTTCTCTGAAATTATATCCAAAAATGTGATATAAAAGACATGTATGTAAGGGCATACAACTTTTAGTATTCAAAAATGTTCTATAGTCCTTGGGTGGAATTTTTTTGAGGGTCTTCCCCTCAATAAATCAAGTTTATATGTTCTCTCTCTCTCTCTCTCTCTCTCTCTCTCTCTCTCTCTCTCTCTCACTTTTTTGTCTGCCTCTCTAGCTTCCTTTGTGGTAGCTGGGGCCAAGGAGGCACTGATGAACTCCAAGAAAAATGTATCTTCTCTGTCTCTGTGTGATTATTCAATGCCAAGCCAATTCACCTGGAATGACCCTGACTTCTTTAGTTGCATGTTGCAGCAGTAAAGCATTTTTCATTTCCTTTATTACATTCTTTAGCTCAATAATTTCTTTTTGATATTTTTTATTATTTTTTCTCCATTCTGATCTCAATTCTTCATGTACAATCATGTGTTACTTAATGATGAAGTGCATTTTGGGGTTATTTTGTCATTGTGCAAGAATAATAGATTGTACTTATGCAAACATATGTTTCTTCAGAAATTGTGTACATAAGATGGTTAGTATATTACCAGATGACATAATCTAAAGGTACCACCATAACATATGTGGTTCATTATTGATCAAAACATTATTCTGCAAACTGACTGCATGGTTTTCCTGATTTAATTCATTTGTTCAACTGCATTCTCTTCTAGTTCTCTTCTAGCTTGGTGAGACTTCTTAAAAATATTTTGAATTCTTTGTCAAATAATTCACAGATCTCCATGACTAGGGTCATTATTAGAAAATCAATGAGTTCCTTAGAGACAATATGCATTTTTTAATTTTAAATATATTCTGTTGCCTTTTATTGTATCCACATATGATATAGCAGTTACTTTATGGGCTGTCTTCAGTGGGAAAAGATCGACCTCTACAAGTGGGTTTAAGGGCATTGGCCAGGTAGGGTGCAGAAGTTACAGCACTGTTGAGGATGTAACAGCATAGTCTTCATGCAGCTCTGTCAGGTAAATATCAGTATCCTTGAAGATTGCAGGGTCCTCAGCGGCCAATACTTCCAGTGTCTGCAATGACAATAAAGGTTATTAGGGGCTTCAGGAGTAACATCTGCTGAGATTCCCCTGACTGATTTTTCTTTCATAAGGGATGTTGTGGCCAAAGGGATCCTTTTTGTTACTTTATTCAGTTTGCATACTTGCATAGTGATGTCACCAACATCCCATGCAGAGTACTTTAAGGACAGCCATGATGCTAGGATCTCTGTCTGTGACTATGAGGTCTGGGGTTGCAGTGGCACATCATTATTAAGTTTGTATCAGTGTGCGAGACATAGCTTCTTGCAGAATGGACAGGGAGCCAGGGTAAAGACCATGGTTTGCTACATTCTACTACTTCTCTGAACACATGCCTATTCCATTAATGTTTCTGAGGTTCACAGTATGGGCACTTACAAAGTGGCTGTAGTACCAAGATCTGAAATATAGTCACATGTGCAAAAGTAATGCCTCATTTTTTCCATGGCAGAAACTAATAATATACTATGGTATTGGATTAGATATTGGAGGCATGGATCTTCACAGAGGAGCAGCAGAGCTAGGATCTGAAGCATGGTTATATGCAGAAATTGATCCAAGGCCTGGACAAGTACTATGTTAACAGTGGTGGTAACTCCAGTGTCTGAAGCACAGACATGTATGGTGAAAGTCTGGACCTGGAGCCTGGAGCTGAGGTATATGTGTAACAGATTCAGCTCCATGACCTGGGTCGAGTGTAGTGTCGGAGGAGGAAAATGGATCAAATTCTGGGGTAACAAAAGAGTGTCTCCTTATTTTAGGGACAATGAAAAAGTATCCTTGAGAGATCCAGAGTGGAAAAATCTATTGTTATCTCCCTGGCAAAAGATGCTATTATTCTCTACATGGTAAGCCACTGGAGATAATGGTTACATTAGGGTTAACCTCTACCCTAGCCATCTCCAAATTCCATAGGTATACTGATCTACCCAAAAATTCCTCCTGTGCAGCACAGGAGTCCCCCCACCATCTTATTAACGGGAAATATATTTTAAGACCCCTAGCAGACAATATTAAATCTTAAATGTGCTTTTCCCTACACATGCATAATTATGATAAAAAATTAATTTATATACTATGTACAGTATAAGATTAAAAATCATTAATAAAATAGAACAATTATAACAGTATATTGTAACAAAAGTTATGTGAATATGGTATGTTTCTCTTAATATATTATTGTAGTGTACTCATCCTTTTCTTCTTATGATGATGTATAATGATACAATATCTGTATGATGAGATAAAATGAGGTGAGAGATATACCAATTTTGATAGAGTATCAGACTACCATGTAAAGATTACTTAAACACAAACACTACTCTAGTACTCTGACAGTAAATCTGATGACCAAGATGGCTACTAAGTAATGGAGAGATAGCATATGCAATGTAGATACGCTAGACAAATGGTTGATTCCTGTCCTGGGTGAGATAGAACAGCATGGGGCAAGATTTCATCATGCTACTCAGAACAGCATGCAATTTAAAATAAGATTTATTTCCAGAAATTTCTGTTTACTATTTTCAAATCATAATTGACATGGATAACTGAAATCCTAAAAAGTAAAAACACAGATATATATTCTCAATTTATTGCTTCAGGGTGTTTCTGAAGATTCTAACTCATTTTTTAATCAGTTTTAGTAGCTACCCAGTTGTAATTTATCTCCTCTGCAATTATATCCAAAAATGTGATATAAAAGACATGTATGTAAGGGCATACAACTTTTAGTATTCAGAAATGTTCTCAAGTGATGGAAATCCCAACAAGGATATATCAACCTTAAATTTTACTCGATTCCTCTGAAACAGGGTCTCATAACCTCGGTATTATTGTTATATTCAGTTACATAATTCTTTGTTAGATGGGATATCCTGTGCATTTTAGTATGTTTAGCAGTATCCTCAGATTCTATCCACTAGATATGTGAGGGAAACTTCCCCAAGAATGACAGTGAAATAATGACAATTTTACAATATTTCCCTGAGAATAAAAATTATCTTCAGTTGAGAACCTCTGTTCTGAGGTAATAGCCAACATGTACAACTCACACCATTCCCAAGCAAGAATTTAGTTTTAAATAATGATTAATGAAAGAATGACATATATACATTTTTTTTCCAGAATGTTTGTTTTCCTCCAATTGGGTACAGTACAATAAAATATTTATAAATATAGAAATTTTTCACAGATGAGCTAGGAGTCTAACTTTAGAAAATACAGCATTAAGAAAATAATATTACTTAAATAAAATTGCATCTTTCCTATTTGGATTTTTAATTTTTTAAACACCATTGTTGATGAAACAATTATTTCCCTTCTGGGTATTCTTGACACCCTTATTGAAGGTCACTTGATTATATATATACTTGAGTCTACTTCTGAACTATCTATCCTCTTTCATTGGTCTATAGGTCTTTTTTTTTTGTACTAGAAATTGAACTCATGGCTTAATGCATGCTAGAAATTAGAAATGTGCTGTACCACTGAAATACATCCCCAGACATTTTTAAAAAATGTATTTTCAGACAAGTTCTCGCTATGTTTCCCAGGCAGACCTCAAAGTTGTAAGAAAGATCTTCCCTAGCCACCCAAGTAGTTGGGATTACAGTTGTGCACCACCATGCCTGAATATATGTCTGATTTTATGCTAGCACCATACCATTTAAATTACTAAAGGTTTGTAATATATTTTGAAATAAGGACATTCAATGAATCCAGATTTGTTCTTTCTCAAAATTACTTTGGCTACTCAGGTCTGTTGTGGTTCCAAATAAATTTTAGGATACTTTTGTATAAAAAATTGCATTGGGATTTGATAGGTATAGTATTGAATCTGTAGATCATGTTTGGATATTATTTTAACAATATTAAGTCTTTTCAGTCCATGCATGCTGCATATCTTTCCACTTATTTTGCCCTTTTAAATCTTTTTATCAGTATTTTATAGTTTTCAGTGGGTAAGTCTTTTGCCTCCTTGATTAAGTTTATTCCTAAGTATTGTATTCTTTTTGAAGCTACACAATAGTGTATTTAAAATTGATTAACTATTTAAATGTGAGACCTGAAACTGTAAAACTCTTAGAAGGAAATATAGAAAAGATTTCTGACATTGGCCTAGGCAATTACTTCTTACATATGACACAAAAAACATAGGCAACTAAATAAAATGTCTACCAATGAGACTATATCAGACAAAAAGACTATGCACGCCAAAGAATAAAATCAATGAAGTGCAAAATCATGGAATTGTAGAAAACGTTTTCAAACCATATATCTGATAAGAGGCTAATATTCAGAATATAAAAGAAATTCCTATAAATCAATAGCAAAAATGAAAAGTTCAATAATGTGATTGGAAAAAAAGGGGGAAAGACTTTGATATTTTCTCAATAAGGCATTCACAAAGATTCTCAATAGTACTAATAATTGTGAAAATGCAAATCAAAACTGCAAGGAGATATCACATCACACCTGTTAGTACAGCTATTACGAAAAACAAGACAAAACAAAATGTTGTTAGGGCATACAAAAGATGGAACCCTTGTGCACTATTTGTGGTAATGTAAAGTGGTGTAGCCACCAGGGTTAATAGTATGAAAGTTCCTCATAAAATTAAAACTAATACTGTCATATGATTCAGTCATTCCACTTCTGATTATTTATCTAAAACATTTCAAATCGTATTTTTAAGAAAAATCTGTACTTCTACATACTTTGCAGCATTTGCTACAAGAGCCAAAATATGGAAACAACTTAAATGTCCATTCATAGTTGAATGGTAAAAACAATGGTGATACATAGATAGATGTGTACTCACCCTATGCAACGGAATGCTATTAAACATTAAGAAAGAAGGAAATCCTGTCATATGTGACAACATGGTGAACCTAGAAGATATACATGAATTAAAATAACATAGTCACAGAAGGACAAATACTAAATGATTCCAATTATTTGAAGTATGTAAAATAGTGAAACTTATGGACATGGTGAGTAGAAGGGTAGTTTCCAAGGACTTAGGGAAGGAGAAATGGGAAGTTGCAGTTCAATGGGAATAAAATTTCAATTACACATGTAAATAAGTTATGCATATCTGTGTTACAGCATTGTACCTATAGTTAATAGTACTCTATTACAAAACTAAAGCTTTGTTAGGAAGGTAGATTTCATTTTAAATGTTCTTACCCAATGAGAAAAAAAAAGAAGTTAAAACACTGGAATATAAGATGATGAAATATATGATGGACATGAAAAGTCTTCAAATTTTATTTTAAATTCTTAGATTTATGTGCATAAATATGTGTGATATAGTGAGAGAGAGAGAGAAATATATCTATCACTAAATTTTAGTTATTTCCAAAGAAGATGAAAATTATGTGCATATTTTTAATTAAAAAGTGGTAAATGCCCTGGACTTCAAGTCAGAAGTTTATGCACAATTCCAACTTTGAGTACTTTATTATCCCAGGTCTTCTGACTCTCAATCAAGTGCTATTTCCTTTATGCTTCTTGTAACATGTGAATAACAGAAAATAATACAAATAGAGAATTTATAAATTGAATAAATTAGCAAAAAGTAAAACATCAATTCTTTTAGTTTCACTCAGAACAAATTAGCCAAAATACCTTAAAGAAACATTGAGATTAGGGTAATGTTGAAAATTATTTCTCCTTGGTTTTCAAAATTTGTATTACTATCTTAATATAATGATAGTTTATAGCAAGTTATAGGTACAAGTTTCAAATATTAGTGTCCATCAGAATTATCTGAGACACAAAAGCCTTACTGTTACCAATTCTACTTAGTAGGTCTGATTTCAGGTCAATAGAGATGTACATTTTTAGCAAACATCACAAATATTCTGATGCAGGGGACTTTAGTCTTCGTTACTGGATCAAAAGAAACAGACTGGAGAGTTTGAACGATGAGAGCTTGAAAGATAACAGAAAGTTTTGTCTTCCTTATAATCCAGGAAACCACAAAAATATGTGAAGAATGTAAATCTGTTTCAGGACACTTGAAAAGAAAAGTCAGTAAAGTTATGAATAACAGATATCTGAAATGCCCTCTGTGATGATTTTTTTCCAAGTAAACTTGACTGACTTGAGTGATACCTGGATAGATGGTAAAGCTATTTCTGTGTATGTTGACAAGGGTGTTTTAAGAGAATATTGTCCTATGATTCACAGTCAGTAGATTAGGTAAAAAAGTTTTATTCTCATTATGGTTGGGCACAACCAAATTGGCCAAGGCTTAGGTAGCACAAAAACACAGAGGAACAAAAGATTGCCCTAGTGCCCTCACACACAAACCTGCCCCGCCCCCGCCACCTAGAGCCACTGGACCCTCCCTCTCTGTCTCAGTTGATATATCCTTCTTCTCCTGCTATTGCACATCAGAACTTCAGGTTCTCCAGTCTTTGTACTCTAGGTATTTCATTAGACATTTAGGCTTGGAATGAGAGTTACACAATCCCTGATGTAGAGGCTTTTGGAATTGCACTGGGACATACTGCTGACATCTCAAAATCACCAGATTGCAGACAATCTGTCAGGGGACTTATCAGCCTACATACTTACCAGTTCTCTAAATAAATTCCTTCTGTGTCTCTTTCTTTTCTTTCCTTTCTTCTTTCATGGTATCAGTTCATAAATATCTTCTATCTGAAAAAACTTAATACATCACTTACACCTACAGAAAACCTCTCAAATTCAATTTCTCATGAACAATTTTAAATTAATTCCAAAAATTTGTGAACACTTTATAATAAAACTTTTGACAGTAAATGAAAAAACAGAAAGAATAAAGAATGGTGAACATAAATAAAACTTATGAAACCAGGGAGTGTTCTACCAACAGAATAAATGCCAATTTCAATTTTTTTAAAAAAAAGCTTTGTAATAACTTATGACCAGAAGTTTGTGACACATGTATTCGTAAAATGCAATTTGTTAATTGTCAAATATGTTGTATTTTTATGGACTTACAGACGTCTCTAGATCTAATAGATATTGCTCTGAAGAGTTCAGAGAGAGAAATTGCTTTATAAAAATATTTGGTTATCACAGTGAGTAGCAAGTGATATTTAAGGAAATGCCAGCAGTTTATCACATAGTAAAAGTGGTCATTTATAGAGATAAATTTCTCCCCTTCCCCTTCCTCCTCCTCCTTCTTCCTCTCTCCCTCTCTCTCTCTCTCCCTCTCCCTCTCCCTCTCCCTGGTTGCCATTCATGCTAAGCAAGTGTTGTACCTGAGGCACATTCCTCATCTATAAGATAGGAAGTGATAGTAACTGAAAAATTATTGAGAATAGAAACTAAATAATGCTATTTCAAAATAGTTTCCCAAATACACGGTTCTGAAAAGATAATTTTTAATTAAGTACAATAAACGGATTATATTTTATGAAATATCCAGAGGAAAAACAGGGCAATATAGCTAAACCACATGACAAAGACATAAATACATTTGTTTGAAAACACACACACACACATACACACACACACAAAGGAAGGTGGAGTCTTCTTTTGTGATCAAGATAAAATAACAGAGATCAGAATTTCCTTCTAGGATTAGGGGACAAAAATATGGAAAATATATGAAATAATGTTTTTCAAGACCCTGGAAATCAGGTTGCAAGGAAATATGACACCTGAGTGATGGGAAATGAGGTCAATCTGATTGTCCCAATTTACATCCTAGAAAATTTCCAGGTTATATATCCAAGAAGGAAGGATCCAGGAAGAGTGCTGTGTCCACTCTATGTTAAGGAAACAGAACTGAGATTCTCATAGGACCAGGCATCTAGTATTCTTGAGCCAGAGTTCAGAGAGGAGAGAGGCACAAAGAATTCCAAAGAACTGTAGAAGTTTCCTATTCAAGTCTTCAGCTGAGTACTCACCAGTACTCATGTTAGGAAACTATTCAATGCCAGGGGAAACAGTGAAAAGTGGTACTGTTTGGAGATCAAATAGGAATAGTAATAACGCCTGCTCCTTGCATAGTCTGAAAAATCTAAAAATTTATGCAACAATTGGTATATTCTCTGAAGAATTTTGCTTCATAAATAGAGAATAGCAATACATTGTGTACTACTAAATTCAGTATCACAAATGCATAGAGTAAGAACCAAAACCAAAAAAGTTAAAAAGAAATTATTTACAAGTAACAACTGTATTCTAGAACAAAGCCAAAGGGTATTGAGAAACATATAAAACATATTTAGCATCCAACAATGTAAAATTCAAAATGTCTGAAATTGTAATTGAAATAATAAACTTATGAAGGAAAAAGGTTTATTTTTGTCCACAGTTTCAGAGATTCCAGTATATGATCAGTTGGACCTAATGTTTTTAGACCTGTGGCAAGATAGCACATCATAATTCGAGTGTGGGGTTGAGCAAATATGATCACCTCATGATCAGAGAGAGAAAAAAAGAGGAAATAATGGATTGCTACAATTTCCTTAGAGGGCATTCCTTGATGACCTAAAGACTTCCCACTATCTCTACATATTTAAGGTTTTATCACCTCCTAATTGCACCGTGGGCTGGACACCATGCTTTCAACACATGAGCTTCTGGAAGACACTTATCAAATCCATGCTATGGATTTTAAATGAAATGATTACACATCAAAGAAGTTATACAATTGTCTAATACACTGTGTTAACCAGGTTTTCTTCAGTGTGAGAAAATATCTGGAAAAAAAGACTTTAAATTGGGAAAGATTTATTTTGATTCATAGTTTAAGTTCATCTTTGGTTGGCCCCATTAACATAAGCTTGTGGTTAGGTAAAGCATCATGGTGAGGAGGCTGTGGCAGAGCAAAGCTGCAAACATCATGGCAGCCAAGAATCAAAGAGAAAAAGAGGAAAGGAACAGGAATTAGATAGACCATTCCAGTCACACCCCCAGGCACACCCCACCGCTTAAAGTTTCTAACAACTCCCCATAGTGTTTCCAGCTGGGGACCAAGCCTTCAATACATGAAACTTCCAGGGAGATTCCAGATCAAAATTATAACAGACCCACATGAAATGTTTCTTGAACTTTGCCTTTATGAAAGTGCAAAGAAAAAATTGTAATGAGTTAGCATTTTACATACATCAGAATGGTTAAAATTAAACAGACTGATGATACTAACTATTGTTGAGGATGTAGAAAATATTACAATTTTTATTGATCACTTCTGAGAATATAACATGGCACAGAATTTTTAGAAAAGAGTTTGGCAGTTTCTTCGGAAGTTAAACATGAACTTACATATGAACTAACCATTACACTCCAAGGTGTTTACACAAGAGAAAGGAAAGCATATATCCATACAAAGACTTGAATATGAATATTCTAGCAGATTTACTTATAATAGCCCAAAGGTGTAACAAACTCACATGTTCTTCAATAGGTGAACCATAAAAAAATCAACTATTCATAAAATCTACAAAATAAATGAATCTCAAAATATTTATGCTGAGTGAAAGAAGCCAGTAAAAATAAAATATATAATGTGTGACCCCATTTATATGAAATTTTAGAAAATGCAAATGAAGTAAAACTGACAAAACTCCTATCAGTGCTTGCCTGAAGGCATGGGTGATGGGAAGGGAAGGTCTGAAGAGACTTCAAAGGAACACAAGGAAATTTGAGAGATTATGTGCATGTTTGTTATCTTAACTTGGTTATTTTTTTCATGTGTCAAATTTATCTAGTTATATAATTTAATTTTGTGTGGTTTACTATAGTCAACTGTATTTCAATAAAGTCATTCTATTTCAATGAAAAGGAATGAATCATAGATTGTAACTGGAATTTGAAATATTTTAGTGCAATTGTCAAAATTCAAGAAAACATTTTAATGAGGTATATGAATAAAGTAGACAAATTAGGTAAAAGAAAAAATTAATGCAAAACAGAAAAATATCAATATGATCACATTTTATAGGAATGAGATATGAAAACATAAATGTGCAATTTTTAAAACTGTTCTAGTTAAATAGTGATTGTTGTGTTATTATATATAAACAAGAAAACAATTATTATTTTCCTATAAACTAATAAGTCTTCATAAAAATATTCAAGTCTAATTGAATTCTGCAAATAATGTTAAATAATCACTTCAAATGGAATGGCACAGAAGGAAAAAAATGCATATTCTTAATTTGTGAACATATTCATTTTACTGACATTGTCTGTTGATATTCTTTATATTTGCACAACAAAGTACCTAGCTGCAACTTTCAATAAAGAATTCAAATTCAAGAATGAGAATATTATTTGACTCAAAGCTTATAGCTTTAAGGTAGGATAGTATAACTAGCACAATTAAGCATATCAGTTGGCATTTTGCTATAAATAATATTTCTTTAATCTTTTAGTAATATATTTGCTTACCTATCAGTTTTATCAGTATATATTTATTAGTTCATATTTTATTCAGTGAATTATAATATTACATTGTACTAGTTTTTTTCATGCTGATTGGTGATACAGATTATTTTCCTGTTCTTTATTCTGCATATGAGTCCTTTGTTAGATACATGCATTTCTCTAAATGAGGAAAGATAATAGTTATAAAATTGATCCAAAAAAAAGAGATTAATTTTACCTGGAAAAGGATTTAGAGAACTAAATCAGAAACTGAAAAAAATAAAAGAAGCCAGTTCAGGAGAATTAGTTTTAACCTTTTTCCCAAAAGAAAAATGAATCATCTTGAAAACATTTCATTATAGTTTTTTTTCAGCTTTGTATTCCTGGAATCATTTTATTACTAGATGTTAATCCCAGGTCTCATTATATTGCTCTCTCCAAGACTTGAAAAACCTGTAGTGGTAAGATTGAAGTTGTTTAGCAATGAGCAATCTCTATGAAGAATAGGTATGATGAAACAGACCTATAAATAATACTATAGATACATTTTAAAACCTTAATATTAAATAAAAGCACTGTTAGAATAATGCACACAATATGACACAATGTAAAGCACACACATATTCATAAATTCCATAAGAGTCTGGGACAAGGTCATAGTAATAACAGTGGCTTCTTTGAAAAAAGGGCAGTACATTGGTGAAAGATACTCAGATTAATATTGGAAGAAAAGATATTTTAAATGTATTTGTCATGCTCTAATATTTTAATAATGAGAATGGATTCAAATATAACATATGCCATTAACAATCAATGTACCTACAAAAAGAAATTTAGAGAGTGGCATCATGAAAATGACAAAGTAGGACACAATCAAGAATTAGCCACACTACTGAAGCTGACAAAAACTCACGAAATCAGTATTTTCATAACTCTACAATTAAAACAAACAGAGAAATCATGGGGAATGCTAATGCAGAAAGAGGTAGCAAAAATTCTATAACAATCTATGGAATAAAACAAAAAGAAAGAATTAGTTCTGTGTTTTTTATAGCATAGTAAGTTTACTATTGGTTCAAATAATCTATAGCATTATACAAAATGACTAGGAAATTATACAAATTATACCATAAAATAACTGATGTTTGAAGAAATGTAAATGTTTGTAACTTGGTTTGATTAATACACATTGTATTTATGTATTCACATACCATAGCGTACTCCATAATGATGTAGAAATATTATGTTTCAGTTAAAAATGAAACTAATATTTTGCTTATCTGCCTACTGTTCTTCATTCTCTAGTTTGGCAAAATACATTCCTGATGGGATTTGGGGGTAGCAGAGGGTTAATATGGACACTGTTCACAAAATATATGTCTTACATGTTGATTTATTTGGAGGTTCCCTGTGGGAAGGATTTAGAACTGAACTTTGTACACATCTCTCTGATGAAAATATTTAAAGACACATAAATTTTCTATATCCCTCTGGCAAGCCATAGAAGAAAAAACAAGCTGAATGGATTGAAAAAAAAGCTGAGATGTATGATTTTTGGGGAAATAGGGCTTTGAAAAGATACTATATATAACTAGGAAAACTGGAGTGGAAATCATACACCTAAAGATATGAGGCATGTTCAGAAAGAAAGAAGTTGAGATTGAAATACAATTATACATGATAATAACTGAAAAAACATATAAGGAAAAAAGGAGCACTGATAAAAGTGACTACATATGTTAATATAAAAACCAGTATTTTTGGTTTGTAACTCCTGTTTCATCTCCAATATGATTTCAAAACAATGTTCATATAATTAACATTTGTTAATAATCCAGGAAATCCATAAATTTATTTTTAAAATTGGTGGACTTAAATCCACCAATTTAAGGGCAAAGACTAGTCATTAACCAATGTAAAATATCAATTAAAAACCCATGGCTGTATTGACTAAGTAAAGCAACCTAAAAGAAATGGGAAAACTCCTAGAAATAAGCAAATTACTAGAATTATCTAATAATAAGCAGGGATGTGTGAACAGTCTTTTGTTTGCCTTAATACCAAAAGGGAAGACATAACAAGAAACTTATATATTAATTGCCCTTAAGAAAATACATATAGAAGTTCTCAACACAATACTATCAAACCAAAATCAATGGCATCTTAAAAAGTATTAAACTCAAAGATTAATTGGACTGTAGCACTGGAAAAGAGTGATAGGGAGGAGCTTGGGATGTGGCTCAGTGATAGAGAGCTTGCCTAGCATGCGTGAGGCACTGGGTTCAATTCTCAGCACCATATATAACTAAACGAATAAAATAAAGGTATATATATATATATATATATATATATATATATATATATATATATA
The DNA here is from genome assembly GCF_021218885.2 of Marmota monax. NCBI lineage: Eukaryota > Metazoa > Chordata > Mammalia > Rodentia > Sciuridae > Marmota > Marmota monax. Next base: position 2,822,609 of record NW_026694490.1, on the reverse strand, counting down.
TATAGAAATGGAGCACTGTTTCACTATGTACTCTACAGAGTTCCAGAAAACCTATTAACATAATAAAATGAAAGGAAAATCATAACCTATTCCAGTTGATACACAAGTAATACTTGACAAAATCAAACATCTCTCATAATAAAAACACTTATTAAACTAGTAAGACATATGAACTTTTCAAAATTTTAAGTGACATCTATGAAAACTCAGAGCCAACATCATATGTACCACCGCTTAAAGACTGAACACTCTTAACCTAAGATCAAGAGAAAGGCACAAATGCCAACATTTGCTATTTCTATTCAAAGAGAAATAAGAGACAAACAGGAAGCTTTAAATCCATATATAACAATGAATTCGGGGGAGGGGAATAGGAAGCAGAAAGAGAGGTACTGAGGTCTGAATTAGAATAAGATATATACCATGCTTTTATTATAAGGTCAAAACAGATTCTACTGTCATATAAATAAAGACAGTCTCAAAAAAAAAAAAAAGAAACAAAAGAGCACATATTATACAATTTTATTTATATGAAATATCCAAAATACATAAATAATTAGAAGACAGATGGGTAGGTTTTGAGGGGAGAAGAGAATGGGCAGTAACTGTTTAATGAGTGTGGTGTATTTTAGAATGATGAAGATAATGTTTCAGAAGTAGATTGATTATGAGGTTGCCTAACAATGTGAGTATACTAAATGCCACAAAAGTGTTCACTTTAAAATGGTTAATTTATTATATGTGTATTTCATCTCCCTAACATATTACAGGTATCCATATATGGTCATTAATGATGGACTTTCTTTTGTATAGTATTTAAGTGTTTAGAATTAGCATTAGCCCTTCAGGATCAAACAACTGAAAGTCACAGAGGAAAGTCATATTATGCCTATGAAAGCAAAGAGTAAAGACATATTATGCCTTCTGTGCTACTTGAATTCTTCACCACATGTATGTATTATCTTTATAAAAATATTAAATCAATTAAAATTAGTAAACATCAGAGGTACTCAACAAGTTGTAGCAGCAAGTTTGGATAAAAGAAAGGAGAATAAAGGGGAGCACAAGTCCATTTCTAACAGCATTAGAAAGTGGAGGAAGGAGATTTATTTGAATAGAATTTAAAGGATGCTTAAGGAATGAGAATGGAATTTAAAAACATATAGTGATTGGCCACTATGAAGTATAGGACCTGGAAGAAAGGAAGACCATTCCACCATGCATTTTTTGCAGCAGCAGCTCATGAGGGCCATAGCACAGATATACCAAACAAATAAATAAACAAACAAACAATAATAATAGCAATACATCACATGCAGAGCAAACAATATGAAATACTAATTTAAGCAAACATTTTGAACATCTACTACAAATAAGTCATTTTAGAGAATAAAGCAATCAGTGCACTGTGGTGAATTAATAATATCAAGAGTGTCCAATATAATTAGTATATAGCAAATTTATTCCCCAAATCAATTATCTTAGAGTTTAACTTATGGTCTAATTTTGCAGTTTCCCAGGTATACAGGGACATCTAGTATTAAAAAGAGTTTGTATGCTAGATTTTTATTATCAAAAAATGAAGCCAGATTTAAAGACTGGTAGTTAGTGTAGTTAGGTAAATTGGGTCTAATATCAAGAATGAAGGCCATATTGAGAATGGAGTCCAGGAAAAGAGGAATTGAACATGTCCCCAAGGCCCTGAGCCCATCCCAAGGAAATGTTAATGAAGCAGCTCCCAGCAAACAAGGAGATGCTAATCCAAATGTCCTTCCTGCCCAGATTACTCCTTTGGCCCACCTGTCCCCCACCCTTTGGGCCTTCCCACCTACATTCCATCACTGCAAGATAACAGAACAGAGGACAGGAATGCAGGAAAGCTGAAAGAAGACCTTAGCTATAAAAGAGGGAAGACATCCCCCTTCCATGGATTCCACCTCCTGGGTCCCCTTCTTCCTCCAGGGAGAAGTCTTTTCTGCTATACTTTAGTAAAGCTTCTACTTTCCACTCTACACTTGCCTTGGAGTGCTTCTCTGGTGTTATACTTCAGCATCATGGAAGTAAGGACTGTCACCAGTAAACAGCAGTAACAGGTTGGATGTTCCCCACCAAGATCTACACCCAGATAAGCGCCTCTCCATGCACCCCACATCTGTCTGAGGTGCATCTTTCTCTCTCCTTCTTTCAGGAGGGTGATGTGGGAACCCAACTATTCATGGGCTGGGGTTTTTGCTCAGTGTGAGGCCTCGGTTTGATCCTCAGCACCAGATAAAAATAAACAAATAAAATAAAGTCATTGTTTCCAACTATAACTAAAAAGTAAATATTTTTTTTTTAAAAAAAAGAGTATTCACAGTGGACCATGGAAATGTATCACTTATGGAAACTTTAGTGGGACTGGTTCCTGTTGTAAGGCAAATAATTCTTTATTAATGGACCTCCTACCTCATGGGCATAATTAGAACATAAGGCTTTTCTTCAAAGTGGGTTCACTAATTCTTCATGATTAAAAACATTTTACAAATATGCACATATTTCTACTGTGCAATTTCAGCAAACTTTCCATATTTCCCAAAATAAGCACCTTACACCTGTGAGCTTGAAAAACTATATGGCACACACAAAAAGTAATGGTAAATTTTTCAACTGCACTGTTTGGTGAGAAAAGTGTGTGTTCGACTAGAACAAATTAAGCAATCTTAAATTAAAAAGAGGAAACCCCAACAATGGAGATTGTGAAAGAGCAAGAGATTTTAGGAACAGATGAAGAAAAACAAAAACCAATTGGATTCTTTCAAAATAATTCATTTTCAGCTAGGATAACATCCATCTAAAGATTTTCTCCTACAAATTAATAGTATAAAAGTCCCAGGCTGTGATAACTCTAATTCATAGCTATTTTGTGTTTGCTAAATGGAATGTGACAGTGATTTGAAACAGTGCTATACTACAGAAAATAATTAGTTGAGAACTAACTTGATAAATTTACCAGTGAGAAGAATGAACTGAAATCAACCTTCACTTTAATTATGTGTAAAGAAGAAGCATAATTACCTGCATAGATAGTAATCAGGAAAAATGAAAATACATTTCTCTGTTATCTGGTAGATAGCAAGCTAGCTTGTTTCATCTGTTCACTTCTTGTATACAAAAGATAACAAATTAGTTACTGTAATGTCATCAAAATCTCACCCTACAGTAAAATGTTAAGGAAAAAAAAATGAACTTATTTCTAATGTAATAATATGCTTCTTTTCTCTATTGGTAATTTGCCTAACCAGGCAAATCTGAGGAATTTTCTTATGAGAATTCTTCCCAGGATATTAAGATAACAGCATCAGGGCAAAGTGGCAAATTACTTGAGGCTTCAATTTGGCACAAAAAGTATTAGAGCTCTTAGAATAATGCCATGTTTTCACCCCTGGTTTAAATTTATTGGCTGTTGCCTTTCTAATGCTGAAGGAATAAGACCGCTCTGGATTATAGGTATTGATATCTACTTTGTATATTTGGAATGTGCCTACACACTCAACAGAAATATTGCATTCACAGAAATTTGGGTTGACCCAATCAGCTGCAGTGTGCACACACAGCAGCAGATTTGGCAGACACCCAGGGCTCTTAGCTGCTCCTATCACAGTCCACTCAGTTGAGATGTAAATTAAAGGCCAAGTTTTTGAGCCACACATACTTCAGACTGAAAAACAACTGGAAATTTGGATATCCAAACAGGGGAAAGGGATGTATGCAAGTGAAACTACAGGAGGCCTTTTTGATAGTCTTGTGTTCCAATTGCCAAGCCAGGGTTACAAATTTCACCATATCTGTCTGAAGTACTAGGGCAGGTAGCAGCATTGAGTAATTTACAATTTCATTTGCAAGTCTGTTCTGAAACACAAGGTAGCCAAGAGCTTATGACCTAGTTGGGGAGTGAAGTTGCCAAAGGATTTGTCTAGACTTCCCACAACAGCAACTCCTTTGAGTGTGCTAGAGTCATCTTGTTTTCATTTAATGTCTTTCATACATATTCCTAATCCTTCCAGATTACAATACTCAATAACTCACAGTTTGAGAAGAACTACCTTAAGACAATGAGCCACCTTATGTTACTTCATTATTCATACTTCCTTGTGATCTCCTTGTATAACAAACTTCTATACACATTGACCCTATTGGAAGGTTATGGAGGCTTTAAGAAGTGGGCCTAGTGGTAGGTTGTAGGTCACTAGGGGCATGCCCTCAAAAGTCATGCAGGACACTAGTCTCTTCCTCCTTCTCTTCTTATCCTGTCCCAGATATGATATAAGATGTTTTTGCTCTGCCATATGCCCCCTGTCATACTGTGCAGATTTGCCACAGGCCCAAAAGCAACAGAACCAACCAAATCTATACTGACCTCTGAAATCATGAGCCCAAATAATAATTTTAATAATTTGATTATTTTAGGTGAGTTTTACAATGACAGCTAACACAAAAAAAATGGTACCAAGAAGTGAGCTATGACTATATCTAATGATGTGTACAAGTTTTTTGAATTGGTTTGCAGGAGAAGTTTGGAAAAGTTTGGAGGAACAGGCTATAAAAAGCCTAGAATGCTGTAAGCAGAGCTTAATACTTGATTCTAGTGGGGTTCACAATGCCAGGATTATGATAGAAGTGAAGACAATAAAGACTATACTGACGAAATTTCAGACAGAAATGAGGGTTATATTGATAATTAGAGTACAGGTCACTTGTGTTATGACTTGGCAAAGAACTTGAGTGCATTTTGTCCATGCATTGAGATTTCACCAGAGGCTGAGTTTGAAGTTTATCTGGTAAAGCGAATTTCATGGCAGCAGAGTATTCAGTCAGTTGCATGATTATTTCCAGCTGCTTTGATCCAACTTTACAGTAAGAATTGAGAGCAAAAGGAAGCAAAGCTGAGAGAGTGGAATACTTGTAATTTGGTCAGAAATGAAATGCTTGTAAAGTTCTAGTCAGAAGGTGTTGTTGAGGTTCTTTGTACAACTAAAAAGAAGCCAATAGCTGTGATTGTAGCTAGTGGTGACTGCTTGCCTAGCATGCAGGGGGTACTGTGTTTGATCCTCAGCACCACATAAAAATAAGTAAATAAAATAAACTTATTGTATCCATAAACAACTAAAAAATATATTAAGAAAAAGAAGCCAATTATTTGCACCTAAACCATCCAAAAGTTGGCTAGAGTGAATCTCAGTAATTGGCAAGGACATAGCAATCATAGGCTCAGAGATGTAGAAATGCAAATTTATTTCAAAGATTTTTCAGTGCAGTCTTTTGAGAATACAGCCTCGTGACATCCTGTACTCCCAGTATAACTTAGGGAGTCATTTCTCCATATTCATGTAGCAAGGTCAGTGGCTACTGAAGCTGTGATTTAAGTGGGCTTATGTAAATTCCATGATGATAGTGAACTTTGGTTGTCATTCACATGATGCTGGTTTGGTAGGCATGCAGAATGTAAGAGTTGTATCAAGGGAGCTTTCAAAGAAAATCCTGGAAGGCCAGTGTGTGATAGTATCAGAATCCCTGCAATCAGCCTTTAAATAGGACAGTGTGTTAATTTGTAAAAGTAAAGCTGAAGCTGAAATGGAGACCCCAAAATGATATAAAGGCCAGGAATTTAAAAAAAAAAAAAAAGAAAAAACTGCCAAGAGATGCTGAAGGGAACTGCCCAAGAGACTGGACAAATTGCTGTAACAGCAAAATCTATAGAAGTAATGCTTCCTAAACCCTGTGGAGTCCACATTTTATCACAATGTGCCCCAGATGCTGAACATAGAGATTTAAGATTTAATGCTTGCCCTGCTATGTCAGTTTTGCTTGGTCTGATTTCACTTTCTATTTCCCTATCCCTTCCTTTGGGCATAGGATATTTACCCTTTGCCATTTTATCTTGTATTTATTAACATGTTTTTAAAAATTTGTTAAAGGCTCTCCCAATTGAGTTTGCTGGAATCTTGGAAGAGACTTTGGACCTGGAGTTTTCATAATGCTGAAACAGTTAATACTTTGGGGACTCTTGGAGATGGACTATATTTTGAATTTGGAAATGAGCTTTGTGGGGCATAGGAAGAATGCTATAGTATGAACCTAAAATATCTCCAGAAGGTTCATATGTTAAAGACTTGCTTTTATCTTGGGGTAATATTGAAAGGTTATGAAAATATTAAGATCAATAAGATATGGGGCCTAGTAGGATGTTTAAGGTCATTGTGGGCATTCCCTAAAGAGGATTTTGGGACACTGGTTTCTTCCCTTTCTCTTTTTGCAACCAGGCAAAGATGTGAACAGCTTTTTTGTTCCACCACATGCATACTGACACGATATGCTGCCTCACCATAGGTCCAAAAGCAGAGGGGCCAACAACCTTGGACTTAAACCTCTTAAACTATAAAAGAAAATAAATATTTTGTCTTTATAAGTCAGTAACAATATATAGAGATTTGAGTGAAGATATGGAAAACAATATTCTATGCAAATAGAAATCAAAAGCAAAATGGAAACCAAAACCTGGCCTCAGTTACATCAAATAAAATAGACTAAGTTACAAACTCTAGTAAAAGAAAAAGAAGGCCACTATATAATGATAAAGGGGAAAACAAGGAAATGAAAATTGTTAATATTTTTGTGTTCAATGATAGAGCATATAGTTATATAAAGCAAGCATTATAAGGGAGAGACATTTAAAAGGAGAGACATATTTCAGTAAAATCTTAGTTGGAAACTTTAAAACTGCACTTACTCCAATGGTCAGATCATTCAGACAAAAAGCTAATGAAACTAAATATTGGATTTAAACTATACTATCAACAAAATAGACCTAATAGACATTTACACATCTCACCCAACAGTTACAGAACAAGCATTCTTCTCATCAACATGTGGAACATTCTCTAGAACAGGCCATATGTTAGGCCACAAACCAAGCCTTTGCAACTCCAAAATATCAAATAATGTAATATGTCTTCTCAGACCACAATGAAATAAAATTGGAAATCAATACCAAGAGGAAAATTTGGAAATTGGACAAATATACAGAATGTTTTAAAAAAACTAATGAGTCAAAGAATACATAAAATAGATATTAAAAAGTATCTTTAAATAAAAGAAAATGCAAATATAACATACCAAAACCTAGGAGATATAGCAAAAGATAAGTTTACAGCTAGGAGTACCTATATAAAATAAGTATCAAATTAGACAATGTAACTATGCAACTCAAATAAGTAGGGAAGCAAGAAAAAAAAAATCCAAGATTAGCAGAAGGAAGAAAATAACAAAAGTTAGAGACAAAATAAATAGAAGGAGACTAAAAACACAAAATGTTAATAAAAAAGACATTTTAAAAGTGAGAAACAAGGGTCTGGGGTTGTGGCTCAGTGGTAGAGTGTTTGCCTAGCACACATGAGGCACTGGGTTCGATCCTCAGCACCACATTAAAATAAAGATATTTTGTCCACTTACAACTAAAAAATAGTTTTAAAATGAGAAACAAAACCAACAAATTTTTAGCTAACCTAACCAACAAAAAAGATCAAAGACCTGAAAAGGTACAATCAAAGATGAAAAAGGAGATGTTACAAGTGATATAGTAGATTAATCCTGACTCTGAAGAACAACTACAGACTGACAAATTAGAAAACCTAGAAGAAATGGATAAATTACTGGAAAATATTGAAAGAATTGAATATCTGAATAGACCAATAATGAGTAAATTAAATCAATAATTTAAAAAATCTTTCAACAAAGAAAACACAGGAGTACATGGTTTCCCCACTGAATATTACTAAAGTTTGAATGAACTAATTCCAATAATTCTAAAACTATTCAAAAAAATGGAAATTGAGGGAAACATTCCCAAATCATTTTCACAGGCCATCATTTCCCTGGTACCAAAACTTGCAAAGATACAACATAAAAAAAAGATCAATATTCCTGATGAATAAATATGAAAAATTCTCACTAAAATTTGGGCATACTGAATTAAATAACACATAAGAAGATTATAGACTATGACTGAGTGAGATTCACTCCAGAGATACAAGGATGGTTCAACATATATGAATCAATAAATGTAATATATCATACCAAAAGAATGAAGGAGAAAAACATAATATCATCTGAATAGAAGAAGAAAAAGCATTATGTAAAATTTAATATCTCTTTGTGATCAAATCCCTCAACAAATTAGATGCAGAAGAAATTCACTTCTATATGATAAAGGCTATATATTCTGAACCCATAGTCAGCATTTTACTGAAAGTTTTAACCAGTACCATAAATTAACAGAAAGTAATAGAAAGCATCAAAATAAGAAGGAAAATTATTCCTGACTTTAGACAAGAACATTTTAAATATAGACAAACATAAACATTCTACTATTTAGGTCCGGGATAAAACAGGATAGCTATATGTAGAAAAAAATGAAACTAGATGCCAATCTCTCACTCTGCACAAAGGGAAAATCAAACCGGAACAAATTCTTAGGAATTAGATAAGAAATCTTGCAACTGGTAGAAGAAAACAGGGTCAATGATCCATCATATTGGTTCTGGTACTGTTTTCCTTAACAAAGCCTCCAAAGTTCAAGAAATAAAACCAAGAATCAGTAAGTGGGATGCCATCAAATTAAAATTTTCTTGCACAGTGAAGTAAATAATTAAAAGCATTAAGAGAAGACCTATACAATGTGATAAAATCTTTGCCAGCTACTCCTCTGACAGGGAATTAATATCCAGAATATATAAAGCACTCAAAAAACTTAACACCAAAAGAAAAACAATTAACCCAATCAATAAATAGGTAAAAGAATTAAACAGAAATTTCTCAGAAGAAACACAAATGACCAACAAACATATGGAAAAATGTTCAACATCTCTAGCAATCAGGTAAATGTTAATCAAAACTGCACTAAGATTTCATCTCACTCCAGTTAGAAGTCATAATGGCAATGATCAAGAATACAAACAATGATAAATGCTGGTGAGAATGTTGGAAAAAGGTACATTTGTACAACCACTCTGGAAAGCAGTGTGGAGATTCCTCAAAAAAACTAAGAATGAAACCACCATATGACCCAGCTGTCCTACACCTTGGTATTTTCCCAAAATTTCTAAAATCAGCATACTAAGTTGATATAGTCACATCAATATTTATAGCAACACAACTCATAATAGCTAAGTTATGTAAGAGCCAGGTGCCCTTGAGTAAATGAATGGATTAAGAAATTTTGGTATACATTCAGTCATAAAAAAAGAATGAAATTATAACATTTGCTGGTAAATGGATGAAAATGGAGAACATCATGCTAAAGGAAATAAGCCAGACTCAGAGACACATAGGACAAATGTTTTGTCTCATATGTGGAAGTTAGAGTAAAGGAAAGGAAGAAAGAAGTATAGGATATCATAAAGATATAAATAAGTAGTATAGAAGAACGAGATTGAAAGGCAGAATGAAGGGATAGGTAAAGGGAAGTCATGCAGAATAAATTCTTTAAAAATCATGTTATATGCACATATAAATATACCATAGGGAATTTCACCTTTATATGCAAGTAAAAAGAACCAATCAAAAAACTTAGACAAGAAAATAGAAGTCTAGCAGATTAGAGAAAGGAGAAAAGGGAGGGCAGGGAGGATGGGAGGGAAAAGGAAAAATTGTGAACCAAAATAAAATTTCATGCACGTAAGATTTTGTTGGATCAACCAACATACTATGCATAACTGTAATCCTCTAATTAAAGATATTTTAAAAACAAAAAAAAGAGATTCTACTATATAAAGCATTAGAACTGACAAATTCAGAAAAGTTGCAGTATACAAAGTAACATTCAAAAATAATTAACAGGGCTGGGGATGTGGCTCAAGTGGTAACGCGCTCGCCTGGCATGCTCGGGGCGCTGGGTTCCATCCCCAGCACCACATAAAATAAAATAAAGATGTTGTGTCTGCCGAAAACTGAAAAATAAATATTAAAAAATTCTCTCTTCTCTCTCTCTTTTCTCCCTCTCTAAAAAAATTTAATAATAATTAATATTTTTTACACTGATAATGAATTGTTGATAATTAAATATAAAAAATTCTATTCACAATAGCTACAAAATTAAATATCTGTGAATAAATTGAACCAAAAAACTGGATGAGCTCTACAATGATAATTAAAAAACAAAACAAAACAAACAAAAAAAACCACTGCTGAAAGAAATAGATAAAAAAAAAACCTAAAAAATATAAAGATTATGTTCGTGGATTAGAAGAATTCAGTTGTTCAAAGGTCTATACTACACTAAGTGATTTACAAATTCAATTCAATGTCCTTCAATATATCAATGACATTTTCACAGAAATATGAAAAACTCATAAGGAACCACAAAAAATTCTAAATATCTGAAGCAATCTTTAGGAAAAAGAACAACATGGAGAAATCACAATACCTTACCTCAAAAGATAACACAAAGTCATAGAAACAAAAATAGCATGATAGTACCAAAATAATGAACACACAGACAAATAAAACAAAAGAGAAAACAGAAATAAAGTCATATGTCCATAGCTAACAGAAACATATTATGGAGATTTGATGGTGTCTGCAAAAAAATGGTGCTGGGAGAAATGGATATTCAAGTGAAGAATAATAAAGCTATGAGGTCTATACCCCAAAGAAAACCCCTGTTTCTAATCCATATCTCAGTATATGCAAAAAACAACTCAAAATGGATCAAAATCTAAATATAAGACCCAACCCTGTGAAAATGCTAGAAGAAAACATATAGGAACCACTTGAAGATATCAATATGGTCAATGACTTTTGCTGGGTAAGGCCTCCAAAACATAGGCAACAAAAGCAGAAATATACAAATGGGATTATATCAAACTGAAACACTAAAGGAAACAATCAAAAGAATGAAGAGATCATCCTCAAAATGGGAGGAAATATTTGGTAACTTTCATCTGACAAAAGATTAAAGTCCAAAATATATAAGGAACTCAAAAACGTAAAAAGAAACAAAAACAAAAACAAATACTTTAAAATGGACACATGATCTGAATAGACATTTCTCAAAATATTACATACAAATGGCCAATACACATAAAATAAATATACTTAACATCACTAATCATCAGGTAAATGAAAATAAAGACCAAAATGAGATCTCATCTTACCCTCATTAGAATAGTTTCAATAAACAAGACAAAAATAACAAATGCTGGTTAGGGTGCAGAGAATGGGAAAACTTTATTCATTGTTGGTGGGAATGTAAGCTATGAGATATCAAAGAGATAGCTGCACTTTCATATTTCTTCTAACACAATTCACAATAGCCAATGTGTGGAATCAACCTAGCTATCCATCAAGAGATAAATGGATAAAGAAAATATGATATGTGCACATAACAGAATATTATTTGGCTATAGAAATGAAATCCTGTCATTTGTGGCAACATAGATGATACTAGGAGACCTAACATTAAGAAAAATAATCCAGGCTCAGAAAGTCAAATATCATATTTTGTTCTCTATATTTGGAAACTTAAAAATCTATTTTATAAAAATAATGAATAGAATGGTGATCACTATATATTAGGAAAGGCAGGGTTTGGAAAGAAGAAGGTTGAATAATAATACCGAAATACAGTTACAGAGGAGGAATAAGTTTTGTGTTCTACAGCATAGTTAGCTATATTCAATAATGATTTATTATATATTTTATAAAGAACTGGAAGTGAAGAGTTTGAATCTACCAACATGAAGAAATGATAAATGTTTAAGGCAATTGAAAAGCTAATTCCCTAATTTCATCATTGCACATTATATACACATACTGAATTATCACACTTACTCCATAAATACGTACAATTATTATGTACTTATTAAAAAGAAGAAATTACTAATACATTAAGAAGATAAATGGAATTTGTACAGCAGGATTTTAATACAAAAGGAATTTAAAATCACCTTAATACTCGTTCTTGGTAACTCTTGAAATTACAAATTTTTAAATCTCTTCAAGTTATAAAAAGACTTACCAAGAAAAAAATGTACCTATATTATACAAAAAATATGCATCACTTTTTAGGGTTTCAGAAACATCTCACACCAGAAAGTACTGGTGTCCATGGTTTTATTGCTAACTGATGTGAGTTACTTCAAAACTTATATTAAGTCTGACTGAGGCACCCCCAGATTTGAGGGAGCAGGCACAAATGAGCTCATTTCAACATTGTCCAAAGGGAGATGAAATAGAACACTTGTATTAAGTGATATGTTTCTTAACTCTCCTTCTGTTGCTTTCAGTTGAAACTCTTGTTGGTAAGTTAATGAAACTTAAGATTCAGGGAGAAAATATCAATTTGAAGGTAAATATCAAGAGATTTAGTAAAGAAATTTAAAAGGAAAACATTGTTTTATAGAATTTATTTAAAAATTCATGCTTACAAAACTAGTATCCACTTTTTCTAGCATAAAATTTATAATCTCTATCATTTCAAAGCAAATTTTACACTTCTTTGAGGAACATACAGCCCTATATAATCTCAATTCAACTTACTAAAGCAGCCTCATGTCCTACCACTAACCTGTAAATATTTTACATACTGCCATATTAAAATTCTTAAAAATGTTTTGATTCTTTTTAAGTATGCATGACAGTACAATGTATTTTGACATATTACCCATACATGGAATATTACTTATTCTAATTAGGATCCAAGTCTTGTGGATGTACAGAATGTTGAGATTCATTATGGTGTATTCACATATGAACACAGGAAATATATGTCAGATTTATTCCACTATCCTTTATATCACTATTCCTCTTTGTTCCCTTTATTACCCTTTGTACAGTCCACTGAACTGTAAGTACAGCGTGACATCAATGACTCCATGTCTTTGTATACGTTTTATCTAAGACTGTTTATCCCATAAACTTGTCCCCAATTTATGCATTTCTTTTCAGTACACTCAGATTTTAATCCCTTTGGGGAAGAATTCCCTAAGTTTTAGTGTCCATAACTGTGGACTTGAATTTAGTAATATCTGTCCATAATAGATGCTCTTAGATATGCAACAGCAGTTATCTTATCCTTTCTTTCCTTTGTCTCACCTGCAAATTGTCTCACCTTGTACATTGCAAATTTCTATAAGGCAAGTATAACCTCTTGTTTTTCTCTGTATCCACAAGGTCCTGCACATACTAAATGTTTAATAACTATTTGCTGAATTGAATCTTTCAAAGGCAAACAATACACTATAATAATTTTTTAAATAAAATTTACTCATGAGACTATATTCCTTTGACATCAATTAGATTATTTCAAGAAACTTAATGGAATTACATTTATATGTTAGTTATGGTAATTACTCTTCTATAGAAGATATTTTAAATATTCATTCAGGTCTGAAAAATAAAGAGAATTCAAAGAGAATTTGAATAGGAAAACTAATTTGTTTTTCATGAACAAAACCATAGCCAAGTGCCAAAATTTACCAAAATATATTATTCCAACATAAAACATTCAAGCATCATTTACATTTTAGTTTTAACTTTTTATTTTATAATACTATCAAAGTAATAAAATGTTCCTGTATACTCTGCACCCAACTTAAACATGTTTGCCATATTATACAACCACAACAAAATTGTCATATCAGAATATTAATAGTGATACAATACTATTAACTTATCTATGACCTTATTTAAATATTTCCATTTGTGATACTAAATGTTCTTTTTTTATATTCTAGGATCAAATCCAGGCTCTCACATTGCATTTAGTGGTCATGTCTTTTTTGTTTCCTCCAATATATAATGATTGCATCTTGTTTTCCATAACTGTATTAGTTTTATTAGATTTCCATAACAAAGTACTACAAACTAGGTAGCTCAAATAACAACAACAAGTTCTGGAGGCTAGAACTCTAAGATTAATGTGTCTGCAGGTTTGATTTCTTCTGAGGTCTATTTCTTTGGCTTGCAGAAGGTCGCCTTTTTTCAACATATTCATCTCCTTTCCTCTATGCTCTGTGTCCTAATCTCCTCTGCTTATAAAGAAATTAGTCATAAAGAATTAGGCCCCACATATCTGAGCACATTTTACCTTAGTATCCTCTTTAAAGGTTAATATTTCCAAAATATAGTCACATTTTGAGGTAGTAATCTTTAGAAATTCAGCATATACACTTAAGGAATAATAATAATTGACCTTAACAATTTTCTTTTTTTTTTTGGGGGGGGGCATTACAATTAAACCGAAGGTATTTAAACACTGAGCCACATCCCCCAACCAATTTTTTTTTGTTGTTGAGACAGGGTCTCCCTAATTTGCTTAGGGCCTCACTATATTGCTGAAGCTAGCTTTGAACTTGGGATCCTCATACCTCTGCCTCCAAAATGCCTTGGGATTGCAGGTGTGTGATACCTAACTCAGTGACATTGACATTTTTGAAGAAAATTCACTAGTTATTCTGTGAAATAGTTATTAATTTCAGCTTCTCTAATGTTTCCCATTATTATATCCAGGTCATGAGTTTTTTACAGTAATACCACAGATATTGAGGTTGTGCTATCCTCAGCACATTGTAACAAGAAACACAATATATATTTGTACATAATTATATATACAATTTATATATATATATATATGTATGTATTATGCATATATGTAATTATATAATTATGTATATGTCTATAATTATGTATGATTATATGTATATATAATTATATGTATGCATAAAGTTATATATATATATATATATATATATATATATACATATATTAATATATAGGATTATATGGTGATTTTAACTTTGATACTATGAAAATATTTTCTCTCAACACATTTTTCTCTACTAGTTTTAGATTCCACTGATAATTGTTCCTCTGAAATTTATTATATACTAAATGACAATTTTCTAGTTATATAATTCTTTTACTATGGGTCAATTGGTTTAGTATATAATACAGAGCTTTCTTTCCAATTTATTTCTATCATTTACATTTACAAAATGTGGATATCTGGATATTTATTTATTCTACATGTTATAATCCATTAATACTCTTATTCATTTTCTTGCTTTAATGGCTCCAAAGTTGACTATTGGAATGTCATTCAAGTTGGATCCTATGTTATTTCAATAAGTTCCTATCAGTTTCTGAGTATTTCCTTACTTTCTCACACAGCTAAAATATATGAGGCTATTTTCTATGTTTTGCTTTCCTTGATCTAAACCCACAATCAGTCATTCTTACTAAGTCTTTTTTCCTTGTAGTAAATAATTTTACTTATAATAAACCACTCATTACTATTGGAAAAGAAGAGCTTACACCTTCCTGAAGTAATAAGTATTTAAGGGAGTTTAAGAAAATGAAAAACTTAATTTAAAAATCAGAATACTTATCAATTTTCCAAACATTTCATTACATAAATATGAAATAATATTGTAAAATGCAACCACCTTACACAAAATTTATTAATTGTATTTTTTCCTTTTCCAAAACTCTATAAGCATTTAATTCTCCAACCATCAATGAATGCATGGAAAATTGAAAAGTTATTTTTTAACTGCAAATGTTCACAATATATAGTTTAAGTGTTTGAGGAAGGAGAAATAATAGAACTTTGAATGTCTTATTACTTACTTTGCCACCTGTGGGTTTCTCTGCATTTTTTTCTTTATGAGAACTAATCCCCAATCCCCTTCACAGGTCTTTTTACAAGGCATGTTGAGTTCTGCATTACCACAACAAAAGAAAATCATGTGGGGCAAGACAAAGTAAAACTGAAAAGAAAATGTTTACAGAGGGAACAAATTCCTTCCCTTCATTGCAATTTTCTCAGTGTAGTCTTAGTCTGGTAATCATAATATCATCCATTAATTTCTTGAGAAAAAATATGTCATTCATAAACACTTCCAGAAGTGCCTTGATAGTTGTCAGGGAAGTATATGCCAGCTATTCAAATAAAGATAGATTACTAGGATAGAAAAAACAATCTGGATTTCAATACCAGCATCTGGCCACTTACTAATATCTTTATCTTCCTGAAACCTCAAAAAGATTAAAGTTTTCCTGAAGTAGAATTTCAGGTGTTCATTTTAGTAGTCTTGCTCAGATTCCAGTACTTTATTCTTCCAGTCCAGGTTACTATGGGTAAGAATGTTTTTGTATTCATCAGGTCTCATTGGACATTCTCACAAATACATGATACTTCAACTAAGCATAAACTTCCCATTTTATGATAAATTTAACTGGTCTCTGTTTTGGTAAAAGAACAAAAGACTTTTTTTTTTCTGTAGCACTTCAGTATAGGATCTCCACATAGACTGTAAAAGAATTTCTTTAATGCTTTTATTAATAGAGTTGTTTATCATGCAGGATATGTCATAAGGAAATCATCATGTTTCCTTTTCAGCTGAAAGCATAGCACACTGCATACTGCAGTATTTTGGATTCAGTCTGATTGTACATGAAATGATTATTTTCCAGACCAAAGTTGTATTTTATACTGGGCATGTTTATTTACTGTATCATTAGGTTATTAAGAATTTATCAAATACCACTATGGCTCTGAGCTTGAAAACTCATAGAGTTAATACCTATTCCTTAAAGTAGTGTGGAAAGTGTGAATAATAGTTGAGATGGTGATGGTTGATCAATTACATATGCTTTTCAAAATAATATATGAGAACTTTGCACCACATTTGGAAGGATGGAAGGATTGATGGCATACAATTAGCTGTTTCTTTTCCCTCCGACTGCAAAGAATAATTGGGAACCTCCAGTAATGTGATAAAAATTCCTGAAGCAGGAGTGCCAAACATGAGAAATCCTATATTCAAAAGCACCCAAAAAGGGTGGAAAACAATTGCAAAGCCATGAATCCAGACTGTGAGAGACCTTTTACTGTCAGTTCGCTTCTATTTGCTAAAGATGAAGAGAGCTAACAACTCAATATGGTAGAAAAGAAATAAGTGCTCTTCTTTAGCCTGGATGATCCCAAGTTAGTTTTTTTTTTTATAGTAAATACTTGGGGCTGGCTATAGTTTGAATTGCAATCTCTGGAATACTTCACAACTTAAACAATGGTATATTTATCCTTTATGTGTGCCCGCTTAACAAAGGGCAGCCCAGAAGGATATCATTACCTTTTAGTATTTAAAAGCACAAAATATTTAGTTTCTACAATTACCTATATAATCAGATCTAAAATAGTAAAAAAAAAATGTACCTTATGCTTGTTGCTTTCTTGGGAAAGAAAGGAGTGAGGAAGAAATTAATTGTCATGTAAAATCCAATGCCTTTTCCTATTTGAAGACATGCTTGTAAAGTCACATTAATAGTCTCCCCAAATATGTAATACTTTATGGGTAATATCCCCTTCCCTAAAAGAAAAAAAAAAAGCAAAGCAAAATAAACCCCTTCAAGTTACAAAGAATAAAACAAATGCTGGTACTTTCTTAATAGCAAGAATCCCCACATTAGTGGTCCTTCATGAAATGTTTGCATGCCCTGTGATTTCATTCTCTGCTATCAATTCTGGAGGTGTTAGAACATTTTATCAGGATAGGCACTATTTCATTCATCTAACTTACAATATTACTTATTGAACTCTTTTTTTTGGTTTGTTTCTATCGGTTCCCCTCTTCTCTCCCTCTCTCCCTTACTCTCCTTTCTGTAGTTTTGTATCTTTTTTTTCCCTCAAGTGAAAACCTGCTTATGAAAACATGAAGGTAATAATGAAGGAAATCAGACATAATAGCAGACACATAAGTGCATGCTTGGAAGATTAAAGGCCATGAGTCCCTAAGAGCTGGAGTAGCAAGAAATGTTATAGTTTAGGATTGTGGAAGACAATAATTGTCACCTCTTTCTAAGGGTTAGAAGCTTAAAGAGACTATCAAATCAACTATTACTCCTGCTGCTACTCCAGGATATTTTCTAATAATATGTTTCTTTCCTTTCTGTCTATAGTACTTATTTCAAGCTTTTTGTTTTGTTTTGTAGGTCAATAGCTCTCTTTCCTCAATGGAATGCTGGTGACAGTATTGTTTTTAAGGGTATAATGTTATTGCATCATTCTGATCCTTTCTATTACACAAGAATGATTGGCAGAAATCTTTAAAAGGCCAACAGAGTGAAGATTCACACAAATATCTGAGGCAAATTCCTTATAATCAGAGCAGCCTATACTGAAAAAGATAACTTAATTCCAAAATGTTATCTTTCCCATACTGTTTCTCTGTGCACTTCTTAACTCCTGTGGTCTTGAATGATAACATTATAGTATCTGTAATCCATAATTGTTCTTACCTACCTAGAGGTAATCTCCTCCTACCACTCTGAATGAATCTCTCTCTCTCTCTCTCTCTCTCTCTCTCTCTCTCTCTCTCTCTCTCTCTCTCTGTGTGTGTGTGTGTGTGTGTGTGTGTGAGAGAGAGAGAGAGAGAGAGAGATACATTAGGGTACACAGATTCAAAATAATATGCAAATAAGATGGAAAAAAGAAGTAATTTATCCATTAATATATTAAAACAAGGAGATAGAAATCCTTTATGGATCCAAAGTACATTGCTTTTTCATAGAGTTTATGAACAGGTAAGAACAATTAATGATTACAGATACTATAATGCTATCATTCAAGACCACAGGAATTAAGAAGTGCACAGAGAAACAGAATTTGATTGTGATGGACTTCATACTTTCCATCTGTTCTCCTACTTCCCTTCTGGCACTAAAATTACTGTATTTAAATAAATCCCTGACATAAACTAATATATCAATATAAATAATCTACAGAAGAGCATAAATGCAAAGTGCTTCCGTAGTTTTCTATGAATACGTCCCAAACATGAATCATTAAAAGGGGATCACTATTTTTTAATCATATAAGTGTCCAAATAGAATTATAAAATAAAATTCAGATCTTTTAATTTTGTAAATAACATTCTTTTCAGAAGCTTTACTGTTAAGGATTACTTCTTAAGGGATATTTTCAAAGGTACCATCCTTTAAAAACATTTAGAGCTGAAAATTCACTTTTCCACCATTAATCAAAAATATGAAATATTTACCTAAAATTATTTCTACCCTAAATTTTCTCCCTATTTTTGCCTTTGAGCCTTAGTTATAATTTGAAGCTTTACAAACTGCCTTTATTTTTTACTGTGTTTATGCTTCTCTACCTTTCAAAGTTGTGATGAAATTAAGTGTATCTCACCTTTCATGTTTAATATTAGTAGTACTTCTTCATAGTTCTGTGTTATCAGCAGAGGTAGTATATTATAAAGGTAAAAAAAAAGTCAAGACTCCAGAATCAGACTGCCTGGGTTTCAATCCTGAGTATTCCACATGCATTTTGGGTCTTAGTTAGTCATCTAGAAAATGAGCATAATCAGCACATATGAAGTCCTTAGGAGATTACTTTACATATACATACTCATTACATATTAATTTTTATTATGATCTTCAAAATGTGTAACAAAGAACATGGGACTTCTCATATTTCAGTCATATAGATGTATGTGTGTGCGTGTGTGTTTGTGCACACGTGCCGGGAGACATCCATAAACTGTGCATGAACTAAAATCTACATGGAAGCCATTAGGTAGGAAAGTCTGGTATCCCGGAACTCCTAGCTGGTTTGAGACTGTCCACTATATGTGACTTCCACCTTAGCTCCGTCTAAGCTCAGCACTGCACCAGAGATGGGGTGACCCATTGGAGCCACAGCCACACAGCCTCTCAGAGAGGGGTATGGCTTGCCGAGATGCCAATCAACCTGTTTGCTGCAAGACCCCTGCCACACCAAGAAGCAAAACTCCTTCAGATGATACCTTATCCCTGACTTTGATGTACTCCCCCTTAAATAAAGAACCCCAGCCATTTTTTAGTTGTTGAGTTCCAGGTCCTACCAAGACTTGAGGACCTATCAGGTACTCCACATCCGTTTTATCTAATTTCTTGTTCTGTCTCTATTTCTTACTAATTATTTCAGACTTTCTATTTATCAGGCAGCTCACAACTTCTTAGCAGAAATATACCTTTGTGGGGTGCTGGCTGCCCCACAATATATATGTATAAACACACAAACACACATACATAAATTACAAAAAAATATCAGGTTTTAATAAAATTACCTAGATAAAAAATATTTAACTGATATTTTTCAACTACTCTTCAATAAAAATAAAAATGTCCCCAATGATTTCAAACTGACTTTTAGGCAATATAGTAAAAAGCAAAAATTAGTTTTGTATTTGTAAAATCTCTATTCAAATTTTAGCTCTAACATTTGCTTACTGTGTGACTATACACAAGTTTCTTACCTTGTATTAGCCTCATACTTTTCTCTTTAAAATAAGGATAATAATATTATCAACTTAGTGCTTTTGTTTTGATTCAATGACACATTGGAATTACTCAATAATGGATGTTTACATATTAAATGCTCACATAAAGCAGACTTTGGGGTTCACATCTATGATGGTTAATTTTATATATCAATGTGCACGGTTTTTGAATGAGTTTAGCATTTAAATCAGTAAATTTTAAGTAACAGATTACCTTGTATAATGTGGATGGGCCTTATACAATCAGGTGAAGATCTAAAAATAAATAAAGAGATCACTCTCCCTTAGCAATATAAGGAATTTTTCATGAGACCTTCTTTTGGGACTTTATCTTCACCATTGTCTCTCCTGGGTCTCAAGCCTATGGCCTGCACTTTAAATTTGTACTTGATAGTCCCAAAATAATGTGAACTAATTTCTTATAATACATCTCCATCTATAAAGACACACATCTTATTGTTAGTTTCTTTGCAGTTCCATGCCTAATAAAACACCAAAGTTCTGCAACTTACTACCTAGTCTCTGTGACCTTCTTCCAATTACTACATTTACATTATTTTCTTCCCCAATCAAATAACAATGCCTACCTCACTTGATTGCTCGGCAAATTGAATTAGGTAAAACCTATAAGTTGCCTTAGTAGAATATTTGGCACTTAGGAAGCTCTCAGAAAATGAGTTTGATGGAGTACCTGTAAATGGGAAGCTCTGACTATTTCTAAGATGAGAACATGACTGTCCTTAGTTTTGTATATTTTCAAGATCTAAGAAAGCATAAAATATGTAAACATTTCTTTTAAGAAAATATGCATAAATTTCCAATGTAAATCATTTCAGTAAGTGCTGAAGATAAAATACTTTGGGTTTGGAACATTTTTTGCTATTTTGTCAGATCCAGCTATTTTCTCAGATCTCATAGTGTCCTATCATATGTAGACAATATCACATGTAACTCCATATTCCATAAAGGAATTGGAACCAGGAGAAAGCTGTGCCAAGATTTGCTGCATCTGTTCTATGCTATGGAGTCACTATTTGTGACAAATTTATGCATCCAAATAAGGTACTGTATAGTTGTAGCCCTATTATTCTATGGTATCTTCTCCAAGTTTGTAATTATTCTTAAAACACTGTATAGATTAATAACAAATGCCCTTTTACTGAATCTCTTTACCATTTACTGTTATCATTTACTTTCATGAACTAAGCTATGTGTTCTATTTGCAGTATCCTATTTCATTTTCTGAATATTTCTATGAGGTAAGTATAATTTTTAGCTTAATTTTAAAATATATAAACTGAAAATTTTTAAGACTATTCACTTTCCTCTATTATAAACTTCCAAAGTCCCATGCTCATCTCCAGTAACTCTCAAACTTTACTACAATCAGAGCCACCAAAGGAACTTTGAAAAAAAATACACATTATCAGATCCAATCTCCAGTGATTTGAATTAAGGTTTTGGTGGGGCTGAAACCTATATAATAAACCAGAAACCAAAAGAAACATCCCCAAACTTGTCTAATGAACACTTAAATATAAGAAGCCCTATCCTAAGCTCATACTCAATATCTGCATTTTCCAAAATTGTTTGATTGAAACTCCCAGTAAGGGACAAATTTTATAACACAACCAAGTATATATATACGCAGAGAGATATAAAACTGATACAAAAGTTTCATAAAAATATTTATGTTGACTACCAGTAAGCATTTGCTTATTTTCTATGCTAGTTAAATCTACTGTATATTGCATTGCTAACTGAAGCCTTCTCATTTGATTTTATAATACACTATTTGGTTACCAGAAACAGTTTGAAAAGCACTGCTAAATATAATTGTTAATAAAAATGTACTTCATTTCTCTATTTTTCCCTTCTGTATATTCTATTTGAGACTCCTTCTCTACATTGGACACCATTTGTTCCATGAGTGCTGAGGATCTTTCTTTCAGTGCCTTCTTGGTGCACTCTGCTCATTCTGTATCTTCTTATAACATCTTGCCTATCTGTGCCAACTGATTTTGACACTCTTTCTTCAAGTATGATTCTTTAAAAAAGTAGTTCCATAATTCAAGCACAGGAATTCTTTTTTATGTTCAAGAAATGATGACAAGTCCATAAATTTTATTCCATTTTAGAATAGAATAAGCAATTACATTAGTTTTCTATATGGTGTGTAAAAATTACAATAAATCTACAGGTTTGAAACAACAGAATTTCTATGGGTAAAGCATCCAGAAACAGATTAGCTTGATTCTCTGCTCAAGGTCTCATCAAGCTGAAATCTAGTTGCTGGCTGGGTTTGTGATCTCATCTTATATCTAAGGTCTTACTAGAAGTTCACAGGTTGTTGGCTTAGTTCAATTCTTTGTGACAGTGTAACTCAGGGTGGCTAACTTCAAGATCAGGAAAAAAATATATCTTTATGATTGGCTCATTTCTTTTATTGAGGGTTCACCTGATTAGTCCATCCATACCCAAGATAATCATCCTTGCAAATATGTCTACATCAACTGAGTAATAACTTAAACACAAAAGTGATCTCACACCCAAAGTTCCTGCTCACACTCACGAAGTGGTAAGATTGGGTGTTTACATCAAAATCCCAAGGACAATGTTAGAAGTCAGTCTATCACACAGCTGTCTCAATTTTCCTATATCTTCCAGAGTTTTAGCACTGGAAGTTCCATATCCCCAGAGCTAACCCTCAGTCCTGGAAAACCTAAAAATAGTTTGTCACTTTACTAGCAAAAGGTAAAATCTCTCAGGCTGGAGTTGTGGCTCAGGTTTGGAGCACTTGCCTAGCATGTGTGAACCACTGGGTTCGATCCTCAGCACCACATTAAATAAATCAAAGTATTATGTTTATGTATAACTAAATATATATGTAAAAAAGTAAAATGTCTCAACTAGACCCCTATATGGCCCATATGTAATGAAAGTCGAATTACAGAGAACCTTGATATGAAGTATGTTCCTGATCTTTTGTGATATAATGTTTGTAACGAAGAATTGACAAGAAATGTGACTATAGTCAGATGCTTTATGTGAAAACCATAGAAACAGTGGACCAATATCTTATTTTTTCTCTTGGGTCATATCCCACACATTGTACAAAAACAAATAAATACTAGTGAGAGAAAATAAAAATAATATTTTCAGGGTTCTTTGTCTCATGTACTATATGTGTCAATTAGTAAATACACTATAATCTCAATTGGATGATACAGAACTCATTGCAGGTAACAGAGGGTAAAGTAGCAGTGCTTGCAGAATAAGCATAATTTAAATTTCAAACATGTATAATTAGCATAAATTTTTCTTTTCTCTCCTTCAAATTTTGTTTTACACTCCCACCTAAATTCAACAAACATGGTATCTTAATGATAATAGAATAATTATAGAATAATAAATATGGCACTGAATAGAATATTTAAAATTGCAGTTTGTTAACACTGTTACTATCTTCTTGGTCCACTACATTGAATATTTTAAGGGAAATAAACTCAAAATGAAAATAAGACTTTCTGAGATAAAAACCTGATATATATTTGTTATGCACTTCATTTTCTTTCCATTAAAATGTTTCTCCTCAATGAAAAACCAAAACCAAGGCAATTGTCTATTTTTTATTCATTTATTACTATTTAAAGCATTATTTAAATAATGATTATTTAAAGCATTTAAATATGGAAATCCCAAGGAGAAATAATTAGGAACAGTTCCTCTCACAATAGAATATATGTTTTCAGATTCTTTAGGGATTGTTTCCTGGAGTTCTTGGCACTGAAATGCAATACTTTGTATTGCTTTTGTCTATGTTAAAAATAGATCAATGACCATTGTTCTTTTTTATTATCTGATTCTAGTTTGAACTTCTTTCTTTCTCCTCTATTTGGAATAAATTCTGTTGCATAAAAAGATACTCCTTAGACACCCAGTTATTATAAATGACTTCCCCTTCTACTTTACATAGGTTTTGTCATCAGTTCAAGACATTTCTTCCAAATATTAAGAGACCTAAACAATTCCTCTCAAAATGGCATTCAGTTTTTATTTCAGTGTCAGACGTTTTCTTTTTCATATGAATATTTATTATCTGCCTCTCTTCCCATTTCTTTTCCTAAAGTCTTCTTCTGTATATAAGGTGGTAATATTTTGTTGCTTCATCCCAAACATTTCTGATCTAATGGGGTTCTGTATTGATTTTTATCCTGTGTAAGAAGAATCTCTTGAGCTATCTAGTTTAACCAGTAAGCAAACATCAGCAAGACAATCCTTCACCATCCTGAGCTCTTGGCATTGTAGGCCTTTTAAACACCCCAAACCTGAGAAGTTCTTTTTTTTTCATTTTTCAGAACTTTAAGATGATTTATTTCAAGAAGCACATAGTAAGAAAGAGGACAAGGATTTAATACACGTCACAGTATTCTGCAGTATATGCTTCACTGTATCTTAGTAAAACATATTTTGACATACTTGGTGATGCTGGAATCCGTCCCAGATGCATAGAAGTGCCTACAATGGGGGTAAAACTGAACTGTTAATGCAAAACCTAGAGAGTCATTTCAGACTGCTAATTCCACCATATGCAAATGTCCCTTTAGGCCTTAAAAATAAAGAAAAATGCTCCATTCAGAATGTTTAAGTATATCAAAGAGCACTGTTTCATGGCTACTGCCAATGTTCACACTGTTAAATACAGGGGGCCTCAAAGGAAACACAGACTGCTTAGAAATAGAATATTCGTCAAATTATAATGGTTGATAATTATATTGCTACATTCCCCAGTTGTTTCCTAAAGAAAATGCAAAGCAACACTTTCATATTGGCATCATATCACCACCAACTGGCCAAGAGTGTTTACTAGGAATATTTACTAGAGAGAAAATCATCAAATTTAAAAAGAAAACAAACAGAAATAGACAAAATCATCCAGTATTTGATAAACTCATGCAGAAGCCAAATGCTCCTCAACTTGTCTTTTTTATTGGCAACTGAGATTGAATTTCAACGTCCTTCAATCTGAGAAATACTAGCAGATGAGATTTTCTTTTAACTTTGGTGAGTCCACCACCTGTCAATCTATATTTTAACCCTGACAAATTTTGAAGAATTGTTTCACTAAGTCTCTTCATTCCTTTATGGACCTTGTCCAAACAGACTATTATATGCATTCATTTAATGACAACAATAGTTTAACATTCCAGTATCTTAAAGAAGGTATTTCTTTCTAGCAGTTGATTCAACTTCGGTTATCACATACATTTATTATGATTAGGGATGTTTCTTTTCTTTTCTTCTGTCTATGTTTAGGGGTATTTCTTCTCTACTATCTGATCTAGACAATGTATGCACACTGGCTTAGACTATTTCATCTGGCTGTTGTAAATTCCAGGACCTAGTTTCCCAGAGAAACTGTCAACTTTATAAAACAGGAAATCTGGATTTATTGAACCAATGCAGTTAGGGTTTAAAAATAACATAAAGCATTCATAAAGATTAATTATAACAAACTTCATAAGCCTCTATTACTTTCCCAGAAATTATATATTTTGAGGTCTTTTCAGACATTTAGATTCATCTCATCTGCAGACTTCATCAAAGAACACAGCATGTAATTTATATATGTGTATGTGTGATCAAAGGTGATTGCAATATCTCTTATAGATATGTACATGGAAAAGTGTAGAATACATCTATTCCTCCCATGCTCCCCCACCCTAGCAGACTATGAGTCATCCTCCTTATATCAGAGAAAAATTCGGCATTTGTTTTTTTGGGATTGGCTAATTTCACTTAGCATTATCTTCTCCAATGCCATCCATTTACCTTGAAATGCCTTGATTTTATTCTCTTTTATTGCTGAGTAAAATTCCATTGTATATATATGCCACATTATAGATGAATTCTAGATAGGGCAGAGGGGTGGGAGGGAAAGGGAGGGGGCAGGGAATTAGCAAGGGTGGTGGAATGTGATGGATATCACTATCCAAAGTATATGTATGATGAAATAAATTGGTGTAAATATACTTTATATACAATCAGAGATATTAAAAAACTGTGCTGTATACAAATAATAAGAACTGTAATGCATTCTGCTGTCATTTATTTAAAAAAAAATCAATTAAAAAAAAAAAAAACTCCATAGAGAAAAAAAAAGGAAAGTGTAGACTCTTCAACAGTGATGATCCTTGTAGCTTTATTTACATGATTATATGACCTCTCTCCTCTTAATCTTTGAGTCAACCTCAATACAATTATTTGGCTCTGGGAAAGAAATTTTGTGATTTTGACTGGGTAACTATTCAGTATATACACGTGCCTAA
This sequence comes from Marmota monax, assembly GCF_021218885.2. Lineage (NCBI taxonomy): Eukaryota > Metazoa > Chordata > Mammalia > Rodentia > Sciuridae > Marmota > Marmota monax. The sequence goes on along the minus strand of NW_026694490.1, from coordinate 2,795,908 downwards.
AAATTACATATGCTATTTGGATTTAACTTTATTTGCCTTTTAACTTTCTTCTATTCTCTTTTTTTAATTTTCTATATTTTATTAGTTGTTCAAAACATTACAAAGCTCTTGACATATCATATTTCATATATTTGATTCAAGTGGGTTATGAACTCCCATTTTTACCCCATATACAGATTGCAGAATCACATTGGTTACACATCCACATTTATATTCTCAATCTCTACTAAGGGAGCATAGTTTCTAATAGCAGTCTGATTTAGTCCATTGTATCCACCTTGGTCGTTACAACTATAATCCAGGCTCCCTTGTTTGCAATACCCTCTCAATCTCCAAACTAATCCCCTAGTCTCAAATTTCTTTGCCTTCAAAACCACTCTTCATGTAGCTTCTAAATTCAACTTTTTACAACTTTGATTACAACTTATAATCTTCTATGTCAAAGTTCTCACAAGGTAACATGTTTTCTAATGGATCAAATCCCAAAATCATCATTTGACAATTTAAGCCCCATAATCTAACACAACACACCCCCTCAATAGCCACCAACATTGATCTTCAGTTCTGGCCATGTCACTATTATTTTTAATCACATTTTCACTTCCACAAAAGTAATGACACATTTTTATGATTTTTCTATTCATCTATGTTGCAAATGAGTATCAGATTAAAATAAGAAAAACAGATATCTAAGACAAACTTTTTCATGCATACATATCAAAAAATTATTTTGTCTTTTGGTCTAATAATAATAATAATAATAACAAATTAGTGATGCAGTTCTATTTATGAATTAAATATTTGTGCCCCCATTAAAGCTCATATGTTGAAATCTGAATGCCCAATGTAGTGATATTAGGAGATGGGGATTTGGGGAGGTAATTAGGTTGTGACGGTGGAGCCTTCATGATTGGGCTTCTATAAGAAGACATAGGATCTCCACCTGCCTCTGTTCTCCACTAGGTAAATTTACAACAAAAAATATGGCTATTTTTAAAATGAAAACAGGTCTCTATCAGATGCTGGATTGGCTAATGCCTTGATGTTGGACTCCCCAACTTCCAGAACTGTGAGAAACTATTTCTGTTGCTTAATCCACCCAACCTATAGTGTTGTGGTATAATATGACATGGTAGCCTGAACTGATTGAGACAGTGCTGTAAGGTTTCAGTCTCTAATATAGAAGCTTTAAAAATATCTCTATAACCAGAATTCATTTTGATTGCTTGGGCCTTTGCCATACTGCTTGTTAAATAGAGTGAATTTCATCCTTGGGAGCAAGGATGGTGAGAGAAGGCTTTCATCTGTACTGAGGTAAGAGCAGGAATATTGAAAAGTATTTCAGGAAGAGGAAATAACACCCCAAGGGATTCCAAGGCTTGCTCAAAATTCAGAAAATTTCAAGTAGGCCAGTTTTTGAGAAGTAGAAAGGAGATAAGGGATGGGGAAAAAAAGGATTAAAAGGCATGCTGAGACTAGATCATTATGAAACTTGAAAATTATGAAAGCAACAGAATAAGGCAGGGAAGTGGCATGTTCAAATTAATTTAAGTTTTTTTTTTTTCCAATCGCAGTATAAGAAGAAGATTTAAGAAGTTAGGTTTTCAAATGCATGTGTAATACCAGAGGTTCTGGAGGCTGAGGCAGGAGGATGGCAAGTCAAAGCCAGCCTCAACAATTTAATGAGGCCCTGATAATATTAGTGAGATTCTGTGTCAAAATTAAAAATATTAAATAAACAAATTTGGATATTCTTCAGTGGTTAATCAACCCTAGTTCAATCCTTAGTACCAAAAAAGAAAAAAAAATAGAAATTTGGTTGTAGGCAGGGATGCTTATATGAAGGAATTTTCTTATGATGCAGTCGCATTTCCTCATTTCAAACTGTTTACCATATTGAACCTTAAGCCTATTTCCAGAGTGTATGTAAGCTACATCATTTGTTCTTTCTTCTCCAAAGAACTTTCTGATGTCAGTCCATCAAGACTTCCCATCTCTGTTCTCTGTCCATGTCAATTTCGAGCTTAATGTTTCCTAAGAACTTGCTATCAAATTTAAAATTCAAAGTCCTTCCTTTAGCTTACATGGTCCAATATGATCTTTTCACTGACCATTTCCATGAGTTAATCTCACATCATTTTTTGCTACCATTCACTGTGGTCCAGAAACACTGGTTTGATTTTCCTATTATTTTAATAGCTGAAGGACTTTGCAGTACTTGTTTACTTCTGCCTAGAATATATCAACTTCCTCTACTTCTTGACCTCCAGCATTTCTAAAGCTGGATCCTTCTTGTTCTTCAGATCTCTACCTAAATATCACTTCCTCAAAGATGTTTGTTCTAACCAGTAAATCTCAAGTAGCTAAGACACTATTATAACACATGAAAAATTTCTTGCACAATACAGACTATTTTCTGCTACTTTTCTTGTACTTTGTTGATTTCTTAGGGTATTTGTTTATTGACTGTGTTCCCTCAGTGTTAAAATATACATTATGAGAAGACAAGAACCTTGTCTATTTCATTTGATGTTGAATTTCCATATACAGGAGCATGTAGGTGCTCAAAAGTATTTGTTAAAATAATAGATGAATCAAGTGAACAATAACTACACTGAATCACCCAGAATTAGAACTAGAACTCTGTTGGATGTCAGAAAACACATGCTTAAAATAATCATTATTAAAATTAATTTTTGAGACTCTGGATGTGGCTCAGTTGCAAAGTTCTTGACTAGAATGCACAAGGCTCTGGTTTCAATCCCCATCACTGCAAAAAAATGTTAATGAAATTAATTCTTTTTTTTTAAATTTTTTTATTATTAGTTGTTCAAAACATTACATAGCTATTGACATCCACGTTTTTACATACTGCCATAGTGTCTGTTGTATTCTATTGCCTTTCCAGTCCTCTACTATTCCCCCTCCCCTCCCCTCCCCTCCCCTCCCATCTTCTCTCTCTACCCCATCTACTGTAATTAATTTCTCTCTCTTGTTTTGTTTTTCCTTTACCCTCACTTCTTCTTATATGTAATTTTGTATAACAATGAGGGTCTCCTTCCACTTCCATGCAATTTCCCTTCTCTCTCCCTTTCCCTCCCACCTCTCATCCCTGTTTAATGTTAATCTTCTTCTCAAGCTCTTCCTCCCTGCTCTGTTCTTAGTTGCTCTCCTTATATCAAAGATGACATTTGACATTTGTTTTTTAGGGAATGGCTAGCTTCACTTAGCATAATCTGCTCTAGCGCCATCCATTTCCCTGCAAATGCCATGATTTTGTCATTTTTTAGTGCTGAGTAATACTCCATTGTGTATAAAAGCCACAATTTTTTATCCATTCATCTATTGAAGGGCATCTAGTTGGTTCCACAGTCTAGCTATTGTAAATTGTGCTGCTATGAACATGGATGTAGCAGTATCCCTATAGTACGCTCTTTTAAGGTCTTTAGGGAATAGTCAGAGAAGGGGGATACTGGGTCAAATGGTGGTTCCATTCCCAGCTTTCACAGGAATCTCCATACTGCTTTCCAAATTGGCTGTACCATTTTGCAGTCCCACCAGCAAGGAACAAGTGTACCCTTTTCCCCACATCCTCGCCAGCACTTGTTGTTGTTTGACTTCATAATGGCTGCCAATCTTACTAGAATGAGATGGAATCTTAGGGTGGTTTTGATTTGCATTTCTCTGACTGCTAGAGATGGTGAGCATTTTTTCATGTACTTTTTGATTGATTGTATGTCCTCCTCTGAGAAGTGTCTGTTCAGGACCTTGGCCCATTTATTGATTGGTTATTTGTTTTCTTATTGTTTAATTTTTTGAGTTCTTTGTATACTCTGGATATTAGGGTTTATCTGAAGTGAGAGGAGTAAAAATTTGTTCCCAGGATGTAGGATCCTTATTTACCTCTCTTATTATTTCTCTTGCTGAGAAAAAAAAATTTTAGTTTGAGTGAGTCCCATTTGTTGATTCTTGGTTTTAACTCTTGTGCTAGGGATGTCCTATTAAGGAATTTGGAGCCCGACCCCACAGTATGTCGATTGGAGCCAACTTTTTCTTCTATCAGACGCAGAGTCTCTGTTTTGATATCAAGCTCCTTGATCCATTTTGAGATAACTTTTGTGCATGGCAAGAGAAAGGGATTGCGATTCATTTTGTTGCATATGGATTTCCAGTTTTCCCAGCACCATTTGTTGAACATGCTATCTTTTCTCCATTGCATGCTTTTAGCACCTTTTTCAAATATAAGATAGTTGTAATTTTGTGGATTGGTCTCTGTGTCCTCTATTCTGTACCATTGGTCCACCCGCCTGTTTTGGTACCAGTACCATGCTGTTTTTGTTACTATTGCTCTGTAGTAGACTTTGAAGTCTGAAGTTTGTCAATTTTTCCATGGTTTCTTTTGTTTCAATGTCGTTGATTTCCATTCTGATTTTAATTATTTCTTGCCTTCTGCTACATTTGCTGTTGTTTTGCTTTTCCTTTTCTAGGGTTTTGAGATGAAGTGTGAGCTCATTTATTTGTTGGTTTTTCCTTTTTTTTTTTGAGGAATGAACTCCAGGCAATGAATTTCCCTCTTAAAACTGCTTTCATTGTGTCCCATAGATTCCAATATGTTGTGTCTGTATTTTCATTTATCTCTAAGAATTTTTTTATTTCCTCCTTTATGTCTTCTGCAACCCATTGATCATTCAGTAACATATTGTTCATTTTCCAGGTGATGCAGGATTTTTCCTTCCTTCATTTATCATTGATTTCCAGTTTCATTCCATTATGATCAGATAAGATGCATGGCATTATCTCCACACTTTTATATTTACTAAGAGTTGCCCTATGGCATAATATATGGTCTGTCTTTGAGAAGGATCCATGTGCTGCTGAGAACGTATATCCACTTGATGATGGTGGATGTATTCTATATATGTCGGTTAAGTCTAGGTTATTGATTGTGTTATTGAGTTCTATAGTTTCTTTATTCAACTTTTGTTTGGAGGATCTGTCCAATGGTGAGAGTGGTGTGTTGAAGTCACCCATAATTATTGTGTTGTGGTCTATTTGATTCTTGAACTTGAGGAGAGTTTGTTTTATGAATGTTGCAGCCCCATTATTTGGTGCATACATATTGATAATTGTTATGTCTTGTTGGTGAATGGTTCCTTTTAACAGTATATAGTGTCCTTCTTTATCCCTTTTGATTGACTTAGGTTTGAAGTTGATTTTATTCGATTTGAGTATGGCCACTCCTGCTTGCTTCAGAGGACCATATGAGTGGTATGATTTTTCCCAACCTTTCACCTTCAGCCTGTGTATCTCTTTTCCTGTCAGATGTGTCTCCTGAAGGCAGCATAGTGTTGGATCTGTTTTTGTAATCCAAGTTACTAGCCTATGTCGCTTGATTGGTAAGTTTAAGCCATTAACATTTAGGGTTACTATTGATATATGATTTGTACTTCCAGTCATGTTTATTTATTTATTTATTTTAATTTGGCTTGTTTTTCCTCTTTGGTTATCCCCCCCCTTTACTGAGTTACCTCCCAATGTTAGTTTTGGGTGCTGTTTTTCATTTCCTCTTCTTGTAGTGTTTTGCTCAAAATGCTTTGCAGTGCTGGTTTTCTGGCTGCGAATTCTTTTAACTTTCTTTTTCGTGAAATATTTTAATTTCATTGTTAAACCTGAAGCTTAATTTTGCTGGATACAATATTCTTGGTTGGAATCCATTATTTTTCAGCGTTTTAAATACGTTGTTCAGGATCTTCTCGCTTTTAATGTCTGTGATGAAAAATCAGCCATTAACCTAATTGGTTTACCCCTGAATGTAATCTGCCTCCTTTCTCTTGTAGCTTTTAATATTCTCTCCTTGTTCTGTATGTTGGATATCTTCATAATAATGTGTCTTGGAGTTGGTCTATTGCGGTTTTGTATGTTTGGGGTCCTGTAGGATTCCAGAATTTGGCAATCCATTCCATTTTTCATTTCTGGAAAATTTTTTAAGATTATTTCATTCAACAGATTGCTCATTCCTTTGGTTTGGACTTCTATATCTTCTTCTGTCCCAAAGACTCTTAAATTTGTTTTTTTTATGACATCCCATATCTCTTGGATATTTTGCTCGTGGTTTCTTACCAGCCTTTCTGCGTTGACTATACTCTTTTTGAGTTGATAAACTTTGTCTTCATTATCTGATGTTCTGACTTCTATTTCATCTAGTCGATTTGTAATACTCTCATTTGAGTTTTTGATTTGGTTTATGGTTTCCTGCATTTCTAGGATTACTGTTTGATTTTTTTTTAAATCTCTATCTCCTGGTAGAGTTCATTTTTTGTTTCTTGAATCTGCTTATGTAATTCATTATCAAAGTATTCTTTCATTGTTTGGACTTGCTGTCTAATGACTTCTTTAAGATTCCATTCCATCTGAGTCAGGTATGCCTTGAGTTCTTTCTCTGTCCATTTTTCTGATGCCTCTAGGTTCTCCTGTAAATTTAAGTTGTCCTGCTTTGTTTGTAATCCTTTTCCCTTGTTTTTTCATGGTGTTCACGTTACTTTCCAACTCTGTATAACTGTTGTGTTTCTGTTTTCTCCTATAAATTTGTTTTGGTTTGTATACCTCTGTGATCTCTCCTTTGTAGTGGGAGACTATGCCTAGAGATGTTGGGCTTTATTGTAATTTAAAGCTGATTCATTCAATTCATAAATGGCTTACGGATTCTGTAGGCATATAGTGATCTGTTGTTTGGTCTTAGGACTTTATATTTAGGTTGGGTGCTATGATGGTATGAAGGTTAGTATGTCTTGGCTACTTTGGAAGATTGCTCTATTGAAGGGGGATATTAACAGGTGAATGGATTAGGGTATTTGGTAATAGCTAGGTACTTAGGAGCCCTATAGACAGTCTCGGAACATTCACCTATTTGCATTTAGAAAATTACACGTAATGAAAGTTGTAATGCTTGGGATGAAAGTTAGGGGGAAGGGGAATGAAGGAGTCCTTAGAGAGAAAGAGGGATAGAAAGATAGGTAGAATAAAGGAGAATGGAAAGAACAATAAAAATTTGAAAAGGGAAAAAAAAGATAAATGAAGTCTTAGAGTTCTATTTTCTTCTCTTCCAATAGGCGGAGCTGTGCCCTCCGAACCAAGCTTCTGCCCTCCATATGCTGGCAGCAATCCCTATAAGGCGGCTCCTCTTCCCCTACTGGGCGTCTCTTCAATCCTGTTAGTCCAGAGCCATTTCTCTTCTCCGGCCCCTCTCCCCCTTCCTCCTGCCAGCCAGCCAGGCCCCACTCACACCATCACTTTAATTTGTCTGGACCCCTTAGGTGGCCACGCCCCCAGGAACTGGCGGCTAGGCCTTGGGTGTCGCCGCTGGTGGTAGGGGGAGTTGGGGGTCGGGAGTCCCCTCTGCTTCCCTCGGCCCCTACAGTCACGCCCACGGAGCTCTGGGCCGAGGTTTTTGAGGTTTCCCAGCTGTATGTATCTGGTGGGGATGGGAGTCACACACCCGCTAAAGCAGATTTGGCTGGGAAGGGATCCCGTCCACCAAACTCTGGTGACGTCAGCTCTCTGCTATGGTGGGCCCCCGAAATTAATTCTTTATGCAGGATTTTCCTACATATAAATATACAATGCAAATATATAATAAATTATATAAATTAATACAAATATATACATTTATAAAAATTTATTACATATTAATATAAATCTACCTTATATTTATAAATATATATTTACACATTTATTTAAATATATATGCACATATATTTACTGTGAAAATAAAGGAATAATACTTCCATTCTTTGTCTGGTAAGCCCTTAAAAAGATGGATCCTTTGTAGTTTCACATATTGAGAGAATATTACAACAAATTTATTCAGCTACAACTAATTTATGAACAAAAAATAAACACATCAATGTATAATTTCATGGATTTTATTCACACTTAAAAAACTTTCCTGAATGTACACATGCTAGTCCTTATACCATTTTTATCACACAAATGTATGATCTGCAATAATCTTAGTGGATATTACTCAGAGTCTAATTCTATTGACTCTTTATTAACTTTTTTTTTTCTGTAAGACCTACCCATATTTTCAAGCATCCTTGTTTTTTTCTTATTTTTATTTTTAGTTGTGATGGACCTTTGTTTATTTAAATGTGGTGATGAGGACCAAACCCAGTGCCTCACACATGCCAGGCAAGCACTGTACCACTGAGCTACAGCCGAGCCCCTTAGGATGCAGTACAGATAATTTGCAAGTGCTCACTTATTAAATAACTTATTATTTATTAGTGCATATGAAAAATGTGACCAATAGTAAGTACAGAAGAAAAATGTAGCATAGCTCTATAGATTTACTGAAATGTAATTATTATTTTTCTTTTAATTTGTTATATATGACAGCAGAATGCATTATAATTTATTATATATATATATATATATATATATATAGCACCATTTTTCATATCTCTGGATGTACAATTAGAGTCAAAACACTCATGTCTTCATATATGTACTTAGGGTGATGATGTCCATCTCATTCCACCGCCTACCCTAACTCCATGCTCCCTCTTTTCCCTCCCTCCCCTTTGCTCTATCTACAGTTTGTCTAATCCTCCCATGCTCTCCACTAACCCCGTTATGAATCAGCATTCTTATATCAGAGAAAATACTTGGCATTTGTTTTTTTGGGACTGGATGACTTCACTTAGCATTATATTCTCCAACTGCATCCATTTACCAGCAACTGCCATGATTTTTTCTCTTTTAATGCTGAATAATATCCCATTGTGTTTATATACCATGTTTGCTTTATCCATTCATCTACTGAAGGACATCTAGGTTGGTTTCACAGTCTTGCTATTGTGAATTGTGCTGCTATAAACATTGATGTGGCTGTTTCCCTATAGTATGATGTTTTTAAGTCCTTTGGGTATAGACAGAGGAGTGGGATAGCTGGGTCAAATGTACTTCCATTCAAAGTTTTCCAAGGAATCTCCATAGTGTTTTCCATATTGGCTGCATCCAGTTTGAAGTCCCACCAGCAATATATAAATGTGCCTTTCTACCACATTCTCAACAACACTTGATGTTTGTATTCATAATAGCTGCTATTCTGAGTGGAGAGAGATGAAATTTTAGAGTAATTTTGATTTGCATTTCTCTAATCACTAGAGATGTTGAATATTTTTTTCATATATTTGTTAATTAATTATATATCACCTTCTGATAAGTCTCTGTTCATGTTCTTGGCCCATTTATTGATTGGGTTATTTGTTTTGTTGGTGTTAAGATATTTGAGTTCTTCATATATCCTAGGGATTAGTGCTCTATATGATGTGTATATGGTAAAAATTTGCTCCCAAAATGTAGACTTTCTATTCACCTTACTGATTGATTCTTTTGCTGAGAAGAAGCTTTTTAGTTTGAATCCATCCCTGCACAAACCTCAACTGAATGTGGATCAAGGACTTAGTCATTAGAACAGAAATCCTGCACCTACTACAAGAAAAATTTGGCCCAACACGCCACCATCTCAGCTTAGTACAAATATCTTCAACAAGACTCATAAAGCACAAGAAATAAAATGAAGAATCAATAAATTGGATGGTATCAAACTAAAATTCTTCTTCACAGCAACAGAAACACTCAACATTGTGAAGGGAGAGCAAACAAAATTGGAGAATGTATTTGCCACTTGCTCCTCAGATACAGCATTAATCTCCAGATATATAAAGAACTCAAAAAGCATAACCCCTTAAAAACAAATAATCCAATCACTAAATGGGCAAAAGAACTGAACAAACACTCCACAGAAGAAGAAATACAAATTTTCAGCATTTTTAACCAAAGAGAAATGCAAATTAAAACTAGGATGGCTATTATCAAGAATACAAGCAATAATAAATGTTGGCAAGGATATGGAGGAAAATGTATACTTATGCATTTTGGTGGGACTGCAAATTGGTGCAACCACTATGGAAATCAGTATGAAGAGTCCTCAGAAAACTTGGAATGGACACACCATTTGACCTACTTCTCTGTTCATACCCAAAGGACTTAAAATTAGCATATTATAGTGATGCAGTCACATCAATCTTCACAGCAGCTCAATTTATAATAGTTAAATGATGGAACAAACCTAGATGCCCTTCAACAGAAGAATGTGTAAAAAATTATGAGGCACAAATACACAATGGTATATTACTCAGCCATAAAGAAAAATGAAATTATGGCATTTGTTGATAAATGGATGCAACTGGAGAATATCATGCTAAGTTAAATAAGCCAAGCCCCCAAAAAACTAAAGTGTGAATGTTTTCTCTGACATGTGGATGCTATTTTACAATAAGGGAGTTGGTTAAGAAGAAAAGTATTTTGGATTTAAAAAAAGGGGAATGAAGGGTAGGGAAGGGGGAATAGGAATAGGAAAGATAGCAGAATGAATTGGATATTACTATTCTATGTGCATATATTATTATAAAACTAGTGTAATTCTATATCATGTACAATCAAATGAATGAGAAGTTATGTTCCGTATACGTGTATTATGTCAAGATACATTCTACTATCATGTATAACTTATTAGAAAAATTTTATAAAACTACAGCAAGATACCACAACAAACCTCTTAGAATGGCTAAAATTCTAAAACTGGACAAAATAATTTGCTGACAACATTATGGAATAACAGGTAGAGCTCTCATTCTTTGCAAATTGGAATGCAAAATGGTGTAGCCACCTTCGGAGAGTTTGTCAGTTTCTTACAAAGTAAAACTTTGTCCACACAATCTGTCAATCACACTTCTCAGTATAAAACCATCTGATTTGAAAATGTGTCCACTCAAAAACCTGTATTTAAATATTTCTAGAAGGTTTATTCATAATCCTTGAAACAAAAGAAACCAAAGTTTCTCTTCAATAGGTGAATGTATAAACAAACTGTATGGCATCTGCATAATGAAATATCATTTAATGATAAGAAAAAATAAGCTACTGAGCAAAAAAAGTAAATGTAAAGACATTTTGAGTTGTAAAAAAAAGACAGACTGAAAAGACTATATATCACAGGACTGAAAGATTGTAAGATTGACATGTGAAAAGGCAACATATTCAATGTATGACATTCTGTGAAAGACAAAGTTATAAAGATTATAAAAAAGACTACTCATTGTTAGAGGTTTGGTGATGGGAGGTGTTCTGAGAGGCCACAGCTAAATTAGGGTTTCAGTATCAGAGTGACTATGAAGGTGTTTACAGTATACCTTTTATGGGATATTTTAACCAGGATTGTGTTCTAAGGCCTAGTTGTACAAACTGCAACCAACAAGGCTCTCACATGGGAAACTGATTTTTTAAAAGCAAACTAAACTAAAATAAAATAAATAAAAAATAAGGATTTCTTTGCCTTATTATTGGCACTTTGAATTTCCCTGAGCATTTAGGATCAGCATATTAATGTCTTTAAGAATATTTTTTCTGGGACTTTTTCCATAGTTTCTCTGAATATATAAATCATTTTGAAGAAAATTGACATATTTAGGGTAGTGGATCTTCTACTCATGAAATGTAATTGATTTTAGTCTATAATTTTTATCATTAATATTTTGTAGCTTTCAGTGACAACTATGAAATTTCTTCTTTTATTTCTCTTAAATGTGATTTTATTTTTCTCAATGCAAAGATATTCTTTTCTTTATTTTTGAGGCGCAAAAGTTTTGTTAGGATATATCTTGTACTATGTTGATTTTCACTACAATGAAAAGTATGCTATTTCACTATATAGGATTAAGTCTTTTTTGTTTCTGAAAATATTTTTGAATGACACATTTCTCATTTTATTATTTTAGTTTCCTTCATATAGTATAATCTTTTATATTGACTCATTCCACCTGCCTTTTACGTCAATTATTTTCTCCCTAATATTTTTAAATTCCTTTTATTGCCATTTAAATTTACATATTTATTTAAACTCTGTTGTCTAAAGCTTGTGATCTGTCTTTGGAATGCCTACATTTTGCTGCTTCCAAATGAACTAATAACTTCTCTTATGGTGTTTTAGCATGGGTTTCACAGGAAATGTGTCTGAGGAAAGGCATTTCAAAATACAAACTTACTGAAAATATAACTTCAAAGAACAGGAAAAGTGAGAGTGAGATACAGGGATATTAATATATTATCAAGCTGGCCACCACTGAAACAGATTACTTGATAACATGGCAATGTAGTTCCAGAATTGCTAAATTGTGTTCTGGGACCAGAGTCTTTGGGAGAGATTAGGAATTGAATTCATTCACTGGTTTCTATCTAATGTAGGTCAAAATTTTATATAAAGTATTTATTTTCCCACATTTCCATATTGAACTTTCATAGGCTTCTAGCATGGTACTACAGCATTACGCATATCTGTACCAATAGGGAAGCTCCAAACAGGAAGCTGAGAAGCACAGTGTGAAGACATGAGATGAAAGATACTGTCTAGTCATACTTGAATCTGATTAATCAAGGTTCATATAGACCTGGTCACCACAACAGTGACTAAAGCAAAGAATAAGAAATTCAAAGTAGAGAATAGGGAATGTAGGATACAGTCAAACCAGTGTACAACTCACGTCTTGTTTTCACCTTCCATTAAACACTGTAACCCTAATATAATGAAAAAAGACTGAAAAGACTACATTGCGTATGACTGAAAGATTTTGTGGATTAACATGTGAAATTTTGTGTGAATAAGTTGTTCCACTTCTTTTGAGAGCAAAGGTAAAATCTTCCCAGTCACAGAGTCATTTTCAAGGTAGCTGAATATTAGCTCTCAAAACATGAACCTATATTAATATTTAGTATCTATTTTCTCCATACTTATATTTTTCCTGCGTTTGGACAGCATCTTAACTTTCTGAGTTTCTTTTCATGCCTGGTAACTTGTTCAAGCGGGGAGCAAGAACCCTTAGCTTCCCTGACCTATTGCCTGTTTGGTGATTTTGTCCTGGTTGGGACATGGTTGCTTAATGGTATATGGCTGCTGTGTTGTTTCAGTATATCTTCTAGAATCCAGACATGCTTTTTCTTGCTTCCATTGTGTACGATATTGAAGAAAATGTAAGCCCAACCCTCCAACATATTGGCACCGGAACTGCCATCCTTAATGAGACTCCTAAAGCACAAGAAGTAAAATTTAAAAATCGATAAAATTATGGCATTTGCCAATAAATAAATGGAACTGGAAAATATCATGCTAAATGAAACAAGACAGTACCAAAAATCAAAGGCTGAATGTCCTCTCTGATATGTGGATGCTAACACAAAGCAAGTTAGGGGAGGAGAATAAAATTTCAATGGATTCCACGAAGGGGAATGAAGGGGACAGCGGAGAGATAAGGATTGGAAAGATAGGAGAACAAATTAATCATCTTTCCTACATTCATAAATGAATACATGACCAGTGAAATGCCATACCATATACAACCGGAAGAATAGTATTCTAATTAGAATAAGTTAAACTCTTTGTATGTACAGTATGTAAAAATATACTCTATTATCATCTATATCTAAAAAGGAAAAAGAAAAAAAAATTAAAAATTAAAAAAAAATCAATGCAGGGGATAGTATCAATACAAAGCTTCTTCACAGCAAAGGAAATAAGAGTGAGAAAGAGCTAACAGAATAGGAGAAAACCTTTGCCACCTGGACTTCAGATAAGTGTTAATATCCAGGATATATAAGAAACTCAGAAAACTTAACATCAAAAAAAAAAGTGGGCTGTGGTGGTAGCTCAGTGGTAGAGTGCTTGCCTAGCACATATGAATCATAGGTTTGATCCTCAGCACCACATAAAAATAAATAAATGAATGAATAAATAAATAAATAGAAAAATGTACCAGGAATCTCTCAATGAATGGATGTGTGAGAGCTCCAAGATACAGTATGAAGTGAAGTCAGCTAGGTGTGGAGTATGACTGCCCACCTGTGCTCTTGTATTTATTCATATGCACTTGCATTTGTTCAGAGAAAGTGTTGAAAGATTCTCAAGAAAATGCTGAAAGCGCTTTCCTGTTAAGAGAAAGAATATGAAGCAGAATTAACTTGGGGCAGGGATCAAAAGTCTTCACTGTACATCTTTCTATTTTTGCTTCTTGAATGATGTGAATGTATTCTCCCTTCAAGCTTTTCTGTTTTATTAAATAGAAACAAGTTTGAGTTTGAAAAATAAAAAGATAAATGTATTTTGTCCATCTACAACTAAAAACACTTTTAATAAATCAAATAACCCAATCAATAAATGGTCAAAAAACTAAACAAACTCTTATTGAAAGGAGAAACATGAGTGATCAACAAATACATGAAAAAAATGTTGACTATCTCTAGCAATTAGAGAAATGTAAATTAAAACTACATTGAGACTTTTCCTCTGTTCAGAATGGCAATTATCAAAAATAAAAGTAACCATAAATATTGGGGAGGATGTGGGGAATAGAGTACACTCAGACATTGTTGGTGGGATTGCAAATTGGTAAAATTATTCTGGGAAGCAGTGTGGAGAGTCCTCAAGAACTTAGGAATGGAACCACCAATTATCCCACTCCTCAGTATTTATCCAAATGGTTTAAAATCAGCATACTACAGTGATGCAGACACATCAATGTTTACAGCAGCACAATTCACAATAGCTAAATAATCGAGCCAAACTAGGTGCCCTTCTACAGATGAATGGATGAGGAAACTGATATAAATAGGATGCAGTATTAATGAATCATAAAGAAGACTGACTTTATAACATTTTCCAATAAATAGGATGGCCTGGATTATTTCATGCTGAGTGAAATAATCCAATCCCAAAACTCCAAAGGTCAGCTGTGTTCACTGATATGTGGAAGCTAACCCACAATAAGGAATGGAGAGAATAGAAGTTCAGTGGAGTAAACAAAGGGGAATGAAGGGAAGGAAGGGGAATAAAAAAAGGAAAGACAGTGGAATGAATCTGACATAACTTTCCTATTTATACACATGAATATACGACAATGAATCTCATCATCAAGTGCATCAACAAGAAATTAGTTGAAAAAAATAATTATAGGTAAATGTCGAAAAGATCAATAGAGGGAAGGGAGCAGGGTGTGGGGAAAAGGAAGGGGAAGGAGAGGTACTGAGGTCTGAACTACAACATGATATATTCCATGCTTTCATTTTTTTTGTCAAAATGGATTCTACTGTCATGTATAATTAAAAAGAAACAATTTAAAAAGCCATTGTGTGGTATATACTTTAAGTCCTCAGTAAAAGTTTCCTAATCATTATCAGTGCTTATAACTTATACCAGTTCAACACTGACTGATGACTCACTGGCCGAAGGTTGGAAGGTGGCCAAATGGCAGACACAGATCAATGAAATGCTATTGTATATCTTGGTAGAAGCATTCTCTGCAGTGAACCAGGGTCTCTTACCTAGAGAAACATACATTTTCTAGGATTCTGGGTAGCACAATTCCATGAGTGAGTCTCAGAGAATGGTGAAATGTAAATTGAAAGTTATATCTCCTGTTTTACATACTCATGTAATCTAGTTACTAGTTCCAGAGTCCTAGCAATCAGCTATCAGTTAAACATGCATACTAAATCCTGAAAGTCACTGCCTTAACATTGTAGACTGTTGTCCCCAAGTTGAATCTTAACTGAGTCCTTAATAAATCTTTCTGCTACTGTTTTGGCCAGTTTTTTAAATTCATAATATTGACATTCAGAATAGTTGATCATGTATTCATATAACAATTGTTTAATCTATTTTATCATAATGTGTCCTTTTATAAAGTGTCCTACTGGCAACATAATGATCTCCAAAGATGAACAGTTCTGTATCCACAGAACCTATTAATATGCTGCCTTACAAACTAAAGGGATTTTGAAGATATGATTAAGTTGAAATTTGTGAAATGCAGAGATTGTCTGGGCTTATCTAGGAGGGCTCATTCTGACCATATGTTCTTAAAAATATAGACACTTGGGCTGGGATTATGGCTCAGTGGTAGAGCACTTGCCTAGCATATGTGAGGCACTGGGTTCAATCCTCAGCACCACATATAAATAAATAAATAAATAAATAAATAATAAATGTATTGTTTCCATCTATAAATAAAAATAAAAAAGTAGACACATTGTAGATATAATCAAAGAAGTAGATGTGACAGTTGAAGAATGGTCAGAAACACATAGCATTGTTGGCATTGAAGATAAGAGAAATTTGGCAGTATCTAAAAGCTGAAATAAGTCAGGGAACAGATTCTTCCCTAGAGAATTCAGAAATGAATTCAGCCCTGCCAACACCTTAATTTGTCCTGGTGAGACCAAGTTAGAATTCTAACCTACAGAGCTGTAAGACAATAAATTTGTATTGGTTAACTCATTCAATTTATGGCAATTTGTTATTGCAGCAATGAAAAACTAATATATATAATTTGAGGCAGTAGAGTACAGGACAACATCAATGGATAAAAAATTATATGATCCCTCATATGATGGTACTAGAAAAGCACCACAAACTGAAAAGTCAAATCAATACCCAGGATAACTGTTGTCTTTCAGGAATGACCAATTGCTACCCCTTCAAAGTTGAAGGGTTTCAATGTTGTTAACCTAGTTCATCTGCCATAAAATACACATCCAGAATCACTAATGAATCATTGCATATGAAGCACTGAACATTGGTCTCTCCTGACAGAAGGTTTGGCATCTAGCCTTGATTAGAGGAAAACTATACCATTGATATAATGTATCTTTCTAAGCTTCTGAAAAACAAATATAGCTATTTGCCACTTCCCAAAGATTCCATATATCCTACATGTAAGACTATATTCTTCTTAATACAAAGTGGATTATCAAGTGTGCTGCAGACAGTGCTGCTCACTACTGAGAAGTTTTCCTTTCATCTCAGAATTTTAAAACCACCTACAGTGGGAAGAGTATTTTATTTTAAGCTAGCACTAACATAGTACACTGATCTACCTGAAAATCTAGCCTACTCTTCTGTTAGTTAGTATTCCCCCCAAAGACATAGATGTGTATTGAGTGTAGAACACTGGTATAGTATAGATATGTGCATTGGAGGTGTTTAAAGGTCAGGGATTTTGTATATCTTCCAGAGCCCAAGAGCATACTAGTGGTTAATTTTGGGGGAGATACCACGGATTAAACTCAGGGGCACTTGAACACTGAGCCACATCCCTAGCCTTATTTTTATTTTATTTAGAGACAGGGTCTCACTGAGTTCCTTAGTACCTTGCTTTTGCTAAGGCTGGTTTGAACTTGTGATCCTCCTGCCTCAGCCTCCTGAGCCTCTGTGATTATAAGTGTGTGACACTGTACCTGTGTGTTACTTTTTAAATTAATAAGTGTTCTATGGTATAAAATGTATACTCCATAATCATTGGGTTCTGCCTTGTGACTCCTTCAGATTGCTAGAAGCGTCAATGACACCAGCAACCATGAATTTGATCATGTATGATTTATTGTGGAACACTCATGGGCTCCAAACTTTACATAAACCTGTATCCTTTCAAGTAACCATATAGATGGCAGAAGCAATATTACTAAATGCAGTATAAAGTCTCTTCAAATGCTGAAGATGTTTATCAATACCTGTGGTATTTCCTTAGTGGTACAAGCGTAGCACCATTCTTTATTTATAATAGATATTCTAGCTAGTCTTAAACCATTTGACCCATAAATACCTCACTTTTGTGGAATGCCTCAACTTTTCATAGTTTTATCTTCTACCCTTTCGCAAGCCATTGTATCAGGCCATCCACATTACTTTCCATTTCATGCTCACTATACATAATCAGTATAATATCATCAAAATAGTGGACAAATGAGATGGTGCTGCAGAATGTCAACACAACTGAAGTTTCTATGTACTATGTATGACAGAAAGGAGGAAAGTTAACATAGCCTTGGGGTAATACAATTATTGTGTAGTGCCGTGCCTGACATGTGATGGTGAACTTTTTAGATTCTTTCTACTTATGAAGATCAAGGAAAAGATATTCTACAGTTTGATAGGCTGAAAATAAGTACCAGAGGCTGCATTGATCTTCTCCAGTAAAGTTACTATATCTGGCACAGAGCTTCAGCTGGAGCTATCACCAGCTTAAGTTTATGGCAATCGGTTAGCATTTTTCAAGCTCTATCTGGTTCTTTTTCAGAGTTAGATGAGTGAATTGAATGTAGTTATGATAGTGACTGCTATCTCTATATCCCTCCAATCTTAAATGTTGGTACTAATCTCTGCAATCCCTTTTAGGATGCAGTATTACTTCTTATCTACTATTTTGCCTGGGGGGATGGGAAGAGTTTTGGCAATGTCCATCTAGTTTTTCATCCCCTAATGGTCAAAGGAAAATATTCCAATTATGCACTTGCAGACATACGTAAACACAGGGTAGTTTTCTGAATGCATTGGATACACTGAGACAGATTTGGGAAAATATTCCATTCATTATCTTCCTCTATATGTCCTCATTTTAACTACATACTATTGATAGAGTTCTAAAATTTCTGGTAAGAGGGTCACTTCAGAGCCTATAAGTAATTATTCATGAAAGGTCTGGGTATTCACCTTCACCAGTATGTGGATTTCCTGAAAAAATGCCTAAAGGTATATTTGGAGATTTTGGGCATGTTTTCTATATTTAATTATTGTGATAGTACAGGAACCAGCTTCCCTGTCAATTAATACACCCTGGATCTGTGATCTGACTTAGCTTTTCAACAGTGAGGGAATATGGGATAGTTATTTTCAATGCAGTGGTTATTCTTGGCATTCTCTTCTCTCAGTCCCTTCCTTCCTTCTTCCTCTATTTCTCTTCCCCCCATTCCCTTTCTCCTCTCTAAATTGATTAATGTTGTCAGCTGCAAATCTATCTTGCCTCTAAAATTACCACAGCTACCAATCTATCTTGCCTCTAAAAACACCATAATCTCTATTAGTCATTGCCAAAGATCACAGTGGATTAAGGCATCTTGATTATTACTGAAGCCTTTCTGCCCATTTTATGGCCATTATATGCACCTTGCTTCTAATTCTACTTATCTGTTATTCCAGAATTCCATGACCTTTACTGTGACCATGAAACCTAATGCTATGGCATAATCTCCCAATGTTGATTAGAGTCTTAGATGACTGACACCATTTCTAGTTCCAAAGATGCCAGTGTCTCTTTAATAAGTGCTTTTCTTATTATCTTATAAATGTATGTGTTCTTCTGGCCTTCATAAAATGATGGACATGGTCACATTTTTCACATAATACATCTATTCTAACATTTCTATATCTTCAGAACTTAGAATTCATTCCTCAATGCTATGCCAAGGAATTTTTAGCACATTCAATTATTTACTGCTGGTCATCATCATGTCCAACATTCAAGGAGCAACCCCAGAAGACTTTTATCACTGATTTAGAGTGTCCTTGATAAAACATTTAATCCCAGTTAATGACTGAATGCCTCACGTGCTCTGAATCAATATTCTTTCTTACCTCATCTTACATTCTGCTCACTTTAGTTCACCATACTCAAGGTCTTCTCCATGAGACCTTCAGTTTCTGCTAGGACTTGATATCTAAAACTGGTGGTGTCTGTCTAAAAGCTTAACCTCCTTTGCCTGGAACACTATAACCCCACTTGAGTGTCCTTAAGACTGACACTGGTTACTGGACTAAAAATAATAAAGAGTGATAATGAAAGGTTTTGAGGATATAAAGCACCATCTTATAGATGTGAGGTCACTGCATGATTGCGAGGCAAGAGTAGTAAGCTACTCTCATTTAACAAACTTTAGGAAGGTTTAGGAAAGTCCAGATAGATTAAGATGCATTAGTCTTTTCAAACCCACATGTTTACATCCCATATCTCAGAATAACACTTTTTCAGTAAGAATCCTGAATTTGCTATAAATGACCTGTTGAAGCTGTACTTATACACTCCTTTGAACACTCATAATTTGTAAGTCAGCCATAATCCAATATTTAGCACAATTTATTCCACAGCTGCAGGAGATGAAATCTTGTTTTATTATCCACAGTAAGTGCCATCTGAATTGCACTGAAAGTGTTGAATTGGCAGTTGAGTATGATGAGATGATTATCATATTTTGAAATGCTGTTGACAGAAGTTAGTCCACTTCACTATTCCTATAACTATCATTGCCCTTGTACTCAAGTGCCACTGGTACCATATGTCATAGTAACTCATCTTCCAATTGTACCTCATCTAAATAATGCATATGTGAAGGGGTTAAAATTTGCTATGAGGCTACAACACAGGTATTATCTCCTCTTCATGTAATATCAGCAATGAGTTTTATCATGTTCCTTGGAAAGTAATCCATGTTTAAATGCCATCCTGAGAATCTTCTTCCTTGGAACAGCTATGGCATAAACTATCAACTTGGTTTCCCTAAAAAGCAGAAGGCTAGGAAAAGACTTATATGATACTACTCTATTAAGCAGTGTAATTCTAGACAACAGGAGTGAGAAATGACAGAAGTAAGACAGGGGATGGAAGGAAGATATAGTATAAAATAATTTATCAAACCAGCTACCATTATCTGTGAAATAATTCTCTATATCTTCTTTCCAGAAGAGAAAGGTAGAACAAAATTTCTCCACTGCTTCATGACTCCTGCTGTTAAAATAATAATCCTAAACTATTAATTCCTTTACATTTTCAAATTACACAATGTGGTTGGCAGAAGGTAAAGATATGCAGGTTCTGATAAAATCAGGTTTGTCAGATGTTGCTCACAGTCCAAGAAGGGATGGTTGCTAAATTAAGGGCTGAAACAAAAAACAAGTATTCTAAAGGGATATGAAATATTCTCATACATATGGTTTTATGTTTCCCCTCATTTCTCACATGAACTTGCATTTCGCACAATTGTTCTGTCTTTTCTAGGCTTTTTAACATCTATAAGTGCTCTTAACTTAAGTAGTTTCTTTATTAAATGTTTCCTTTTATGCTTCATGGAAATATGTGATCAAAGTTTTCATCTACTCTATCGTATTTTTCTTCAAGTTGATGTTGTATTTCTATTTTTTTTTTATTTTTTATTAGTGAATTGTAGTTATGCATAACACCAAAGTTCATTTTGACATATTCATACAAGCATGTAATATAACTCAGCTCTCAATACATCCACTTTTCCTTTTTACTTTACTCTACTGGTCTATCTTCTATTAATGTATACTTTTAAAAATTAGTGATATATATGTGTGTGTGTGTGTGTGTGTGAAATTCACTGTGGTATATTCATATATAAATAGCATGATTTGGTAAATTTTATTCTTCCATTTTCCCATTTCTCCTTCCTCCTACTCTATCCACTTCCTATTCTCCACTTCTCTCTCCTCTGATTTCCCCCACCATTATGTATTTTGTTTTCCTTATCTTTGGTCTAGCTTTTGCATATGAAAAGAAATTCTACCCATTATTTTATGAATCTGGCATATTTCATTTAGCATTATGCTCTCTTGCATTATCCATTTAACAACAAATGATATATTTTTTCTACATATCTAGTTTGATGTCAATACCATGTTTTTAATTGATGAGTAAAATTCCACTGTGTATGTATATCACATTTTCTTTATCCATTCATTTGTTGACAGGTACCTGAGCTGGTTTCATAACTTGGCCATTTTGAGTTGTTCTGCTATAATCATTGAAGTGACTATGTCACTATAGTATGCTAACTTTAGTTCTTATATATAAATACCAAGGAGTGTGATACCTGGGTCATATGATGGTGCTATTCCTAGTTTTTGAGGAATCTCCATACTACTTTCCAGAGTGGTTGGACTCATTTGCATTCCCACCAATAATGTATCAGTGTAACTTTTCCCCCAATCCTTACCATCATTTATCATTATTTTTGTTCTTGATAACTACCATTCTGACTGGAATGAGATGCAATCTCAGTGCAGTTTTGATTTGCTTTACCCTGATTTCTAGGGATGAACTTTTTTTTATACATTTGTTGCACATTTGTGTTTATGCTTTTGAGAAATGTATGTGTAGTTTTTTTCCAGTTTCTTGATTAGGTTATTTGTTTTGTTGGTGTTAAACTTTTTTTAGTTCTTTATTTAATCTGGATATTAATCTCCTGTCAAAGGTGTAGCTGGCAAAAGTTTTCTCCCATTCTATAGATTTTCTATTCACATTCTTTACTGTTTCCTCTGCTGGGCAGAAGCTTTGTAATATGATCCCATCCAACTTATTGATACTTGTTTTTATTTCTTCAGTTTTTAGGATCTTAAGGAGACTGGTGCCTGATCCATGTCTTGGAATGTTGAACCTATTTTTTTTTTCTGGCAACTGCAATGTTTCTGGTCTAATTCTTAAGTCTTTGATCCACTTTGATTTGACTTTTGTACATGGTGAAAGATAAGGATCTAGTTTCATTCTTCTATAGACGGATCTCCAGTTTTCCTTACTCCATTTCTTTAAAAAAGCAAGCTTTTATCCAATGTCTGTTTTTGGCATCTCTGTCTAGAATCAGATAACCATATCTATATGGGTTTGCCTCTGTGTCTTCCATTCTATTTTGTTCATATCTAGTTTGATGTCAATACCATACTTTTTTGTTAATATAGCTCTATATTATACATTGAAGTCCAGCCTTGCTTTTCCTGCTCAAGATTGTTTGGGTTATTCTGGGTCATTTATTGTTCCAAATGAGTCTTCAGACAGTTTTTCTAGTTCTGTGAAAAATATTATTGGCATTTTGATGAGAATTTTGTTGAATCTGTATATCATTTTGGTTAACATGTCCATTTTGATAATATTAATTCTGCATTCCAAGAATATGGGGGGGTTGTGCATTGTTCTAGTGTGTTCTTCAATTTCTTTCCTCAGTGTTCTATAATTTTCATTGTAGATATCTTTTTCATCCATGTGTATATTAATTCAAAAAGCATTTTATTTTTGAGGTTATTGTGAATGGGATAGTTTTCCTGATTTTTGTCTCAACTGAATCACTGTTGGATTAAAGGAAGGTTATTGATTTATGAATGCTGATCTTTTTTTTAATGTTAAATCTTTTATTCAAACTTTCTGATATTAAAAAAGAAGAAAGATTGCTGTTGAGAAAGAATAACTAATACTTTTTTCTTTTTTTTTAATTTTTTATTGGTTGTTCAAAATATTACAAAACTCATGACATATCATCTTTCATACATTTGATTCAAGTGGGTTATGAACTCCCATTTTTACCCCAAATACAAGTTGCAGAATCACATCGGTTACACATCCACATTTTTCCATAATGCCCTATTAGTGACTGTTGTATTCTGCTACCTTTCCTATCCCCTACTATCCCCCCTCCCCTTCCCTCCCCTCTTCCCTCTCTAGCTGATCTTGAATTCTGCTGCTGACTAAATTTACTTTTCAATCTTAGAAGTTTTGGGGTCTTCCATATATAGGATCAAGTCAAGGAAATCTTAAAGAATAAATCTAGGTTACTACACCAAGAGATTGTAAGAGTGATAATGACTTATAGGGCAATAATGAAATGAGGACTAATAAACATATTGACAAAAACAGAGAATCCAGACACAGAGTCACATATACAGTGTATATATCCATAGCAATTCTAGGTCAACTGTGCATTCATGTAGAACTAGATATTACTAGACACCTACTTCATCAATACACAAAAATCAGTTTCAGAGGAATTGCAGATATAAATGGAAAGGAAAAATAAAAGTTTGCAGATACAAAGTAGAAAATGCATTCACAGTTTTTGTCTCAGCCAATAGTTTCACTAGCTGAAGACATGAAGTTATTTATTAGAAAGGGAATAAAAAATAAATTGGAATAAAAAAAGTTAGAAACTTCCATCCTCTAAATCTGCCATTAAAAGAGAACAAAAATTAAAACCTTTAGAATAAGGAAGGATTATTGGCCAAATTTATAACCATCCAAGTACTTATTTCCAGAATATATATATATATATATATATATATATATATATATATATATAAATCATTATGTAAAAGATAAAAATTTGATTTGAATAATTAGTAGTTGATTAGAAAAATCAAATAAAGGATATTTTGAGCTTGGAATGTGTATTAGTGGTACACATTGCCTACCTTACACAAGGGCTTTGTTTCATCTTAAGTACTAAAAAAATAAATAAGAAAGGAAGACTCTAATTCTTAGTAAGTATATGAAGATGAATACAACGCCATTCCTGTATAACAAAAAATACTCCCAATGACTAGTGGTGGTAAAGATATAGTCTAAACTGTTCTACACTGAAGGAGTGTTTAAATTGTCATAGCAATGTGAAAAACTGTTTATTAGTATATACCAAACATGGGTATACATATATCTTATTCTCCAGCAATTCCATTCTCAAGTGTACACATAAGTTGAAAATGTGTATGTGCACCAAAGAATGTGTACAAGAACATATACACCAGCATTTTTCACAATGGAAAATACAAATATACATAAATAAATATACTCATATAAAATCATAAAATGTACAAACTTCTGTTAAGCAGAACATCAATGGTAAATATTATATAATATTTAGTGCAAAAGTCCAACAACAAAATAATTCCTATAGAAGTATTCTATTAATATAATTTTCAAAAATAGGCAAGTATAATCAGTGGTATTAGAAAGTATAATAACTGCATTTGGGGTAAATGCAGGCGGTATGACTGGATGAAAGCAGGAAGAGTGCTTTTTGAGGGTTGATAACCTTCCATTTATTGACTTGTACTTCCATGAGTGTATTTTCTTTGTTATAATTCATTGATTTTCCTTTGTTATAATTCATTGCACACTTTGATTAGTACACTTTCCTATATGTGTTATACTTTTATACTGAAATAGAAAAATACACTAATTTTAAATATGTTTAAAATTTTAAGTGTTCCTACACAGTTTTATACATAACCTTTCACACATATGCACCAAAGAATAAAAATGTGAAAATTAAATGTGTACACAATATTCATTAAAGAAAAATATTAGAAGCAACCTGATTGTCCATGGTGTATCTGTAACTGGGATACCAAGAAATAAAAATATAAAGATCTTCTATAAGTATTGATATAAAATTATATACTAAATATATTGCTATGTAAAAAGAGCAAGGTAGCCAGGCATGGGAGTACATGCCTGTGATAAGACTGGCTCAGGAGGCAGAGGCAGGAGGATTGTAGGTTTGAACTCAGCCTCAGCAACTCAGCAAGGCAGTAAGCAACCTAGCAAGATTCTGTCTGAAAATAAAATATTCAATGCCTGGGGATGTGGCTCAGTGGTTTACTGCCCTTGGGTTCAATCGCTGGTACAAAAAAAAAAGCAATGTAGAGATCATTATTTTCCCAAATTCTCACTTATATAGAAAGGGAGAAATGTATATCCCTATTGGTTTTTATGCATATAAAGAAAATGTGACATATATACTCAATAGAGTATGAATAATACTTTAATAATTCGTAAGGAAAAATGAAATCATGACATTTGCCAGTAAATGGATGCAACTGGAGACTATCATGCTAAACGATACAAGTCAATCCCCAAAAGTTAAAGATTAAATGCTTTCTCTGATAGGCACAAGCTATTCCAAAATAAATGGTGGAAAAAAGAGAGAGAAAGGACAAAAAATGAAGAGGGGGTCTATAAAACTAGAGGAAAGATCAGTAGATATGGGGGATTGAGGGGGAGGAAGGCGGGACAAGATAAAGGAAGAGATGAATATACCACAGTGAATCTAAACATCAAGTATATACACAAGACACTACTTAAAAAAGAAGCTATAGATAAATAGCAGAAAGACCAGTAGAGTAGAGAAAGGGGAGCAGTGAAAGAGAGATGGAGGAGGGGGAAGTGCAGCTGACTGAACTGAATTATATCTCATTCTATTGTGATTATATCAAAATGTATCCTAATGCTAAATATAACTACAAAGAATTTATAAAAATGAAAAAGTGTATATAATATATTTCTTCTTGCCTAAACCAACCTATAGGAGAGTTGAAATATATAATTATATTTGTCCATGTGTAAAGGAGTATTTACATACCCAAATAAATATTTGAGTAAAAAAGAAGGGAAAAGTACTACACATAAAATGTCCCTAAGTGTAAAATGCCCACCAGAAGGATCTACAAAAAATTGATAACAATGATTACTTCTAAGGTGGAAAAGTAGAGGAGAACAGAATAAAAAAGAAAAAAATGACTTTCATTATAGACTTTTTATAACTTTTGAGTTTTGTATAAAAATATGAAACACCTATTAAAATGTTTTAAGAATGAAAGATTGAGAGAAAAGTGTGACATGTTTATATATACTTTGGTTCAAGGTCAAATGACTACAGGTTTTATATTGGGTATTGTCCCTCCTTTTTCTGTGAAAGCTTGTTTAGTCAGATTTTTAACTGCTGTGATCAAAAGACACAAAAAAGAACAATTAGAGGAGGAAAAGTTTATTTGGAGATCAGAATTCAGAAGCATTAGTCCATAGATAGCCTGTTCTATTCCTCAGGTCTGGAGGTGAGGTAGAACATCCTGGCTGAAAAGTGTGGTGGAGGGAAACAGCTGAAGAGATCACACCATGAAGCAGAGATGGAGAGAGAGAAAGAGAGAGAGAGAGAGAGAGAGAGAGAGAGAGAGAGAGAGAGAGAGAAATGCAAACAGAATATACCTTAAAGACATGCCCCACCTCCTTCAGCCATACCCTACCAGCCCATAATTACCTATTAGGGGATAATTCACTGATTGCATTAAGGCTTTTGTAATCCAAAAATTTTACCTCTAAGCCTTCTTGCACTGTCAAAAACATGAGCTTTGTGGGGACACATAATATCCAAACTATAACAAAGGTAAATTAAATAAACAGGGGAAATTGTTTATATCCACTGCTTTTGGTAGGAATCCTTGATCACCAGATAAAAAGCTGCTACTCATAGCCTATTATTCAAAAGTGTTTTTAAATTCTATTTCTAGATAATGTAAAAATATATTAATAAACCCTCCTGTTCTTTTTGTGAAAATTTGGTGTTACAATGGGATCTTATTTTATATTGCAAGGTAGTTCAACATTTTTAAAATATTTTTAATGTTTTTAGTGGTAGTTGGACACAATGGCTTTATTTTATTTATTTGTTTTTATGTGGTGCTGAGGATGGAACCCAGGACCTTGCATATGTGAGGTGAGCATTCTACTGCTGAGCCACAATCCTAGCCCCATAGTTCAACTTTTTGAAACATCACTTTGATCTGGGTATTATAGGTTATTCCCAGAGGAATCTTAAGATATGGTCCTATACTCTGAGTAGCACTTGTTCTTAAATGTTTTTTCCCAAATTCCGGATTTATTTCTGATAAATCTTGATATCACTCCTAAAGACTAGATCGTGAAATCATATTTTCATATTAGATTTTATGAGGCACTGCACATTTAATTCAGTGCTAGATATAATAAATTATCCTTTGCCATATCCTTCAGAGAATATGACAAAAATCCCATTTCATGTCTATGTCAATTAACATCTCAAGCACATTATATAATTCTGGTCTAAGATACCAAGGCTAAAAACATCAAAATACTACCCAGGCCAACCACTGTAAAAACATCACTGGCTATTATGCAAATCTGGGAGGGAACTGAGACAGTGCTAAAATTTGATGAGTCAGCCTCATCACAAAAATGACACATTTTACTATTTGCATACAAATTTTGAAGCTAATTTGAATTGAGTTAATGGATTTTTGCTCCCCCAAATTTGTAAAGTGAATTTGATTACTTATTTATAACTTTATTTTACTTATCAATTTTTTTTAATATGGTGCTGAGGATCAAACCCAATGCCTCACAAATTCTAGGCAAGTGTTCTACCACTGAGTCACAATCCCAGCCCTATGAAGTGGATTTATTTGGTCAAACATAAATCAGTTATTCTCAATTATTAATGAAAATAGCCATTTATTAAAGAGCTTAAATTCAGAAATATTTTTATTTCCAATTTTTTTCTTAAAATTTCACTTTTTAGTAATATTTTTGGTTCTTTTCTCTACAGTAGTTCTCAGCTGTTTCTTATGATTATTAAATACTCAATACCTTTTTTCCTGTAGTTTCTTTAAGAACATAAAATTTTGCTTTGCCTGATCATATCCTACATATACTCTTTGTAATATGCTAAGAGTTTGCTGCTTTCAATTGGCACAGAACAAAGTGGTTCATCAGATACTGTCTAAAGAAAAGGGAAAACAAATATGGTTAAAAAGTAGAAGGTTATATCTTCAAAGTGTAAACTTTTGACTTGGATTGACATGAAAATAGTGATAGTAAACTGCTTCATCTCTGTGTATGTGTAGTTCTCTGTAGTGTGTGTGTGTGTGTGTGTGTGTGAGAGAGAGAGAGAGAGAGAGAGAGAGAGAGAGAGAGAAAGTGAGATGTTCCTCCTCCACACATATACATATTTTGTGAGGCAAAAATCACAGAATTTTATATCTGTATAATATGATCTTGGAAACCTGGAGTATAAAATTTGCTAATAGGAAATACAGCTACGAAACTTGATGGAATTTATCAACAAAGATATGTTATGTTCCTTTCCCAAGCATGTTTTCCACACTTAAAACTTATGTTGGACTGTTGCTAGATAAAATCAAAACAGTTTAAATCTTATTTCTCTTGGTGTGATGCTGAACAATATTTATTCTATACATTTCATTTTTACTTGTCATAATCAGAGATCACTCAATTCTTTTTCCTCATGGCTGCCCAAGGGAAAAACAGCTCCTTACTTTAAAATGAACTAATTTGGAAAAGTGCATCATTTAGTCTAGGAAAAAATTACTTTGGAAGAATGGGCATGCATTTGTAAGTAAAAAAAAAAAAAACACAGATCCAATAACAGATTTCAAACATGTTTAAGAAACATATGACATAATTCAACATCCTGCTAAGAATAGGAGGATAGGATTTCCTTTGATTTCTGATTTCATTTGATAACTGTTCTAAAATCTGTGTGGTCCATGGACACCTGAGTGTTCCTAGCCTTAATGGGCTCTAATTTCATTCTTCTCCTACATTATTATGCAGCTGCACTTCCACCCACACTCCATTATCTCACACAGCTCTTTAAAAATATTCAACCCAAATTCACTGACAAAAAGTCCCTAGCCAAGCCTCATTTCATTTATTCTTAATACAAACTACAGACATTAACCTCCAGTTCCTGTATTTTTAGAAAGAAGGCAAATGAATGAAAAGATTCAATATTATAATTATGTTAATGCTCATTGAAATAGTACAGATTTAGGGCAATGTGTTTTTTTTTAACAGAAAGACAAAATATTTGATGATTAATAAAATGATTCTAAACTTCATCTGTAAGAACAAACACGTGAGAATAGCCAAAAGTGGATAAAACTGAGAACATGGAACAGGGATTTCTTTATTAAATATATAGAAAGCTACAACAATAAAAAAATGTAAAACAGCAGAAAAAATAAAGTAAAATAATACCTAAAGTAATCTACAAACAAATAACAAAGATTTAGATCCCTAAAAGTGGCATACAGACTCCAACAAATTATTTAAAAACTGAAAAACATGCTGTTCAGAAAAAATATGAAGAAAATGTTTAAGCTCGGTAACTATAATAAAAGACAAGCTTGATATATGATATTATTTTCTATCAGATACCTAATAAAATTATCTATCAGAAATGCAAAGTTAAAAAAGGAATTTACTACACAATGTTTGCATGAGAAATAGTTATTGTCATACACAGTTGATATGAATATAAATAGACATATTCTTGGGTGAAATTTGAGTCATCAATCCAATTTTGGTCTAGCATCATGGGCCTAAGAAATTGCACAAAGATATGTGTTCATGTATGTTCATGTTAATATTTTCATAGTAATACATATTTATAAAGAAACTTAAATGTCCAACAAAATGAGATTTGCTAAATAAATTCTCTCCTATCACATAAAAGAATACTATGTATTGATAGTAAATTATGCTTACTGACATACAAGGTGTAAAATGCAATATTTAAAACAGGATTACAAAGTTATGATGGTCTACAGGTTAAAATCCTCATATATGAATGAAAGTAAATAAGAAATCCATACATGTTATAATCAATTGAGTTCAGTGCTAACATCATTGTATACCCATTATAAAGTTTTCCCTTACCTTTCGATTTAATTATTTTAGTAACAGCTAGAGACAATTATTTAGATTAATTACTTAACAGAGCTTTCCCATCACAAATATTTTGTTACCTAAACAATGAATGATTATAACTATCCTGAAATAGTCTCAAAACTTCTTAAATAACAAAGCAAGGTAAAATATAGTAGCTAGATTCCAAGATGGCAGAGTAGAGGAGAACTCGTTGATTTGACTCTATCATTTGGCTATTATGAACAATATTATGAAAATGGGTGTAGAAATAATCATTCAAGTCCTTGCTTTCATTTCTTTCAGGTATATAATCAGAAATGAAATTGTTCATTTCTATGTTACTTTTGGTTTCTTTTTAAAAATATTGATTGAGCTACAATGGTTCTTTGGGTAATTTTTTGAAAATATATTTTACCATATATTTACTTTGGACCTTTCTCTTATTATATTAAAATAGGGTTAATTGAAAATGATAGTGTCTTTTTTATTCATTATAACAATTATTAGGCCATTAATCTTGTAAATAATTAATTACATAATTAATATTTACTATCGTTTGTTTTTTTTTTTCTTTGGCTCATTTATTTCTTTATTCTTCCTTTCTTGTTTCTCTTGGGTAAAGTATTTGCTACTTTGTGTGTGTGTTTATTTGTTCAACTTTAGTTATGCCTTTTCATTATTTAGAAGTGGTTACCTTAGGGAGTACAATAGCCATCCATTATTATTTTCTTTCAATTAGCAATTTTTACTATCCCAAATAATACAGTATTTTCACAACTTGCTGCTGGCATGACTCCCAGTGATTGGTCAGACTCTCTCCCTCATAGGAGCCCTGATTCATGAATTTAAGCTTCATGGATCCTGTGATAGGGTTTTAAACAGCGGTTGGTTATAAGCGCAGTCCAGAACATGAGAAAATCCAAGTCGCTCCTTGAGCGGAACCTGGCAAACAGTGCAGCCCAGGAACACGCCATAGATATGTTTTCAGCATAAAAGAAAATATGTATAAATATAAAAGCAAAGTCTTCAAAATCATACAATCTTAAGTTTGATTTGAAATATTATAAACCTCAAATATATTTTATCTTTAAATATTTTATCATATCTCTATTTAATAAATAGGCCTGGAAAATAATTAATGCCATGTTCATTGCTCAGAGATTGTGGTTGCTAAGTATCATTTTCTTTTTTTTAATTTTTTATTGTTGGTTGTTCAAAACATTACATAGTTCTTGATATATCATATTTCACAATTTGATTCAAATGGGTTATGAACTCCAATTTTTACCCCGTATACAAATTGTAGAATCACATCAGTTACACATTCATTGATTTACATATTGCCATACTAGTGTCTGTTGTATTCTGATGCCTTTCCTATCCTCTACTATCCCCCTCCCCTCCCCTCTTCTCTCTCTACCCCCTCTACTGTCATTCATTTCTCCCCCTTGTATTATTTTCCCCTTTCCCCTCACTTCCTCTTGTATGAAATTTTGTATAACCCTGAGATTCTCCTTCCATTTCCATGCAATTTCCCTTCTCTCTCCCTTTCCCTCCAACCTCTCCTCCCAGTTTAATGTTAATCTTCTTCTCATGCTCTTCGTCCCTACTCTGTTCTTAGTTACTCTCCTTATATCAAAGAAGACATTTGGCATTTGTTTTTTAGGGATTGGCTAGCTTCACTTAGCATAATCTGCTCTAATGCCATCCATTTCCCTGCAAATTCTATGATTTTGTCATTTTTTTTAATGCAGAGTAATACTCCATTGTGTATAAATGCCACATTTTTTTTATCCATTCGTCTATTGAAGGGCATCTAGGTTGGTTCCACAGTCTTGCTATTGTGAATTGTAATGCTATGAACATGGATGTAGCAGCGTCCCAGTAGCATGCTCTTTTTAGGTCTTTAGGGAATAGACCTAGAAGGGGAATAGCTGGGTCAAATGGTGGTTCCATTCCCAGCTTTCCAAGAAATCTCTATAATGCTTTCCAAATTGGCTGCACCAATTTGCAGTCCCACCAGCAATGTACAAGTATACCCTTTTCCCCACATCCTCGCCAGCACTTGTTGTTTGACTTCATAATGGCTACCAATCTTACTGCAGTGAGATGGTATCTTAGGGTGGTTTTGATTTGCAATTCTCTGACTGCTAGAGATGGTGAGCATTTTTTCATGTACTTGTTGATTGATTGTATGTCCTCCTCTGAGAAGTGTCTGTTCAGGTCCTTGGCCCATTTGTTGATTGGGTTATTTGTTATCTTATTGTCTAATTTTTTGAGTTCTTTGTATACTCTAGATATTAGGGCTCTATCTGAAGTGTGAGGAGCAAAGATTTGTTCCCAGGATGTAGGCTCCCTATTTACCTCTCTTATTGTTTCTTTTGCTGAGAAAAAAGTTTTAGTTTGACTAAGTCCCATTTGTTAATTCAAGTTATTAACTTTTGTGCTATGGGTGTCCTATTGAGGAATTTGGAGCCCGACCCCACAGTATGTAGATCGTAGCCAACTTTCTCTTCTATCAGACACCATGTCTCTGATTTGCTATCAAGCTCCTTGATCCATTTTGAATTAACTTTTGTGCATGGTGAGAGAAAGGGATTCAGTTTCATTTTTTGCATATGGATTTCCAGTTTTCCCAGCACCATTTGTTGAAGATGCTATCCGTCCTCCATTGCATGCTTTTAGCCCCTTTATCAAATATAAGATAGTTGTAGATTTGTGGATTGGTTTCTGTGTCCTCTATTCTGTACCATTGGTCCAACCACCTGTTTTGGTACCAGTACCATGCTGTTTTTGTTACTATTGCACTGTAGTATAGTTTGAAGTCTGGTATCGCTATACCGCCTGATTCACACTTCCTGCTTAGCATTGTTTTTGCTATTCTGGGTCTTTTATTTTTCCATATGAATTTCATGATTGCTTTCTCTATTTCTACAAGAAATGCCGTTGGGATTTTGATTGGCATTGCATTAAACCTATAGAGAACTTTTGGTAATATCACCATTTTGATGATGTTAGTTCTGCCTATCCATGTACAGGGTATATTTTTCCATCTTCTAAGATCTTCTTCTATTTCTCTCCTTAGGGTTCTGTAGTTTTCATTGTATAAGTCTTTCACCTCTTTTGTTAGGTTGATTCCCAAGTATTTTATTTCTTTTGAAGATATTGTGAATGGAGTGGTTGTCCTCATTTCCATTTCAGAGGATTTGTCGCTGATATACAGGAATGCCTTTGATTTATGCGTGTTGATTTTACAGCCTGCCACTTTGCTGAATTCATTTATTAGCTCTAATAGCTTCTTTGTAGACCCTTTTAGGTCTGCTAGTTATAGAATCATGTCAACTGCAAATAGTGATAATTTAAGTTCTTCTTTTCCTATTTTTGTGCCTTTAATTTCTTCCATCTGTCTAATTGCTCTGGCCAGTGTTTCGAGAACTATGTTGAACAGAAGTGGTGAGAGAAGGCATCCCTGTCTTGTTCCAGATTTTAGAGTGAATGCCTTCAGTTTTTCTCCATTCAGAATGATGCTAGCCTGAGGCTTAGCATAGATTGCTTTTACAATATTGAGGTATGTTCCTGTTATCCCTAGTTTTTCTAGAGTTTTGAACATAAAGGGTTGCTGTACTTTGTCGAACGCTTTTTCTGCATCTATCCAGATGATCATATGGTTCTTATTTTTAAGTCTATTGATGTGGTGAATAACATTTATTGATTTCCGTATATTGAACCAGCCTTGCATCCCAGGGATGAATCCTACTTGATCATGGTGCACAATTTTTTTGATAAGTTTTTGTATCCGAGTGGCCAGAATTTTATTGAGGATTTTTGCATCTAGGTTCATTAGAGATATTGGTCTGTAGTTTTCTTTCTTTGAAGTGTCTTTGTCTGGTTTAGGAATCAGGGTGATGTTGGCCTCGTAGAATGAATTTGGAAGTTCTCCCTCTTTTTCTATTTCCTGAAGTAGCTTGAAAAGTATTGGTATTAGTTCCTCTTTAAAGTTTTTGTAAAACTCTGCTGTATACACATCCGGTCCTGGGCTTTTCTTAGTTGGTAGTCTTTTGATGGTTTCTTCTATTTCCTCAATTGATATTGGTCTGTTTAGGTTGTCTATATCCTCCTGACTCAATCTGGGCAGATCATATGACTTAAGAAATTTATCTATGCCTTCACTATCTTCTAATTTATTGGAGTATAAGGATTCAAAATAATTTCTAATTATCTTCTGTATTTCTGAAGTGTCTGTTGTGATATTGCCTTTCTCATCCCGTATGCTAGTAATTTGAGTTCTCTCTCTTCTTCTCTTCATTAGCATGGCTAAGGGTCTGTCGATTTTATTTATTTTTTCAAAGAACCAACTTTTAGTTTTGTCAATTTTTTCAATTGTTTCTTTTGTTTCGATTTCATTAATTTCAGCTCTGATTTTAATTATTTCTTGCCTTCTACTTCTTTTGCTGTTGTTTTGCTCTTCTTTTTCTAGTATTTTGAGATGAAGTATGAGATCATTTATTTGTTGTTTTTCTCTTTTTTAAAGGAATGAACTCCAAGCAATGAATTTTCCTCTTAGAACTGCTTTCAATGTGTCCCATAGATTCCGATATGTTGTGTCTGTGTTTTCATTTATCTCTAAGAATTTTTTTAATTTCCTCCTTGATGTCTTCTATAACCCATTGATCATTCAGTAACCTATTGTTCATTCTCCAAGTGATGCATGATTTTTCCTTCCTTCTTTTATCATTGATTTTCAGTTTCATTCCATTATGATCAGATAAGATGCATGGTATTATCTCTACTCCTTTATATTGTCTAAGAGTTGCCCTGTGATATAATATATGATCTATTTTTGAGAAGGATCCATGTGCTGCTGAGAAAAAAGTGTAACTGCTTGATGTTGGGTGGTATATTCTATATATGTCAATTAAGTCTAGGTTATTAATTGTGTTATTGAGTTCTATAGTTTCCTTATTCAACTTTTGTTTGGAAGATCTGTCCAGAGGTGAGAAAGGTGTGTTGAAGTCTCCCATGATTATTGTATGGTGGTCTATTAGACTCTTGAACTTGAGAAGATTTTGATGAACATAGCTGCACCATTGTTTGGGGCGTATATATTTATGATTGTTATGTCTTGTTGGTGTATGGTTCCCTTGAGCAGTATGTAGGGTCCCTCTTTATCCCTTTTGATTAACTTGGGCTTGAAATCTATTTTATTTGATATGAGTATGAACACTCCTGCTTGTTTCTGAAGTCCATATGAGTGATATGATTTTTCCCAACCTTTCACCTTCAGCCTATGTATGTCTTTTCCTATCAAATGTGTCTCCTGTAGGCAGCATATTGTTGGATCTTGTTTTGTGATCCATTCTACTAGCCTGTGTCTCTTAATTGGTGAGTTTAAGCCATTAACATTTAGGGTTATTATTGAGATATGGATTGTTCTTCCAGCCATATTTGTTTATTTATGTTACTAAACATGGTTTGTTTTCCTCTTTGATTATTTTCCCCCCTTTACTGTCCTACCTCCAACTGTTGGTTTTCATTCTTATTTTCCATTTCCTCTTCCTGTAATGTTTTGCCGAGCATGTTTTGAAGAGATGTTTTTCTAGCTCCAAATTCTTTTAACTTTTGTTTATCGTGGAAGGTTTTAATTTCGTCTTCCATCCTGAAGCTTAATTTCACTGGATACACAATTCTTGGTTGGAACCCATTTTCTTTCAGTGTTTGAAATATGTTATTCCAGGATCTTCTAGCTTTCAGAGTCTGTGTTGAAAGATCAGCTGTTATCCTGATTGACTTACCCCTAAATGTAATCCTCTTCCTTTCTCTTGTAGCTTTTAAAATTCTCTCCTTATTCTGTATGTTGGCATCTTCATTATAATGTGTCTAGGTGTGGATCTCTTATGATTTTGCACATTCGGCGTCCTGTAGGCTTCTAGGATTTGGGATTCTGTCTCATTCTTCAAGTCTCGGAAGTTTTCTCGTATTATTTCATTGAATAGATTGCTCATTCCTTTGGTTTGAACCTCTATCCCTTCCTGTATCCCAATGACTCTTAAGTTTGGTCTCTTTATGTTATCCCATATTTCTTGGATGTTCTGCTCATGGTTTCTTAACAGTCTTGCTGAGCTGTCTATGTTCTTTTCCAGTTGAAATACTTTGTCTTCATTGTCTGATGTTCTATCTTCTAAGTGTTCTACTCTGCTGGTAGTATTCTCAATTGAGTTTTTAAGTTGGTTTATTGCTTCCTGCATTTCTAGGATTTCTGTTTGTTTGTTTTTTATAACCTCTATCTCCCTGTATAGTTGATCTTTTGCTTCTTGGATTTGTTTATGTAATTCATTGTTTAGCTGATCTTTCATTGTCTGATTTTGCTGTCTGATGTCTTCCTTGAGATTCCAGATCATCTGAAGCATGTATATCCTGAATTCTTTATCTGACATTCCATCTGCTGCAGATATTACCTCTTCTAACGTTGAGTTGACCTGCATTGCTTGTGGTCCTTTCTTTCCTTGTCTCTTCATACTGTTTGTGTTTCTTTCTGCTTGGTGAAACTGTTGTGCTATTGAATTTTCCCCCTATATATTTATATTGCTCTTGTTTAGTTGCAAAGTCTCCCTCGCAGGCGCGAGCGGTGGCTCTGCCCCTCCAACAATTGGGGCAATGTGCCTACCATGCCGGCAGGCCACTAGGCCTTTTCTGCCGGTCAGTAGCAGGTCTGCCTACCTTGCAGGCACGGGCGGCAGCTCTGCCCCTCTGCGGGCAGCTGTGCTTGTTCTGTCCGTGGTCGCAGTTCTGCCTACTTTGCAGGCGAGGGCAGCGGCACTGCCCCTCTGCAGGTCGCTGGGACTGTGCTGCTGGTGGGTCGCAGGTCCGCCTACCTTGCAGGCGGGGGGGGGCGGCTTTGCCCTTCTGCAGGCCGCTGGTCCTGTTCTGTCTGTCGGTTGCAGGTCTGGCCTGTTCTGTTGGTGGTCCGCCTACCTTGCAGGCGCGTGGGGCAGCTCTGCCCCTCCGCAGGCTCCTGGGCCTGTTCTTTCGGTGGTCACAGTTCTGCCTACCTTGCAGGCTTGGGGGGAGGGGGCGGCTCTGCCCCTCAGCAGGCCGCTGCGCCTGTTCTGCTGGTGGGTTGAAGGCTCGCCTACCTTGCAGGCTTGGTTGGCAGCTCTGCCCCTCCACGGGCTACTGGGCCTGTTCTGCCGGTGGTCACAGTTCCGCCTACCTTGCAGGCGCGGGCGGAGGGGGCGGCTCTATCATTTTCAATTAAACAGAACCATGGCTTTTTAAAGGAATAACTGATTCCAGATTTAGTGTAGAAAATGGAAACGTGTTCCTGGTAAATCTTTTCATATAAGAAAACTTGGATGCTATCAAAATATTATTGGAGTCTCAACAAAAGAACCAGGAAGCAAATTACAGAGCTGACCAAAAATGGTACAATTTTAAATTTAAAGTACTTATTAAATAATGAGTTAAAAATGATATTCACCCTAAATAACATTTTGGCCATATGTGAGTAATGTCAGGAAATCAACTTTTTATTATCAAATAAAAGAAACAAAACTATGTTCTGTTTTTCCTTTACAAAGACTACATCAAGGTAAATAAATAATTTTGATGGGAAAGCTCTGTTACGAAGATAATCTATATAAATGTCTCTAGCTGTTACAAAAATAATTATATCAAAAGGTGAGGGAAAATTTTATAATGGGTATACAATGATGTTAGCACTGAACTCAATGAATAATTATAACAAAAAGATCTTATTTGCCTTATATGTTTCCTGATTTGGTGTGAAAGGAAGCACATAAACAACCTCTGTAGTAATAAAGCCATAAAAATTCAATCTTTTTCTGATGAAGCCTCTAACTTTATAAGAATATATGTATATATTTTTAACATACATATTATACATATATATTCAGCAAAATTTTGAATATGGAAATTCTAAAGGAATAGTCTGGGTTTTCCTACAAGCAAAAGATAATAATACTTATAGAAAACAAAAAGAAGACAAGATAAATCATATATTGAAGTAAACTCAAAATGTAGTTAATAAGCCAATAAATGAGATAAGAGAAAATACTGAAAATATTCAGTAAAACCAAGAGATTTGGTGGAAATATGGGTAGAATCAAAAGATGATAAGAAAATAGTTCAAGATAAAAATATTGAAA
The DNA here is from genome assembly GCF_021218885.2 of Marmota monax. Classification (NCBI taxonomy): domain Eukaryota; kingdom Metazoa; phylum Chordata; class Mammalia; order Rodentia; family Sciuridae; genus Marmota; species Marmota monax. Next base: position 2,757,534 of record NW_026694490.1, on the reverse strand, counting down.
CCTGGGTTGAGGTTGTGGGTCAGTGGTAGGGCTACTCACCTGGCAAATGTGAAGCCCTAGGTTCGATCCTCAGCACCACATAAAAATAAATAAATAAAAATAAAAGATATTGTGTCCATCTACAACTAAAAAAAAATTTTAAAAAGATTGAAACCTAACCATATTGAAATCTACATTAACTCAAAATGTGTAAGCACTGCAATTAAAAATTAAAGAGACTTCATGTTACTATAATTTTTACTTTCCCATGTAGTTGAAAATTTCAGTATAAAAATTTTGAATTATTCAATATCATGTGGTATTATTCTGTATTTATTTTTAGAACTTATTATTTTATTTTATTTTTTAATACAAATGAAACACAACTTTTCATTTCTCTGGTTGTACATGATGTAGAATCACACTATTCATGCAATCATACCCGTACATAGGGTAATAATGTCCTTCTCATTTCACCATATTCCCCCCCACTCCCTGTTCTCACCCCACTTCCTGCTCCCCCTCTGCTCAATCCAAAGTTCCTCTATTCTCCCCTTCTCCTCCCCCCCATTATGGGTCAGACTTTTGATGAAATCTTCTATTTCATTGCTAGTGTTGGCAAGGATGTGGAGAAAAAGGTACACTCTTACATAGCTTGTGGGACTGCAAATTCGTGCAACCAATCTACAAAGCAACATGGAGATTCCTTAGAAAACTTGGATTTTTTGATATCATGTATATTCTCCTGATTCAGTTTGGATACATCATATGACCCTAGAAATTCATTGATGTCTTTGAGATTTTCTATTATATTGGAGTATAAATTTTCAAAATAGTTTCTAATTATCTTCTATATAGTATACATTGTGATATTTCTTTTTTTCATCATGAATTTTAGTAATTTGAGGTTTCTCTCTCCTTCATTAACATGGCTAAGAATTTATCAGTTTCATTTATTTTTTCAAAGAACCAAGTTTTGTTTTGTCAATTTTTTCAATTGTTTCTTTTGTTTCAATTTCATTGATTTCAGCTCTGATTTTAATTATTTCATGTCTTCTATTTTTGGTGTGAATTTGCTCATTTTAATAAGGCTTTGAGATGTAAAATTAGGTCATTGATTTGTTGACATTTTAGTCTTTTAATGAATGAGCTCAATGCAATGAATTTCCCTCTTAGTACTGCCTTTGTAGTGTCCCAGAACTTTTTATATGTTGTATCAGTATTCTCATTTAACTCTAAGAATTATTTAATCTTCACTCTGCTGTCTTTTTCAACCCATTGTTCATTCAGTAGCATATTATTTAGTCTCCCAGGTGTTGGAGTAGCTTCTATTTTTTTTTTATTTCATTATAAATTTCTAATTTCATTCCACTAGGATCTGATAGAATGCAAGATAGAGCTTCTGTTTTTATGTATTTGCTAAGAGTTGTTTTGTGGCATAATATGTGGTCTATTTTAGTGAAGGATCCATTGCTGCTGGGAAGAAAGTGTATTCACTCATTGAAGGATGAAATATTCTGTATATATCAGTTAAGTCTAAGTTATTGATTGCATTATTGAGTTCTATAGTTACTTTGTTCAGCTTTCATTAGAAAGATCTATCCAGTGGTGAAAGAGGTGTGTTAAAGTCACCAGAATTATTGTGCTGTGGTCTATTTGACTCTTGAAAGTGAGAAGAGTTTGTTTGCTGAACGTAGATGCTTTATTATTTGGGGCATATGTATTTAAAATTGCTGTGTCTTGCTGATGTATGGTTTCTGTAAGCACTATGAAATGTCCTTCTTTATCCTTTCTGACTAACTTTGGCTTGAAGTCTACTTTATTTGATATGAGGATGGAAACCCCTGCTTATTTAAGATACAGTCCATGTGAGTGATATGTTTTTTTTTTTTTTTCCCCATCCTTTCACCTTTAGTCTGTGGATGTCTTTTCATATGAGGTGAGTCTCTAGAAGGCAGCATGTTGTTGGGTCTTTTTAAAATCCAGTCTGCCAATCTATGTCTGGATTGATGACCTTTGGCCATTAAAATTCAGGGTTATTATTGAGACATGGTTTGTATTCCTGGTCATTTTGGTTTATTTTTTTTTTTTTTCATTTTTAACTTGACTTGGTTTGTCATTTGATTGACTTTTCCTTTAGTATCATTCCTCCTTTGCTGATTTTAATTTCCTCTTCATGGAATATTTTGCCAAGGATGTTCTCTAGTGCAGGATTTCTAATTGTAAAGCTTTTTAACTTTTGTTTTTCATGGAAGGTTTTTACTTCATCATCATATCTAAAGCTTACTTTTGCTGGATATAAGATTCATGTGGAATTATAAAAAAAATACTGTATTTCATGTCTGTGAAAGTATAGAAAACACTTATTTTTGCATTTTATATATCTGAAAGTATATGCACAAAATTGTAATTATTATTTATCCTGGATGTTGTAAATTCAGATTATTATAATTGCCCTTTGTGTATATATAATCTTTTCAACAAGAGGTATGATTACTTACATAACATAAATGCATATGATAAGCAACAAAATTATAAAGCAAGGGGGTGATTTTATTCTCAGATAGAAATTATATTAATTGTATTCAGAAAGTGAGTCACAATAATTTCCAAAGCCAGTTTTACCTATATTTTGTTGGAGAACACAGTTTGATTATGTATTTCTAGGACTATATTTTTTTCTGTTTTTTGTTTCAGAAGACTGTACTAACTATGATAGCTTTAAGGGTTTTTGTATCTTTACTGACTGTACTCGACAGTTGCTTTTTCATCACTTTTTGTTGACTAGTTTGAAATGCCAATCTGCTGAATCCTCATATCACTTCATTTAAACTTCTATTATGGCTTTGACTTCTAAAAGATTGACATTTAACTTGCTATACAATATAACTCAAACCATTGTTTCAAGACTTATGTACCATAGTGTAGTAAGGAGACAGCCTCATATGGCCAAAGTGGATGTGCTTAGCAAAAAGTAGATGCAGTAAAATTGCAACCCTGACATCAGTAGAGTATTTTTAACATATTTCTGAACTCCATTGAGTCTTAGTTTTCTTTCAACTTAAAAATACTAATAATAGTGTTGTCTTACAAGACTGGGGATAGGAAAATATGAAAAATCATGAGATGTTTAAGACATAATAGGTGTTCAAGAAATTTTGGATATCCTTTTCAAACTTATACATAACATCTATATGCTATTTAAATTTCACTAAATTCAATGTTCTCTGAAACCACCCCTGAACTTTAACATGTTCAATCAAAAATATCTGAAGATCTGAGACCTTTCACACTAGTCAATGAAAAGAGGTAATAGCAAGCTGCAGGCATATATAATAAAAAATATAAAAATCATTTGAAATGGTCTCATTTTACTCATGTCTGCCAGCAAGATATTATATTTTCAAGGTCCATCCAAAATAATACTTTCATACAGCATCTTATTAATACCAAATCTAATGTGGTTTCCACCTCCTTTCAATTGTGCTTAAAACTACATGTCTTCTGTTGTTATTGTTGTTGCTACGTGGCTTACTTTATTTATTTATTTATTTATTTATTTATTTATTTATTTATTGTCCTGGGGATTGAGCTCAGTGATGCTCAACCACTAAGCTACATCTCCAAACATAATTATTATTTTTTTAAATTTTGAGACATGGTCCCATTAAGTTGCTTCAGGCCTTGCTAAATTGCTGAGACTGACCTGAAACTTGTGATCCTCCTGTCTCAGTCTCTGTAGGATTATAGGTGTGTGCTATCTTGTCAAGCCCTCATCTGATTCTTTATTCTTATTTTTATTTGGATATTATCTACACTAATTTATAATGTTCTTAATGTCAGAAACTGACATTAGTTGTCTTTGTATAAATTATAATGTTCAATGTCCTACCTTCAACATGGTAGGCATATATCAATTGAATTGGGGGTCAGAGTAGAGATTTATAAGAATAAAGGAGTGATGATTATTGTAACATGAAGGAGCTTGTAAGTGAAATATAACAGATGAAAAAGTTGTTGTCCCATGTTTTGATAAAAGAAGAAATAAACATGGGCAAAGCAAAGTAAAAATAAGTGTGTACCATGTATATCTGCAGTGTTTAGGGAAGAATATGTAAACAATTTGAAAGGAAGAATGGATGTTGGCTTGGTATAGACACGTTCATGAATTATTGGAAAAATTCAGGAAACAAGTGTGTTTGAATAGAAAATATCAAATGTGACTCATTTAGCATTAAAGAAGCAACAATCAATATTACATCATCAATGAGTATACAAGTATTAAAACAAGTAGAATATAGGTTCTCAAATTCATATATTGACATAAAATCACAGAATGATCAGTTTTGAAAAACTGTTAGATGGCCACCATCTAATTTCCATGAAAGTGAGTTAGGGAAAAAATAAGATGATAAAAAATATCTAAGATTATATGAGACAGATAAACATGTGACATTTTCCTAAATTACAGAATCTCAAAATCTACAAAAGCATTATAGGAATTGATATCAAATATATATATATATATATATATATATATATATATATATATATATATGATATTAACATGTTTTTTTTCTTTCAGATAGGATGTAGTTTGCAGTTTGTCAATAATCTTGCTAGGATAAAAAAGAAAAATTAAAATTTTAAGGCATCAGAAAGATGCAGAGGCAATGAACAACATCCCATAAAGAATAAAATCTTTTAGAAGGGAACTAAATATATTCTGCTACCTCTTCCTTGCCAGAATTAGAAAATTCTCAGATAGGACAGAATTAAAAATCTAATTGGCTTAAACAGAGGGTTATTGCTTAGAACAACAAATAACCCAGGTTCTATGATAGTTCCATGGAGTTGAAGTAGTAAAATTGGAGACTTTATGGTCTCAAATATACACACAAGTTATTTTTTTATTCTGAATCTAAACAGAATAGGAGATTTTTAAAATAAGCCAAAACCTATGAAAAATAAAGTAGAAATTTTTCTAGTTCCTAATGCCTGGGAAAAAACTACCTAGATAGAAATCCTAAAAATACAATCAATAAAAATAAAACCCCTGGAATCTGTTTTACTTTAGGATAATTTACCATTTAGAACATGGTAAAAATACTGAAGACACACTCTTTACTCTGGCAGAGGGTCATTGCTGAAAGATAGAAAAACCAGCAGACATTTTGGTATTTGTTTTGCCACTTTTATGGTAAAATTGGAGACTTGAGGTACTTCAAACACAACCATTATCATCCTGGAAACATCTGTTCAATTATAAAGCTAAAATGAGAAAAGCTTCAAATAAAATTTAAAAATAAATAAAATGAATATAAAAAATAAAAACAACAACAAAAAAATAACTTTGAAAACCAAAGTGAAAATTCTCACAAATTGCAAGTGCTGACAAAAGAATATCCTTGTGGATTTTCAGTTAAAATCCCTGGATGGAAACATCCTCACAACAGGAATAAATGTAAGGTATACACAATCTACCAAAATGGCAGTTCAGCCTCAACTGAATTTTGTTTCTGATTTGATTAAAGTGATAAACTCTTATTCTAATATAAGCCTAGCCATTAAAATGTTAAACCCTGTTTTAGTCAGCTTTTTCACTGCTGTGACTAAAAGAGCTCATAAGAAAAACTTTAAAGGAAGAAAAGTTTTTTTGGGGGCTCATGGTTTCACAGTCTCAGTCCATAGACAGCGGAGCCCATTCCTCAGGGCTAAAGGTGAAGCTGAACATCGTGATAGAAGAGTGTAGTGAAGAAAAGCAGCTCGCAAGATGATCAAGAGGCAGAGAGAGACTCCAATGGTCAGATACAAAATATATACCCCAAAGTCACACTCCCTCAATGACACAGATCCTCCATCCACACCCACCTTCCTCCAGTTACCACTCAGTTAATCCCCTTACAGATCAATTCACCGATTAGGTTAAGGACATAATTCAATCATTTATCATCTAAACCTTCTTGTGCTGTCTCACCTGATCTTTTAGGGGATACCTAGTATGTAAATAATTACACCATCTCCAGTAAAATATTAAATCATAAGGAGTCTACACAAATATTTTATGTACAATAAGCAGAATCCAATTTAAAAATAGAGGTAATTACTGATGAAAAATAACCTAGAAGAAACAAAATAGGAAATAAAAATAAATCATATATAAGCCTGGCATTTGAACTAACAGATAAATTCTTTACATTTGATTTGATATGGGGTTATACTTTTAATATAAACAAATTAAAACATGAATTTGTACACATGTATAATAAAATCATATATACACATTGTAGTAGGTTGAACTGTGTCCCTGAAAAAAGACATGTTCGAATATAAAATCCCAGTATGTGTGATTGTGACTTTACTTGACAATACGAAATTCACATATGTAATCAAGTTAAGATGAATTAATATTGGATTAAGGTTGTTTCTAAATCAAAAGAATGGATCCCAAAATGGAGAGACACAGATGCACAGAGAGGGAAGATGACCAGAAGGAGACAGAGGAAGAAATTGAAGTAATGCAGTTATAATACAAAGAATGTCAAGGATTTCCAGCACTTAAGCTAGAAAGAGAAGCTAGGAAGAAACAAGGAAAGATTCTTCCTTAGATTCTTCAGAGGGAGCATGGCTATGCCTACATCTTGATTTCAGAGTTTTAGCTTCAGAATCTCTGAGAAAATAAATTTCTGTAGTTTAATCCATCCAGTTTGTAGAAATTTGTTATATCATCACTATATATATATATATATATATATATATATATATATATATATATATCCCGAAATAACTTCTATTCCTTGAAAAAATAAAGCGTGTGAGTTAAGAGACACATGCACCCTTGCATTTTTTTCTGAAATATTTTCCAAAATGTGTCATAGGCAAATAGAACCCAAAGAGATAACAACATTGTTTATTAGGAAGAAGATATCGAGATAAATTAAATTTTGGGTCTACCAAAATGGTTGAGGTTTAGAGGTAAGGGTAGAAAAGATGAGAGAGAGCCACAAAGAAGAAGGTACAGTTCTCTGCATAAATATTTGGCTAAAAACCTTGGGAAATAACATATACAAGTTTGAGTAAGGCTCTTGGAGGTTCTGCAGAGAACAGACACCGACAGAATGAAGAGTAGAGTAGATTTTGTTATCAGAGTAGTATTGGCCTCATAGAGTTTGGAAGGATTCTATCCTTTTCTATTTTATGGAATAATTTGAGGAGTATTGATATTACTTCTTATTGGAAGGTCTTGTAGAATGTGGCTGTAAAACCATCTAGTCATGGGCTTCTCTTTGTTGGTTGGGTTTTGATGGCATCTTCTATTTCACTCTTTGAAATTGGTCAGGTTAGATTGTGTATATCCTCCTGATTGAGGTTGGGTAGATAAAATGACTCTAGAAATTTGCCAATTTTTCAAGATTTTCTATTTTACTGGAATATGAATTTTAAAATAGTTACAATTACCTTCTATATTTCAATAGTGTCCATTGTTATATTTCATTTTTCACCACAAATTTTAGTAATTTGAATTTTCTCTCTCCCTATCTTCATTAGCATGTCCAAGGATTTATCAATTTTATTCATTTTTTTCAAAGAACCAACTTTTCATTGTCAAATTTTAAAATTTTTTTCATTTGTTTCAATGTCATTGATTTCATCTTTGATTTTAATTTTTTCCTAAAATTCAGACTAACATATATAATGAACATATATGCAAAAATTCTCTATAAAATTTTGGCAAATTGAATGTAAAAACATATCAAAATGACAGAGCACCATGATTTAAATGAGGTTCATCCCAGGGATGCAAGGTTGGTGCAACATACAGAAATCAAAAAATGTAATTCATCACATCAATAGACTTAAAGATAAAAATAACATGGTCATTTCAATAGATGCAGAAAAAGCATTTGACAAAAAACAGCACTGCTTCATGTTCAAAATACTAGAAAAACTAGGGATACTAGGAACATATTAAAACATTGTAAAAGCTATCTATGGTCCAAGGCCAACATCATTCTAAATGTAGATAAATTTAAAGAATTACCCCTAAAAACTGAGACAAGACAGGGATGCTCTCTTCACCACTTCTATTCAACATAGTCCTGGAAACTCTAGCCAGTGTAATTATACAGATGAAAGAAATAAATGGGATATGAATAGGAAAAAAAGAACTCAAACTATCACTATTTGTTGACAGTATAATTCTATATTTATAGTATAAAAAATCTACCATAAAACTTCTAGAACTAATAAATGCATTCAACAACGTAGAAGGATATAAAATCAACACCCATAAATCAAATGTATTTCTGTGCATCAGAGACAAATCCTCTGAAAGAGAAATTAGAAAATCTACCCCATTTACACACGCCAAAAAATACATACATACATACATACATACATACATACATAAAATGCTGGGGAATCAAACTGACAAAAGAAGTGAAAAACCTCTAGAATGAAAACTACAGAACACTAAAAAAAGCAATTTAAGAAGACATTAGAAGATGGAAGGATCCCCCTTGCTCTTGGATAGGAGGAATTAATATTGTCAAAATGACCATACTACCAAAAACATCATACAGATTTAATACAACTCTAATAAAAATACCAATGACATTCCTTATAGAACTAGAAAATCAATCATTAAATTTATTTGGAAAAATAAGAGACCCAGAATAGCCAAAGCAATTCTTAGCAAGAAGAGTGAAGTGGGTGGCATCACAAATTTAGCCATTAAACTCTATTACAGAGCTATAGTAACAAAAATGGTATAGTATTGGCACCAAAACAGACAAGTAGATCAATGGTACAGAAAATAAGACACAGTGACAAACCCACATAAATGCAATTATCTCATACTAAACAAAGGTACGAAAAACATACATTGGAGAAAAGATAGTCTCTCCAACAAATGGTGCTGGGAAAACTGGAAATCCATATGCAACAAAATGAAATTAAAACTCTATGTCACACAATGCACAAAACTCAACTCAAAAGGGATCAAGAACTTAGGAATTAGGCCCAGAGACTCAGCATCTAATAGAAAAAAAAACAGGCCCAAATCTTCATCATGTTGGCTTAGGACCTGACTTCCTTAATACGACTCCAAAGTGCAAGAAGTAAAATCAAGAGTCAAAAAATATGATGGATTCATACTAAAAAGCTTCTTCTCAGCAAACAAAATAATCAATAACATGAAGAGACAGCCTATAGAATGGCTGAGAACCTTTACCACACGCATCTCAGATAGAGCACTAATCTCCAGGATATATAAAGAACTCAAAACACTTAATGCCAAAAAAATAAATAACCTAATCAATAAATGGGCTAAGGAAATGAACAGACAATTTATAGAAGAAGATATACAAATGATCAACAAATTTGTGAAAAAAATGTTTAATATCTCTAGCAATTAGAGAAATGCAAATCAAAACTACTCTAAGATTTCATGTCATTCCAGTCAGAATGGCAATTATCAAAAATCAAGCAACAATAAGTGCTCATGAGGATGTGGGAGAAAATGTAACTGATTCATTCCTGGTGGGATTGCAAAATGATATAACCACTTTGAAAAGCAGTATGGAGATTCCTTAGAAAATTTGGAATGGAACCACCATTTGACTCATCTAGCCCACTCCTCTATCTATACCCAAAGGACTTACAATCACCACACTATAGTGATGCAGTCATCTCAATGTTTACAGCAGGTCAATTTACAATGGCTAAACTGTGAAAACAGCCTAGATGCCCTTCAACAGATAAATGAATAAAGAAAATGTGGCATATATATACAACAGAATACTACTAAGTCTTAAAGAAGAATGAAATTATGGCATTTATGGGTAAATGGATGCATTTGGAGAATATCATGCTAAGCAAAATAAGTCAATCCTAAAAAAACAAAAGTCAAATGTTTTCTCTGACAAGTTGATGCTGATCCACAATAGGTGGGGGTCAAGAAAAGAATGGAGGAACTTTGGGTTGAGCAGAAGGCAGGGAGGGAAGGGCAGGGAGGGAAGTGTTTGTGGGGGAAGATGGTAGAATGAGATGGACATTATTACCGCTATGTATGAGTATGATTGCACAAATAGTGTGACTCTATATCATGTACAACCATAGAAATAAAAAACTTGTGTTCCATTTATGTAAAAAATAAAATTAATACAGAATAAATAAAATAAAACTTTAAAAAAGAGTAGAGCAGAGATTAAAGAGATCACACATTGGAGATGAGGCACTGAGATCCAAAAAATATTTAGAGTTCAGATACTTTTTCAACACCCCTGACTATCTTTAGAGTCCCTAACAACAATTCCACAAAAATAAGGAACATACTTTACTACATTGGTTACATCAGGAAAACAAGGAAAGGTAAAAGTGAAGTATAGGCTAGAAAATGTAAAAAACAAAGATAAGCATGATTAAGGAGATCCTCTGATAATTTAACTGCAGGCTGAGGCAAAAGAAATACTCTATAGAGAAAATTTTCATAATCAAGATCCTTCTCACTATATAAGGAACAATGAATGAAATGAAGAAACAAATTATTAGAAATGTAAAAATGTAGAAAATAGTAACCAGTACTGACAAAGGTACTCTATAAAAGCAGACCCAGATACGATACAAATATTAGAACTAGCACAAAAAGATCTCAAAATAACTATGATTAATATAATACAGGAAATATCAGGTAAAGGTGAATATAAGGAGAGACATATTATAGGAAAATAAAATTAAAATATATAGAAATGTATCAAATAGGTTGTCTCTAACTTTGAAAGGCAATACTTAAAACAAATAACATATGGGATTATTTTAACATTAAATAGAACATAACAAAAAGACAAGATTATTAATAGTAATGAAATGTCAACAAGAAAGGGTTAAATTGCCCAATTAGTGGGTAAACAGATGTAAGTCTTAATTTTTCATAGGAAGAAGATTCTCTGATTACAGTTGAGGCAGCCAGAGAAGTGATATGAGACAATTCACTTTAGTTGGAGGAAGGGTCTTATAAGAAAATTTTAGTTGGAGTGTGGTGGGTTGCCATTGTGGGCTTGGAGGCATCCCACACAGTGGTTGACACCTCAGGGAGGAGAGCTGATAGGGATGTTAGAGGGAAAGAGAAAGCTTCTGGTCAATATAAGAAGATAACCAAGGCAAAGGAATGTGAGGAGGTATGATGGGAATTAATATGCATAGAGGATTTGAATTTGGTAGGCGGTCCATGCCAAGAATAGAAGTTAGACATTCAAGTTTGACTATGGTCTTACATTTAGGCAGCCGAAAGAAAGAAAGAAAGAAAGAAAGAAAGAAAGAAAGAAAGAAAGAAAGAAAGAAAGAAAGAAAGAAAGAAAGAAAGAAAGAAAGAAAGAAATGAAAAAGGCTTTAGCCTAGGATTTTAATCTGGAGTGATAAGATCTCATTCTCTGAGGTTCCCATTTCTATCTGCCTACAGGTAATCTGTCTCCTGACTCAATCACACCTCTGAAGAGGTCCTTGATTGCTGTCAGAAAAATGGGTGATAACCACTCTGATTTCTTTGAGCTTATGGTCAGTATTGTCTGAGGCAGTCAGGGAAAACCTTCAGAGGGTCTATCTTGGGGGCCTTGGTAGAAGTTGCAAGGCAGCTCCATGATGGTCAAATTTCCATGACCATTTAGAATTTAATGGACTCTGGGCATCTTGTGCATCCAGGCAGTGCTAAGGTCCATAATGGCATCTGGCAGGTGATTGGACAAATTGTACATGAGGAAGGCATCAAGCTAGGACAACAGTAAACAATAAAGCAAAGAATTATTTTCTGTAAACAATTAGCACAAAGGCAATCAGTGTTATCAGCCAGGCTCTGAAGACTACAAAGACAGTAAGTTATTAGAGCTAAAGTTGTGGTCTGACATGTCATTTATTTGTAAGCGGAAGCCATTCAAGGCTTTAAAAACTTGAATTTGCTTAGCCTCTTCCTAATTCTTTGTATAATTATTGACCTTGTTATTGGCTCCTCTTTGTTTAAACTACTCACCTCTTCTTACAGAGAACCATCAACTCCACTACTGATCAGAAGTTCCAGAACATCCTCCTGCTAGTGCTAGCTCCATTAGAACTCTTCAATACCAGCGCCTACAAGAGTCCTCAACCAAGGCCTCTTTTTAGCAGAAAGCAATATGAGAGACATCATCACCCCTCCTCCTTTCACATTTTTCTTACCAAATAAAAAGAAAAGGCAGGAATGTTAGATAGAACATGACAATGCCATTTTGAAACACATCATCTATCTTGAAACAAGAATCACCTCCGGGTCACTCTGACTCAGCCTGACCTAAACCCCAGATAATATTCCTTCATCATGCAAAGAAAACCCAAACACTCCATCATCATGCAAAAGGAAATAGTTATCTAGTACTGAAATTCTAAAAACACCTAGTTTCTTATGAAAGTAACACCACAAGGGCCCTTCCCTGACAACCCCCTAGCAAAGACCTAATCCCCGCCTCCTTCATCTCCTATATCTATGCCAGACTGTAAATAGAAGATGGGTCTCAGCCTCTACTGCTCACCTCCTCAGGTTTGTCTTGAATAAACCTGTATTACTGTTGAATATTTTAAAAAGAAAAGAAAAGGAAAAAGGTTTAAACTGAAACAGGGAGGGAAAAAACATTAATCCAAAATTAAGAAATTACTAAAATGTCTAAAATGCATATAATCAGAGTGCAAGATAATGAGAAAGTTGATGAGACAGAATAAACACATGAGAATTAATTACTGTAACATTTTGAAATCTGACAAAATACCTCTACTTACAGAATTCAAAAAACCAGTAAATATGACCATAATAATATGTTGAAAATGTAAGGACAAAATTTGTAAAAAAGTAATCTTCAATAAAGAAGGTGAATACAGAAATTTACAGATTTTTTAAAAGTCCATTCATTCATTATTAGGGTATATGAATTAGAAAAACTCCTTAGGCTTAAGAACAACAATTCTAATGGGAAAAGAAACCATGAAAACAAAGAAATAGAATCAAGAATGGTAAATGTGTTGCTAAATGGAAATACATTTAAATAAAACACCTTGATAATAATGTCTAACTAGATTTGTAACATATGTAGAGACAAATTATGTAATAATAGCATAAGAGTTGAAAGGAGTTAAAATGTTGTGAAAATACTGTATTATTTGGGATAGTAAAAATTGCTAATTGAAAGAAAATAATAATGGATGGCTATTGTACTCCCTAAGGTAACCACTTCTAAATAATGAAAAGGCATAACTAAAGTTGAACAAATAAACACACACACAAAGTAGCAAATACTTTACCCAAGAAAAACAAGAAAGGAAGAATAAAGAAATAAATGAGCCAAAGAAAAAAAACAAATTATAGTAAATATTAATTATGTAAATAATTATTTACAAGATAAATGGCCTAATAATTGTTATAATGAATAAAAAAGACACTATCATTTTCAATTAACCCTATTTTAATATAATAAGAGAAAGGTCCAAAGTAAATATATGGTAAAATATATTTTCAAAAAATTACCCAAAGAACCATTGTAGCTCAATCAATATTTTTAAAAAGAAACCAAAAGTAACATAGAAATGAACAATTTCATTTCTGATTATATACCTGAAAGAAATGAAAGCAAGGACTTGAACGATTATTTCTACACCCATTTTCATAATATTGTTCATAATAGCCAAATGATAGAGTCAAATCAAATGTTCACCAATGGGTTATCAGTTAACTTATGGAATACCCATATAATGGAATATTATTAAAACTTTAAAAGGGGGAAAATTTGGACACATGCTTCAACATAGATGAAACTTGAAAACATTATGCTATGTGAAATAAGCCAGACATAAAAGGATAAATACCATGTGTTTACATGGAATGAAGTTAAAAGGAGCTTGAGGAAAGGCAATGGGGATTTATTATTTTAATGGATACAGAATTTCAGTATGGGAAGATGGAAAGCTTCTATTGACAGATGTTGTTGGCTGCACAACAATGTGAATATACTTACAGTCATGGACTGGGCACTTTAAAAATTTAAAATTGCAAGGATTTGATATTTCACAGAATATGACTGTCCTTAAATAAGATTTAAACAACAAAGTACAACTAAAAATGTGCAAATATATGAAAACTAAGTAACATATCTAAACAATATATGTTTAATTTTAAATTTAATAGCAATTTCGTGCAATGCAAAAAATTAACAAAGATAATTTATAGTTTTAAATACATACATTATAAAGGGAAAAAATTAAAAAAAATATTTCAGTTTCTAACTCACAAAGATAAAAAAACCAAGGCAAATAAAACAAGGATATTATAGGGAAGGTACATGCAAATATATCAGAAATTTAAATAGATATATATGAAAAAAATAATAACACCAAACATTTCTTTTATTATATTACCAAGCTGATAAACCCATAGAAATATTGATCAAGAAATACAGAGTTCAAAAACATTCATATAGGAATATGCAGAAGGATTCTAGTTTAAGATCCTGCATACATTACAGGTTGATAGAATATTACAAGCAAATTTATATTAATAAATTCAACATATAAAATTAGATGGAAAATTCCTTGTAAAACACAATTTGCTAAGACTTACACAAAGGGTAACATAAAATATGAAAGATGATTTATTTTTTTAGAATTTTTTATTGTTGGTTGTTCAAAACATTACATAGTTCTTGATATATCATATTTCACACTTTGATTCAAGTGGGTTATGAACTCCCATTTTTACCCCATATACAGATTGCAGAATCACATCAGTTACACATCCATTGATTTACATATTGCCATACTAGTGTCTGTTGTATTCTGCTGCCTTTCCTATCCTCTACTATCCCCCCTCCCCTCCCCTCCCCTCTTCTCTCTCTACCCCCTCTACTGTCATTCATTTCTCCTCCTTGTATTATTTTTCCCTTTCCCCTCACTTCCTCTTGTATGTAATTTTGTATAACCATGAGGGTCTCCTTCCATTTCCATGCAATTTCCCTTCTCTCTCCCTTTCCCTCCCACCTCTCATCCCTGTTTATTGTTAATCTTCTTCTCATGCTCTTCGTCCCTACTCTGTTCTTAGTTACTCTCCTTACATCAAAGAAGACATTTGGCATTTGTTTTTTAGGGATTGGCTAGCTTCACTTAGCATAATCTGCTCTAATGCCATCCATTTCCCTGCAAATTCTATGATTTTGTCATTTTTTAATGCACAGTAATACTCCATTGTGTATAAATGCCACATTTTTTTATCCATTCGTCTATTGAAGGGCATCAAGGTTGGTTCCACAGTCTTGCTATTGTGAATTGTGCTGCTATGAACATGGATGTAGCAGTGTCCCAGTAGCATGCTCTTTTTAGGTCTTTAGGGAATAGACCGAAAAGGGGAAGAGCTGGGTCAAATGGTGGTTCCATTTCCAGCTTTCCAAGAAATCTCTATACTGCTTTCCAAATTGGCTGCACCAATTTGCAGTCCCACCAGCAATGTACAAGTGCACCCTTTTCCCCACATCCTCGCCAGCACTTGTTGTTGTTTGACTTCATAATGGCTGCCAAACTTGCTGGAGTGAGATGGTATCTTAGGGTGGTTTTGATTTGCATTTCTCTGACTGCTAGAGATGGTGAGCATTTTTTCATGTACTTGTTGATTGATTGTATGTCCTCCTCTGAGAAGTGTCTGTTCAGGTCCTTGGCCCACTTGTTGACTGGGTTACTTGTTATCTTATTGTCTAATTTTTTGAGTTCTTTGTATACTCTAGATATTAGGGCTCTATCTGAAGTGTGAGGAGTAAAGATTTGTTCCCAGGATGTAGGCTCCCTATTTACCTCTCTTATTGTTTCTTTTGCTGAGAAAAAAACTTTTTAGTTTGAGTAAGTCCCATTTGTTAACTCTAGTTATTAACTTTTGTGCTATGGGTGTCCTATTGAGGAATTTGGAGCCCGACCCCACAGTATGTAGATCGTAGCCAACTTTTTCTTCTAACAGACGCCATGTCTCTGATTTGCTATCAAGCTCCTTGATCCATTTTGAATTAACTTTTGTGCATGGCGAGAGAAAGGGATTCAGTTTCATTTTGTTGCATATGGATTTCTAATTTTCCCAGCACCATTTGTTGAAGATGCTATCCTTCCTCCATTGCATGCTTTTAGCCCCTTTATCAAATATAAGATAGTTGCAGTTTTGTGGATTGGTTTCTGTGTCCTCTATTCTGTACCATTGTTCCACCCGCCTGTTTTGGTACCAGTACCATGCTGTTTTTGTTACTATTGCTCTGTAGTACAGTTTGAAGTCTGGTATCGCTATACCGCCTGATTCACACTTCCTGCTTAGCATTGTTTTTGCTATTCTGGGTCTTTTATTTTTCCATATGAATTTCATGATTGCTTTCTCTATTTCTACAAGAAATGCCGTTGGGATTTTGATTGGAATTGCATTAAACCTATAGAGGACTTTTGGTAATATCGCCATTTTGATGATGTTAGTTCTGCCTATCCATGAACAGGGTATATTTTTCCATCTTCCAAGATCTTCTTCTATTTCTCTCTTTAGGATTCTGTAGTTTTCATTGTATAAGTCTTTCACCTATTTTGTTAGGTTGATTCCCAAGTATTTTATTTTATTTTTGAGGATATTGTGAATGGAGTGGTTGTCCTCATTTCCATTTCCGAGGATTTGTCGCTGATATACAGGAATGCCTTTGATTTATGCGTGTTGATTTTTTAGCCTGCCACTTTGCTGAATTCATTTATTAGCTCTAGTAGTTTCTTTGTAGACACTTTTGGGTCTGCTAGGTATAGAATCATATCAACTGCAAATAGTGATAATTTAAGTTCTTCTTTTCCTATTTTTATGCCTTTAATTTCTTTCGTCTGTCTAATTGCTCTGGCCAGTGTTTCGAGAACTATGTTGAACAGAAGTTGTGAGAGAGAGCATCCCTGTCTTGTTCCAGATTTTAGAGGGAATGCCTTCAGTTTTTCTCCATTCAGAATGATGCTAGCCTGAGGCTTAGCATAGATTGCTTTTACAATATTGAGGTATGTTCCTGTTATCCCTAGTTTTTCTAGAGTTTTGAACATAAAGGGATGCTGTACTTTGTCGAATGCTTTTTCTGCATCTATCCAGATGATCATATGGTTCTTATTTTTAAGTCGATTGATGTGGTGAATAACATTTATTGATTTCCGTATATTGAACCAGCCTTGCATCCCAGGGATGAATCCTACTTGATCATGGTGCACAATTTTTTTGATATGTTTTTGTATCCGATTCACCAGAATTTTATTGAGGACTTTTGCATCTAGGTTCATTAGAGATATTGGTCTGTAGTTTTCTTTCTTTGAAGTGTCTTCGTCTGGTTTAGGTATCAGGGTGATGTTGGCCTCATAGAATGAATTTGGAAGTTCTCCCTCTTTTTTTTATTTCCTGAAGTAGCTTGAAAAGTATTGGTATTAGTTCCTCTTTAAAGTTTTTGTAAAACTCTGCTGTATACCCATCCGGTCCTGGGCTTTTCTTAGTTGGTAGTCTTTTGATGGTTTCTTCTATTTCCTCAATTGATATTGGTCTGCTTAGGTTGTCTATATCCTCTTGACTCAATCTGGGCAGATCATATGACTTAAGAAGTTTATCGATGCATTCACTATCTTCTAATTTATTGGAGTATAAGGATTCAAAATAATTTTTGATTATCTTCTGTATTTCTGAAGTGTCTCTTGTGATATTGCCTTTTTCATCCCGTATGCTAGTAATTTGAGTTCTCTCTCTTTTTCTCTTCGCTAGCATGGCTAAGGTTCTGTCAATTTTATTTATTTTTTCAAAGAACCAACTTTTAGTTTTGTCAATTTTTTCAATTGTTTCTTTTGTTTCGATTTCATTAATTTCAGCTCTGATTTTAATTATTTCTTGCCTTCTACTTCTTTTGCTGTTGTTTTGCTCTTCTTTTTCTAGGATTTTGAGATGAAGTATGAGATCATTTATGTGTTGGTTTTTTCTTTTTTTAAGGAATGAACTCCAAGCAATGAATTTTCCTCTTAGAACTGCTTTCAATATGTCCCATAGATTCCGATATGTTGTGTCTGTGTTTTCATTTATCTCTAAGAATTTTTTAATTTCCTCCTTGATGTCTTCTATAACCCATTGATCATTCAGTAACCTATTGTTCATTCTCCAAGTGATGAATGATTTTTCCTTCCTTCTTTTATCGTTGATTTTCAGTTTCATTCCATTATGATCAGATAAGATGCATGGTATTATCTCTACTCCTTTATATTGTCTAAGAGTTGCCCTGTGACATAATATATGATCTAATTTTGAGAAGGATCCGTGTGCTGGTGAGAAAAAAGTGTAACTGCTTGATGTTGGGTGGTATATTCTATATATGTCAATGAAGTCTAGGTTATTAATTGTGTTATTGAGTTCTATAGTTTCCTTATTCAACTTTTGTTTGGAAGATCTGTCCAGTGGTGAGAGAGGTGTGTTGAAGTCTCCCATGATTATTGTATGGTGGTCTATTAGACTCTTGAACTTGAGAAGAGTTTGTTTGATGAACATAGCTGCACCATTGTTTGGGGCATATATATTTATGATTGTTATGTCTTGTTGGTGTATGGTTCCCTTGAGCAGTATGTAGTGTCCCCCTTTATCCCTTTTGATTAACTTTGGCTTGTAATCCATTTTATTTGATATGAGTATGGACACTCCTGCTTGTTTCCGAAGTCCATATGAGTGATATGATTTTTCCCAACCTTTCACCTTCAGCCTATGTATGTCTTTTCCTATCAAATGCGTCTCCTGTAGGTAGCATATTGTTGGGTCTTATTTATGATCCATTCTACTAGCCTGTGTCTCTTAATTGGTGAGTTTAAGCCATTAACATTTAGGGTTATTATTGAGATATGGATTGTTCTTCCAGCCATATTTGTTTATTTATGTTACTAAACATGGTTTGTTTTCCTCTTTGATTATTTTCCCCCCTTTAGTGTCCTACCTCGAACTGTTGGTTTTCATTGTTATTTTCCATTTCCTCTTCCTGTAATGTTTTGCCAAGGATGTTTTGAAGAGATGGTTTTCTAGCTGCGAATTCTTTTAACTTTTGTTTATCATGTAAGGTTTTTATTTCATCTTCCATCCTGAAGCTTAATTTCGCTGGATACACAATTCTTGGTTGGAACCCATTTTCTTTCAGTGTTTGAAATATGTTATTCCAGGATCTTCTAGCTTTCGGAGTCTGTGTTGAAAGATCAGCTGTTATCCTGATCGGCTTACCCCTAAATGTAATCTGCTTCCTTTCTCTTGTAGCTTTTAAAATTCTCTCCTTATTCTCTATGTTGGGCATCTTCATTATAATGTGTCTAGGTGTGGGTCTCTTATGATTTTGCACATTCGGCGTCCTGTAGGCTTCTAGGATTTGGGATTCTGTCTCGTTCTTCAAGTCTGGGAAGTTTTCTCGTATTTTTTCATTGAATAGATTGCTCATTCCTTTGGTTTGAAACTCTGTCCCTTCCTGTATCCCAATGACTCTTAAGTTTGGTGTCTTTATGTTATCACGTATTTCTTGGATGTTCTCCTCATTGTTTCTTAACAGTCTTGCTGAGCTGTCTATGTTCTTTTCAAGTTGAAATACTTTGTCTTCATTGTCTGATGTTCTGTCTTCTAAGTGTTCTACTCTGCTGATAGTATTCTCCATTGAGTTTTTAAGTTGGTTTATTGCTTCCTGCATTTCTAGGATTTGTGTTTGTTTGTTTTTTATAACCTCTATCTCCCTGTGTAGTTGATCTTTTGCTTCCTGAATTTGTTTGCGTAATTCATTGTCAAAGTGATCTTTCATTGTCTGATTTTGCTGTCTAATGTCTTCCTTGAGACTCCAGATCATCTGAAGCATGTATATCCTGAATTCTTTATCTGACATTCCATCTGCTGCAGCTGTTACGTCTTCTAAAGTTCAGTTGACCTGCATTGCTTGTGGTCCTTTCTTTCCTTGTCTTTTCATACTGCTTGCGTTTCTTTCTGCTTGGTGAAACTGTTGTGTTTTTGAAAATTTTTTCACCCTATATATTTATATTGCTCTTGTATAGTTGAAAAGTCTCCCTTGCAGGGTCGGGAGGCGGTCTGCCTACCTTACAGGCGCGGGCGGCAGCTCTGCTCTGCCCCTCCTCCAATTTGTGTGATGTGTCTACCACGCCCGCGGACCCCTGGGCCTGTCCTGCCGGTCGGTCGCAGTTCTGCCTACCTTGCAGGCGCGGGAGGCAGCTCTGCTCTGCCCTTACTCCAATTGGGGTGATGTGACTACCTCCCTGGCAGGCCGCTGGGCCTGTCCCGGGCGCGGGCGAAAGCTCTGCTCTGCCTCTACTCCAACTGGGGTGACGTGTGTACCACGCTGGCAGGCCACCGGGCCTGATCCATGGGTCAGTTGCAGGTCTGCCAACCTTGCAGGCGCGGGCGGCGGCTCTGCTCTGCCCCTCCTCCAATTGGTGTGACTTGTCTACCACACCCGCGGACCTCTGGGCCTGTTCTGGGCGCGGGCGAAGGCTCTGCTCTCCTCCTACTCCAACTGGAGTGACGTGCCTACCACCCCGGCCGGCCGCTGGGCCTGTTCCACCAGTCGGTCGCAGGTCTGCCTACATTGCGGGAACGGGCGGCGGCTCTGCTCTGCCCCTACTCCAAATGGGGTGACGTGTCTGTCGCGCCGGCAGGCCACTGGGCCTCTTCCGCTGGTCGGTCGCAGGTCTGCCCACCTTTCGGGCTCAGGTGGCGGCTCTACTCTGCCCCTACTCCAATTGGGGTGTCGTGACTACCACGCAGGCATGTCACTGGGCCTGTTCCGGGAGCAGGCGGCGGCTCTGCTCTGCCCCTACTCCAATTGGGGTGACGTGTGTACCACGCTGGCAGGCCGCTGGGCCTGATCCGCTGGTCTGTCGCAGGTCTCTCTACCTTGCAGGTGCGGGCGGCGGCTCTGCCCTGCCCCTCCTACCACGCCCGCAGACCGCTGGGCCTGTTTTTCAGGTTGGTCGCAGGTCTGCCCACCCTGCGGGCACGGGTGGCAGCTCCGCTCCACCCCCACTCCAATTGGGGTCACGTGACCACCACACCAGCGGGCCGCTGGGACTGATCCGGGCACGGGCGAAGGCTCTGCTCTGCCCCTACTCCAGTTGGGGTGACGTGTGTACCACACTGGCAGGCTGCTGGGCCTTATCCGCCGGTCTTTCGCAGGTCTGCCTACCTTGTAGGCACGGGTGGCGGCTCTGCCCTGCCCCTCCTACCACGCCCGTGGACCGCTGGGCCTGTGTTGCTGGTCAGTCGCAGGTCTGCCCACCTGGCGGGTGCGGGTGGCAGCTCCGCTCCGCCCCCACTCCAATTGGGGTCACGCGACCACCACGCTGGCGAGCCGCTGGGCCTGCTCCGGGCACAGGTGGCGGCCCCGCTCCACCCTTCTGGCTCGACTACAAAGCAAGAGAGACTCGGGTGTCTGTGACTCACCCTCCCTACCAGGAGACCAACTGTTTCTGTCACCGCTGGTATTGATGAAGTTCTCTCCTCCGCCACTTTCTGATGACATCAGATCTCTGCCATGTTGGTATCCCATGCAAATGGCAGCATTTCGTTCCCGTTGCCGGGTGACCAAAGCAACAGGTGAGTCCTTACCGGCCCTCACAAGCCCCGTCTCAGTCCCGTTGCCACTGCCCATGAAGGCTCAGTTGGTATTTACGTCCACAGTACTCAGCAGGACCCGGACCGAGAAGCAGTTTCTGTGGGCTCCTTAGCCCTGGGCCAGAGCAGTTCCGGGAGCCGGAACTCGGCCGCTCCGTGCTCGGTGCATGCTCTGATAAGAGCAGGCTCCAAGAAGCAGTTTCTGCGGGTTATTTAGCACTTAGCCTGAGTAATTTGTCTGCAAGCCGCAGGTGAATGGCAGCCTGAAATTCCCTGTTCTATGGCTGAATGAGCTGCGATCAGTCGAAAACAGGGATGGTGAAGTCAGCTCTCCAAGATGGTGGCCTCTGGCCTCCTCTTTGTTCTGACTGGTGTGGAGAACCGAATTGGACCACTTCCTTCCCCCGTCTCAAACCCACTATTCAGCACTGAGTACGGTGCTTGCACAGCTGGCAGAAGCCCGCAGAAACTGCAGCACTGTATCCCTGCGTCACTATCTCCTTGTTTCCCAGCGCGCACCACAGACTCTAGCCGCGGAGCAATTTGCCGAACAAGCAGTGTGACCCTCCGTGCGGACAAATCTCTCGTGTTTGAGCCCCCGTAGCCGATCCTCATGCTATGGAAATCCTTCCTCCAGGTTCCAGAGCACCCACTTTTGCTGGAAATTCCTAACAAGATAGCCTTTAGCCGTTCTAACTCGTCATTCTCCCGCACATTGATGCGGCACACGGGTGCAATGCACTCCCCTCGCCGCCATCTTCCCTCCCCGAAAGATGATTTATTAAAAAATTGAATAAACAGTTGAAAAACTAGCCCAAAAAAGTGCTTATCCTGGATCTTTCACTGCTAAATTCTTATAAATATTTAAGAAATAAATAATACTAATATATTCTTTAAGAAGAATGGGAATAATGAAACATTTTACAATTATTTACATGAAGCTAGCAAAATCATAACACCAAAACCTGACAATGATATCATAAGACAAAGGATATTGGCCATATTAAACTTAAAGGGAAAAGTACCTTAACACAACATTAGCAAATGTAATCCACTGAAAATTACAAGGCATAATACATCATGATTGACTCATTTATTGAAAGAATTCAAGGTTGGTTTTACATTGGAAAATGAACCAGTATACTTCTGTATATTAACATAATAAATGAAGATAAAAACATGATCATCTTGATAGATTCAGACGAAATATCTGTCAACATTGAACACTGATTTATGGTAAAACTCCCAGAAAATTAGGAAAAGAAGGTAGTTTCTCTATTGTGATAAATAATGTCCACTAAAATTTATAGATATTACACATTCAATGGTTATTTATTTAAACATTACCCCTGAAGTTACTGCCAATCAAGGATGTCCACCATTATTGCTTCATTTATTATTAAATAGAATTATACTCAAAGACATAAACATTGGTAAAATAATAAGACTAACAAGAGAACTTGTCAGTGTATATACAAAATCTAAAAAAAAATTCTGGAAACTTAGAATTAATAAAATAATTCACAAAGGTTAGTTAATTAAAAATATCAACACAAAATGTCAAATTTTCCACATGCTTGTAACAAAAGTATACTTTAAATATAATATTATTTAAAACAACATTATAATGTCAAGTAACATAAATACTTCAAGACAAAGATGTATAAAACTTCTACATTGAAAACTGTAAAACATCACTGATAACCATTGAGTAACAATATGCATAAATTAAAGGTAATGGATGAGAGAACTTCACATTGTTACAATGTCATTTCTCAAAAATAAATGATCTATAGATTCAAAGCAAACCAATTACAACCCCAACAACCTTTTTGCTGTGTCTGATGAAGTGTTTTTAAAATTCACATAGAAATGTAAGTAGCAAAGGACAGTCAAGAGATATAAAAGAAACTGAAGGGTTTATGCTACCAAAGACTTGACCTCTGTATAAATAAAGAAAGGATGATACTGAAACAAAAATGGGCAAGTAGACTACTGCAACATATAAGAGGGTCCAGCAATTGAAATATGCCTACATGAACTGCCTAGTATACGCTGAAAATGAAACTACATTGGAAAGTCTGATTTTTTTTTGTGAATGGAACTGGATCAATTTGATATTCAAAATGGGGAAAATTTTTGTTAATTATCATTATAAACAAAAGGGGTCAGATAAACAGAATAGTTAAATATAAAAGAGAAAACAATAAGAAATTTACAGGAAAGTAGGAGAAAATATTTTCATGACCTTTGAGTAGGTGCATACTTTCATATAGAACTTGAGAATTACCAGTCATAAAAATGTTCAACATCATTAGAAGTTACAGAAATACAAATCAAATCTACACTGAAATATCATCTTACACCAGTCAGAATGGCAGCCATCAATAATAATAAATGCTGGAGAGGATGTGGGAAAAAAGAACACTTTTACACTGTTAGTGGGAATGTAAATTGGTACAACCCATATGTAAAATAGTATGGAGATTCCTCAAAAGACTAGGCATGGAAACACCATATGAACCAGTTATACCACTTCTTAGAATTTAATCTTCAAAAATTAAAGGCATCTTCCTATAGTGACACATGCATAAGCATGTTTATAGCAGCATATTTCACGAGAGAAAAACTATAGAAACAGACTAGGTATCTATAAATGGATAAATAAATAAATAAAATGTGGTATATATGCATAATGGAGTTTTATTTGGCCATAAAGATAAATGAAATTATGTGACTGGGGTTGTGGTTCAGGAGAAGAATGCTCGTCTAGCGCGTGCGAGGCCTTGGGTTAGATCCTCAATACAACATAAAAAATAAATAAATAAAAACAAAGGCATTGTGTACAACTAAAAGAAATAAATACAGAAAAATGAAATATGGCATTTTCAGGAAAATGTATGGAATTAGAGAAGACAATGTTGAGTGAAATAGGTCAAATTCAGAAGATTAAGTGTGGTATGTTTTCTTTCATATGTGGAAGCTAGAGAGGAAAAAGGAAAACAAGGGTGAGGGGAATCTGCTAAAAATAAAAGTGAGATTAGTAGAGGACATGGACCAAGGGGCAGGAGGCAAAGAGGTAGGGGAAAATTGCTGGAAATTGATATTGCCAAATTATATTGTTATGTTGTGTACATGTATGAACATGTAACAACAAATTCCATCAATACATATAAATAAAATGCAAAAATAAAATGAGGAAATAATAAACAGTAATTAGTAAACTGGCTAAATTATGATCTAGAAATACTGTTCATCAAGATTCCAATACAAGTGTGAAAGAACTATCACCCACCAAAAGACACATTCTAAGGAAAAAAAAAAAAAAAAAAAAAAAATATATATATATATATATATATATATATATATATATACATACAATGGCATGAAAAGTACACATTTGGAGGAAAAATAAACAGAATTCCTTGAAAATGTAGATTGAAAGAATGAGAGATGAAAACTTTCACAGTGATCCTGTGGGTCCTAGCTTGTTAGAATGGTTGTATTATTTATACAAAGGTAGAAAATGGTAGGTATTTTTTGAAAAGATTGTCATTTTTATACATACAGAATTTGAAGTGATTAGCCATATGTTGGTATACCTTTTTATTAGTTCATTGTAGTTATGCATAATATTGATGTTCATTTTGACATAAACATACATGCATAGAATAAAATTTGCCCTAATTTAGTCCCCAGTACTTAGTCTTTCCCTGTCCTCCTCCCTCCCCCTGTTCTCCTACCTTTATTCCACTGGCCTTCCTTTGACTTACAGTTTATTTTAATTGTTGCTTTATTGATAGACATAAAGGTTAAAACGATTGTGTTATATATGTACATAGTAATTTGCTCATTTCACTCCACCATTCTTCCCTTTTCCTGTCCCTTCTCCCTTCCCTTCTATTCCCTTCAACTACTCAACTGAACTCCAAGAGTGGGTTTTCTATACAAAGTAGGAGTATACTTTTCATAAATACCATTTTTGTGTATGTGTGTGTCTTAATTTTTCTTGATTTGCCTTTGGCCAAGAATTTGCCATTGTTTTCTATGCTGTTTACTCCAGGGTTTCCTGTTGAAGATTTCTTGGAAAGTTAAGTTGTATACTAAATAGCTATTTTTTTAGGTTTTGAAATGATGTCTGAATTAACATGAGAATATACTTATAGAAGAAGACCCAAGGTCTGCTTATTTAGGCTCATCCCAGCAGCTCCTACAGAGCATGTCTTTACCTCTACAAGAATGGGTCAAGACTTCAAGATTCCTCTGGCACATATTTCAATATTCCACTGGAGGAAAGGAAGTTGCTCCCATACCAGATTCTAAGATTTGATACCAAAATCATGAATATTTTGTTTATTAGTTTCTATCAAGGTAGGCTTAATTTAAGACTTGTTTAAACAGTTTTACTCCAAGAAATATAATGAAATAACACATAATGAGTTGAACAAACAGATTAAATCAGATATTCTATTCACATACCAAAAAGAATTCTCAGTGAAACTCTTAAGTTTCAGAAAGCAGTGGCAATGTTTCTCTCTTACCTCCTATAAATGAGATGAAAACTATTTCTCTCATAAGAGTGCCTCTAAAGCAACAGAGATGAATGACATTGAGAACATACCCAGAGGTTCTCTCATTATATAGTATACTGTTTGTTTGTTTTTTCTACAAAGTTAAAGTAGCTACTTCCTTTGAAAAAGTCTATCAGCCATCCCACAGAAAGAGATTTCTTATTGACTAGTTATTACTACCACTTGCACACAAGGGGAGCCTTATCTTTTGAAATATATACATAATAATATATTCTATGAATACCCATATGCCATTTGGAACTTTTGAATAGTCAGGTATACATGCATCTCAGGAAGGACTGGTAGACAGTCATTTAAATTACCTGGAAGTTTTTCCTCTTGCGTTTTAGTGAGATTTTCCACTTTGTTGCAAACAATTCATGTGCTTTCCAACCCAATCTATTTTTTTTAACCTGGTACAACATCACCACCAGAGAATGCTCACTCTCTAAATTAACCTAAAACTGTTTCCCCTTGAGGAACAAGGCTCTCTAACAAAATATTTTAAGTTACTTACTTTTCCTGCTAGTGAAAGTAACTGATTATGACATTCAACTATTATCATCAATGTTGAAATAATAAATAATGTGACAAGGTTAAACTCCATTACCAGTAAGAAATAATGAAATTGTTTTGCTCTCTACATGTATATGCTGTCTTTGCATAAGTCTGTGCCTATATGCAAATCATTCTTTCTCTCATGAAATTGTGAACACAGCATTTATCATTGTTTCTTACTTAGCCTGAAACTTGCGATTGGACAGGATGCAGTAAACATGGAGGACAGGGATGTGAAATTAGAACTATACACCTAGATGAGAAACGTTCATTTTAATCAACTCAGTCAGTGGTGCTATGAGCCCAATCCATTATCCAATACACAATATTAAAAGTAAATGGTAGCCATATCTTGGAACAGAGACAAGGATATGAGTGACCATATGCATCAATTAATGAATACAAAACATCTGTGAAGTAGTGATACTGGACTCTAGGTAAGCAAGAGCCAAAAAATGTTACTCAGTGGATAGCAGAAGTCCAGTTACCATGCTTGGTTTCAGTAACAGGATGTAGGGCAGGGGGATGGAGAACAAAGCAAGGCAACATCTAGGTAGAGGAGTCGAGACAGACTACAAAGCCAAATTATTTAAAGACAAGTATATAAACTAAATCATATACCTAAAAATTAAGTAAAGTGGAGGAATTTCACTTGAAGTAAGGGTAATATAGTAGTAAGTTTCAGAGTACTGAAAATCAGCTATTTAAAGACATTATCTTCTGGACATAATTAGTCCTAGCGAGGCTGATGAGAATGAAGGTCAAGGAAAGGTAATATTTTAGTACAGAATTTAGCAAGCTTTTTTTGGTAAGGGATTACAAGGAAAGTATTTTAGATTTGAGGAAAATACAGTTTCAACTACTCTTATGTAATAATGGGAAATAGCCATAGATGTGAATGGACTGTTCTGACTATGCTAAAAATTGGTTGTGTATCTAATTAGGTCAATTGGTTATAGTTTATGAATCCCAATTTTAGAGGTATATTGATATTTAATGATGTCAGGTGAAGGGAAATACAAGTGTAACAAAATCAGAAGAAGATCTGAGCTAAATACTTTTCTCATTTTAAAAAATGAATTTGGTTTAGGACTAGGGTCAGCCTTCTTTTTACCATATCCCTTCCTAGATATCAAAGGATTGCTCACCAAGTCCTCTGATGAGACTCACTAGTTGAATTTATCTGTTCATTTATGTAATGCTTATAATACTATTATTAAATCCAGGCCACAATTATCTAATAAAATAATTGAACTAGTAACCAAAAATCATATCAGTGTCTACTTGTATTTAACCTCCTATTTTCAAGTATCTGTCTTTCCTTACTTTACTTTTATGACTACAACTAAACAAAATCCTACCTGAAATATACAGCATAACTTTTGCCTATAAATTCTTTGCAATATAACTATTACCTAGTCCTTTTAGCCTACTGTGTAAGTAGGAAAATGTTCTCATGGAAAATTAAGGTTACTTCTTATTTTGAAGTTTTGAGTAATGCAGGTCAAAAGACATAGGTCAGTAAATGAAAGCAGAAACTGAGAATACTCAGAGAGCCTTAAACTGTTTTCTGAATAATTTATGTGACTGAAATCATGTGGTGACCTTTAGGCTAAAAAATATTGATCATATGACCAGACTACTATCTTCTGGTTCAGCTTAAATATAGGAAATCCTGACTAATATAGCACACACACAGTGAAAAAAATAATACTGAATTTCCCAGAGGAAAAGATAATTCTAAGTTCTCTGGCTAAAACTAAATAATACCAACAATATACATTTTCATATTTTCTTAACAGTTTCCAGATCATGTGATAACTCAACCCATGCTATTCTATTATCACTTTTATTTTCTTTCTATACAGAGTCAGGACCTTTGAATGAATTAGTCTTACAATTACAAGAATCCATCCTAGATTTTAAGCAATACTGGTGCCATGGGAGAAAGTCACCGGGTATTGACAACGTTGTAACTAGACTTTCAACCAAACTGCAGGTATGGTATTCAGTAAAGCTGCCACTTTTTTTCGCTTTTCACAAAGTGTATTTATGGACAGAAAAATAACTCTATAAAAATGGCATCCTGGGGATCCATATTTATTCTCTTTCAATGATTTCCAGATCAAATTTGCTCAGTTTACAAGTTAAAAGAAGATTTACTTTCTAGCTCTCAGCCCAGAAAATTCCCATTAGGATAAAAACAAAGCTATATTCACTCAACCTCTGACACTATCACTTGGAATGACATTTCTGGAATCTAAGTTTCAAACCAAGTCATGTTGAAGCAAAACCCAAAAGCTGCACCAGTTTTACCAACTTCTACACTATTCCTGATACATTTGTTGTCTTCTATCCCTGTTGAAATCCCCACCTTGCCCCTTTAGCATATATGTGTATGTGTATTTAAAATTATAATAAACAGCCAAACTGTGACACCATAGATCATATGTTCCATAACTCCTAACACTCAGTATAATTATCAGATTGAATTCTTAGACATAAGTATTTCTAGACAGTACTTATGTTGTGTATTATATATTGTAGTAATAGCTACCAAAGATTCAGTTAATAGTGTTATAGCTGGATGTGTGATTACAACTTCTCAAAAGACCTATACAAAACATGGTAGACCAGGGTGATTAACACAGGTTAGTAAAATGCTGTGAGTTAAAAGGAAAAAGTACATATGATTCTTTCAATTTATTGTTGATCCTAGGAATATTGGGCTATTTTCACAAATGTATAAAGACTTCTAATAAAAACTCTCCTTAATCTCTGATAGTTTCAATGTATGGAATTATAAAATGTTGACAGAGTCATTTCATAGAAAAAGCTAACATGTAATCGTGAAAAATAAAAACAAACAATAAATAAAGACCATATATTATACAGTTACATAGTGTATAATTTATTGTAATAAATTAAATGATTTCTTAAAACAGCAATCATTTATTAGCTCATGATTTTGTAGGTTAGAAGCCTGGTATCATATCACCAAGTTCTTAGCTCAGGGTCTCACAAGGCTGAAATCTGAGTAGTATTGGACTGAGATTTTTTTATTCTGAGGCTCTAGAGAAAAATCCCCTTTCAAGCTTATTCTTGTTTGCAGAATTCAGTTCTTTGCAATTGTAGAATTGATGTACCTATTGCCTTACTGGTTGTAAACTAGATGCCACTTAGAACTAGTAAAGCTCACCTACATTCCTTACATTAAGTTCTCCTTCATATTCTTATTAACAAGGTGTCAAATTCTCATATTTCAAACTTTATGCCCTCTTCTTTAATTATCCAGAGAAAACTCAGTTTTTAAAAGGTTTATGTGATTAGGTCAGGTGTATCCAGGTAATTTCCCTATCTTCAGGTCAACTGTGTCATGAAATATAACCTAAGAATGGAAATAAGAACCAAAGTTCCATAATATTCCCAATCCCAGGTACTGAACAGGAAGCATATTTGTTGGGTAGCAATGGCAAATCATGAGGGCCATCTTAGAATTATATATACCCCATTTAGGAAAATAAAACTTATTAATTATTTTAATAGTTGTAAGCACTATGTGTCTGGCATTGTTGTATTTGGGGACTTCTTATTTTTAACAGGAGATTAGAAATTACTATAGATTTTCAACCTATAACAGTATATTGGAGTGGTTTATAAAACAACTTTGTGATAATGCAGACTAGAGATGAATTCCACTTATATCATTACTGGCTGCATAATCATGGATAAGTTATTTCCATGAGTTTCAGTTTCTTCATGCAAAATATGAGAGTCATACTGGTATTGATTTCACATGTTTCTTAGGAAAATTAAGGGAGATAATGTCTTCAAAATATTTAGCACAATTTTTACTTATATCAATCATTCAATAAATGGGAGTCCATACAATATAGCACAACTTTTGAAACACATGTCTATGTGAACATGGAATGATAGGTTTTAAAATATCCAGTGCTATATACTTTATGTTCTCTAAGTATTTCTTTCATTGTATAAGTCCTCCTGAAGATACACTGATATCTGTGTCTATGGCAACACCCTCAAGTAGCAGTTACTGTAATACACATCAAGCTTACCATTAACTAAGGTCAATATTGCTGAACCTTTATCCAGAGAGAACGGCAACTCTGTGCTTGGATGATCGCAGTTCAACTTTTCTTCAGCAAAATGGTCTCTGAAGGATCATCTTTCCTCTTAATATAATAGAAATTAGAAAAGACACACACATATACACACACATACACACACATAAATACATGCACACAGCTCACTCTACTCAACATATTAGTGCCTCAAGAACAAAGAAGAAGTAATGGGAATATAACCACATTACTAAATAATCCTACTATCTGTTGTTTTAACTGACATATTACAAAAGTTTTAATACATTTTACCAATCGCCAATTTCACTCCATAGGAAAACAAATTTACTGGAAAATAAATCCAACCAAGTTCAAATTTGACAAACTATAAGGAAATATACAAAAGATATGGATGAGCAATAAAATTGCAGATATTTCCCTAATTAAGAATTAGTTTAACTTCAAATTCATACTTACACTCATTTACCATCTTTACATAGATTGACCAGCAACCATTTGTGACAATTTCAACTCCCAAAACAAATCTTTCACATATGCCTTTAACTAAAATACAGTTACAGGAGAATCTGGGAAGGATGATCTTTCATATATGTATATCAATTTAACAATGCAGGGTGTTTATCATCTCATTGAAAAAAAAATGATGTTAACAAGAATGTATGGATCATGTTATCCTCATTTTCATGATAATTTTGCTTAGAGTGAGGTTATAATGAGGGACTATCTGCAGTTTTTATTTGATGACAAAGGACCTATTACAGTGTTAAATTATTGATTGAATACATTTACATCCAATAAACAGTTTCTAATTTCATTGAAGTTGGTTTGTAGCCCATAGAGGTTCGAAGCAGGCAAAAATCTATGAAAGAAGATGCTCCCATAAAATGGAATAAACACAACAACTCACAACACACTAGTGTGATATACGTGAAGATTAGTATTTCATTGAAGATGGCCAATCTGTACCTCTATGTCCTCCAGATAGTCACAGCCCACTTTGAAGCCCTCAAATAGGCAGTAAAGCATATAAATAGTCAAATCCATATCTGGGTTATCAAATTAAGGATTTGGTGAATAACAACAGCACTGCAAGCAATTTCTTGAGGTACTCTATAGAATATGAAGCAGTTCAAAGCAGTCCCTACCCAGTTGGTTAGCAATCTAATTAAGCACCTAATTTTGAAAATTGAGCCCTTGATGTTATCACTTACTAAGCAGATGTCTGATTACAAGACTTGGGTGGGAGGAGGTGGGAATGGGAACTAAAATACTCTAAAGAAGTTATTTAATAAGTTACCCTGATCATAGGAAAAAGGAGAAATCAGATGATACTATGAACCATGACTCAATGTCAAACTTTGAGAGTGGTCAGCACTAAAAATATGTCACTTCAATTAAATACAGATAATTTGAGAAACATCATAGATTTCTCTTCTAGCATGGGTGGGTTAGGAGAAGGGAATTTTGTCAGTCATTAGTACTTTTCATCAACAATTTCTAGTTCTTCCTCCACACTAATAGTAAAATTACTGAATTCTGTCTCCTAGTAATTAAATTTTACTATGTGGCTTGTTTATTTATGGAAATATGAGAAAAATAACTCATGTCATTTTGAGATAGAAGATTTAATAGACAAAGTGTGATTTATTGATTTATTTCATTTTCTCTACCATAGTAAACTGGCAATACTCTGAATTGCAGGACCTCCACTAGTCTGGGAAAATGGGAAATAAACGTTGATACTTTAAGCTATGTAAATGTTAGTATGGTTTGTTGCCACAATATAACTTCCTAGCCTATTTTCACTGTTGCAGGTACCATAGAACCTATTTCTGAGCCAGAGACAAATGATAAGATAATTAAGATTAAGTTTATTTTTATTTGAGAGGGAACATGGGCACATCATCCAGCTCTTTCCTTCATGAATGGATTAAAACTATCACATACCTCAGAACAAAGAACTATTATTAGAACTAGATCTTAAAGTTGTATGCATTGCACAAATTGATTTTGCTTATAGTTTATACTTTTATAAGATTTACATTGTAGACAGATATTTTCAAATAAAATCAAGAATAAAATATATAGCAAATTAAAAATTCTGGAGTACTATTCCATTATACAGAAGACATGTAAATAAATAGTTTGGTTGTGTCCTACAGTACTCATTTTTTTTCAGAGAACAGATAGATCTTCTGTGGATAGTCAACAATTTTTGTATGGTGACATGTCTGTTCTCTGAAAAATGGTACCTAAAAAAATATGATCCAGAAGTTGGAGGCTAGTTTGAAAGGAAAGGAAATAAAATGTTAATACATACAACTTCTCCTCCTCCAACCTGTTGCCAAAGTTACCTGCCTCCAAGGAATTGTTCCACCCAACAAGGAGTTGTTAATGAACAACCCTGGGTAGGACTCCCTTCCTGCCTTTACCCCTAGGCAGCTTCATTTCTGCCTTTGGATCACTCTACCTTGTGGGTCACATAGGAAGGATGGGAGGAGAAGGGACATAAGAAGAAAAGAAACCTAAAGTGCATGAAAGGGGCAGTATACCCCTGCTTCCTTGGGCAGCTACTTGGACTCCCTCCTCTGCAGAGGAGCCTCTGCCCTTCTCTGTCTCTGTTCTATTCTTTAAATAAAACGTTTTACTCTTACCTTGGCAATCTTCAACACCAAGGGAACAGGACTTGACCCCATTGTCAACACCAGTGACACCGTCATGTGAATGGTACTGGCATCAAATGAAAACAAGCAATTTAATTCAGGAATGCCAAATATAACATTAAAAATTAAGAATCTGTGCTGGGAACTAGCAGGAGTGGAAGACCCGAGGTAAGCTCTGAAACTAGAACTCTGGTTATTTGCTTTCTGTCTATTTTATTCTTCTTGTTATGTGAAGTTAGACAGGGCTTTTCAGGCAAGAAATTATAGCCATCAGGAGGGGCAGTGCTCCACAGGTGCAGTTAGTTATTGTTTAAGTTAAGGGAAAAGGCATCAAGTTTTTTGGGAAATACTTAAAACAGTCTTTAAAAACTCTTTGTCACTTTGGTGGCATCTTTGAAGTCAATAGAGATACTGCAGGCAAGATGGCATCTGGTGATAGAGCCTGACCTTGAGCATATATGAGCCAAATAGATAAGCAATCTGATTCACTACTTTAATTGATTAATTAAATACACTCAAAGCAAAACTAAATCAAGGCAAAAAAACATAGAACATTTGTTTCTGTGATATAATACTAGTGGTTTGGCTTGGCCAATATTTACACCATTTATTAATGATTAGAACATCCTCTCTATACAGATTAGAAAGACAGTCAAGTGTTAAAGAGAATGTTCTCTTGAACCTTCTGAATGGTCCTGTCCAATTTTACTTAGTTGCCATTCAAGTATTCTACATTTTCAGCATGAAAGTAAATGAGCGAAAGGTATTTTAATATTCTATTCTGAAACTTCCTGGACTGCCTAATTTTCTCTGCCCTCACCTAATCACAGTAGGGTTTTGTGCTCCTAATTTAAAGAGTAGGTTTGGTTTTTGCTTAAGATAAGATACTGGGAAAATGGATAAATAATTGCACTGGGTAACTACCATTCTAGATCCTTTACTAATATCAGGATCCCTTTTTTCTTCAAGTTTAAAGTCTAAAAGGAAATAAATTTCATGTAATCTCATAATCTCAATTCAGTCTTTAACCCACATGGTGTGTGTGTGTATGTGTGTGTGTGTGTGTGTGTATACATACACACAGGCACATACATATATACATATATGTACATATGTACCAAATATATACACATATGAAGAGCCTTGGGTAGGACTGCTCATATGTGTATATATATATATATATATATATATATATATATATATATACACACACATATATGTATGTATATATATATATATATTTGATACAGTAGTAAGAATTATTTTAGAGGGTGTTGTAACATGTTTCTAGCTTTTCTGGAAAGAAAACTGAACTTCACTCATCAAATCACAATCAGTAATAATAATAGATATAATCATAGTAAATAAAATATTTTGCAATGCAAATGCATGTCAGGAACCATAGAATGTGTTTGCCCCTTTATATGCAAATAAGCTGTAGAATGGAAAAGGCATCACAGAAAACCAGTAGAGGCAATTCTCTGGCCATCTAAAAAGGGAAAATAAGGTAACAAAAAAGGTTTGGCAAACTTGACTTGAAGACCAATGAAAGATAATATAAGACACAGAAACAAATTCACGTACCTATAGACATATGATACTGGGCAAAAGTGCCAAAATATATTTTGGAGAAAAGACAACCTTTTAACAAGTGGTACCAGAGAATCTTGATAGCTATATGCAGAAAAATGGAAACTAGAACCCTATCTCTCAGCCAGCACAAAACTCAAATCTAAATAGTTCAAAGACTTCAGAATTAAACTAGAAACGTTGCAACTGATAGAAGAAAACATAGGGTCAACACTCCATCATACAGGTGCTGGTACTGACTTCCTTAACAAGACCACCAAAGCATAAGAAATAAAACAAAAAATCAATAAGTGTGATGCCATCAAACTAAAAAGCTTTTGCAGAGCAAAGTAAATGATTAAGAGTGTGAAGGCAGCCAGCAGAATAGAAGAAAATCTTGGCCAGCAAATACGCTAATAGGGAATTAATATCCAGAATATATAAAGAACTCAAAAAACTTAACCCTGAAAAAACAATTAATCTAATCAATAAATAAGCAAAAGAACTAAATAGAAACTTCTGAAAAGAAGAAACACAGTTGTATTTCAACATTTCAAGCAATCATGGAAATGCAAATAAAAACTACACTAAAATTTCATCTTATTCCATTCAGAATAGCAATGATCAAGAACACAAACAATAATAAAAGCTAGTGAGGATGAGGGGGGAAAGGCAAACTCAAATCATTGCTGGTAAGCCTGCAGACTAGCAGAGGCACTCTGAAAAGATGTATGGAGATTCCTCAACAAAATAGGGATAGAACCACCATAAAACCTGGCTATTCCACTCTTTGGTATTTTCCTAAAAGATCTAAAATTGATTATACCACAATGATACAGCCACCTAAATTTTCATAACAGCACAATTTACAATATCTAAATTATGGAATCATCTAGGATGCCTGTTGATAAGTAAAACATTCTAGGATATATATAGAATTATATATATATAATATATATATATATATATACTCAGGCAGAAAAAAGAATAAAATTATGGCATTTGGCAGTAAATGGATGTAAATGGAGATCATTATGCTAAGTGAAATTATGCAAACTCAAAGATTGAATGTTTTCTCTCATAGGCAGAAGCTGGAGTAAAATAATTGAAAGGGAGAGGGCAGGATAGAATATCATAAAGATAAAGGGAAGATCAGGAATGTAAAAGAAGGGGATCCATAGGCAGAATGGAAAGACTGGTAAGGTGAAGCAATGCAGAATGAATTCCTTAAAAAGTCATTATCAGAGAACTTCATTTTTACACATCAGTAAAAAGAACCAATCAAATATAAATAGAAGACCAAACTCTAGTAAGAGTAGAGAAAGGAGAATGGGAGAGGGGAGGGAGGACAGGAGGGAAAAGCAGGGCATCATGAACTGAAATACAATTCTATACATATATGAGTTTGTCAGGATGATCCCCACTACTGTGTGTAAATATAAAGCTCTATTTTTTTTAAAAAAAGAGGGTATAACTGACATTAAACAGAGAGAGGGAATGGATCTCTCTCCCCCCTGTTTGCTATGCTAAAGAGTATGTGAAATGAAAAGCAATCCAGGAAGCAAAACATATGAAGATTACAGTAAAAAGAGTAACAACCATTCACTGAGTACTCATTATGTAACAGGTGTCGTGTTAAATTTGTTACATGGAAAATATAATTACTCCCCAGTATAAAGAAAATGAAGTTTAATGAGGGTTACCACACTAAGAATATTCAGCAATATGACAGAACATATTTTTATTCAGATGTGTCTGAGTGAAGCCTGTCCAAAATTATAGATTTTGTGAAGGACTTTTAACAACTGCATTACATTGATGAATTTCCTGTGAGAATAAGGAGGATAACTCATAACTCAGTCCCTGAGTTAAGCACAAGATAATGCGTAACTTCTGCCAGATAGGTTGGTAAGGTGTATCTGCTCATATGTATATGTATGTATCTCCAAGTTCCTTTTGTAACTTACAGGAATATTAGTTTCTGTGTGAAAATACAATCTCAGTGGATTTTTTTAATGTGCTAATTATATTTTTTAAAAGTTAACTCTGTGGTAAGAAAGCAGCTTTCACATGTTATATATTCCCATGAGTGCTAGGAAAGGAGAAAAGGCCAGCAAAGGCCATATTCTCATGAACCACAGTGATTCCCACTGGCAACAAAGTACTGAAATTTGTCATAATGTTCTGTTACACAGGGAATATACTAGCCTAGAATGTACTGATTGTCAAAGAAATGGAGCCCTGAATTAAAAAGGCCACTCACTGTGTCTTTTAGGAAAGCTGAAGGATAGAGTTTTGCTTTAATATAAAAGCATCAAATCTCAAACCTAAAATATTTATAAAGTATAAGCTATGATTGCTTTCTATAGGACTATAAAAACTCAGTATTGTAAAGAAAACCTTTGACTTCTCCTGGGCCACTGCAATTGTTTGATTTTTTTCTCATTGTCATCACCATCATAAATGAAATGTATTACTTACCATATGTTGAACTGCATATGTACAATAATTTATTTAATCTCCTCAAAATACTATATAATGTTTCCTTCCTTCTTTTCCTTCCTTCCTCCCTCCCTCCCCCCCTCCTCCCTCTCCCTCTCCCTCTCCCTCTCTCCTCTTCCTTCTTTCCTTCCTTCTTTCTTTTTTTGTGCAGTGTGTGTATTGCAGATTGATCCCAGGGGTGGTTTACCACTGAGCTACATCCCCAGTCCTTTTAATTTTTATTTTGAGATAAGTTCTTGCCAAATTGCTGAGGATATCAGTAAGTTATTGAGGCTGGCCTCAAACTTGTGTTCTTCCTGCCTCATCCTTTCAAATCACTGGAATCACAAGCATGGACCACCACACCTGGCTCTAGATGACAATTTCCAATATTAGGACCAATTTATCTTGAATGGACAGTGGTAATTAGAGATTAAATTACTTGCCTTTGGTCACAAAGGCAGCAACTTCAGATAAGGCACTCTTAACTAAGACAGTCTGATTTCATAGACTGTCTTTTGAACTCCTATACTATATCTTCTTCTAAAACTAAAAATGGCAGATGAGATTACAAATATCAGTAACCTAGAACTATTTAAACTTGAATATTAAAATAATACTTGCACTTACATATTTCCCTTGGGCTGGACATAGCTACATATTTTGTATGTCAGAAAGACATCATATGCAGCTGCCCCACCATGAACAAAAATGGATCAGTTATAAACAAACTGAACAAAGAAAGGTGTTAACAGTATATCAACATATTCATACAAAAGTAATTGCTCAAACAGAGTACCACTCCATTCTAATTGTTTCATGATCAAACAGACTTTCATTTATGCTGCTTTTTGTCTAAAGCACTAAGAAAAATACAAAGGAAAGGGGCAGAACTGCAAAAAAAAAAATCTTACTGCCAATAGCAGCTAGAACCTTAATTCAAATATTATAGGTATACACATCTTATGAAAGTGACTGTTAGTTGTATATAAATCATTTGAAAATCTCACATACTGTGATCATAAGTTTGTAATATAGACTTCAAATAAAATGTAATTGTACAAATTCTATCTTAACTAACTTGAAATGATGACACTGATTCTTGAAAGTTATTCAATTCCTACAATGACTTAGGTACTATGTACATATGCCTAAATTGTTTTCTTTAAGTTTTACAAAAAATGTAACAAAGTATAATAAGAAGAATGTTCTTATTGTATAAGACAGAAAATTTAGACTAAAAAAGTAACTTTCCAAAAAATCATATAACAGTTGTAGGGCTGGGTGTTGATGGCAAGGGGAATGCATAGGGTCTACTATTTTTAACATACTATGTGCTGGTTATTGATCTAGGCAATTCACAAAAATTGTCTCATTTACATCTGATAGATATTCAGGAGAAGCATATAAATAATCTATCACA
Organism: Marmota monax; assembly: GCF_021218885.2. NCBI lineage: Eukaryota > Metazoa > Chordata > Mammalia > Rodentia > Sciuridae > Marmota > Marmota monax. The sequence continues at coordinate 2,718,514 of NW_026694490.1, read as the reverse complement.
ATGGATAAGAATGGTAGTTCCTGACTGTTTACTTGCTGGAAAAAAGTTTTATGAATAGATAAAATTGTGAAATAAGCAAATTTTATTCTCAGAGAACTTCCTTCTCCTTTTCTTTGGTCAAACTGATCGAATGAATGCTGACAGTTCCTGAACCAGCAAGTAGAATCTCAAAATATGTTTAGGAATCATCAATGTGGTGTACATGAAACCATAGCTCCGTGTTTGATAGACTGTATTTCTGAGCCAAGTAGGCACGTAGCTCAAAAAAGACACTGACTGATGGCCAAATCATGTTTCCCAAAATATAGCTACATACAGTAAAGGAAGGCTAGAACATGTCTAGCCCAGTAATGTAGGTTTTAGTCATGTCTCCAGAGACAAAGATTATAAAGAGTTTCTATAAAATATTAATAGTTTTGCACATTTACGACCTAATGCCAAAAATATCTCTTCTCTCTCTCTCTCTCTCTCTCTCTCTCTCTCTCAGTAGTTTAAGTAATTTACCTAAAGTCGCAGAGCAAGGGGAATGTGTGCCAGGAATGGTCATTTTTCAGAGATATGTTTTTGTATTAAATTTGGATACCTCGTTAAAAATGAGTTTGCTTTTTCTTTTTTTCAGAGCATGGTATTTATTTTTATACCAAATTTTAGAAACCATTAAAAAAAATTAGTGGTCACTGACTTTGAAATAGATGTGTTTCTGACCAATGAGGAAATCAGTTGTTCACATGTTCTGGTGGTGATTGTTTGCTATTTTTGTGATAATGAAAGTTTGAAATCTTATTTTCAGGAAGGAATCCTGCAGAGCTCTAACTAAAGAAGACTTTATAATATACAGCAGTTTAAAATAGCTGCTCAAGAATTTAATAGACTCTTTGCATGCCCTTGCATTTTGAACAAAAGCTAAAATGTACCCAAATCATAAAGGTCTTCTATCATTAATTCGTATCAAGATGAACCCAAAACAGTGTGCTTGGATTCATCCAACATTCTTCCCCTGTCACTTACACATGAAATGTCCCTGTTATCCTCTTCACCTACAGTTTCACATGCTCACCCACTGGTGGATGATATTCTCTAAATTTTGTACACTAACATGATCATCATCATCTAAAAGTTGCTTAAAAATTGTAGAGTCTCTGATTCTGCCCTCAGAACTACCAAATCAGTATGTGAATTTTAATAAGATTACGAAGTGATTAATATGCATATTAAAGTTTGATGAATACTGCTCTATAAGATTCTTTCAACTCTGGATCACTGTTAAAATACATATAGAAGAGTGTTAAAAACATTACAACCTGACTCTAACACTTTTTCTTCCCTCCGAACCACCTCTACCAAAATTTCCCATTTAAACATCTCAGTATAGGTCTGTCTGGCAATTCTATTGTGCAGTGCAGGATATAGATAGAAGATAGGTAGATAGATACATAGATAGATAGATAGATAGATAGAGATACATAGATATTAAAGTGTGTGTGTGTGTGTGTGTGTGTGAGAGAGAGAGAGAGAGAGAGAGAGAGAGAGAGAGAGAGAGAGAGAGAGAGATTGAGATATTTCAACTTTTTGCACTTGCTCTACTCCCATTCATTTCTATCTTGCAATCCTGATGCCAATTTTCTTTTTTTATTATCATTTTTTTGTTTGTGATGGGAAATGTCATTGAGAAACTGAACAATCCCAAACTAATTATTGCTTCATTATCACTGGACATAATTGTCTTTAATATCTGCTATTAAATAATGACCACTAAAGTTCTTATATATGAGTCTTGAATATTTGCCATGAAACTAGTCCTCTTGGGCTGCATTTGTAGAATGAGAAATCAAAGAGTATCTTACATGCCAATAAACTTTTAATTATTTAGTTAGAGTAGAATATCTGATTGCCCATGAACCTTGACTGACTGCTCTTGACTCAGCAATTAATAGATATCTTCTGATAGCTAACATTATATTTGCAAATATATTTGTTAGACTTGTCATCTTTATGAAATACCCTTGCCTCTTCTTGGTTAGTCCTAATCAGAAAATCCTCATTACAAAAGTGATAAATAAATACTCTTTCATTAAAACAATAAACCCAAAGTTTTCTGAATTCATATTGATATAATATGTAGTTCCAAAAGAATTATGCAACAAGAGAGGCTTGATCAAAACACTTAGTTTTCTATAAAGTTGCCATGTTCATTATGCAAAATGTAGTGCAAACTATATTTCTCAGTCACACTAAATGAGGAAAAGTACAGAAAAGATCACATTTTCTCGAAAGTGAACTGATATTTCACCTTGAATAATGCAGAAAAGCAATACATTGACAATTTTCATTACAATCACTGAATAATTTCTCAACAGACTGAAAATAAGTATTGAATGTATGTGTTTGTCACTTTTGAAACACACTTTGTGCGTGTATGTGAATGTATGTGTTTATTATTCATGGTATTGTTGAAGAAAATTTATTAGATAAACTGTACTTATAATTATGAAAGTATACCTTTGAAAACCCAATAAGTCTTTATTGTTTGAATGATTAATACAAAATTTAAATTAACTTTTAAAATTTTGTTTTAGTTTAGTTGTTGTTGTTTAATCACAATCTAGACTCATTCCTAATCTTGGGAGAAATCAAAGTCACAAATCCATAGAACAAACCAGATCTGTATTCTTCATACCAAAATCCAAATGTTAACAAACCAGTATTTTCGGGTCACTGGATAAAGGCTTTTAAAAAGTGCTTTAAAACATTTCTCTTCACCAAGCCATGGAATATGTTATGTTGTGTAACTCTCCAAGTGAACATCTTATAATCAAAGTACACAAGACTCTGGGGATGGGGCAAAGAAGGAACCAAACTAATGGGATCACTGTGGCATTTGGCTGCAGGACACTTTTGGTGGTTGATAATTCACTATGAAAATACCACTTTAACGTCCTAAAACACTGTACTTGGACTGAAACAACTTGTCTCCAGCAGTCACAATCAACTTGAGAAAAGTGAATACAAAAAAAATAAAGCTTGAAGTCAGAGACCTTGGAAGTGTACCAATATACATTTGAACTTGAATAGAGATTTTTTCAATGTATACAATCTTTTCTGATTATTTGCTCCATGGACTAAAAGGTTTCACAGTTGAAATTCCAACAAGCCTATGCTACTTAGTGATATCTCTATGCTTACCAGAGCACTAGACATGCAATAGTAGCTCAATAACTGACTTGGGAATTTAATGAAGTATTTTGTATCTAAAATATGAGTTGGAGTGGGTGGGCAGAAAAGAGATTAATTGCATGTGATGCTAACAGCAATGCCAGACAGTTATAGACTATAATGCTGCTCTTGGGAGTACTGCATTGCCAGACATACTGAGATTACCTAAGGGAAATCATGGAGTGGCTGTGATATTGAATTGTCCATGTCAAGAAGATGCTAACTTAAATTCCTGTCTATTTATCATTGTGGAGAGCTCTACCTGAGGTACACTAGGTTTTAAAATTTTAACTGGTTTAAGGAACAGTATCATGAAGGTATGCCAAAAGGCATGATTATGGGTTCACACATAAAACCATCTATGACTACCCATACCTTTATTTTATTCTTTTATAATGTCTTTGAGTCTACTAGGATGGAGGGTTCATTTCTTTTTCCTTTTAGTTCCTTCTTTTGCTACCTACTTTAATTCTTTTCCCTATTCAATTGTTTGAACCACATGCATCTAAGCTATGATCATTCGTGGAAGCTGCTCTGATAAGCCTAGTCTAAATGGAAGCAGACAGTGTGCTAAAACTTCAGGCCACACCACTTTCTCTCTCCCTCACTTTCTTTCTTTTGCTTAGCTGACTTATTGAGATGGCTAAAAATGGTGTAACTGCACAGGTTTAAAAAGCATACATCATTAAAGAGCCACATGGTATGAGGGCAATCTTAGTGATAACACAATTACCCTTCTATGCCATAGTTTCCTTATCATGAAAATGTGGATGCATACAGTCCCCCATTTCAAGACTTGTAAACATTCAATAAGTAAATGTATAGTATATGCTTATAATACCATCTGGTCTTTAGTAAAATCCTTATAAGTATTTGCTATTATTTCCTACCAAAAAGAATCTGGGGCCAGGTTGCTAGATAATGGGGATAATCAGGGACATCGTAATGACTTTATCACTAACAAAAGTACCCACCAAACCTTGTCCTGGGCAATGAAGGTATAACCAGGCTTCAACTAATCTTATAACAAAAGATCTTCATTTCTTCCAACCAGTTAGTTCAACTCTAGATGACGTATCTTGCTCCTTAGAAGTCTTCTTATATCTGGGTATGACTATAGTGATGCAGAGATGATTTTTGAAGAGAGTCAAATGTGAGTGACTTTACTCATTTTGACCAATGGTTATAGCCTTGTCTAAAAGGAAATTCTGTAATGTGTTGGGCTGGCATGTGTTGATTACTATGATAAAGATAAAGAATATCTGATTCAAACAAAAGGATTTACATAGGAACATAGGGATATACATGTGTATACATGTGGAAAGTGAGAAAGAAAGCAAGAGAGAGAATTTATTTTCTACTCTAAAAATAAATGCTGAGAAATCTTCTTTATTTGTATTTCAATTCAGTTTTTAAAACCAAAAGAACTCAGATGGTCAGACATGACTGAACACTTACACTATCTTACCCATTCAGAGGAACCAGCAGTTTGCATATTTAAAAAAATAAATAATTTTTTATTGTTTAAAAATAAAAATTCTACACTTTAAAACAAGAGTTTCCTTTCTTTACAGAAGTAGACTCTTGCTTTAGTCAAACTTTAAAAGGGTCCAAACTTGATACTCTGTACAAAAAAAATTGACAAAATAAAGGAGTTGTTAAATTTTTTACTTCCATTGTAATAACAATGAAAATTAACGGTTTATTCTCTTTTCCAACTATCTATCAAGGCCTCCAGGTCTCCCTTTTACAGCTGTTGTCCCTTCTGTGTGTGTCATACATTTGCTACACCTTATTACATCCTGCATTTCTTTTAGAAAGGATTGGCTAAAAAAATCACCTGTTTCAACATGCAATCCTAGTTATGGTTAATTTGGCTAAGTTAACGTATAGATTTGCTATCAAGCAAGAAATATCGACTATTTAGCATAATGAACTAAATTAACACACCTGAAAATTAAACCTATACAAGAAAATATCAGTATTGAGTATTACCAGGTACACTGTAGATTTTGTCTCTTTGAGCTGGTCTGTAGGAGGAGAGTTACCACCTATGTGCAGAAAAATATTTCTCAAGTTATATCTACACTCATAAATTAATTTTATATGGTTACATTACACAATAAACCTTATTAGAAGCCAGTAATTGATAGATTGTTTTCAACCACTGAGTTGAAAAAATTTTACTTCTCTCTAAAGTATTTTGAGTATATAAGTAGTACTTCCTAACGGAACTTTCTGACTATATTTAGGAAGTATTCCAGTACTTATTAACTCTGGGAAGGAAATAAAATGACATGTAGAAAAACACAATGTAATAATATAATAAATATAATGGGTTAGCTAGATTTCAATTACTATAACAAAATACCTGAGATAAATACACTTAAAGGAGGAAAGGTTTATTTTGGCTTAAGGTTTCAAAGCCTTTAGTCCATGTTTGGTTGTCCCGGTTCCTTTGGGCCTGAGATGGAAGAAAGTACATTACTGTGAGAGGATATGGTAGATGAGCTGTTCACCTTATGCATATAGGAAGCAAAAGGAGAAACAGAAAGGGACCAGGGTCCCAATATCCCTCCCAAGGGCATGTCCCTGTTGACCTAACTTCCTCCTAATAGGCCTCAGCTCTTAAAGATTCCACTACCTCTTAAGAATGCCAAACTGAGGATCAATCCTTTAACATAGGAACATTTCAGACCCAGATAATAGCATAACAAATGCACACACACACATACACACACTCACACACACACACACACTCCATACTATGCAAGTGTGAGATAGCATTATTACCATGTGGAATTCTTCCAGGAGGGTGCAGGGACATACAAATGAGCCTAACTCTGCCTTGACTTAGGCTCTGTTCCTAAATCCCTGTTCCCTAACATATGTTTAGGAAGGGTAAACATCCACAGAAACCTGACACACAAAGCTTTCTCAGTGCCCTAATATCATGGGGGTTTGAATGGACTACTAAATGGAGATATTTTAACCTTGTCCATTAGTCTTTTCATGCTATTAGTGAACTTTTTCATTCAAATTATTTACCAGTTCTGTATGGCCATGTGCATTTGGGCTCCCTCCCATTCTCTGTAAAATGGGAATACAAGCACCAACTCAATTATGATTTCATTGTAGTAGGAAGATGGGTTAATATTGACAAACACTTTGGAGTTTAAAAGGTCCATTCCAACATTAATGAGCATTATTAGAGAATGGCATTGCAGCTTATGAAGTAATGACTCAACTGACATTACATTTTGAATCCCAATCAGCCAATTTTAAGTCCACTGAATGTGAGAGCTCTATTGTCCATTTTCTTTCCAGTCATAAAGTAATTTTTGCTTGTGTTTATATGTTCTTACAAATTTTTTTCCTAGCCCTAAATATAGTAAAATTGAATTAGTCAATTATAAGTACTGTAAAACAGTGTTATTCACGTTCTGACTCCCCATCTGAAATACATAAACAAAATATTTGATAAAATTCCAAACAGAAATTTAAAGTTATTGGGTATTCAGATTCCATGGTTAACATATTGGATTAGTATTTTCCTTAAAATAAGGCAATATTTAAACATTTTCCTGAAAAGTTAATTTATGTACATCAAATAATATTTTATATTGACTTTCATTGTAAACTTACAGACTTCCTTCTCTGCTCCCCAAAGTGTCCCAACACACAATAATAATATTTGAAGATGTAGGAATACATTAAGAAAATATATTCATAGAAAATATTCAATTTTTATGAATGGTAATAAGTTTTTGTTATATATATTTAACACATATTAAACACAGGTGGTTACACAATTGACTGAAACTTTATCAACTTTGAGGTTATAATATTAATATTATAAATAAGAAGATGGTAGAGAGAAAAATTTGATTTCCTCATCTCTTGTACATGACTTCTGTAAATATATCTCTTTAAATCTTGGCACATTTTTTTTCACCTTGGGTGATATTTAGCTGTATTTCTTCCAACTTTAGAATTAAAATGTCTTAAACTATCAGTTAACAAAAGCTGGAGCAAATTTAGAAAAATAATCTATGCTAATATTCAAATTCACATACAAAATTCAAATGATAAAGTGTTGATTTTATGTTTAACACATTATTTTAAATACTCCAAAAGGCAGAAACCTTTAAATGAAATGGAGTCATATGATTCAACTGAAAAGTACTTTAATATCTATTAGAATCACCTCCTTACCCATAATCACCAACAAAAGTATATTTATCTCCCATCTCCCAGCACCAACATGATTTTGGAAAATGAATATGTTGATCTTAGATGAAGGAAGGATAGATAGAAATAGCTTGATCCAAATAGTTACAATTCTAAGTTTATCAGTAATGAAGTAAAGAGGATTCTGTTCACTAAAGGCAAAAAGACTTGAAATATCTTTCAATATATTATCAACTGTTTTATAAGTTAGGGAATTAATATACACATCTCTTAGCCAACCATAGGACACTGAAGACACAATATATTCATCTGAAATACTAATGATGCTGGTATGACTATGTAAAACTTTTTCTCACTTCAGTACTGTAATACCATGCTAAACACTTAGGCTTCCTAATATTAATACTACTACTGCTACTAACAATGACAACAACACAAAGAAGCTTCAATATTACCATGAGTTAAGTATATTGATATTATAACTTGGTCATTGTTAAGACTCAGACCACTCAGATATTTGATACAGGATTGAAAACAAGGTTAGATATGTCATCCACTCAAAAAGTAATTCTTGCTTGAGCAAGGGGTTAGACGTTAACAACTCAAATGGCCTCATTCATTTGAATCTTACCCTGTTATCCTTATAATATATAAAATATATCATTCAAAATTATATACCCCACTGCTATAAAGTCGCTATAAAATAGAAACATTTCCTTGATACACGAGGATGATGTTTTCTTTTTAAAACATCCCCATTCTAATGGTAAAATCAAATAACTTTAAGAAGAGTAATCCTTAATAAGAGTCATTAGTGCAATGTATACATGTTCTCAGTATAATCTTGTGCAAAGTATCAGGCATGCCCCTCGTTGAAAAAGGAAGATGAAAGGAGGAAATGCTCTGACAATCTAGTACTTAGTGCAGGGTTCTAGGAATTCTTCAAAATTGTAGGTTAAATTAACATCACAGGTAGAATATTAGAAGACAATTTTGGGGTAATGGTTCTTAAACTAATTAAAAATTAAGATTAGCCATATATCATAATTTCTCAGTTTACATCATGTAGAATCTCTAAGTTATTCAGACTCTGTGACTACTAAATTCATTTCTCAGGGTTGTGTTTAGAGATGCATTCCAAAAGGAGCCAGTTTTCCACACATTTTACCAATCAGTTGTGGTCAATTGTAATATAGGTTTACATCCTGTGCCAAAATAAACATTTGACCCATGTTAATATAGTGTTTGCCAGGAATCTAATATTTTAAATTATTTCTTTCCCACCTCTGGTTAAAAGTCTGACAAAAAAAAAAAAAACCCTGAACATTCAAAGGAGGTTGTAAAGAATGTGTAGCCCTCAATGCCTCTGGATAAGTGATTTTTCATCTCACTGCCAATACATAGATATTTCCAATTTCCATCTCTAGAGATTTTAATTCATTTGTAGAAAATCTGTGTTTGCAACAGATTCAATTGCAGGTGGTCAGTAGTCCACATGATGACAAGCACTTTTTCAGGGATCTTTGAGAACATGATCAAAGCTGGTTAACTTTTCATCATTTAAAACAATATTTTGTGTACAATTTCAGTTTTCTGGAATACTAATATTTATCCAAGGATACCAGTTTAAGATCTAAATCTATGCCAGAGTAGAACTTCAGAAATAATAATTTTATGTATTATAATTTTCTTCATGACACTTTCACAGATTTATAATTTAATTTTAATTACCTTTTACATCTTATTGATGTAAGAACTGATGTACAAGAAGATTGTGCTATTTCCCCACAGAAAGATGCCATTATCTCTAATTTTTCCTTTAATCTATCAATATGCTGAGGCTTCAAATTTCCAATCTGTTTTTTGTTGGCTGAATTCACACTTCTCCCATGCCACTAAGGTTTCTGTATAGTAAATTTCTACATAGCAATGATACACCTATTCATTTTTATATCCCACACCTTGTTCTTTTAATTTTGGTGCTAAAGTTCTTTAATCTTGGTGCTAAAGTTGCTGAGACTAATCTTGAACATATGATCCTCAGCTTTCCCAGTCCTTGTGATTGCAGGCATGTGATACTGTGCCTGGCTAAAATATATAAACTCAAAATTAATTCTTCCTTACTTTGACTCCTATCCGGTTCTCAAGAGATGGCCATTGTTAACAATAGAGTATCTTTTTGTTTCTATTTTTATCTACATTTAAATGTTTACATATACACACACATATCTATATCAGCTTTTGTTAAGTAAGATTGTACTATTTTTGTGTTGCACAGAACCTTTTTCACTAGCTTAAATACATTAATATTTTTAAGTTAATATATGCAGATATTCTAAAACCATGTCAATTTAACAGTTGCATAGTATTCAATAAGCAATTCTGAACGTATGAATTAATTATATGATTAATAAACAAATGAGGACTAGGTTTGTGGTTTAGTGTAGAGTGTTTGCTTAACACATGTGAGGCACTGGTTTCCATCCTCAGCACCACATAAAAATAAATAAGTAATGTTATTTAAAAAATAAACAAATGACTTTTGGCTAGCATCTTATTCTTTTAGATATTATAAGACTATTAAGTGGATATGACTATATTTCTTGTAAAATAAAATAATAGAAATTTAGAATTGGAATGATCTACAAATTTTTCATTCTGGTTTGGGATATAAATTTTCTCCTTTAGAAACTAGCTATACCAGTACTGGTTTCCAAAGATTAGGTAATAAATGTGACTTTATGTCTCTCCTTAACCAGTTATTCCTTTCAACCAGCATCAATTCTCCCACTTCATTTTGTCAGAAAACCAGACTAACTCAAATTTTTCTGAAATTTCAGGGAGTCTGCTACTTGCCCTTTGTTTCAAACAGAAAGATACTAAATCCCACTACCATCACAAAAAAACAAGGAGGGCAAGAAGCACAGTGGTCAGGTTTCAATGGTACTATTTAATGAATTTTCTGAAAGAAGAGTAATGGTGAGGAATCTCAAGGTCAGCAGTGTTTACTTTGAGAGGGACCCAGCAATAGATCTGAGAAACCCTTCAAGTGCATGCAGCATCTGTCTCCACTCTGCCTGCAGTTAACCAAGATTTCCTCTCCTTTTCCCTCCTTTTCAGTATTATATGTGAAGCAAAACAATTCCAGTCCCAGAAAAATGATAGCTCTTGATGTTAACATATCAAGCTTGGGTTCAAAGTAAAGGTTAAAATAAAACAGACAAGATCACATCCTAACAATTTTCCCATATATTTAGGATGAGAATTTGAACCAATAAATTTGTTTTCAACAGAAGGGAGCATGCCTCAATAACCCCTTAGTAGGAGTCTGAAATTATGGAAAGAATTATAAAAGTAGCTTGGAGCTATACTGTGCTGAATTGAGGGTATTCACTGTCTCCCAGGACTACATCTAAAATTAGAAATCTTGGAATAAACAAACAAAAGCTGAACTATTTTATGAAAAGCGTAATCAAGTTTTGAATAAATTCTTTAAGACAGCAATTAAGCATGAATATAAGTAGGTCAATTTCATGAGGAAAATTTAGTGTCCAGAAATACGTAAAAAAGAAGAAATTCTGAAGATTAAAATCTGTTTGTAGGGATAAAAGACCAGATGACCTGGAAATATTCCATATAATTAACTATTTCCAGTGTTTGGAAGTTCTATTAAATATCTCTGAATATATTTCATCCATCTCTTAAAAATTTCTCTCATCTACCCAACAATATTTCTATGAGAAAAAGAGGAATACTATTGGTACTGTGTCTTTTTAACACATGGAGAACTGAAGGAAATTTTCTCTCTGTCTCCATTAATCTATCTGCCATCTATTTATCCATCTATCTACCCATCCACCTTTCCTCTATAAACTATCTCTATCTCCATCTCTTTCTAAAATGTAGGTCTCCTTTCAACAAGTAACTGAGGTTGGTTTTGCTGTGCCCTACCCAAAGCCATGTACCAAATTAACATAATAATATAAAGTTTCCAGAGAGAAAACTTTCCACCAATTACATCTAGACTAGTACACATCATAACATCACAAACTATTATAGATGAAAAGTACCTTAGAGATCCATTCCTTCATTTCTGGATGATACTAAAACATATTAAGTACAAAAATCTAAAATTACTCAACTACTTAGTGGAAGAACTGGCTTACTGTTACTACATGGTAAATTGCTTCAAGACTCAGTGTTGTGAAATATTTCCTGCACAGACTTCCACAGGATTAGAAATTCCAAAGATCAGAATCTTTCATCAGAATTATTAATATTCTCCTGTCCCAAATGTTATCATGGATGAACTATCCACACTTTTATTGAAGGTCAATCCCTCCACTTGTGCACTAGATCTCTTCCCTTTCATGTACTAAGGAACTTTGCTCCAGCAATTATTCATCACTTTTCTATGTAATAAAATTTTCTTCTTCTTATAAATAATTACCATCAACATGTTTTTGTTATTTCCTTATTTTGCTCTTCCTAAAAGTATATTGTAAAATTCTCTCGTGACATCATATTCATTGCTAGTAGCAATCCAAATTCTATGTTCCATTTAATAGCAAAATTCCCTGAAAATGTTGTTCTTTAATTCCTCTCTTTGCATTCTCTCAGACAAGATCACACTTTTCAACTATTGTGCCTAAACTGCTTTAGTTGAAATCTTCAGTTCTCAGTTCTTTTTTTAAGTTTTATTGATTTTATTTTTTTTTAAATACACAAAGCAGAATGCATTACAATTCTTATTAAACATATACAGTACAATTTTTCATATCTTTGTATATAGAGTATGTTCACACCAATTCATGCCTTTATAAATGTACTTTGTTTTTTTGCATTACACTTCTTATTACACAAATATACCACAATTTTTCATATCTCTGTATATATATAAAGTATGTTGACACCCAATTCAATTCTTTGTACATGTGCTTTGTATAATGATGACCATCACATTCCACCACCCTTACTAACTCCCTGCCCCCTCCCTTTTCCTCCCACCCCTCTTCCCTATCTACAATTCATCTATTCAGTTCTCAGTTCTTATGTAACTTCACTTATCAGCAGTGTTTGACAGTTGATCATACCCTTCTTGATATTTTCTTCACTTAGCTTCCAAGGATCCGCAGTATCATGATTTACCTCTTAGCTGCTCGTTTATTGCCTCCTGGTGTCCTTTGCTAATTTTTCCTCTTTCTCAACTACTTACTGTTGGAATTGCTCAGGGATCGGTTTGATTTGGTGATGTCATCTACTCTTAAAGTTTTAAATAACATCTTAAAGTCCTGATATCTCTCCCAAAGTCAAAACTCATTTATCCAACTGACAATATAACATCTCCACTTCATTGTCTAGTAGGCAATTCACCTTCAAAACTAAACTTTTGATTTGATTCTCCCTTTCTTGTTCTCCACTGTCAACCTTCCACCATTCAGTAATTACAACTTCCTATCATTAGGTCAAAATCTTTAGAGGAGTTTTTAATCCTGTGCTTTTCTCATACCTCATTGTGTAATTAGCCAGAATGGCCATTTAGCAAAATCTTTAAAATTATATCCAGAACTTGACCACTTTCACTATTTTCACTAATACCACTATTATCGCTCATCTAGATTAGTGTGCAACCTCTGAACTGACTTTTCTGTTACTTCCCTTTGTTGCCTTCTATAATATACTTTTTAAAAATATTTTTATTTGTAGATGGGCACAATACCTTTATTTTACTTAATTATTTTTATGTGATGCTGAGAATGGAAACTTGTGCCTCACACATGCTAGGTGAGCACTCTAAAACTGAGCCACAATCCCAGTCCCTTATAATGTACTTTTGACAAAGTCAGATCAGATCACTTCTTTGATATGGTGCTGGTATTTGCTCTATATTTCATAGTCCCTATCCCTTTAACAATGTTATACTTTCTTTTCTATAGCAGCTATTTCTTTCTAAAGCACAATATGATTTAATTCTGTGTGTTGTTTGAGAGTTGTACTCCACAGAAACTCCGTAAGGGTAGATTCCTTTGTTCACTGAAATAACCCAAGGCCACAGAATAGTACCTAGCATATTTTATGAACATACAATAAATACTGGGTGACTGAATGAGTAAGGGAGAGAGTGATCCTTGTACTTACATAGAAATTTATAGCTATCAAATTTTTATAAATATTTCAATGAATCTTTAGCAATCCTGTGATATAAGAAAACAGAATTTAATTCTAAACTTTTATAGATATCAAAATTGTGATTCAGAGATAATGTTTCTCATTGTGTCCTAAAGGCCTCGAGTACAATGAGGCGTGTTGCCACAGGAAAATATACAAATTAACAATTTGGCAGTCATTAACCAATTAGCAGAACTTAATTTATCAGTAATAATCAAGGTTCTGAGAGAATGAATCCAAGACAATTTTGATGGAACCAATTACAGAGTATAGTTCTATAGAAAATTCCTTGAGCAATAGGAGAAAATTGAGAGTCTAGGAGTAGAATACAAATATCTCACATATCTAGAAATAAAATTTATGTGATAGGAAAACCTTTGTGTACATTTTATACTGAATTTTATATGTAGGTAATGGAGTCCAGGACTATTTAAATCTAGGGTAATTTTTGTTCTTCTTTAAAAAGTATGGTAAATATATGTGTATGGGGGTGTTCTTCTGTATACTTGCAAAATTTTACCTTTCATGATGATAATTGAAAAATCTTTAGTGTGGATAACTTTCCATTTAATTAAGAAAGTGTTTGCAATCTCTGAGTTGTATACTATTTTTTAGATAAATCTAAAGTGCTCAAGAGAGCCCAGATATGGAAAACTTTAAATTTTGCCTTCTAGAACATGAATTTTATTTGGTTTGCAAGTACAGACAGGGTAGCTGGAAAGTCAGGGAGGCAGAATTGCCCCACAAAGGCAAAGGTAAAAAGATATATTCATGAATGAAAACAATGAGCATTTACTGAGTTTTTACTTTGCTTCAGACACTAATAAATGCTCTTCATAGATTAACTCATTTGACTTTGATTAAAGTCTTTGAGTTAATTAGTATTATTATATCCATTTTAAAGATAAAGAAGTGGAGGCATACAAAGGTTTAATTCCTTATTTGATTGCAGATTCAAGCCATGACAGTCAGAATAAAAATCTCAGCTTTTAAACATTATAATGGAAGTAACTGAAGTAGTACAATCCCAAGAATTTTCTGTCAGAAAGTAGTTCTGATTCATTTTCCATATAATATTTACAAGCAATGAAATTGTAACATTAAAATCATTTAGTAATTTAAGCAATTCCTCAATTATTTTTATAGTGCCCTTTCTAAAGTTCCACTTGAATATTGTATATTCATGAGGTGATTCTACATTGCAAAAAAGTAAATGCATACTTAATGTTCTTCATACAATAATTTGTCATCCTTGAAGATGATTCAGAGGAAATGTAAAAATGATTTAATGGAAATAGCATTATTAAAGTATACGGGCCATTCGTTTTTGTTTTTTGTTTTACTTAGTTTATTTTAACTCATAATTTCCCTGAGATTTCAGCAAATGCATTCTTTTCAGTCTCACATTTTATAACTTTAACATATTCTTTTCAACAGTTATAGTAAATAATATCATTGGGTAACTGTCCCACACTAAAACCTTACTAAGTTTTTGACCAGCTACTTTACCTGGAGATGTACTAAAATTTAAGAAGTACAGGAATAATAAAGAGAGAAAAAATATCGTTGTTTCAAACATATAGTTAACTTCATGAGTTGTGGTGATGAACCTTCTTATATTAAATAAGATATGATCCAGTTGTAACCTTTATTTAAGCCTTTGGCTGATTCTCCAAATGGAATTTCAGACCCCTGTCCCCTTTATGGACTCAAATTAGCAAACAAGTAAAACTTCAATTGAAATGTTTTGCTAATTAGAAAAGCACAGATAGCAGCATGACTTCTAATTTGTGTGCTGCACTCTACAGTGGATTTTAGTGACAAGAATGTCCTTTAAAGCAAAATGGAATCCTTTTGTTTTCTATAAATGAGCAATGGAATTCAAATGAATTCTGACACATTTTCTATCAAACTGTACCAAGTTAATGCCCTTAAGTCACTCATGACTTATTATTCATGTGCTATTTTGGAAATGTATTTGATACTTACATACCTTTAGGACCTTAACTTATTAATTTCCCTTGTTTGTTGTCTTTCATTTCCTATTATTTTCTCTTTATGAAAGACAGAACTTCAACATTTGTCCAGGATACATGCCTTGCTCAAAACAAAACAAAAGCACTCTGCACATGAGCAGTCTCTTATATTGATATTTCATCCTACTACAATACTTATTATTTTCAAGAATTAATATGAAATTAGGGGTCAAGAATGTCAGGGCACATTTTGAAATAAATGGGGTCTAATTTAGTTGAATCTGAGAAACAAAATTGAACTCAGATTTGATCCAAACTAAATACCTACCCACCCAGCATCAAAATCCTTTATTTAACATTCCAGTCAGAAAATTATTGAACCTTAGTTAAATCATTTACCAGGATGAGGAAAGTCACATTCTATGAAAAGCAGAATATTTCAATGCTAAGTTTTAGAAAGTTCTTCTTTTGCTCAACTGAGATATGCTTCCCTGTAATTTCCAACTTTCTATCTGTTTAAGTTCCTCTCTTTTTTTCGATGTAGAATAAGTCTAAATGGTAGTGATTTGAATTCTGGGAACCAGCTATACTCTCTTCTCAAAATTTCTCTTCTCAACTCAAAACTTCATTCCTTTATGTTCTTCAGACAACATTTTATTTTTAGTAGTAGATTACTAATCTTCCTCTAAGCTCAAGACTTTCTTACAAAAGGGCACTCAGATGCTGAAAAGCAAGAAATAAAAATCATAATAAAAAGAAGCATAGTGAAAATAGTAGTCTATCAATCTAGAGATAGAAGTGAGAATCAGCAAAAATAATTATAGCCAATTATTAAGTTGACTTCCTTAAGGATTGTCCTGTTTTCTGCTCAGAAATTTACCAATTGGCAACAAGAACTATCTACAGTAGCTATGCAAATTAATCTAAGCCTTGCAAGATATCTTGTGATGGTCTCCATTCTTCAGACTTTCACCCTCAAGCAAGCAAAGCTTTCTGACGCAAGAAGGATCCCTACAGGACCCTAATGAGGCAAAAATTACCAGTAAACTTTCTTATTTATTTATTTCCCTTGTTTGTATGACAGATTTTATAAATGCATGAGATTTTGACATTCACATTTTCAGAATCAATTACAAATGCAACCAGTATATTTTACAGGTATAATAGGTGTATGATTTAAAATGTAGAGCCATCATTTGGTAATTTTTTTATAATTGTTCTTAGTTGTCATGGAACTTAATTTTATTTACTTATATGTGGTGCTGAGAATTGAATCTATTGCCTCAGACATGCTAGGCAAGCGGTCTACCACTGAGGCACAACCCCAGCCCTCATTTGGTTATTTTTTAAAACCTCAAAATTGTGTTATCTAAGTACAAAAATCCTATTCATATTTAGATGACACTGTGTTCTTCTTAAACATTTTGATGTTTAAGTGATGTAGTTAAACATAAATTTAAGCATATTTATGATGCCATTCACTAAGTATATTTTTTCAGTACTCATTTCTTACAGATAACTTGAAATATTGTTGAATGCTGCTAGTAAAAGGAAACTCTAAAATCTTTTTGTGAAAATGAAAGCTAATATGTAGCCCCTCAAGTCATTCCATTAAGTTTTGCAAAAGTTGTTATTCTTCAATTTAATTCAGCACTACTTGGTGCATGTAGTGCATAAGGCATGTGCTGCTCCAATGGAAGGAAGCAATTAAGGAACTAATTTAAAACTAAAGCCATATTGTCAATGAGATTATTTTAAAAGTGATATAGGTATGTTCAAAACATCAAGAAACTGTGCAAACCAAAGTTATATAAATTGTAGAAGCTTCATAATCAAATATTTATGGCTCTCTCTACAGTGTTTGAAAAATTAAATTATTAAAAGCAAATATTGTAGCAAATAGGTTATCATCAATCTCAATAAAAGTTACATTTCACTATCACTGTCACATTATTACTTTTTTTACTTTCAGTCTCTTAAGATTGAAGAGAATGGTAACAAACTCTGGTAACAAATCAAAGCTTTTCAATGTAATTTACTTTGTGAGTAATTTCTAATTGATTCAGACTGATGGGACTGCACAGGTTGATGTATTGCTGAAGTAGGAGATACGTTGGACCAAGTAAATTTATAAGCTCCTCTTCTTCAGAGAAAAATGGCTTCTATATTTCATGTTGTCATTTTTTATCTGTAACAATGTAGTTGTATACCTATGTGGATTCTTAAAAAAGAATACCAAACAATGTGTACACCTGTAAATGTCTCACCCACCTATCAATATTGGATTGGATTCAGTATGTCCAACCTTCTATTTGCTTTAAATGACAAATTTAAGCAAAATGCAGAATTGACTCAAATGAACCAGTCTCATATATACAAATAAAAGTTGCCTAGCAACATCACTCAGCCACCTGCAGTTCAGAGTTCACATGTTTTTAACATCACTAAAATTAGAACAATGTAATGGTTTGGTCATGTATTTTGGTTAGATTATTTTTGTTACCATTGAGATGTTCTTTGCTTAAAAAGCTGAATGTGATTTTTCCAAAACAATATTCTGGACATAGTTTCCAGTATTTTGGAAATGAAACTGTGTGTTGGGGGTTGGGGGAGATTTTGCTTGTGTGTCTTGTCTGCTCAAAGGTCAGAAGCACTTCACTTCAATTCAATGACAAATTGTCTTATTTTACCACAGAAACAACACTGGAATTTAAAAATAGCCATGTCTTATATACTTCTGGATTTTAACTAAAGATCTTCATCCAATATGTTTGTCTCTTGGCTGATAGAAATCTGTGTGTGTGTGTGTGTGTGTGTGTGTGTGTGTGTGTGTGTGTGGGTGAGAGAGAGAGAGAGAGAGAGAGAGAGAGAGAGAGAGAGAGAGAGAGAGAGAGAGAGAAAGGGATATAAACAACATTTTTTTCATCTGATACATTCTGGGATGTAATATCCCCAGAGGCCTGGGTCTGAAGGTCTCTTTTCAAATTTCACAACATAATGAAGACTCCTCTATGAAGTTCTTGTCTCTCTTCAGCTAGGTATTATGCCATCTGGCTACCTATCTTCTCTAGTGTTCTTTTATATACTAGAAATATGAAATGTCTCTAGGACTAGGAAAAGACTTGAGATACAATGACATAAGATACTCTTTAGAGGCCTCTATGATATTTAATGCTGAATCTGGTCTAGTAAGGCATAGTTAGAACCATTGTGGGATTTCAAAAACCCCACAAGACCCAGCGCTTTTTTAAAACTCCCCAATAATTGTCTTGTCATTAAATATGGATTTTTTGCTATTTGAGTATCTAGAGAACAGTAAGGAAGATAATAAAGACAGAGGGCTTTTTTGTAATTTAGCAAAGTAAACTATATGTTGTTTTTTTTTTTTTTTAAGCTGAGTACTTCAGTCATGTTTCTCTATAAGTCAATCAAACTTTCCTTCCTTTCTGTCCTTGCCCATTGCCAATTTCCCTTCCAGCTTTTCTACTTCTAAGATGACCACAACTTTGAAATGTAGAACTCTGGTGTCATCTTTGAGTTGTTCTTTTCCTTCATCTCACACTAAAACTTGTCACTAAATCCTTTCAATTTTCCCTCTCCATTCCCACCATATTAGTCCAAAATGTCCCACAACCCATATCTGAATGATTGCCACTGCCACTTCACTATTTTTCTAGAATCAGGCTCTCTCACCTGAGACCTTCAATCCACTATATTTAGTGCTATCAGGATTAATTCCCTGATATACCTACAAGCATGAATATGCTCCACATTGACATCTACATGAAGACAAAATGGATTTACCGGATTATGAATATCCTCTAAAATATCATTCCTACTTATCTGTCCAAACTTATTGCTTTCCATTTTTCTGAGCTTTATCTTTCCTTTATACTCATCAACCTTATTCCTCTTTTTTTCATTCTGCTATCCTCAACTGAAATATCATGAGTCTTACCCTCCACCTTCTTACGTTTAATGAATTCTCACTATCAAAAAGTGGCTAGGGGTGCTGGAGCTGTAGCTCAGTGGTAGAGCATTTGCCTAGCATGCATGAGGCACTGGGTTTGATCCTTAGCACCACATAAAAATAAACAAACAAAATAAAGGCATTCTTTCCATCTACAACTACACATTTTTTAAAAGCTATTAAAATAAAAGTGGCTGGGGCTGGCACAGTGGTGCATGGCGCATGCCTTTAATCCCATTGGCTGGGGAGGCTGAGACAGGAGGATCCACAAGTTCAAAACCAGTCTCAGCAAAGACAAGGAGCTAAGCAACTCAGTGAGACCCCATCTCTAAAAAAATATACAAAATAGAGCTGAGGTTGTGGCTCAGTGGTTGAGTGCCCCTGAGTTCAATCCCTGTTATGAAGAAGAAGAAGGAGAAGGAGAAGGAGAAGGAGAAGGAGAAGGAGAAGGAGTAGAAGAAGAAAAGAAAAAAAAGAAACACCTAGATTTTAATTCTCATTAATCTTCTCCCACATAAACCTGGCATGATGGGTAATTAATGCTTCTTGAAAGACTCCAATATATGATTTTAATGTCTTGAAATTTTCTACAATACTATTTATTATATATGAACATCCTTCTTATGTTAATAAATATTCATAATTATAATATTTTAATCATATTTTTCAAAAGAGAAGAAAGGCACAGAAATTATTGTGCTATCAGGATGGATTGCCTAATATACCCAGAAACAGAAAAATGTATCTTCATATAAATACATAGGAAATAGATATGAAGGATACTCACTTAAAATCATAAAAAGTCATCACCTCAGGCTTGGGTTGTGGCTCAGTGGTAGAGAGTTTGCCTCACATGTGTGGGGCACTGGGTTCGATCCTCAGTACCACTCAAATAAGTAAAATAAAGGTATTATGTATAAAATAAAAGTAATCAACTCAAGAGAAGGGAGTGAGATTGACAATAGAATCAATTTCTATTTAATTTCTTTTAAGTTTCATTCTAAATATATCTATACTTTTAAAACTTTTCCAAGACATATATTCAGGTTTTACTTCTTTGATTTAAAAAAAAAAGAAAGAGAAAAAAATGTATAATACTGGTCATTCTAAGGCCTCAGGGAATATACTACATCATTCTTCTTCTTCTTCTTCTTCCTCCTCCTCTTCTTCTTCTTCTTCTTCTTCTTCTTCTTCTTCTCTATACATATATGGATGCATTCTCCTTTTATTCAATGCCTACTACATATTGAGAGATCTTGAAATAGTTTTCTGCTTTTGCTGGGTTTGTATTTCACTTCTCTTCAGACCCTATAAGCTCATTCACTACTCAAAGTCAGTAAAACCCACAAAGTCCTTGGAAACATAGTTTAAACATGTAAAAGGGGTTCATTATTATTTTTTTTTCTGTAGAAAATTCAAGTGGTAACTTGATAAAAGTTAGGTGATTTTCTATCCTTTGGGTTTTCATAACAAGTAAGTCTCCCATTAAACCTTAACTTACTGTCAAACTTTAAAGTATTAGAAATATTGCCTATTTTGCCTTCACAGTTGCATTTTTGTTTTTGAATATCATATTAGAACCATTGACTTTCCATTAATTGTATGATTTTTTCAAATATTTTTTCCTTGTTTTTCATCTTGAAGCCAAAATCTGTTCTCTTAATTTCACTTCCCTATTCCTATGGGTTGTATCATTGTTAATGAAAAGAGCAATTTTTTAGAGATATTTTGCTTTACATATATTATTTTAGAAATAAAAGATATATGGAAGGATAGCTAGAAGAAAATATGGGCACTGTTCAAAATTTATATGCTATATTTTCTAGTAAATGAAAATCCAAATTCCCTAAAAGATTAAGTTGGGTAATAACACCTGAAATTCCAAATTTTATCCTTTAGAGAGTATCAATCCCCACTTTATGAATGGATTGTATTTCAAAATGTTGCTTGTTGAGTATCAGGAATTAATTTATACTAGTTACAGTGTTATCCATGGTAAACATGAAATTCCCAGATGAGCTTCAAGTTAAACAAAAAAAAATCACTTATTTTCTTTCATACATAAAGTTAAATTCAAATTATTCTTTCCAGCCTAACCATCACATATGTTAATGTTTCTGCAGAAATTATTTTTTAAAATAACTTAATTCTTTAGGAACTCATCTACTTCCACTGCATGGAATAAAGATATTCATGTAACTTCATGCCACTAAAACCAGCCATAGCATTCTGAAATTGACTCCAGGAAGCATTAAAGTTGTTTTTTAATTCATTCAGCTGCCATGACAGCTACTATATCCTCAGACACAAGAATATGACAGTAATAAAAAGACACAATTCCTTATCTTATAAGGGATCACTAGTCCAGAGACTTAAAGTAGGTTAATATGTGAGCCATGCAACTATTGGATGAAGACTACCTTGAGTCAGATGAAACAGAAAGTACAAAACCCTGAAGGAAAAAAAAAAAGGTGTCTGCCATACTTAAAGAACAAGTCAACCTTTAAGTTAGTAGTTCTAGAATAGCAATGAAAAAGTGCCTTTAGTAAAATGTTAAATCAGAGGAGAAGATAACAGGGTTTTATGGACCATTTTTAGGGCATCATGTTTTATTCTAACTACTGTTTAGAAAAAAAGAGCATTGGTCTAATAGAAACTGGATTTTAACTTATTACTCAGGTTTCTGCATTGAGGATTTTTTGAAGTGGTCAATGAGTGGAAGCAGGGAGGTGAGTTAAAATGTTGTTACAATAACCCCCATGAGAAAAGATGATGGTCTAAGTCATGTAGTAACAATGGAGGCAGTAAGAAATAATAAGTGTTTGCTGTTGGTGGGGATACAAAGTAGTACAGCCACTATGAAAATCAGGGTTTATTTTTCCCTCAAAAGACTAGGAATGGAACCATTATATGACCCATATATACCACCACTCAGTAGTAAATACTGAGTTAAAGTATTTAAAGGAATTAAAGTCAACTTACTTTAGAAATACATGCATGCCAAGTTTTATAGCAGTGCAACACACAAGAGCCAAGTTATGGAACTAAACTAGGTGTCCATCAATAGATGATTAATGAAACTGTGGTATACATACACAATGGAGTTATTCATTATTCATCCATAAAGTAAAACCAAATAAAGTCATTTGTGAGAAAATGGATGGAACTGGAGAGCATCATGTTGAATGAAATAAACCAGACTCAGAGGTCACATGTTTTCCTCCATATGTGTAAGATACAGAAAAAAAGGATCTTGTAAAGAGAGAAGGGAGACTAGTAGAATAGAGGAGGGGATGAGAGGGAGGAGAGAAGGGAAAGGGAAACTATTGGGGAATGAAAGTGATAAAATTATGTAAGTGCATATATAAACATATCATAATGAATACCACTACTATGTATAATTAATACGAATCAATAGTATTTAAAAAATAAAAATCTAACAATTATTAATAGATACAACAAGTTATTAGTGTTTGTACATATTTGAAGATAGAGCCAAGAGGTTTTGCAGGTGAATTGATTGTCAGTCTAAGGGAAAGAGAGAAGCCAAGGATGATTTCAAGGTTTCTGTCCTGAAAAAACTGAAAGAAATTGATTTGTTATTAATTAGCATTGGGAAGAATAAAACAGATTCAAAGTAAATAAAAAATTCTAATTTTTATTTGGACATGCTACTTACTATTGAGCCATCTTTTAATATCCCCCCAAAAGAGATGTTGAATAAGCAATTAGATAATATGAAACTAGAATTTAAGGTAGAAGTCAGGATAGGAGAGTGAATTGAGATCCATTGTTATGTAGAAAGCATTTAAAACCATAATATTGGATGTTCATATGGATTAAACTAATAGAAAGGAATATAATTGCTATAGAAAAAGAATGGGAAACATGAAAATGTAAACAAACAGTATCCCCTTCAGAATGGTACCCAGTTTTAGAGAAAAGTTGGGTAAAACTTCGGAGGAAATGTTGACCTCACTACTGAGAACAAATATATTCAACTAGATGAAAAGATTGTGAAAAGAGTTCTACAGGAATGTCCAAGCCTAGAGACAATGCATATTATGGTGCAGTGGGAGAAAGTGAAAAAGAAGTTGATACTGGCAACATCATAGACTATAAGAAGTGGGGCTCTTAGGAATAAGGAAAGAATAATGGTTGAGAACAAGGCTGGAGATAAAGACAGAGGATAGATCTGTAACAGCTTATAAGCCATATTAAGGACATTCAACTTTAGAACAGGATTAAATGTTTAGAGAGACCATATATAGGCTACATCCTCCTATCAATGATGTGAAATGAACTCCTTTCCCCAAAATGCAACTTTATACACACACATAGATTTCTAAGATTCTAGGAATAAGCTTGTTCTCACCTTCATTTCTATCAATCTCAAAGAATAAAATTTCTTATTTTTTTGTCATTTCTATTCCTGATGCTTAAAAGATTACTTCATTCTTGAACTCTAACCCAAGTTATATGAAGTGGGAAAAGAGCGACTGTGACCATTTTTCTCACATTCCCTTATGTTTACAAACTTCATCATAGCCAACACGATGAGATCTACCACTAGTTGGGCACCTTGGTAACATAAGGGTAACAGAGAGTGGTTTATTAGCATGAAGCACCAGGAAACTGCTATTTAAGTTGGGAAGAGATTTTTAACATCACTGCAAAATAAGTGAAATTTTACAAAAGTCAGATTACACTTAACGCTATGCCCTGCTGGGATTGCCAAGAAATGTTATTAAGGACAGAAAAAACAATGATACACATATTCAATTATTATCCATATTTATTATTATAATAAAAGGATACAAAACTTGAAAGTAGAATTGTGACTCTCACAGAATATTAGAAATAGAATAAAGAAATAATGTCATTCAATATTTTCATCTCTTCATTTCCCAGATGAACAAGCTGAGACCCAGAAATATTGCCGGGTAAAATCTAGTGAAAGATATTCATAGAATGAGCTCTCTTATTTTTAATTTTTTTACACTTTAGGACTGTTTTTGAGGAGACAGAAAACAAAAGTCCAAATGTTCCCAGTGGAACTTGAATGACAATAAATTATTTTGAATCTGTATTAAATACAATGGCTAAGATGTTAACTGATTACAATAAAAAGAGAAAGTAGAAAGAACTCCTTTATGTGGGTTTTTAGACAGCCCCATTGCAATTTAAGGAAAATATGTTCAGTGGTTTGAGGTTTCACTGTTGTATTGTCTCTGTTCTGCTCTCCTTATGTCTTCATTTTGAGTGTGTTGGTACTAGACCTTAGAACTATTGCTGATACATTACCTACTTCCTCACAACAAGTCACAAAAAAATCTCCTGGGGTGCAATGCATTTTGTTTAATAATGTAAATTCTCGTTATTGAGTTTTAGTGTCCCATGCACAATGATTTTGAGTTACAAAGTAACACTAGTTGGTCCTGGTAACAAGTTATACTATGCCAGTAACTCAGTATTCTCTCTCTCCTTTTTCTGACATGTAGGTGAAAAGAACAAGGGAGTTTAAAACAGAGGAGACCCCTGAAAAACTTCCAATACTAACTACTGGTGAGGAATGGAACGATAGATTCAGAGGTTTTTAGAAGAAATATTGTTTTAGCACTGAAGCCACTCAATACAAATATTAAATGACTAATGTTTTCCATGCATATGTGTGTGTGGGGAGAGAGAGAGAGAGAGAGAGAGAGAGAGAGAGAGAGAGAGAGAGAGAGAGAGAGAGACAGAGAGAGAGAGAGAAGAGAGAGAAACACTTGTGCATGCATAACTATTCATCATATATTGTATTTAAAGAAAAACAGTACTATTTATACGTGAGTGATATATAAGACTAAAGAGTTCTATATAATTATTTGCTTTTTCTTTCTCATCTCCATGAATGTTTGAAAAGATTCAATTTTAGTTAATAGCTTCACAAATTTGGTAGAATCCAGCTACAAAGACTGGAGATGTGTCTAGATCAGGAAATATTAAAGTATCTATACAAGAGATATTTTATCTGTAAATGGGAATGAATGATGATGAACAGTAATAATTTATGATAATTAGACAGTAATATTTCAAGATTAATAGTCTCTTTGTTTCCTATATAAAAGTATTACAGAAGAAAATAACAGTAGTTTCTATCTTTGATCTTACATACACATTATTATTGCATAAAAATCATATGGATATGAAAAAGAGTACGTTTGTCTTGAAAGCATACCATTGTTCCTTATAGTGGGGAATAATATTTCATATTTGTACATGGATAAAGAGCTCAATAAAATGATGCATGGGTATGAAATGGATAGCAGAGTCAGGAACATATTAACAATAATTTATAGCCATCATGTGCTCATCCTAAAGGTTCCGTCTGGTAAAAAGGAAACTATAGAATGTATTTCAAGAAATCCACTGAATTTAATATGTATTTTTTTGGCTTAGAGTGAAATTTTAGTTTGTGATCCTCTATAGAGTTAGATATTTCAGCTACATAAATTGTTCCTACAAACTTTCATGTCTTAGCAATAGCTGCTTTTTAATTGCATATTTTCATATGATGACCAATAAATTTGAAACTGGAGGATCTGATTTGTGCAGATGAGATATATATCCCAGATATTTTTTTTCTTATCACAAGACTTTTTATTTAGACTAAATATTGAACAGAATCCCCATCCACCAAATACAATTCATACTATGTGTTAGAAACATGAGATTAGTCATTAAATTTTAAAAATAAACAATACAATCAAGAAATAGTCAATTTTGTTTCTCAAGTTTTGTGCATTTTTCAAACACATTTGAAGGCATTTCCTAAAGAGGTCTGAAAAAATGACTAAAGGGTTTAGGATAGTCATCTCTTACAGGTCATTCTTGCCTAACCCAAGTTCCAGCCTGCACTTAGGTTTAGAGTTATATTCAGCCACCTATCAGGCTGTGTGGCCTAATGACATGTCTACAACACTGAAAAAGAGCTGTATTTGTTCCTCATCTGAAATCACTCTAAACAACTTTAAAAAATCGCTTGTCAATCAGAACTACTCACACCCTTTACAAAAAGAGAAGCTTTAATAAAAAACAGAAGCAACAACAGGTGGCATGGATTCCGGAATGGGCTAGCACCCAAGAGAAGAAGCAACACTGATTCATAAGCATAGCTACAGGGCCTGGTACAAAGCCAACTTCAAATCCCTCTCCTTTTAGAAAAGCTTTTAATTTTTTTATCATTTTATGAAATGGTAGTGAATTAGATGCTGATGACTGACAGTACTGATGACTTGCCTGTCTGCCTTTGCCACAGGGATATTTATCCAGGTGTGTCAGCAGTGCCCATGGCTACATGCTTAAAAATCTAATGAGGATAAATAATCTTTGGAATTCTTCATTCTGCCTAAGTCTAACATGAGACCAGAGATAATATGACTTTCCATCTCACAAAACAGTTCCTCACTTACAAACAGTGGTAGAACACATCATCTTGGTTTCATTAACATCATCATCATATACCTTTTCCAAAGGAGTCCTTTTCTATTTTCTCCTAACCTGAGGGTAATGCATTTTCCAAATAGCATACATATGATTTATCAAAAGATAATTTGAGTGGTCTCAAAATGTCTCAGATCCATAGGGTAATTTCCACAATGAAGGGATGCACGTGGAGGTTTCTATTTAAGTCCTTGACACTGAGAGCAGGATAATATATTTATGGTTTTATTCACAAATTACCTTGGAATTGTTTGTAAGTTTTTGGACAATGACTATGTAATTCACAGAGGATAAAAAATGAAATAATTGCAACTAGAGCTACCAAATACAAAGGGATGAAAAACCAGAGACACAAATTTAAGCAGAAAAATAGGAAGGATGCAACTATTTTTGATCAAACTTAGATTTACTTAAGCATTCTGGTACAATAATGTAAGTCCAATTTCTTAACCAACTATGACGCAGGTAGTAGTAATCCAGTTTCAAAAGTGAAAGAAATGACAACGAGAGAGATAAGGCAATTTGTTCAAATTCATATAGCTAGTGGTGTGTTCGGGATTAAGAATAACTCTAAGCTTAATGATTGTTCTGCTAACCCTATGCTGTCCTTCATAGAATCATTTACCATTAATTTATTTCATTTCTCAAATACATAGACAAATACTCATATAAGGCATTGATGACAATGAATCAGTACCTAGGCATGAGATATTTTAAATATTCTCTGACAATATTATAGTGAAAGTAGATGCTGAATCCTCACTGTCGTGTTTTAGATTGTGCTTCTCAAGCTTTAATGTGCTTACTGATCAGCTGAAGATCTTTTTAAAATTGATATTTAAAAAATAATTAAATGTTTTATAACTAGTACATAAAAACATAAATTGTATGTATTAATTAGATACCATGTGATGTTTCAGTACACACATAAATTCTATAATCTTCAAATCAATTTAAACAAATCTATTTCACCAAAAATTTATCATTTATTTGTAGTGAAACATTCAAAATCCTTTATTTTAGCTTTTTGAAATGTACTAGACATTACTTTTATCCATAGTAACCCTACTGCAAAATAGCACACCAGAATTTCTTGCTCCCATAATTTAGTATTTATTGATCAACTTTTTCCCATAGCCTCTAGTAACCACTACTCTACTCTCAACTTCTATGACATCACCTTTTATAAATTCCACATATGAAGGTCATCTAACATTACTTTTTCTGTCCCTGATGTAATTCACTTAACATAATGATGTCCAGTTCCATCTGTGTTGACAAATGACAAGATTTCATTCTCTTTATGGCTGAATAGTATTCCATTGTATTTATATATCATATTTCCTTTGTTTAGTCATTATTTTTTGGACATTTAGGAGTTCTCATTTCCTGGCATTTGTAAGGACAGAATTGTTGTATGACTTTGAAGCTGTTTTGTAACCTTTCTGCAATTCACTTTACTTATGACTTATCTATAAATTGGGATATAACCAGTATTTACTTCATAATTTTACCTTGAAGATTGTTTGCGCTTAGAACAAAAATAGAGTGATACAGTTCCTGCCTCATTCTATACACTCATCACATGTTTAGTTGTAATGATTATTAATTAAATAATAATTATGTGCCAAGTTCTACTTGTTGCTATGTACTTTATTGCATTATATCATGTAGCCTTCACAACATTTCTTATGATCCTCTTTTTTAAAAATTTTTTTTAAAGAGAGAGAGAGAACTTTTAATATTTTATTTTTTAGTTTTCGGCGGACACAACATCTTTGTTTGCATGTGGTGCTGAGGATCGAACCCGGGACCGCACGCATGCCAGGCAAGCGTGCTACTGCTTGAGCCACATCCCCAGCCCAATGATCCTCTTTTTTAAAATAAGGGAACTTAAATAACTTGCTTAGGACATGAATGGTAAAGAACAGAGTTGAGATTAAAAACCAGAACCACATTTGTTTTGTATTAGTGCACTATACTTATACATAATAGTGGAATTAATTATGCAATATTTATTCATACACATACCATAGTTTTATCAACCCCATTCCTAAGAACATCCTATCACCTTTCCTCCTTCCCTCTGATCCCCTTGCTCTTCTCTACTAGAATCCCTTCTGTTATTTGTACGTATTATGACTGTGAAAATAGCAAACTGCAGGGGAGGGTTTGGCTGGCGCCCTGATTCCCACGACTGGAATGCCTAGCTGTTTCCCCTTGAGTTAATGAGACAGCTATGCCAGCACTATCTGCTAATACCTGGCAACTAGGAAACTTCTGTGCCAAAGCACGGGATGCCTGGCTGCCCTAGCATTGTCCTTCACAAGTGTCCCCTGCTTCCTAGACCTGGGATGCCCAGCCGCCTCCCTCTGAGGTAATAAGAGAACTATGCAGGCACTATCTGGTCTCCATGGTGATGCACCTGGAGAATGGGGGCCCCATGTTCGTTCTAATCTGGACCTTATCTCAGTTAGCTAGCACTCAGGGTTATAGAAGTACTAATTAGAATATAGTCATGGTAACAGGAGGTACATGTTCTTTGAGTTAATAAACTCTCAGGCAGGGAGGAGCGGACGCTTAACTTCTGCACTTCTTCACCACTTCACTTCTTTCTGCTCCTCCTGTCTGTCTGCTTGCACTTTCTGTGTCTGTGTGTGTTCATTTGTGCACCTTCTCACAGGTATTCCTCCAAAGGTGTTCATCTATAGTTCTTATATTTTTAGTTGGTGCATTAGTATTGTATGTAAATTGGAATTCATTGTGCTATATATTTTTAAGACTATGATTTTTTAATTTACTTCTTAGCTCTGACAGTTGTTACTTTATGTATTTTGATGTTATATTGTCAGAGTTATACATGTTCATAATCACTATTTTTCTCAATATGTTATCTGTTTAGCCAATATATAACATCCTCATTTTCCTTTCTAATATTTATGTCTTAAATTGTAATTTTTTCTGATATTACAATTTTCTCCAGTCTTATTATTAGTAAATCTTTCATTAGTCTTTCTATATCTTTTTTCTAATATGTTTCTTTTTTAAATTTTTTATTTGTTTTAATTAGTTATATATGACAGTAGAATGCATTTATGCACTTTGATATACCATACATACATGGGATATAATTTCTGATTGTTCTGAGTGTACATGTTGTAGAATCATATTGGTCATGTAGTCACATATATACATACAGTAATAATGTTTGTTTCATTCTACTATTTTTTCTATCCCCACATCCCCTCCTCTTCCCTCCCATCATTTTCTTATACCTAATCTAAGGTAATGCTATTCTTCCCTAGTGCCTGCTGACTTATTTTGAATTAGCATCTGCATATTAAAGAATACATTTAGCCTTTGGCTTTGTGGGATTGGCTTATTTTGCTTAACATTATATTCTTCAACTCCAACCATTGATTGGCAAATACCTTAATTTTACTCTTCTTTAAAGGTGAGTAATATTCCATTGAGTATATATACCACATTTTCTTTATTCATTCATCTACTGAGGGAAACCTAAGTCATTTGGGTATAAATCAAGGAGTGGGATAGCTGGATCAAATGGTGGTTCCATTCACAATTTTCTGAGGAATCTTCAGAATGCTTTCCATAGTGTTTGCACCAATTTGAAGTCCCACCAGCAATGTATTAGGGGACCTTTTTTCACCACATTCCCGCCAACATTTATTGTTGCCTGTCTTCTTGATGATTGCCATTTTGACAGGAGTGAGATGAAATCTCAGAGTAGTCTTGATTTTCATTTCTCTAATTGCTAGAGATGTTGGACACTTTTTCATATATCTGTTGATGTGTTTCTTCTTCTGTGAAGTGTCTGTTCAGTTCCTTAGCCCATTTATTGACTGGGTTATTTGTTTTATTGGTGTTAATTTTTTATATATATCCTGGAGATTAATACTTTATCAGAGGTTCACGTGGTAAAGATTTTCTCCCAATCTGTAAGCTCTCTGCTCACTTTATTAATTGTTTCCTTTGCTGAGAAGGAGGTTTTTAATTTGAATCCATACCATTTATTAATTTTTTGATTTTACTTCTTGTGTTTTAGGAGTCTTGTTAAGGAAGTCAGATCCTAGACCAACATGGTGAAGATTTGGGCCTACTTTTCTCTTCTATTAGGTGCAGGGTCTTCATTCTAGTGCATGTCTTTGATCCACTTTGAGTTCATGTTTTTGCAGAGTGAGAGATAGTGGTTTAATTTTATTTTGCTGCATATGGATTTCCATTGTTGCCAGCACCATTTGTTTAATAGGCTATCTTTACTCCAATGAATGTTTTTGGCACCTTTGTCTAGTATGACATAACCATATTTATGTAGATTTATCTCTGTGTCCTCTATTCTGTACCATTGGTCTATAAGTCTATTTTGGTGCCAATACCATGCAGTTTTTATTACTATAGCTCTGTAGTATAGTTTAAGGTCTGGTATTGTGATGCCTCCTGCTTCACTTTTCTTGCTAAGCATTACTTTAGATATTCTGGGTCTCTTATTTTTCCAAATAAATTTCTAGATTACTTTTTCTATTTCTATGAAGAATTTCATTGGGATTTTAATAGGAATTGCATTAATTTGTATAACAATTTTGGTAGTATGGCCATTTTGACAATATTAATTCTGTCTATCCAGGAACATGAGAGATCTTTCCATCTTCTGAGGTTTTTTTTTAATGTCTTTCTTCAGTGTTCTGTAGTTTTCATTGTAGAGGTCTTTCACCTTTTTTGTTAGATTGATTCCCAGGTATTTTTTTGAAGCTATTGTGGATGGAGTAGTTTTTCTAATTTCTCTTTCAGTGGATTCATTGCTGATGTGTAGGAATGCGTTTGATTTATGGGTGTTGATTTTGTATCCTAGTACTTTGCTGAATTCATTTATTGGTTCTAGAAATGTATTCAGAATAATGTCATAGACTTCATTTCCCAGTACTTCTTTAGGCCTCCAGTCCTCTCCCTTTGACCCTACTCCTCTAGTATATTGGCAGGATCAGATTTCTTAAGCTTGTACCCTATAGATTAAGCTATATCTATTATTACAAAAATCTTTTCTTTCAACTATTTATTCTATAAAAGAAAATGAACCATTTCCTCACAATATAAGTAATAATATATATGTGGTAAACTCACACTTTACTTTAGTTATGCCAAATGTATCAATTTCCTCTTAAGTGCTAACTTGGCCTTAATGGGTTCCTGAAATCTACAAAAAAATGTCATCTATAGCTTGTTAAACCTCAATAGTGTGAGAACATTGGGAAGCAGTACATGATATGTGTTATTACTCATAACTTATTTATAATAATAGTGATGAACACTAAAGAATTCAAAGTTTTAAAATTTTAGGAAATTTTATAAAAATTATTCATTGGATACTTCTATAGTGTCTGGGATAACATACTTCTAAGACTGGTAGGAATGAAATGAGATTTGGAGGGATAAACATAAATAATCCACAATAATCTTTAATCTTTTAGCCATAGTAATCTGGCCTGTATAAAAGCACTCAGAATTCTAGTCCTCTGCCTCCTCTGAACACCACTACAACTACTGCCAGACATAGTAGAAGATGCTCTAAATTAATTCAGTCTTTTCATCCTTGTTACTCACTTTAGATTCACAATCTGGTAATATAACTTCCAATTAGCTTACCCTAGCTTATGTACACGTTATCTGGGTGCCAGGAGGCAATGAAAGGAATCTACAGACTTTGATTCTGAACAGAAGATGGGAATGTTGTATCCAATTAGGACATTACATAATAATTAGTTGGATGATGAACAAACAAAAATGTAGCAAATTATCTCTATACTCATTCAGGTGTTCTGTATCCTTTTTCCTAGTGGCCTTTATATGAAAGAGTTGGTTGCTCCATAGGCTTCTAGGAATAATTTAAAAAGTGAAGATATACAACTTTATACTGCTTTCTGCAACGATTTCCTGGAACTTCTTGTTAATCAAAGACATTCCTCTTATATAGGCATATGGATCAATGACACTTTATGCCAAGACATACTCTTGTAAAAAAAAAGCCAAAAGATAGCATTTGAAGTGTATGTGTATCCCAAACCTCTTTTTTATGTGTTTTCAATTGTTCTTTTTCTATAAATTGAACATATTAAACGACCTACCACTTCCATCAGTCTATGTCTCAAAAATAAGGAATTATTTATGTGTTTGTAAGAGCTTTTAAAGTCTATTACAGACAACACTAAACCACACAACCACCTTTTCATTTTTACCATAATTTTACCACATAAATAGTATAAAATAAGAAAGAATAAAAGTAATTTATCTAAAGACATACATGGAATCTTAGGACATAGATAATATAGCACACAGAATATGAATTTTGTATTTAAAAAGATTTAGGTGTATGTTTTGAAATGTCTTAAAACATGCACATTTTGTAACGTTTCCTCTTTCACTGGATCTAAAAATCAAGAAATTATCTAATTTTTATATGGCATTGTTTCTTAATAATATGCTTGCATTATAAGTAATGCATGTCCTGACACCAGCATGGTCAACCAGGATGAGTATTGCTTTAAATAATGAATGGGGGAACTACAAAATGACTGTCTCACTTTTGTTAATTCACTTATTAAAATAATACCATACAATTTCCTAAGAATTACGCTAAATGCTACAATTATGCTAACTACATTGGAATAGTACTACCCACTCACCACCTGTCAATCCCTGACGGATTCGATTAGCGCAGATGAAGTGCCAAATTGGCAAAGAGGAATACTGAGGAGAGAGAACACACACAAGGGCTTGGAACTGGCTTCACTGTACAACCCTTTGCTCTTGCTTTGCCCAGAGCCATTGAAAAGCAAAGCATCAAAGATATTTCAATCTGGTGTTTGCATTCAGAATCATTAAGAGGCCCAAGATCAACTTAGATGACAGATTGTCTGCATTCTTCTTTTTAAAAATGAATGATATTAATAAAATGGAGATATATAAAACTATCAAGGCACACTTTTTCAGAGCAATGCAGACTTACTTCTAAGTATAATAGAAATAAATCACTCTGTGCACACTGATAGCTATTCAATTAGACTCACAGGAAGTAACTTAAAGAGTCCTATAATATCCCTGATAGAAAACCAGATACTTAGAGGTTTTATTTTTCTCTGCTCTAGACCCACAAGCATCTCCTCACTAAAGAAGCTTAAAAGGGAAGAAGAGGAAGCAAAGAAGTTAAATATAGGGCAGCTTTTTCAGTTTGATAAGAAAAGTAACATTTTAGAAAAGATGATGATCAGTATTTCTTAAAATGTTAATTATACATTTCTGAAAAATATTATGGTAACTATTTATTTAATTTAGTCTTATTTATTCATTTCCTTTACAATGTAAAAGTTGACTTTACCAAAAGTCACAGAAATTGTATTCATTGATTTCTTAAAAGTAGTATATCTAAAGCCAAAAGATACTATTGCAGCCCACCTATAAGGGTAATGAAACATAAAAGAACCAGGAAAGCAGCAAATGAAAAGCACACATGTTGTATTTGTGAAAATATATGACTGTACAAGACAGGACACAGGGGCTTTTAAATTATGGAGCTTTTAGATACCGCTCAACCAAAAACTTAAGTTTTTTCCTGCCTAAAATCAAGAAGCTTTACAGATCTGATTCCCATCACAGATGCATAGGAATTTTTTAAAAGGTCATTGGCAGAGCAAAATCACATTGGAAGGGAACTGTGCACCTGGCTTTTCCTTATTATATGTATTTGTGCAGTGTCTAACAGAAACACAAAAAATATAGATTTTAAAATGTGGTTGATATGATTGTGATGTATTCCAAAGATGGAATGTGAAGAATTGTGGATATAAAACAGAAATATCTCTACAGTTATTGAATTAATATCAACCAAAACATGAAGAGTTTTCCAGTTTGGTAGGAAATGTGAAATGGCATGGCCATCATTGTCATTTATCAATTGCAAAACTCAGTAATATAGTACCAAGCTTACAATAAGGAATATTTTACCCAAACCACTCATTTATTCATCCAGTGTTATTGAATGTATGTCTTTGATAGACAAGGCAATGTGGGAACACAAAGGTAAATAAAAGTCATCCATAATCCCAGAACTCATGGTGAGAGAGGCATACATGTAAACCAATACTTAGAGCACAGCTTGAGGAATTATTCCTTCTCCACCAATCACAGTTAAATTAATCCTGCACTGATAATGTATTGGTAAAGAATATCAGAAACATCATGTGTAATACAGTATATTATTTGTAGTCACATGCATAGTAATAGTCTATTTTAAAAGAAAAAAAAATCACATCTAATATTTACTGGTAAAAATTCTATTTTACAAATTAAAGTATCTTTTCTTATTCCAAGGCAAGACATGTCTACTATCATGGTCATTTTTTCATCTTTTATTCACTTGACAGAATATTTTGTCAAGTGGCATGCTAAAATAGAACCCAATGAACCAAGATTCTGGTATAACTTTAGAAAAACATATATGTAAATATAATTGAGAAATAAAAACAAATCAGGGATAATATAGAAGATATAGATGACAAAAACTAATAGAATTTTTTTAAATTCCAATCATTAGCAACTCCTTGTTGGTTACAGACAGAAGGAACTGCCTTTAGAAGAGCTGAATCAGGCATCAGGAAGGGGATGGAAACCATCAAGCTCATATTAAATAATGTGTGGTGGCAACCCCAGGGGGCTGGCATCTGGAGGCAGCCAGAATGAGTTTTTAAATCACTTTTATTGGAACTCCTCAGCTGCAGGTAATGGCTTAAGGGCTGCAGAATATGCAGATTTCAAAGAAATGCAATCTTACTTCTTCATAGCTTTGCCTCCCCTGACTCCCTGGAAGAAATTCTTAAGAATGTTTCTGCCACCTGCATGCCCAGCACATTTTTGTATCATTCACACATATTCTCCTCTCCTTCCTAGTATTAGATCTTAGAAATGTAAACATTTTCTACATATGGTTTTCTTATATTACTTTTCTTAATTTCACATAAAATTTTGCAGTTATACTAAAATAACACCTCATCATTATAAAGTTCATTGACACCTCATCATGTTAAATTTTCTTTGAACAAACCACTCTCAAATGTCTATCTACCTATAATAATCAGAGCTGGCTCTTGTTATTAAACAACATAATTTTGGTTTCATAATTATTTTTTGCTCTCAATAATTCATTTCACATCTAGACTAGTACCTGCAGGTGTGAAGTATCTTTTAAAAACTTTTAGGACATATCTTTAATGAAAGTCAGCTTAGGTTCAATTGTCATATTCTCTACCATTGAAAAAAGAATGAAACTTATTATGCACATAAAATTTAAAGCATGTAAAACAGCATGTAAAAAAGCATGTAAAACCCACACAAAATAATGGTCTATGCTTTTCTTGATTATTATAATGAAAGAATTAAACTGGGTTATATGTGTTGCTACTTTAATTTTCTTATATAACTGCTGTTGTCTTAGAACTACCCACTTAATGGGCAACATGCATAAAAACCATGAGATTGAGGGAATATTGAATAAAAGAAAGCAAAATGACAATAAGAAGAGAAGCCCTTTCACAGGAAAGGCTGGGCCATTCCAGTAACACTCTGGGTTATATGAAACTAACAAAAAGTGTTCTTTCACCATCTTCACTCTGGGCACTGGAGGTTAACTTCCAAATGACAGCTTACTTGGAAGTTTCAACAGCCATGTCCCAACCTCAATTCTCATTCATTCATGCCTAAGGAAAGAAAGAAAATATATTTCTTTCCAGTAATTACATCTAATATGTAGATAATCACTCCTGGAAATAGGATGGACCATAACTTACTTCTCTTCCTAATTAGTTTTGAACTAGTTTTATGATACTTTTGGTCTTTTAAAAAGATATAAACTTTGCCTAATGCTATATTTGATTTAGTAAGAAGTTAATGAAGTATTTAAAATGACAGCAGGGTACATAGCCTATTATTGCTGATTGTTACCTCCCCAACTAGAACTTAAAATGTAAAAGGGAAGCATAATGGAGACATTTCCCTTAACATCATCAATTGCAGCTGCAGCAGTAGCATCAAAAACACCTGCATAGCACTATAAAGTTTACTTAGAAAATTCATATCATGATATATATTAAGCTTCCCCAAACCTTAAGAATTAAAAGGATTGGGATTACCCTTGTGAAATTTTAGGAGCAAGGATCTGACAGAGAAGAAAAGAAAATCCAGCAATTTTCCCCACCATGTTGCTTCTCATAAATAAGTATAGAAAAACAAATACATTAATTTAAAAAGTACAGTGGGAAAAAATCAAGTCAGAGCTTTGTGCCCATGTGTAATATGATAGACAGTTCATGAAAACAAAAGAGATCAGCCTCATTTGTCTAGTCACAACATAGATAAATTATATGCTTTTGACAAAGGGAAATTTCAATTTTCTATTAAAAAAAAACACATAGAGGCCCAATTTTTTACTGAGCCTTTTAACTGACAGCTACCTCCAGAAGCAACATGCTTCTTCACTTATGTTGATGTTTTAGGATTATTCCATGGATTTAAACAGATGCAATGGGAGGAAAAGAAGTTCCAAGTAAAGTAAAAATTTGAATCTTAAACATTTGCTTAGAAATACTATCAAGAAATATCTCTTAATTCTAAACACTTAAGTTTTAGTCTATCTTCCATTGCTGTAACAAAATACCTAAGCTGATTGACTTATAAAGAGGAAAGGTTTAATTCAGCTCCCATTTTTGAAGTTTTCAGTCCATGGTCAGTTAAGCCCACTGCTTTTGGGCCTATTTTAAGTTCAGACACCATAAGGGGAGTATATGGCTGAGCAAAAACCACTCATCTCATGGTCAGAAAGAAAATGTATGGGTACACGTATGTTCCAGGGTCCCCATCTCCCTCAAGAGCATACTGCTATTGGCCATAATACCTTCTACTATGCTCTAAATCTTAAAGGTTCAAAAACCTAGTAGTGCCACAGGCCTTTCACACATGGGCCTTTGATATTTGTTCGATCTAAACCATAACATAAATCATAACCTAAAACAGTTGATTTTTTGTTTCCTGAGAAGATCACCTTCTTCAACTAAGCACGTTATTTTCAGATATATATATATTTATATTGATCAGTATCTAGGCACAAACACAACTCAAATAAATTGGGCATTTTGAGGAAAGTTTTTTTTTTAATATTTTTAAGGATATTGATGGTGTGTGGGAATATCACAAGAAAGGATAAGGCAAAACCTTAAGGCTGGTAAAGAGTGAGGTGAGTCACATTTAGGTCTAAATGGGCCATAGAATTTGATGGTGACTGCAACCTTGAGATGGAGTGGCTATAAATTGCCTTTAACCCATTTATGCCAGTTATCAAAGTCTATTTAACCCATAATATCCTTAAATAATATATCTGCTATTGAGGCAAAGTAAGGTACTCCGTAATTAAAAGTATATGATTTGGAGTTCAACAGACCTGAGTTTGTAATCTTACATAACCTCTAAATTATCATGTAATTTTCAGCAAGTTACCCAACTACACTAAACTCCATTTTCATATCTATGAATTAGAGATAATGATAGTAACTATTTCACAGAGATGTGATAATTAAATAAGTTACTTAAGATGAATTTTCAGTGCATAAAGTGCTCACAGTCATGTTTAACTGTCAGTTGCATTATTAATGGTAACTCAAGTATATGTAATCGCTTCATACATCTAAATGAGAGATGGAATCTCCCTAGGGAAATTCCTTCCCAAATATTGATTTTATTAGGACTGGCAGATCCATATTGAGATTCTCCATCACATGGCCATAAGTGAACTTGTGGTTTATTTCTAAGTCAACTCTCTATTACTCAAAATATGTCTATACTAACAATGAAAACGAAGTCAACACATCTCTATAACATGGCAAGGAAAAAGGATAATTTTGTCAAACTTTTGGCCAACACAGGATGGGCCACCTAGAATATGGACACTTTGTCACAAAAAGTATCTTTTTGCATGTGGTGTTTCACTTTTAAACATTTTTATTGTAAATGAAAATGTTTCTATTTTATTTATATTTTTTTTTATTTTTCCTATTGCATGGATGTGTTTCATTAATACCAGCAAAATATTGAAGAACTTTTTTTGTAGTTGTTTATACTCATTATCACCACAAAGTGAATTCTACTTAGTGATATAAAAAAAAGCAATCTTTAATACTCAGTATTGGGCTGGGGATGTGGCTCAAGTGGTAACGTGCTTGTCTGGCATGTGCGGGGCGCTGGGTTCAATCCTCAGCACCACATAAAAATAAAGATTTTGTGTCCACCGAAAACTGAAAAATAAATATTTAAAAAATTCTCTCTCTCTCTCTCTCTCTCTCTCTCTCTCTCTCTCTCTCTCTCTCTCCTCTCTCTTTCTCTCCCTTTAAAATATACTCAGTATTTTACAGAGCTCATATCTAATCCCTTTTAGGTTTAAAGTACAACTACCAGATTTCTGTCCACTGCTTGCAAGGGAGAATCAATTCTTATTTACGCAAGAGGACTGATTACTCTCATCTTATTATTTGATTTGTAGCTTATTAAGAATTGCAAATCCTTCTCTTTCAATGTGCTTAGCCACTGTGATGCTCATTAACACTGGTGTCAGAGAGCATGCAAGTAAAAGG
The DNA here is from genome assembly GCF_021218885.2 of Marmota monax. NCBI lineage: Eukaryota > Metazoa > Chordata > Mammalia > Rodentia > Sciuridae > Marmota > Marmota monax. The sequence continues at coordinate 2,678,825 of NW_026694490.1, read as the reverse complement.
AGTGGAATGAAATACTAACCAATCTAGTAGTGGACTACTTTTTTTATAGTCTTGGTAAATGATATGATATATTAGGAGATGGTAAACATTAAGTAAAATTAAATGTGTGGGATTTATGTTGATTTTATTCACCCATGTCATTCTTTCTCAATACCCAAAATTATAAATTCTAAACTGAATTTTAAACAATCTTATCTAAATACTCATAATGATTTAGTAATAGCAGTCTCCACATGGCTTTATATTTTGACAAATTTTAAGTGAAAAGCAGGTCTCTGACAACCGTAGCATGAATGAATAAATGAATGTCAATTATAGTGAGAAATTTAAAGAGTTAATAAAAAATACCTTCAGGTCTTTAATATATAATATGCTTGAATGTACAAATGCAGCTATTATGTCCATACATATGCATGTTTGTGTGTGTATGTGTGTAAAACTCTGAACTCCAAAACTCAAGCTCTTCTATTCCTACTCACAAAAGGACAGTACTATTAGAAATTTGGTTTTTGTCCTTCCTAAACTTTCTTATGATTTTGTGGATATAACATAAGTTTATATTGGAATTAACATCAATATAGAGATGTTTAGATACAGATTTGCAACTATGTGTTTTATATTAAAATGAGATCGAGTTGTAATTTTTCACCATCAATAAGATATAGACAATAGTCAGATCAGCACATATAGCTCTACTCCATTCTTTTCTAATAGCTACACAATATTCCACTGAATAACTAGATAATTCCCTTATTAATAGACATTTTAATTTCCTACCAGGATTTGCCTGGTTTGGTTTTGCTATTGTAAATAATACTCCAACATCTCTTCTTTTATGTTAAGTATTTTTACTCACTGTTATCTATTACTTTATCTAAGAATAAGTGTGTGCTAAGTCATTGCATAGTAAATTTTAAAGTTTGATACTACCTCCCAGTTGCTTTCCAAAAGGCTTGCAACAAGTTACATTCCTTCCCTACCAACGATATATAAGAGTACCTTATTACTTGTGTTACTGTGCTTAACTGAATTAGAAAACACTCTCTTGCATTGGTAAGGATGTTCTCTCTGTACATGAATTATATCAGTGTGTATGTGTTTACACACACATGCGCATATGTGTGTTGCTTCACTTCCATATTTATATACTATGAAGGTTTGGTAATATTTTAAATGTGTTGCGAGTATGCTCTATGTCTAACACAAATTGTGTAAAACCCATGGTGGCAAGCATTCTGTGGTGTCATGCATTCTGTGGACAGCTCAGCAACTGTTTTTCTTGATGTTGAGAATAGCATTCTGCTGGAGTCTGTACTAACAGACATTAGTCATTCAGTCTGTTCCACAGGGCAGAACTGTTTGTTGAAATAAGCCATTAGGAGTAATCAAGCAATATGAAACTAAGATAATTTTTCCTCAGTTTGCTATTGCTAAACACGTACCCTGTCAAGGCAACCAGTAAGCAATATGAGACTTGCTGCTTACTTGTCTCACAGGTGGCAGCAAAATCAATTAGCTTCTTCTACCTATGGCAAGTTAGTGATATCGATGTACTTTATAAAGCTACATGATTTTAAATTGGCTTTAAAAAGGGGACATCTTTCATCCTAAAATGTCCATAGAAATTCTTACATAAATCCAATTCTCAATGCTTCATTGTAATAAAAGAAATTCTTGTTAATAGCCAACATTTCTCTGAAGTGACCAAAAGACTTATGAAAACTATCTCAGGCCTCACCACCCCTGAAGTCCATACACAAATAATTTGCTGATCTAGAAGAAGTCATATAAGATTAAAATGAACCAGGAGTTCATTTTCAAAATAAGGCAAAATAAATATGATGGAATTGAGTATAATTTAATAACTTTGTACCAGCATAATTTTTAAAAATACAGAAAATACAGAAGTTCTCAAAAGTTAATTCTTGATTGAATAAATAATGACACAGGATAAGAATGGTTATATATATAAATATATATATATATATATATATATATATATAATATCAAAAGAGTAATATAAAATATAATATACATAAGAATTTTTATATATAATATATATTTTTATTTTTGCATTGTTTTATTTATATATGACAATGTAATACATTACAATTCATATTATACATATAGAGTACAAATTTTTCATATCTCTGGTTGCATACAAAGTATATTCACACCAATTCATGTCTTCATACATGAACTTCGGATAATAATGTCCATCACATCCTACCATCATTACTTACCCCATGCCCCCTTCCTTCCCCTCCCACCTCTTTGCCCTATCTAGAGTTTGTCTATTCTCCGATGCTTCCCTTCCCCACCCCACTATGAATCAGCCTCCTTATATCATAGAAAACATTTGGCATTTGATTTTGGGGGATTGGCTAACTTCACTTAGCATTATCTTCTCTAAGTCCATCCATTTACCTGCAAATGCCATCATTTTATTCTCTCTTATTGCTGAGTAATATTCCACTGTGTATATATGCCACATTTTTATACATTCATATACTGTAGAACATATAGGCTCATTCCATAGTTTAGCTATTGTGAATTGTGCTGCTGTAAACTAATGATGGGGCTGCATCACTGTAGTATGCTGGTTTTAAGTCCTTTGGGTATAAACTAAGGAGAGGCATAGTTGGGTCAAATGGCGGTTCCATTCCTGATTTTCAAAGAAATCTCTATACTGCTTTCCATATTGTCTGCAAAAATTTGCAGTCCCAACAGCAGTGTATGAGTGTACCTTTTTCCCCACAACCTCGCCAACACTTGTTGTTGTTTGTCTTCATAATAGCTGCCATTCTGACTGGAGTGAGATGAAATCTTAGAGTGTTTTTCATTTGCATTTCTCTAATTGCTAGCGCTGATGAACATTTTTTCATATATTTATTGATTGATTGTATATCATCTCCTGAGAAGTGTCTGTTCAGTTCCTTTGGTCCATTTATTGATTGGTTATCTATCTATCTATCTATCTATCTATTTATTTATTTTGATTTTTAGCTTTTTAAATTCTTTATATACCCTAGTAATTGTGCTCTATTTGATGTGTGAGGGGTAAAGATTTGCTCCCAAGATGTAGGCTCACTATTCACCTCACAAATTGTTTCTTTTTCTGAGAATAAACTTTTTAGTTTGAATCCATCCCATTTATTGTTTCTTGATTTTAATTCTTGCACCAAAGGAGTCTTATTAAGGAAGTTGGAGCCTAATCCCACATTAGGGCGATTAGGTCCTAATTTTTCTTCTATTAGATGAGGGTCTCTGGTTTTATTCCCAGGTCCTGGATCCATTTTGTGTTGAGTTTTTGCATGGTGAGAGATAGGGGTTTAATTTCATTTTGTTGTATAAGGATTTCCAGTTTTCCCAGCACCATTTTTTCAAGAGGCTCTCTTTTCTACAATGCATATTTTTGATGCCTTTGTGTAATATAAGATAATTTTACTTCTATGGTTAGTCTCTGTGTCCTCTATTCTGTACCATTGGTATACCAGTCTGCTTTGGTGCTAATACCATGTTGTTTTTGTTACTATTGCTCTGTAATATAGTTTAAGGTCTGATATAGTGATGCCACCTGCTTCACTCTTCCTGCTATGATTGCTTTAGCTATTCTGGGTCTCTTATTTTTCCAGATGAATTTCATGATTGCCTTTTCTATTTCTGAGGAATGTCATTGGGATTTTGATCAGAATTGTGTTAAATCTGATCAAATTTTGCTGAATTCATTTACTAGTTTTAGAAGATTTCTGGTGGAAATTTTATGGTCTTCTGGGTATAGAATCTGTCACCAGCAAATAGTGTCAATTTGTCGTCTTCTTTTCCTATGTGTATCCCTTTAATTTCTTTCATCTGTCTAATTGCTCTGGCCAGTGTTTAAAAAATGTTAGATAGAAGGAGTGAAAGAGGGCATCCCTATCTTGTTCCAGTTTTTAGAGGGAATGTTTTCATTTTTTTTTCATTTAGAATGAAGATGTTCTGGGGCTTAGCATAGACAGCCTTTATGATGTTGATATATGTTCCTGTTTTTTTTTATTTTTTTATTGATTGTTCAAAACATTACAAAGCTCCTGACATATCATATTTCATACATTAGATTCAAGTGGGTTATGAACTCCCATTTTTACCCCAAATACAGATTGCAGAATCACATTGGTTACACATCCACATTTTTACATAATGCCATATTAGTAACTGTTGTATTCTGCTACCTTTCCTATCCTCTACTATCCCCCCTCCCCGCCCCTCCCATCTTCTCTCTCTACCCCATCTACTGTAATTCATTTCTCTCCTTGTTTTTTCCCCCATTCCCCTCACAATCTATTATATGTAATTTTGTGTAACAATGAGGGTCTCCTTCCATTTCCATGCAATTTCCCTTTTCTCTCCCTTTCCCTCCCACCTCATGTCTATGTTTAATGTTAATCTTTTCCTCCTGCTCTTCCACCCTGCTCTGTTCTTAGTTGCTCTCATTATATCAAAGAAGACATTTGGCATTTGTTTTTTAGGGATTGGCTAGCTTCACTTAGCATAATCTGCTCTAATGCCATCCATTTCCCTGCAAATTCTATGATTTTGTCATTTTTTTAATGCAGAGTAATACTCCATTGTGTATACATGCCACATTTTTTTTATCCATTCGTCTATTGAAGGGCATCTAGGTTGGTTCCACAGTCTTGCTACTGTGAATTGTACTGCTCTGAACATGGATGTAGCAGTGTCCCAGTAGCACGCTCTTTTTAGGTCTTTAGGGAATAGACCTAGAAGGGGAATAGCTGGGTCAAATGGTGGTTCCATTCCCAGCTTTCACAGGAATCTCCATACTGCTTTCCAAATTGGCGGCACCAATTTGCAGTCCCACCAGCAATGTACAAGAGTACCCTTTTCCCCACATCCTCGCCAGCACTTGTTGTTGTTTGACTTCATAATGGCTGCCAATCTTACTGGAGTGAGATGGTATCTTAGGGTGGTTTTGATTTGCATTTCTCTGACTGCTAGAGATGGTGAGCATTTTTTCATGTACTTGTTGATTGATTGTATGTCCTCCTCTGAGAAGTGTCTGTTCAAGTCCTTGGCCCATTTGTTGATTGGGTTATTTGTTATCTTATTGTTTATTTTTTTTAGTTCTTTGTATACTCTGGATATTAGGGCTCTATCTGAAGTGTGAGGAGTAAAAATTTGTCCCCATGATGTAGGCTCCCTATTTACCTCTCTTATTGTTTCTCTTGCTGAGAAAAAAAATTTAGTTTAAGTAAGTCCTTTTTGTTGATTCTATCACCACTTCTATTCAATATAGTTCTCGAAACACTGGCCAGAGCAATTAGACAGACGAACAAAATTAAAGGCATAAAAATATGAAAAGAAGAACTTAAATTATCACTATTTGCGGATGATATGATACTATATCTAACAGACCCAAAAGGGTCTACAATGAAACTACTAGAACTAATAAATGAATTCAGCAAAGTGGCAGAATATAAAATCAACACGCATAAATCAAAGGCATTTCTGTATATCAGCGACAAAACTTCTGAAACGGAAATGAGGAAAAACACCCCATTCACAATATCCTCAAAAAAAATAAAATATTTGGGAATCAACCTAACAAAAGAGGTGAAAGATCTATACAATGAAAACTACAGAACCCTAAAGAGAGAAATAGAAGAAGATCTTAGAAGATGGAATAATATACCCTGTTCATGGATAGGCAGAACTAACATCATCAAAATGGCGATATTACCAAAAGTTCTCTGTAGGTTTAATGCAATGCCAATCAAAATCCCAATGGCATTTCTTGTAGAAATAGAGAAAGCAATCATGAAATTCATATGGAAAAATATAAGACTCAGAATAGCAAAAGCAACTCTAAACAGGAAGTGTGAATCGGGCGGCATAGCGATACCAGATTTCAAACTATACTACAGAGCAATAGCAACAAAAACAGCATGGTACTGGTACCAAAACAGGCGGGTGGACCAATGGTACAGAATAGAGGACACAGAGACTAATCCACAAAATTACAACTATCTTATATTTGATAAAGGTGCTAAAAGCATGCAATGGAGGAAGGATAACATCTTCAACAAATGGTGCTAGGAAAACTGGAAATCCATATGCAACAAAATGAAACTGAATCCCCTTCTCTCGCCATGCACAAAAGTTAACTCAAAATGGATCAAGGAGCTTGATATCAAATCAGAGACTCTGCGTCTGATAGAAGAAAAAGTTGGCTCTGATCTACATATTATGGGGTCGGGCTCCAAATTCCTTAGTAGGACACCCATAGAACAAGAGTTAATTAGAAGATATATGTTCCTGTTATCCCTAATTTTTCTAGTATTTTGAACATGAAGGAGTGCTGTGTTTTGTCAAATGCTTTTTTTGTATCTATTGAGATGATCATTATGATTCTTATCTTTAAATCTATTTATGTGATTGATTTCCATATGTTGAACCAACATCCTTGGGATGAATCCCACTTGATTGTGGTGCATGACATTTTTATTCAATTTGCCAGAATTTTATTGATAAATTTTGCATCTATGTTCATTGGAGATATTGGTGTGAAGTTTTCTTTCTTTGATGTGTCTTTGCCTGGTTTTGGGATCAGGGTGATATTGGACTCATAGAATGAGTTCGGAAGTGCTGCCTCTTTTTCTATGTCCTGAAACAGATTAAAGATTATTGGTATTACTTCTTCTTTGAAGGTATTTAAAACTCGGCTGTGTATCCATGGGGTCCTGGGCTTCTCTTGGTTGGTAGATTTCTGATGGTGTCTTCTATTTCATCGCTTGAAATTGATCTGTTGAAGTTGTGAATATCGTGCTGATTCAATTTGGGCAAATAACATGACTCTAAAATTTTTTTGATGCCTTCGATATTTTGTATTTTATTTTTGTACAATATATCACAATATTTTTAATTATCTTCTGTATTTCTGTAGTGTCTGTCATGATATTTACTTTTTCATCCTGTGGGTCAGTAATTTGAACTTTCTCTCTCCTTCTCTTCATTAGCATGGCTAAGGGTTTCTCATTTTTTTTCAAAGAACCAACTTTTTGTTCTGTCAATTTTTCAATTGTTTCTTTTTATTCAATTTTATTGATTTTAACTCGGATTTTAATTACTTCTTGTCTTCTACTGTTTTTGGTGTTTATTTGTTCTCCTTTTCTAGGGCTTCAAGATGTAATATTAAGTCATTTATTTGTTGACTTTTTCTTCTTTTAAGCAATAAACTCCATGCAATGAAGCTTTCCTCTTAGAACTATTTTTATACTGTCCCAGAGATTTCAATAAGTTAAATCTGTGTACTCATTCACCTCTAAGAGTTTTTTAATCTCTCTCTTGATGTCTTCTGCATATTACTTAGTCTCCAATTGTTGGAGTAGCTTTTATTTCTTATTTTATCATTAATTTCTAATTTAATTCCATTATGATCTGATACCATGCAGGGTAATATCTCTACAGTTTTATATTCGCTAAGAGTTGCTTTGTGCATAATTTGTGGTCTATTTTGGAGAAGGATACATGTGCTGCTGAGAAGAAAGTGTATGCACTCATTGAAGAATGAAATATTCTATTTATATCAGTTAAGTCTAAATTATTGAACATATTATTGAGTTCTACAGTTTCTTTGTTCAATTTTTGTTTGGAAGATCTATCAAGTGGTGAAAAAAGTTTGTTAAGGTCACCCAAAATTATTGTGTTGTGATCTATGTGACTCTTAAACTTGAGAAGAGTTTGTTTGATGAGCTTAGATGCTCCGTTGTTTGGGGGCATATATATTTATAATTGTTAAGTCTGGTTGGTGTATGGTTCCCTTGAGCAGTATTTAGATTCCTTGTTTATCCCTTTTGATTAAGTTTATCTTGTAGTCTACTTTATTTGATATGAGTATGGAAATCCCTGCTTGTTTCTGCAGTCCATGTGAGTAGTATGATGTCTCCCACCCCTTTACCTTCAGTCTGTGGATGTCTTCCTATGGGATGAGTCTCTTAGAGGCAGCATATTGTTGGGATTTTTTTTTTGATACAATCTTCTAGTCTGTCTTTTGATTGGTGAGTTTAGGCCATTAACATTCAGGGTTATTATTGAGACATGATTTGTATTCCCAAACATTTTTTTCTACTTTTGGTATTTAACGTGACTTGGTTTCTCCTCTGGTTACATTTTTCTTTAGTGTAATATCTCCATTTGCTGATTTTCATTATTGTTTTTCATTTCCCCTTTTTGGAGTATTTTGCTGAGGATGTTTTGTCATGCAGGGTTTTTAGTTGTATATTCTTTTAACTTTTGCTTATCATGGAAGGCTTTTATTTCATCATAAAATCTAAAGCTTAATTTTGTTGGATATAAGATTATTGGTTGGCATCGATTTTCGTTCAGAGCTTGGTGTATGTTGTTCCACGATCTCCTGGCTTTAAGGGTCTGGGTTGAATAATCTGCTGAGGTACAAATTGGTCTCCCCTTATATGTGATCTGATTCCTCCTTCTTGTGGCTTTTAAAATTCTATCATTATTCTGTATGCTAGGCATTTTCATTATAGTGTGGTAGATCTGTTGTAATTTTGTACATTTTGTGTCCTGTAAGCCTCTTGTATTTGGTTTTCCAATTCATTATTCATGCTTGAGAAACTTTCTTATATTGTCTCATTGAAGAGATCGTGCATTCCTTTGGTTTGAAACTCTGGCCTTCTTTCACAATAACTCTTAGATTTGGTCTTTTGATGCAGTCCCATAATTCTTGGATGTTCTGTTCATGGTTTCTAACTTTCTTCACTGTGTGATCAACTTTCTTTTCCAGATTGTATACTTTGTCTTCATTATCTGATGTTCTTTCTTCCAAGTGATCTAGTCTGTTGGTTATGCTTTCCATTGAGTTTTTTATTTGGTTTATTGTATCCTTCATTTCAAGAATTTGTTACTTTTTTTTTATCAGAGTCTCTATCTCTTTCTTTAAGTATTGTTTTGCTACCTGTATTTGCTCTTATATTTTTGCTGGAGTGATCAATTTTTGCCTTTTTTGCTAATTTAGGTCACTCTTTAACTCACAGATCATTTTAATTATGAACCTTCTGAACTCCTTCTCTGACATTTCATCAACTAAAGGTAGTGGCAGCAATAGCCAAGGTAACTTGAGATAATAGTTAAGGTGCCCCAAGATAGATACAATGTCTTACAGAGATGGGGCTGTAAGGGTGGGCCTTACACTCTCTTTGAGATGCCTGGTTTGAGATGCACCTGCTTTTAGACCCTGTCTACTGTCAAGAATGTAGGGGGCTACTGCATGGAGAAGGCTATGAAGATCAATGCATTGTCCCAAGATGGAAGTGGGTTAGGCTTAGGCTCCCAGGTGGTGGTGGGGGGCAAACTCGGATCTACCCTGGATCTATGTCCTGTGCAAATTGGCGAGGGCAGGTCTGGGCTGGGCCTGAACTCCTGTGGTAGTCTGTTGGTCTGAAGGGTTGGTCCTTTGCCAAAGGCTGGGATCTGGCAGGTGTCTGCTGATAACAGGATGGAACGGGGCCTACTGGGAGCCTGAGTCCCATGCAGGCTGGTGTGGGCAAATCTGGTCAGGGCCTGACCTCCATCAGTAGTCAGTTGGTTGTTAGGGACAGTCTGTGCCAGAGGCTGTGTTTTGGCAGGTGTCTGCAGGTGGCCGGATTGACCTGCGTGTACTGTCAACCTTGATCCCATGGTGGTTTTAAAAAATTAAAAATAAAACATATACATGTTTTATTTTTATTTTTAATTTTTGAGGTACCAGACATTGAACCCAGAGGCATTTTAATCAATGTGCCACATCACCAGCCCTTTTTAAAATTACATATATATATATATATATATATATATATATATATATATATATATATAAATTTTGAGATACAATCTTGCTACTTTGTTTAGGGCCTCAATATGTTGCTGAGACTGGCTTTGATCTTGCAATCCTTTTTCCACAATGTCCTAAGCTGTTCAGATTACAGATGTGTGCCACCATGCCCAGCAAGAATGGTATATTTTGCAGTAGTATTTACTAAATGTAATATTTTGGAAAAGTATGAAATGGGACCTATTCATCATAAGCATTTTAGTTTACAAAGGAGGCTTCTTAAAATGCAATGTAGACAAGTAGCTTTTAATTTTAATTGGCTCCATTGCCAAAAAATGGACAGGAGGGTCGAATGCTCCAGGGCCCAAAACCACAAATATACAGAGCACTGGAGGAACCCAGAATTCTCATCAGGGTAGTGCCCAGGACACATTGTCCATTAGATCCCTCATCAGACAAACCAGAGGGAGCGCAGGGTTGGACATCTGCTCCTCTGCCAGAACAGTACTAACTCCAGAGATGGGAGTTCAAAACATTCCCACAGGGGTAAAAGGACCTCTTCCTAAAGGAACAGTAGGCTTATTATTGGGACGCAGTTCTTCTACTCTAAAAGGACTTATGATAAGTCCTGGGGTAATTGATCCCGATTATGAAGGTGAAATAAAAATTATAGCCAGTTCTCCAAAGGGTATATCAGTAATTTCACCAGGAGATAGAATAGCACAGTTACTAATAATACCCAGCCTACATGATAAATTTTCCAGTCATACTGTAGAAAGAGGTTCCAAGGGATTAGGCTCCACAGGTATAGATTGGGCTATGCTTTCTTTAAATTTAGATTCTCGGCCCATGCTAAAACTAAATATTCAAGGACATGAATTTAATGGGCTACTGGATACAGATGCAGACCTTAGCATCATCTCTCATCAAGAATGGCCAAAACATTGGCCATTACAACAAGCCACTCAAACGCTTCGAGGCCTAGGAGTGGCGACTAATCCCCATAGAAGTGCAATGGTATTAGATTGGAAGGATCCTGAAGGATGTGAAGGAACTATACAGCCATATGTATTGGATCATCTTCCCGTAAATTTATGGGGACGAGATGTCCTAGATCAATTAGGTTTGACATTAACAAATAACATCAATCAAAATGCACCTACTATTATGACTAGATGAGGTTTTAGGAAAGGAAAAAGATTAGAAAAACAAGAACAAGGTATAGCAGCACCAATACAAATAGATCAAGGAACAGACAGACATGGGTTGGATTTTCAGAAAGGGCCACTGAGACAATAAAAATTACTTGGAAATCAGAAAGACCAGTATGGGTTCCTCAGTGGCCCCTGACTAAAGAAAAGATACAAGCAACCCATGACCTGTTCAAACAACAAATAGTGGAAGGACATATACAACCTTCTGTATCTCCCCATAATACTCCCATTTTTGTCATCAAAAAGAAATCTGGTACATGGAGATTATTGCAAGATTTAAGAGCCATTAATAATGAGATGGTTATTATGGGACCTGCTCAATCAGGGATTCCTTAATTGTCTGCTTTGCCAAAAACCTGGTATGTTTTAGTTATAGATATTAAAGATTTTTTTCAATTCCAATTCATCCTGAGCATAGTCCAAGTTTTGCATTTGCTATCCCTGCACTGAATCATGAAGGTCCTGATCAGAGAAATGAATGAAAAGTACTCCTTCAAGGGATGGCTAACAGCCCAACTATGTGTCAAATTTATGTTAACAAAGTAATCCAACCACTTAGAAATCAAAATCCTGAACTACAAATATTTCACTATATGGATGATGTATTGTTAGCACACAAAGATAAAAACACATTGCTTGAATGTTATGCCACACTTACAAACTTATTAAAAATTATAATCTAGAGATAGCAATAGATAAAGTACAATTAAATTTTCCAATTAATTATTTAGGAGTTCTATTATCCTCAACCATGGTCCATCCACCAAAAATTCAAATACGAGTAGATCAACTCAAATCACTTAATGACTTTCAAAAGTTATTAGGAGACATAAATTGGATAAGGCCTTATCTAGGTATACCAACAGGAGAGTTGGGACCTTTATTTGATATCCTAAAAGGTCCATCAGATCCAAATTCACCCCAAATGTTAACGCCTGAAGCAAGAAAGGCATTAAAAATCATTGAAACATATATGGAAAATATGCATTTGGATAGAATTGATATAAGTTTGCCTTTATTATTTATTGTACTACCAACAAAACATATTCCTACAGGAGTATTTTGGCAAGAAGGTCCATTATTATGGATACATTTATCTTATTCTCCTAACACTATTCTTACTAGATATCCTGAGGCTGTAGGACAATTAATACTCAAAGGAATAAAAGCAGCAAAGGGAGTGTTTGGAATTTCTCCCAATAAAATTATTACTCCATATACTATGAATCAAATTGATGAGTTAGCTAATGAGTTAAATACTTGGGCAATAATCATGTGCAAATCTAATGTTTCATTTGATAACCACTTACCATCTAATCCTTTATGGTCTTTTTGTTCATTGCATCCTGTAATTTTTCCAAATATGACAAGAAAAACACCTATCATGAATGCTCCAAATATATTCACTGATGGGTCAAATAATGGTACAGCAGCAATAGTTACACCTGATCAAACTTTTACATTTTTAGTACCCAAAAAATCAGCTCAAAAGGTAGAGCTTAATGCAGTATTATAAGCTTTTGTGATGTTTAAAGATTGTATATTTAATTTATTTTCTGATAGTCAGTATATAGTTAATGCTATAATATCCCTTGAAGATGCTGGTAGAATTTCCCCTTCCTCTACTATTTTCTCTTTGCTTTCCACTATACAAAGTCTAATCTGGGACAGAAAAGATCCATTCTTTATAGGACATATCAGGGCACATACAGGGTTGCCTGGAGCCCTTAGTTCGGGCAATGATTTAGCAGATAAAACTACACATGACATACATATTTTCTCTACACTAGAAGAAGCTACAAATTTTCATAAAAAGTTCCATGTCAATGCTAATACTTTACAAAAGCGTTTTAAAATAACTAAGGAAAAAGCTAGACAAATAATAAAACAATGTCAAAATTGTGTGACCTTTTTACCACAAGTTAATCTTGGAATCAATCCTAGAGGACTGATACCAAACCATTTTTGGCAGATGGACATCACACACTTGCCAGAATTTGGAAAATTGAAATATTTGCACGTTACAGTTGATACTTCTTCTGGATTTTTGATGGGCTCCCTTCATGCCGGAGAAAAAACTAAAGATATTATAGCTCATTGCTTACAATATTTTGCCACTGTGGACGTTCCAAAACAGTTAAAAACAGATAATGCCCCTGGTTATACTTCTACCTCTTTTAAACAATTTTGCTTATCATTTGGCATTACTCATGTAACAGGAATCCCATGCAATCCACAGGGACAAGGCATAGTTGAAAGAGCTCATCAAACTATTAAAATGTACATATTAAAGCAAAAAGAGGGAATTGGGAAGGGGTATATATTCCCCAAAGATAAACTTAAAATAACCCTTTTTACTCTAAACTTTTTAAATTTGCATTCATCAGGGCTTAGTGCTGCGGAAAGGCATATGTGTCCAAAAAATGTACATAAGCCCAAGGTACTTTGGAAGGATTTTCTAACAGGACAATGGAAAGGTCCTGACCCAGTAATTGTCTGGAGTCGGGGTTCTGTTTGTGTGTTTCCACAGGGAGAACAGCAGCCAATTTGGATTCCAGAGAGATTAACTAAAGCAATTTCTACAGACCAAAAAGAAGATGATTTGGCTCAAATCCGTAACAGCTGATATCCAAAATTCCAGTTTGGCTATCCTTACATCTTTGACAGAACCAGGATGCTTTTTTCAATATCTATTTTATTATTACCCTTTCCCACATCATGAAGTTCTATTTTGTTTTTTGAGCTCATACAGACCTAGGTTAATGCTTTGCTGATCAGTTCTATTTTTTGACTATAGAGTTTTTAAACATTGCAACGGAGATTTCACCTGTAAAAAGTTATAAGGCCTTTACTATTATGTTATCTGTTGTATTATATTATGTGTGCACACTTGTGTTTTATGTTGTGTGTTTGTATGTACGTATGTCCATATATCATATATGATGAGCGCTCATGAAAAAATGGATCCAAATTTTTCTTTTATTCACGTGATTTAAATGGTTTAATTTAAATTGGGTAAACAGCTGTTGAGGATTTTTTTAATATGTGAACAAAAAAGGAGATTAACAGATCTGTTTACTTTCACCTTTCCTTTTCATTATTTTTAATAATTCTGTTCAAGATAATGTAAATTGTTAAGAAAATTGTTTTCTTTTAGTGCCTTCTGGAATGTTACATAATTTTTTCTTTAGCCATTATTGCCAGAATTCCTATCTTCATCCCAGTGCCGGTGAAGACAAAGATAAAACCAATCTATAGCTTCTGCAATAGCCATCACTGAACTGCTTGCAGAACTTGCCTGGACTATGTATCACTTGTATGCATTGTGAACTCACTTGTCTGAATTGTGAACTATCTTTTGGTGCAGCGACTTGTGGTAGTGTTGGGGTATTTTTGCTGATGGTGTCATCGGTGGTACAATTTTTCTAAAAGGAGCCATCAATTGGCTTGGTGTATCTTCCTCCCTTCTGCTTCTCATGGTCGTTCAACTAAAATTTGGGGGCCAACAGAGGTGAGGCAAAGAACCTCACCCCCCCGCTGGTACAAAGACCTATCCACAGGTGTGACTATGTGCTGGACCAGTAGTCAATGATGAGTAAGATCCAATTTAAGTGGTACCAACCTAAGACAGGAGGCTGAGGCCTTGAGGTCAGCTCATCCGATGAATGGTAAGGACCATATGTACTATTGGACAACCTAAGGCAGGTACGGTCCCTAAGCCACACACTTGTTGTTTAAACAGATAGGGGTAGATGTTGAGAGCCACAGCAGAAGGGGCCCCAGCGAACTTCCAGCTGCCAGCAAACTTCCAGCTGCCAGCTGATGATTGGCTCACAGCGGCCCCAGCAAACTTCTAGCTGCCAACTGATTGGCTCCTCTGCGGTGATGCTCATTGTGCTGTTTCCCCGCCCTTTCAGACCACGGAGCTGCTCATTGGGGGACTTTTTTTGGCTCTGCCCACGCGACCCAGCCAATCAGCCTCAAGAGCAGGAGGAGTGGGGGAGGTTGAGAGGCTTGTGGGAAGCTGGTGGTGGCAGTTGGGCTCTGAGGGTTTTTCCTTAGGAGCTGTGTGGTTTGGCGTGTATGGTTCTAAAAATAAAGTTCGTTTCTTTTGACAAGTGTCTCCTGAATTGTGCCCAGCCAGACTGTGGCAAATATATATTTAGGTACCTAGGAATATGACTGTAGGTTAGCAGTACTTATGCTAGGCAGTGATATTGTGAGAGATTTGCATTTACATAGAGTTTTTCCACACATTCTAAAATAATTAATTACAAATGTGCTCATGTAGCATGCAAAGAATGACATTTTATTCATTAAATCATGAAACAGTTGAATAGCCAATTAAAAAAAGTTCTAAAGTTTCCATCTTGAGGAAAGGTAAGATGAAGAAGATCATAGATTATGACACATGTTCTTATGTGAGTGAAAGAAACTTGAACCTTATGATTTGTATGGACTTTGACACCATACATGGCTTTGCCAGTTACTGGTTAAATTATATTAAATGAGTTACATCACAGTTTGAGCCATAGTTTTCCAATCTATTAAAAAGGTAATAAACCAGTCCTGCAGAGTTCCTGTGGGAATAAACAATACCATGTTAGTAAAATCACTATTTATCATGTCAAGTACATACTAGGTATGACAGAGATAAAATTTCTGTTCACAAAACCCATATTCCTATCTTCCTAGGTACACAGCTTGTCTACACTTTTCAGTCTCAATTATAGTTAAGGATGATAATTTTATGGAAGAATGGCCACTGTAATGTAGGTGGATGTGATATATGCCAATTCCAGTCTTGGCCTTTTAAAAATCTCCTATAAAATATTTCACCATCCCTCTAGTTGTTAGATGGAGGTCATTGCCACTTGTTGAAGGCTGAAGAGCCTCTAACAACCTGAGTTTTTAAATTATCATATCAAGTATACCTTGCTTTCATCAACATTAGACTTTATATTCTATTGTACAAAGCCATTGGAATTATTACATTTATTACATCAGTTAGTGTTACCTTAGCTAATACATTAGTCAAAAATTAATAGATGTAATCAAACTCTTTTACACAAAGAGAAAGTTGATATTCAATCTCAAAAAAAATACCTTCTAGGTAATGGTATCAAGTTTGAACACAGGACCTTGTCCTTTCTTCATACCATACAGTAAAATTGTTGAAAAATTGAAGTATGTGTTGTTTTCAGAATAAGCCAACTTAAAAGTCTGGGTAGTTGTGGTTGTGAAAGATTCCCTAGACTCAATCACCAGATCACCAGAGATATATGACTTTCAGTGTTGGAATGAGTAATTCCAGGATATGCATAGTTTGTAAAACTCCCTGGGATGCAAAGGGCACTGTAATTGTCAGATGTTCTTTGATTATTAGAGAAAGAGGAAGGATAAAAGTCCTTCCAAATGCTACAAGTCTCTAAGGACATAAACATTACTCATAATAAAAATTGCAGTAAGCCATGCAAACCCTGTGCTATAGGCAATACAACAAAATTCAGTTTTTGTTTCTCCTTCTTGTAAACACTTACACCTTTTAAGATATAAAATCTGTGTACTAACTAGGTATACAACATGTAGATACAGATAGTATTGGCTATATTTAAAACCTTGGTGAAAATACCTACTCTTTCAGACATTTGAAGTGAGCATTTCAAATACTCTTATGATTGATGTATGTAATTACATTACTGTATAATAAATGCAGTTTTGAGATGAAGTGAAATAGGTTTCAGGAGAAGAGTCCAAGAAATCCAGTATGTAATGATACACTCTCAGTTCTGCAGTTCAAAACGAGATACAATATGGCACAGACTTCAGATGATCCCCATTAGAGGAAAAAAGAGCCTCAAGCAATAGACTGATGGGATGAGTGGTAACAAAAATATCTAAATGCTACACTGTGATTATCAAATTCTCTACTTAATATGAGCACTACCATCACCAAACAGGGTCAAAAGTTTAAAGGAAACATTACAGAAAATTAGACATCAGAGAAAGTTATAACTAACTAGGTCAGAAGTGTACAGAGTGTCAAAAATCAGAAAGTCTATAGAAGGGCAGGAGAATGTCACCAGCCTTCAAGAAGCAAGTGATGACTCCATAAAATTGGATTATAATAAAAGATGTGATTGCTGGAAATAAGCAAGAAAATCATTTCTGGCACTATAAAAGTAAAAATAAACATAACTTACCTACTCTAGAGTTTCCCCAAAATTATACCTTGAATAAATTAAAACAATTACCAGGCCAGCAACTGGGAAATAGTGCTGAAGAAGAATCACCTCTCTCAATGTTTCTTCCCCATTTGTTCTACTACTTGCCAGACCTTTAACGTTCTATTTGAAGTAACTGGATTTTGTCATTAAAAACCTAAATGTGATCTACTGAAATGTATTTTTTTAAAGTTTAGAATGAAAGTTAACTAATTACACTGATATCTTTGTATTATTTTATTTCTTGATTTAACAGGGCATTGCTTCAGATTCATTAACTAAATATCACATCTCTGGTATTTAAAAAAAACTTTTAAAGGCATCTGAGAAATCCATTCTTGTAGTTATCTACACATACAGCTCCTCAAATAAATACGTATGATGATTTTGACTAGAAATTATGGGAAATACATAAGAATATAAAACACCATTTGGTCTAGGAAGCTTTATCTAATGTCATTGATCAGGCAAAGGGACTGTTGACACCAATGTGTGGCCCAAATAAATAGTATCTTTGTTCAACAACTTAATTACTCTTAAATACTAATTTGGAGAATGCAGATTATTTTAAAAGATGGTACTTGGTTGTTCTCTGAAAGCTTACAGTTAAAACACATGAAGATGCTGGTTTGGTTTTCCACATGCATCCTTGGGTAAGCAGCAAAGTATGGATAGACATTATTTTTTTCTAGGTTTTAGTTGGCAAGGCTACTTTTCAAAGACTAATTGGGGATGCTATGAGGCAGGAATGCCTTTTCTCCCTCCATGGAGAATTCTCACTAATTATATAATTCCTGATTTTCTCTTTGTCCTCTCACTCATTCCTCTGTTGGTTGCATTTATTTGGTAAATTTGGAATGAAATGGACATAATTACCCTAAGTACATGTATGAAAATATGAATGTTATGATTCTACTTTGTGAATAATCAGAGATATGAAAAACTGTGCTCTCTATGTGTACTATGAATTGAAATGCATTTTGCTGTCATATATAAAATATAGAATAAATAAATAAATAAAATAAAGTGGGTTTTTTTGTAGGCAAAAAAACAAAACAAAATTATCATATTCATCAACATTTTCAATAAATTGATAAAAAAGTTATCCTTAATAATTAAATGCAGTTTTCTAATGGTTATACATAAAGAACCAGAACATTAATAAGCTGCTTAAGAAAAATTGCAAATCTATTTAACAATTATTATAGTGTGGGTAACTTTAAAAAAAACCCTGGAATCACCAATATAAGAGAGATATATAAAAATCAAAGAATATTGCAAGAAAATGAATGGAAATGTGAAAGGCCTTGAAAAGTAAATCTATGAAAAAGAGTTAAGACAGTTGAAATTATTTACTCAGAAATTAGAAAAACAGTATACTGCATATCAAAAATGAGCACCATCTAATAGATTTTTTTATCTGAAGGCTGCAAAACAGGGAAATTATGACTTAAGGGAGGAGGTTATTATATTATATAAATAAGAAATTTTGACTTCTCATAATTTGAGATTCACATGTCTAAAATGTCTCTCCAAATTTCCGGCACCTGCTGTGCATTACCTGTATTATCCCCTCCCACAAGTGTGGGTAGAACTCTTGAAAGTGATGCAATATCAGTCTCTTGATAATATTACACTATAAGGCAAAATGGATTTTGCAGATAAAATTAAGATCCCAAATTATTTGACATTTAAATAGGGAGATTACTAAAGTGGGCCTGATTTAGTCACATGAGTTCTTTAAATGTGGACCCATAGTTTAGAATGGTGAAATCAGAAATTAAAACCATGAGAAAAATTCGGTGTACTGTTGATGACTTGAAGATACAGGAGGCCATGTAATGAGGTATGTGGAAAATAGTTAGCGGCCGAGGTGCCCCTGACTAAAAGCCAATAAGAAAACAAACCTTCATCTGTGTAAGTCAGCTTTCCAAAGCTGTGATTAGATACCTAAGAAAATCAGCTTAAAGGAAGAAATATTTATTTTTGCTCACGGATATTTTCAGAGGTTTCAGTCTACGATTCACTGGTTCCAATGCTTTGGACCTGAGGCAAGGCAGAATATCATGGTTGTGGTAGCATGTAGCAGATGCGGTAGAACACCTCATTGTAGCCAGGAAACTAAGAAAGAAGGGAAGGGGCTAGGGACATGATAAAATCCTCAAGGGCACACCCCTGAGTACCCACTCCCTTCAAATAGATCCTACATACTACAGTTTCCACAACCTCCAAACAATCCATTCAACTGTGAATGCCTCCAAGGTTTAATAATTTGATGAGATGAAAGATCTCATAATCTAATTACTTCCCCAAAGACACAACTTTGGTCATTGATGCATTAGGAAACAAGCCTTCAACACATAAGCATTTGTGGGTCATTTCAAATCCAAACTACAATCACAGTCCTATGATTGCCAGAAACCAATTCTTCCAAGAAGAGAAATGAATTTGATAAAGTATTTTCTCACACAGCCTTCCAGATAAAAACTTAGCCAAGACAAACCTAAATGTCTGGCCGGTGTTGCCCTGAGAAGAAAAACTGGCTATACCCTGATGGAATCCTGATCTACAGAAACTGTGAGATAATAACTTTGCATTGTTTGAAGCTGCTAAGTGTGGGGAAATTTATTATGCAGGTATAGAAATCCAATACACATTTTATTGGTGAAATTACTTAGAATAAGTATTTAAAAGCATACTACATAATCTAATAGGACATAAAAAAATTGATCACCTATTAAATTAGTTGAAAATGGTTGCAAATGTTGTACTATGGAAAATGGTAGTATTTCGTTCTAGTGACATTTATGGAGAAATTGACTAAATAGCTATCTGCCTGGATCAGATTAGGCAAAGCTTGTCTGAGTGACAGGGCTGGAATAAAGACATTTTAAGCATATGACTATAAAAAATAATTCATAAAATTTATATTGACGACAAATGCATTTTCTAAATTGTTGGGATATTTTTTTCTTCCTGAGTAAAATCATTCTGTGTTACTTTTTATCTACTTGCCTTCCTGGTGCACTTGCCTCTTATCTTTGTCCTGGTGTGTGCCTTACGAGACTGACGCCAAATCACTATCCTCTTGGATCTCTTGATCAGTTTTCTATGGATTTCAGTCAATTGGGGGTCAATCACAAGGGATTGGGAGATGGAACTAGAGTAAAGCTGAGGCAGGGAGAGAGAGGGGAACCCTTTATTTCACTCTGCCTCCACCTTTCAGTCTTTTGTTATTGACATTATTTTCCTCTGCCCTAAAGGTGGTATTAGCTTCCCACTATGGTTAGTGTTGGGGTCTCCCAGTATTTGTTGTTCCCATAGTGGGAAACTAATTACAAATCTATTTTGGCACCAATTAATTTACAAATCTATTTTGGCACCAATGCCATGATGTTTTTGTTACTGTGCTCTATAGCATTGGTTAAGTTCTGGTATAGTGATGCAACCTGCTTCACTCTTCTTGCTAAGGAGTACTTTAGCTATTCTTGATCTCTTATGTTTTCAGATGAATTTCATGGCTGCTTTTTCTATTTCTATGAGGAATCCATTGAGATTTTGATTAGAATAGCATTAAATAAATAGCATTATATCTGTATAGTGCTTTTAGTAGTAGGGTCATTTTGACAATCTTAATTCTGCCTATCCTAGAACAAGGGAGAGATTTCCATCTTCTAAGGTCTTCTTTGATTTCTTTCTTTAGAATTCTGTAATTTTCAATGTAAAATTTCTTTAACCTCTTTTGTTAAGGTGAATCCTGCATAGTTTTATGGTATTGTAAATGGGGTAGTTTTCCTCATTTTTCTTTCAGAGGATTTGTCACTGATATACAGAAACGCCTTTTATTTATCAGTGTTGATGTTGTATCTTGCTACTTTGATGAATTCATTTATAAGTTTTAGAAGTTTTGAGGTAGAATGTGCTGGATCTTCTGGGTATAGAATTATATCATCAGCAAAAAGTCATAATTTGAGGTTTTCTTTTTCTATCCATATCCATTTTATTATTTTCAACTGTATAATTGCTCTGGCTAGAATTTCAAGAACAATCTTAAATAGAATTGGTGAAAGAGGGAATCTGTGACTTGTTCCAATTTTTGGAAGGAATGCTTTCAATTTTTCTCCATTTAGAATGTTGTTGGCCTGGGGCTTAGCATAGACAGCTTTTATGTGTTGAGATATGTTCCTGTTATCCCTAGATTTTCTAGTATTCAAACATGAAAGGGTGCTGTATTTGTCCAATGCTCTTTCTGCATCTATCGAGATGATCATATGATTTATATGTTTAAGTCTATTGATGTGATGAATTACATTTATTGATTTGAACAAAACTTGCATCCCTGGGGTGAACCCCACTTGATCATGGTGCACTATCTTCTTGATATATTTTTGTATTCAATTTGCCAGAATTTTATTGAGAATTTGTGCATCTATGTTCATTAGAGATATTAGACTGAAGTTTTGTTTATTTGATGTGTCTGTGTCTGATTTTGGAATCAGAATTATATTGGCCTCATAGAATGGGTTTGTAAGTGTTCCCTCTTTTTATATTTCATGAAATAATTTGATGAGTATTGGTATTAGATCTTCTTTGAAGATCTTGTAGAACCCAGCTCTGTAGTGATCTGGTGCTGGACTTTCCTTGGTTGGTAGGCTTCTGATAGCATCTTCTATTTCTTTGCTTGAAATTCATCTGTTTAACTTGTGTATATCATCTGATTCCATTGAGGAAAATCATATAACTAGAAATTTTTAACTGCCTTTAATATTTTCTATTTTATTGGAATATAAATTTTCAAAATAATTTATAATTATCTTCTGTATTTCTATATTGTCTGTCATAATATTTCCTTTTTTATTAGGGATGTTATTAATTTGATTTTTCTCTCTCCTCTTCATTAGTGTGGCTAAGGTGTTATTAATTTTATTTATTTTTCAAAGAAACTACTTTTTTCTCAATTTTTAAAATTGTTTCTTCTGTTTTAATTTCATTGATTTCAGCTCTGGTTTTAATTATTTCTGTCTTCTACTGCTTTGGATGTTGGTTTGTTCTTCTTTTTCTAGGGCTTTGAGATGTAATGTTATGTCATGTATTAGTGTCTTTTTCTTCTTTTAAGGAATGAACTCCATGCAATGAACTTTCCTCTTAGTACTGCCTTCATAGTGTCCCAGAGATTTTGATATGTTTTATCAGTGTTCTCATTTATTTCTAAGAATTTTTTAATCTTCTCTTTGATATCTTTTGCAACTCAGTGTTCATTCAATAGCATATTATTTAGTCTCCAAGTGTTGGAGTAGCTTCTATCGTTTATTTTATCAGTGATTTCTTATAGTTGGACACTATACCATTATTTTATTTTTTTTATTTTTATGTGATGCTGTCGATTGAACCCAGGGCCTGGCACATGCTAGGCAAGTGCTCTGTCGCTGAGCCACAACCCCAGCCCTTATCAGTGATTTCTAATTTCATTACATTATGATCTGATAAAATGCAGGGTAGAATATCTATTTTTTGTATTTTCTAAGAGTTTCTTAGTGGAATAATATATAGTCTATTTTAGAGAAGGATCCATTTTCTTCTAAAAATGTGTATTCACTTGTAGATGGATGGAATATTCTATATATTTCTGTTAAGTCTAAGTTATTGAATGTATTAATGAGTTCTGTAGTTTCTTTGTTTAGCTTTTGTTTGGAAGATTTATCCAGTGGTGAAAGAGGTGTATTAAAGTTGCTAAAATAGACCAGAATTGTGCTGTGGTCTATTTTACTCTTTAACTTGAGAAGAGTTTGTTTCTTGAATGCAGAAGCTCCATTGTTTTGGGTATATATATTTATAATTGTTATGTTTTGATTCTCTATGGTTCTATATAGCAGTATAAAATGTCCTTTTTTAATCCCTTTTGATTAATTTTGGCTTGAAATCTACTTTATTCAATATGAGGATATAGACCCCGACATGTTTCAACAGTCCATGTGAGTGGTATGGTTTTTCCTAAGCTTTCACCTTCAAACTATGGGTATCTTTTCCTATGAGAGGAGTCTCTTTAAGGTATCATCTTGTTTGGTCTTTTTTTAAAATTCAATATGCCAGTCTATGTCTTTTGATTGGTGAGTTTAGGCAATTAACATTCAGAGTAATTATTGAGACATGATTTCTATTTCCAGCCATTGCTGTTTATTTTATTTTTTATTTTTAACTTGACTTGGTTTCTCCTTTGATTACTTTTTAATTTTTTTAGTAGATGGACACAATACCTTTTTTATAATTTTATTTGTTTTTATTTCTATATGGTGCTGGGGATAGATCCCAGTGCCTCATGCATGCTAAGCAAGCACTCTACCACTGAGCCACAACCCCAGCCTAATGATTGTTTTTTTCATTTAGTGTAATACCTCCCTCTGCTAATTTTCATTGTTGTTTCTCACTTCCTCCTCATGGAATATTTTGCTGAGGATGTTCTGTAGTGCAGGCTTAGTTGTAAATTCTTTCATCTTTTGTTAATCATGGAAGGTTTTTATTTCATCATCAACTCTAAAGCTTTATTCTCTTGGATATAAGATTCTTGGTTGGCATTCATTTTCTTTTAGAGCTTGATATATATTGTTCCAGGATCTTCTATCTTTTAGGGTCTGCATTTAACAATCTGCAGATATCCTAGTTGTTTTCTTCCTATATGTAATCTGATTGCTGTCTCTTGTGGCTTTTAAAATTCTCTCCTTCTTCTGTATGCTAGGCATTTTTATTATAATGTATCTTGGTGTGGATCTGTTGTAATTTTGTACATTTGCTCTCCTGTAAGCCCCTTGCATTTGATCTTCCAATTTATTCTTCATGTTTGAAAATTTTTCTGATATTATTTCATTGAATATTTTGTTCATTCTTTCAGTTTGGAGCTCTATGTCTTCCTCTATCCCAATAATCCTTAAATTTATTTATTTTATGTTATCTCATAATTCTTAAATATTCTGCTCATGGTTTCTTACCATTTTCACTTTGTGGTCTAAATTCTTTTCAAGATTATATATATTTTCTTCATTGTCTGAGGTCCTGTCTTCCAAGTGATCTAATCTTTTGTGGTGTTTTCTATCGAGTTTTTAATTTGGTTCATTGTTTTCTTTCATTTCAAGTATTTCTGTTTGTATGTTTTGTTTCAGAACCTCTGTCACCTTATTGACATAATCTTTTGCTTTCTGTATTTGCTTATGTAGCTCTTTATCATAATAATTT
Organism: Marmota monax; assembly: GCF_021218885.2. Taxonomy (NCBI): domain Eukaryota; kingdom Metazoa; phylum Chordata; class Mammalia; order Rodentia; family Sciuridae; genus Marmota; species Marmota monax. Next base: position 2,654,331 of record NW_026694490.1, on the reverse strand, counting down.
TTTGCTACCTATATTTGCTCTCTTATATCATCCTTTAATTCACAGAACATTTTAATTTTGTATATCCTGAACTCTTTCTCTGTCATTTCTTCTCTTGTGCTGGATAGGGATTCTAATAATGAAATATCTTGGTTTGCTGGGGGTACTTTCTTCCCTTGTTTTTTTTTCATGTTGTATGTGTGTCTTCCCTTCCAGCAGTGTGGATCCCAGGCATTGCAATTTTTTCACTATAGGTTTATAGTGTCCTTGCAGTGTTACCAATACCTCTCCTTCAAGGAGGAGAACAATGTGAACACATACCAATACAAACAATATACAGCCTTAAACCAAATATCTGCTATTAAGAAGTTTATGTTTTTATCACAATACACAGAAATGGTGAGTTTGATTATTATCTACAATATAAAAGTAGGTTTGCAAAAGGGTCTACAGTTTCTGATGGTGGACAAATAACCAGGATTGAATTGTTCAACGAGATATTGAGGCAGTAGGAGATGAGGATATAGTGTTATTAGATCCTAGGAAGTGTGAAAGAGGAATCTAAAGAAGATGGTTGGTAGCATGAGAAGAGAGAGAAAGTCATTTTTGTAAGACTAGTAATTGGGAAGACAGTGGAGTAAAAAACACAACATAAATATTATGAAAAATAAAAAAAATAAAATAAGAGACAAAAGAATACACAAAACAACTGTAATATACTATTAAGAAGTCCCAATCCTCAATAGCCTAATTCATGAGAAGTACTTGGTTTCATAAATGTTGGGGATGTGAATTCAGGAGAAGAGAGTGAAAAAAAATCAAAGAAAAATATATGGATTGTTTTTGTTGCAGTTCAGTATCTTTCCTGCTTCCCTTCTCCTTCAATAGGTGGGGTTTGTCTGTTGTTTTCTGATATCTCCACCCTCAGGATGGTGAACATTATTAGGGTGTCATTATTGCTTATGTAACTCTTTATCATAATATTTTTTGCTGCCTATATTTGCTCTCTTATATCATCCTTTATTCACAGAACATTTTAATTTTGTATATCCTGAACTCCTTCTCTGTCATATCTTGGGGGCAGAGATCCTGGATGTGGGGTATAGCACTTGCCGGTCCCTGATGTGAGACTGCACCCCAAGGGTCTCCTCTGAGTCCCGCTTATGTGATGCGGGCACCTGGTCTTATCTCCTTACATCACCTGTAGACCTTGCAATTACTGGTTTCTAATTTCATCTCTAAACTATATCTCCCTCATCCCTTCCCTTTCTAATTCCCCATCAGGAACCTTTCTCTATGAAGGTCTTGTGGGCTCTGGAGGATATGCACCTGTTGTAGAGAGCTGTTGTGTATTGGACATTTCATGACCCAGTTTTGCAAGCTATGGACCAGCTGTGTAGCCTCAAGCACTATGTCAAGTTAGTGGCTGCCAGGGAGAGGTGGGAGTTGATGACTTTTGGTACCTTAATATTGCTTCTAATCCTCAGCCAGTGTTCCAAGCTGGAAGTTGCCCCAACTAAAGATAGCAATGAAGGTATCCCAAGATAGAGATGGCTGCTTTCAGCAATGAGGTGTAGGGTTGGGTGGGTCCAGGTGGTGTTGTTGAGTAGTGGGTTCAGAGATGCAGCTCTGTGGCATGCAGTATTGTGGCTGGTTGGCTGTCTCCATACCCAGGGCAGTGTCCACAGGTGCAGGCTACTGCATGTAGGGAACTATGGCAGTGGTTGCAGTGCCCCAAGATGGAAGCAGCTGGGGGAGCCTCACATTGGTAGATGGGGTCCACATGGGAATGGTGCCTGGAGTTCTTTCATATGGGCTGTGGTCAGATGTTCTACATGGCAGAGGCAGCTGTGATTCTTGTACAGGTGGGTGGCCAGGAGTCTTTCTCAGGGGCTAATGCTGATGATCTTACTTGGGCACCCAGAAGTCCTGCATGGACTAGTAGTTGGGAGTTGTGCACTGATGCTGAGGCCTGGAGACCCATGCAACATGGCAGCCTTGATTCCTGTGCAGGAGCAGCTGTCTGAGGTTCACAGAGAAACAGCATTCCTACTACTTGAATCCCAGTTCATGGAGTGACACAGAATGCAGCCTTTCTCTAGCCTGCCATCTTGAATCCCCCCAATATATGGTATTTGTGATAGAGGAAGTAATCTTACAGGGAACAATGCTAAGAATCAATAGCCTTGAATATTAGCTTTCACAGCACCATTAAATCACCAGTGACACGAGAATGTATATGAGAACTTTACTCATTTTAGTTATTACATCTGTGCAGATTGTTTTCACGAGTCCTTGTTTTTACTAATACTTCTTAATCAGTCTGATGATAAGAGGAAAAAACTATGAATAGATGCATTGAACACATTATTATTTTAACCAATATCAAATAATCAGTTGAAAAATCACTTAAGATAACAATTGAAATATAGTGAAAATCAATTTGAGAACAGTTGTTTTTTGGTCTCCATTGATGATTGATAGTTATAAATTATTGGCTCCCTGGGATCTTTAAATTAGGATTCAGATGCAGAAAAAATTAAAACTTGTTCTAGAAAGCATCACATAATCCAATTGCCAATGATTATATTTTCCTTGATAATTTTAGCTGACAGTTCATAACACACCACCACCTTTTGAGGAAAGGCATTTCAAGTACTGTTGTACTATTTGGCAGAAATTGCTGTTACTCTAAAAGATTTACATTCATGACTTGAGGTGCTTCATAGAGAAAACATTCATATAGAGCATATTTAATATTTTCTAGTCTGTTTGTTACAAGATTATCTTTTGCTATGGAACATAGTTTGTCACAATTTAAGCCAATCCTAGTCTTATTTCTTGGGTATGTTGAACTACTGACTGACCTTTTTAGCAGAATCTCAGGCCTGTGTGGAGGGGGTCTCACTTTGGAGATTCCCAACAGACTAGGTATGACCACTAACCCCCCAAATCAAAAGGAAATAGTAATGTTGAAGTAAGAAATGAATTTATTCAGTAAGGCTATACCAAGAAAGGAGACTAGCAACCTCAGCCCTGGCTTTAGGGGTACCAGAAATACTTTCAGGTTTAAATAGGGGAAGAAACAAAATCAAGAAGGTGTTCAAGAAGTATGCATAGTTAAGCATCCTTGGTGGAACTGTGACCTAGTTGATCATTATCTCAAATCTTGTTCTGTGAGGTTTTGGTAGTCCAAAAAAATCACTGATATAGGAGAAAATCAATACTGTTCCAATTATAAGATGATTATTTCTGCTTAGGAGGGTAGCTTCAGTTCCAGTCATGGGGTAGTCCCATCATTGGGAAAACAGCCTGCAAGACTCACCTTACCAGAAGCTTAAAAATCTCTCAGTTGGTTTTATATTGGTATGTTCAGTCTTTAAGGGGGGGGGGTTATCAGCTTTACATGAACACTTCTTATATTTCTTTTAAAAGAGAGAGAGAGAGAGAGAGAGAGAGAGAGAGAGAGAGAGAGAGAATTTTTTAAATATTTATTTTCAGTTTTTGGTGGACACATCTTTATTTTATTTTTATGTGGTGCTGAGTATGGAACCCAGCACCCTGCGCATGCCAGAGGAGCGCATTACTGCTTGAGCCACATCCCCAACCCCTTCTTATATGATTAACATATCTATGTGCAAACTTGATCAGGGATATGACCCAAAGTTAGAGGTAGAAAGAGACAGATACAAAATTAAGGCAGAGATGCCAAGCTTTTATCCAGCTTTCAATAACCCATCACAGTTGCAGGAACAAGTGAAGAGTCAGTGCTTTTGTAAAAAGGAAGCTTTAGTTCCATATTACAACCTGAGCAAAAAAAATCCTCTTACTCAATATTCAGTATAGAAAAGTTGCAGCAATTCTTTCTTGGGAGACTACTATATAAGGACTAAGTGGATAAATATGACATAAGATTTGAACAGAAAGATACTGGGTTGTGTTTCTAAAGAAAACAAAAGAAGAAAGAATGGATAATGGTAATAGACTCATTAAACTCTGAGTCATTTCTTCAAATCCAAGTCAGATCAGTATTAACCAAAAGCTATTACTAAGTGATGATGTGTTTTAACCTATGATAAATAAATCTCTCTACTTCCTAATGTACATTTATTGGCACTGTTTTTTTTTTTTGGAATGAATGAGCATAGGTACTTAACAACCTACTCACCTCTAGGGATCTACCTTTTCCAATGGGGTTATGGCCCATTGACATGACAGAGAAGAAAATTGCAATGCAAATGCCTCTGTGTGACTTTCTATAGGCAGTTGCCCCATATGTCAAATTTCAATTGACCCAGGGTTATCTGAAAATGTTTATCAAATTAGTGCACTTAGGAATGAATAATGTATTTCCTCCTTTCTCAAATGAACTCGGGAAAACTTTACAGAGGGACATAAAGGAAAGACAATAATGCTAATCAATGCTCTATCTGCCACCTGTGGATGATTAAGAATCATTAATTAAAATTCTATTCAACTATAGACAGAAACTTGTGAGTGCAATTGTTAACTATTATCAGAGTCAAGAACAATAAAAAGAACAATCAGACATATATACATACCATGCAGAAACAAAAGAACAGAAACTTGCTTTTTATCTGTGGAATAATACATACATATGTGCACACATGCACACATGCATGCAGCAGGTAGGGGATAAAATTAATTCTTTGAGAGACTATTACTCACAGATTCTAACTTAAGTTTCAATACATCTTTAGGCCACCCTGAAGGAAATAAACCACAACATTTCAGAATTGTGGCCTTTGATTCTCCTTTCTTTTTAAGTAGATGGAATACACTTAAAATGTTGGCATTCAGGGGATAAAAAGATTCTTGGAAGACAAAAAAGCCTGGTTTGAAAATTATTTTTTCCTTTGGCTAAACTTAAGCAAGATATGTCATCTCCAAATCAACACAACTCCAACTGCTCCCTACCACTTGCAACTAGGCTTCGTATATGTGTAGTATATTTCTAGCATTAAAGCATGTAGCTGGATTCTTGGGAATAAATGCATTTACCACATTACGGTCATATATTGTAGCCCCTCTGGATATTCCATTTGGGACCTTTGGAGGACTATGGGTATGAATCCAGAATACATGATGTGAGTTTCAAACCGACTTTGTCACTTATTATTTATAGAAAATTTGACAAGAAACTCAAAATTACTGAGTCCCAGTTTTCAAAAAATAAAATGAGGACGAAAATAATATTAATATCCAACTTATGGATTGCTTTGAGGATTAAAGAGTGGATAGGATATTGTCATGATCATAGAGTATTGTGTGCTCGTTATTACTTTTCTTTTAAATAGGGTTCTCTTGAACTGCCTGTAGGCTAAAAGGATGGTGCCAGAGGGGACAGAGGGGACCAAAGGGAAAAAAAAGCATAAATCTGATTAATTATAGGTAAGACGAAAATTAATATCAGCAACAATGACTATAGGGTAAGACATGTGTTAGCTAAATAAAGATATTAAATCTTATTTCAGATTCTTTGAGCCTTTTATAAGATTTTAAGTGGGACCAATTCTCCCACTGAAGGCAGCTTTTTATTCATTTCATTGTCAGCATAAATGACTTTCACTCATCTGAATGCACTCATGAGATCTATCTGACAGTTTCATCTTCTGAAGAAATTGTTTTTTATTACATGTGCTTTTATCATATAATTTTTCTTTCGATTGGAAATCAAGACATGCCCAAAAACAATCTAATTTTGAGTTTTACTTTTAATGGAGGTTTTAATGTCAATGATTTGTCAAGGAATACAGAGCAGTTTAAAAACCTATTTCACAGTGATTGAGAAAATATTCATTCATGCTAGCAATATTCCAGTGTTCTTTGTTTGAAACATACATGGAAATGGTTTGAATAGCTTAGACTAGTGATTTCCCAAGCTGTGGGGAAAAGACAGTATGAATAATCACTGTAGCAGTGATTTAAAGAGATATAGTAATATAAAATAACATACCAAAATTTCTAAAATCAATGTATGGTCTCCTCTACATTCAGAGAGGACGATACTCTATCAGGCAGCATGAATAGCAAGAAAACCTCCAACCTTAAAGCTCTGTGGCTTATAAAAATAAAAAAAAAAAACACAATAAATGTTGGGTTTTTATTTTTATTTTTTCACTCAATGTTTTTGTTTATCACAATTCAGAAGGTGTTTCAAATTTAGAATCATCCAGGAACTCACAATAACAGAGAGACTATGTCAACAGAAAAACAAGAAAGGAAATAAAAAATTATACACTAGCTATTATGGTTTCCTATCTTGAAGAGACCCTTGTTGGTTATTCTCACATTTCATTAGTTAGAATCAATTACATGTCCATGCTTAACTTCAAGGTGGCTGGGAAGTGCAATCCTACTGTATACCAAGAATGAGAAGATAGGGAATATTTATTACAGATGCTCATGTAACTCACAGAAAAATTAGAAGTTTATGTAAGATTGCAGTACCTTTAGAAAACTTAGGTCATTTGGGGATCTTATTCAGAAACTTATTGCCTGTTCCAGTGTTTCGAAGTGTTTCCCCTATGCTTCCTTTAAGTTGTTGCAGGTCTTACATATGCGTGTTTAACACATTCTGAGTTGATTATCAAACAACATAAGACATAAGGGTCAAATTTCAATCTTCTGCATGTGGATATTCAGTTTTCTCAGCACAATATATTGAAGAGGCTATATTTCTTCAATGTATGTTTTTGATGCCTTTGTCAAGAATCTGTTGACTCTAGGTGTGTGGGTTTATTTCTGTGTCTTTTATTCTCTTTCACTTATCCACTTGTCTGTTTTTATGTCAATGTCATGCTATTTCTGTTGCTATAGGTCTGAAGTATAACTTGAGATTTGGTATTTTGATGCCTCCAGCCTTTTTTTCAAGACTACTTTGTCTATTTTACCTTGATAATGTTAGGATTGCTTCTTCTAGGTCTTGAAGAATGACATTGCTACCTTGATTTAGGATTGCATTGTATTGAGGAAACCTCAACCCATCTTTACTGGTAGGAAAAAGAAAAACATGTATGTTAATCAGTAACTCTAAATCATTTTAATACTTCCCACTATTGGTAGGAAAAAAGTGGAAAAATTCCAAAAAATAGAAAAGAGTTTAACAATGATAAAGAAGGGAAAAGGAGAGAGCTAGGGATATAGCTCAGTTGTCAGGATACTTGGCTTGCATGCAAAAGGCCCTGGGTTCAATCCCCAGCACCACAAAAAAATGATAACAAAGATATACTAATATGGATACATAGTAAGCATGATGGTATAAAGAGGAAAAGAATCTCATAGGTTTCCACTTCAATTTTGAGCCTTCTTGTTTTATGAAAAGCTATTTATAGAAAATGATATCACTGAAAATCTTTTCATTGGCTTTCTCAGTTTAAGTGTTTAAAGTTTCATCTGAGTGCAACTCAATCATCTCTTTATCAAAAGAGATATGAGGTTTTTAATACATAAAGGAACAATTTCTCTTTAAATCTAGTAAATGCTTTCACTGGTTGAAGAAAAAATCTTGTTTTCTTTCTTCCTATGATCCGACAGCTGGTAGACCAAGAAAGGGAGAATAATAAGTTTTAATTATACCTTTCAAAACCCAGCAGATTTGAAAGCTATTCAGCAATTACATGAGATATTTCTCAACATTAACTTGTGGGTGGTTAAGTGATGCTAGTTCTCATTCTAGAAGGTGAGATAGCCAGAGTGGTGAGTTGAAATACAATAGTAAAATTTCCAAATTTGTAAACCTTTATAATGATTGTTTTCCCCAGGAACTTCATGTGTCTGTTTTTTTTTTTCTCTCTCTCTCTCTCTTTTCCATACTTAAGAAAGGCCCAATCAAGGAACCAACACTTTAAATCATCATGCAGCTTTTCTTCTCTAATTACCTAAAGCAACATCAGATGCCAAAACAGAGCCCACACCAAACAAAAAGATGGGATTATAGTCTTCCATTTTAGATAGTGAGTCAAATGGAGAAAAGAATGAGAGAGAGAGAGAGAGAGAGAGAGGATGTAAACAGTCTTTTAAAATTCATTCCTTGGACTTAAAAATTATTGAATTTGCTACTTCTAAAATTTAGGGACCCTTATTTGTAGGCAAATGTCAGAAGGTGGTGAATAGGACAGTTCAGCTGTATTAGTCCATTTTATGTTGCCTATAAGACAATGCCACAGAATGGATAAATTACAAATAACAGAATTTTATTTTTGTTCACAGTTCTTCATATCCAAGATAAAGCTCCAACATCTGGTGATGACCTTCCTGTGAGTGGCATACTAAGTTGACACAGGGATACACATGTCAAGCAATAAAGTGCATGCATGTGTATGTGAGTCTCTTGTCTTTCTCTCTCTCCTGATGAAGCCACCTGGATTCATGCATGGGAGCTCTACCCTACTGACCTTTTCTGGTCCAAATAATCTCTCAAAACCTCTCCTCTAAATACTACAGTCAGATTAGGTTTCCACCCTTTTAATTCCTTACAATGGAGATTAAATTTCAACATATGAAGCCTCAGAGAACACAGTGATGCCATGTAAAACCATAACACCAATACATGTACTCCATAGAAACATCAATTTGAACAATTACCCATGTATGAGAATACTATCTCAAGAGCTGAGAAAATCAAATGAGAGATTATAATGCCAGAGTGTAGCACAGAAAGAAAATACACATTGACCATGATATAAGAACAGTCCAATATTACCTATGTTAACTCTTTCTCAACACCAGGTACAGTATGGACAGAAGTATCATATACTTGGGAGAAAGAGAAGGATGTAAGCAATGTACTTTGCCTTAAACCTTAACACCAGGGCTTCGCCACCAAAATCAGCGCCGAGAATATCCCCAGGGATTCAGACTCTAGAACAGTACCTGTGGACTGAGCATTCATGATTTTCCTTTTGCCAAGTCAACCCTAGTGGCCCGAGACTTTGGGCCCACCCCAGCTTCAAGATAGCTCCTATATACTGAACTTTCAGGCCAGTATACATTGAAACAAGCTTGAAGATTTCCCCTAAAAGTCAATATTGTAGTGCTGAGTCTGTGGATGCAGGTTAATGTCTATCCCATGCAGAATCAGAACCCAGGTCAGTCCTGCTAGACCAGGTCTCTACAATAGCATCCGTACACACAGCCTATAGTCAACCCTGTGACTCAAGGCATCAGGCCCAAAACTATAACTTTAGGCTCCATATCAACCCTTGCTATTTCAGAATCCACACATTCCCTAGCATCAGTCAGGCTTCAGGCTCCAGGCTGAACTGAATGTACCAGCCCCCACTGACTGAGTTTCTAGGATTATCCCTATATACCTTGGCTCTAGGTCAGCTCCCATGAATTCAGGACCAAGACTTGTTTCCATGGATCAGAGTCCAGTTTTACCTCAATTTCAGGCCAACCCTGCAATCAGGCTCAAGGCCAATCCTACTGCCAGGTCAGACCCTGTGAACCCAGGATTTAGGAAAGCTGCCACATACTCAGGCACCACTAACCCACATGCTGTATGAATCCAGGACCAATGCTCCACACCTCAGAAGTCAACTTCAGGCCCATTCTTCTAGACTCAGGTTCATTGCCAGTCCTTGTGGGTCCAGGCTTAAGTCGGGTACTTAAATCAGAGTTTTCACTGTTGTGACTAAAAGACATGACAAGAACAAATTTATAGGAGGAAAAGTTTATTGCAGGGCTCGCGGTTTCAGAGACCTCAGTCCATTTGGGTGCTCATGGTTTCAGAGATCTCAGGCCATAGACAGTTGGCTCCATTCCTTGGGGGTCAAGGAGAGGCAGAACACTATAGTGGAAGAATATAGTGGACAAAAGAAGTAGAGGACATCATGCCAAGAAGGAGAGAGAGAGAGAGAGAGATATTAAGCTCAGCTCACAAAATATATAATATATACCCCCAAAGCTGGCCCCCAATACCCACCTCCTCCTGCCTCAACCTAGCAGCCTTCAGTTACCACTCAGTTAATCCCAAATCAGGGGGATTAATGAACTGAATGGTACCAGCTGATTGGATTAATGGACTACTGCCCTGTTTACTCAAGTACCAACCAGGACTGCCAAGTGCTCTGGCAGGAAACCCAACTAAAGACCATGTCAGGTACCCTATCAGAAATCTCTGCACAAGCTTACTGGTAAAAGGTTTACCTGGATGATTTCAGGAACCAAATAATATAATAAGTCCTTATTTTACTAAATGTGCAGATATGATCACATGACCAAAATGATAAAGAACAATGAGGGAAATATGACATTACAAAAAATAAATAAATAAAGCACCAGTAATGGACCCAGTAGAATGGAGATATATGAACTACCTGACAAAAAAATCAAAATACTTGCTTTCAGAAATATCAGGATACTTCAAAAAACACAAAGAAAAATTTCAAGAAAACTAAAAATTCCCCAAATTTCTAAATAAATAGAGATATTGAAATTTTTTTAAAAAATCATACAAGTTCTGGAGATGAAGAATACAAAACAATTAAAATAGAGGGCATCAACAACAGAATTTATCAAAAAAAGAAAGAAACTTTGAATTGAGAAACAAGTTATTTGAAAATACATAGTCAGTTGAAAAAAGAAACAAAAATATAAAGAAATCAGAAAAGAATAAAAGATTTATGGTACAATATGAAAAGGGCAAATGTTGAAATTTTGGATGTTTAAGAGAGAAACAAATAACTAGAAAGAAAAAATAATGGCATCAAATTTTAAAACCAGAAAAAAAAGATAAATATCCAGGTACAGAAAGGCTAAAATTCACCAGTTATACTCAGTACAAACAAAACTATACCAATCCATGATCAAACTGTCAAAAATCAAGGGATAAAATGTAAAAAACCAAGGTATATTACCAAAATAAATCTCCTAATGACAAAAGAAGAAAGCAAAAAATGAACAAAGGGTCTAAAATAACCATAAAACTATTAAAATATTCACAGAAAATAAAAATATCTGACCTAAATCCATGTCCTCAAGATGAATGTTCCTAAACAAAATTAAGGAGATATATATATATATATATATATATATATATATATATATATATATATATATGATAAATGCATAGATAACATCATAGATGATGAGAAAAAGTGGAACAAAAAAATTAACAAAAAGAATGGATGCCGACTACCACAGTTTCTGTAGATCGTAACCAGAGAAATTAAGTAACATAAATAAATAAAAATCATGTAAATTAAAAGGGAAGAAATTCAAATGTCTTTGGAGATGAATATATATATATATATATATATATATATATATATATATATATCCCTAAAAAATCTACCAAAATGGTATTAAAATAATAAACAAATTCAGTAAAGTTGTAGAATACAATTCCAAAATACAAAAATATTGACTAAGATAATAGTGTTTCTATTCATTAACAAAGAACTATTCATTTCACATCACACACACACAAGCAAAAAGCTCCAGAAAGAATAAATACTTAAAAATAAAATCTGAAACTACAAAATTACTAAAACAGATCATTGGGGAAATCTCATAACATTGTTCTGGGCAATGATTTTTTTTTATATGGTCCCAACAGCACAGGCAAACGAGGCAGAAATAGAAAAATGGTATTACATCAAACTAAAAAGCTATTGTCAGAAAAGCAACGAGTTCACAGAGTGAAGCTAAAACCTATGGAAAGGGAAAAGTATTTTCAAATTATACATCTGATATAGTGTTAATGTCCAAAATATATGAGGAACACAAACAACTCAATTGTAAGGGAAAAAAAGCTAATTTTAAAAGTAAACAAAGGTACTAAAGGTACTAAATGGATATTTCTCAAAAGAAGAAACATACTGGCCAACAAATATATAACAAAATGTTAGACATCCCTTTCAAACAAGGAAATACAAACAGAGACTATACTGACATTTCATGTTACTCCAATGTAAATGACAATTATCAAGAATACAAATAATAATAAATGCTATTGATGATTTGGAGAAACAGATACACTCATAACTTTTTGCCCACAATCATACATTGTTGATAGGACTGAAAGTTTATACAACTACTCTGAAAAGCAATCTGGAGAGTCCTGAAAAAACTAGGAGTGGAACCACCATATGACTCAACTATTCCACTGCCTTGTATTTTTGCAAAAGAACTAAAATCAGCATATTATAGTGATATAATCATTTCAGTATCTAGAGCAGTGCGACTCACAATAGCCAAGTTAGGGATCCAAACTAGGGATGCCCATCAATAGATAAATTGATAAAGAAAATGTGGTATAATGTAAACAGTGGAGGATTGCGTATCCATAAACAAAATGACTTTATGAAATCTGCAAGTAAATGTATGAATCTGGAGACTATCATTCTAAGTGAAGTAAGCCAGTCCCAAAAAGCCAAAGGTCAAATGTTTTCACTGATAAGGGGAAGTTAACCAACAATAAGGGGAAGAATGTCAGAATAGATATTGAGCAGATTTGAAAAAGGGGAATGAAGACTAGAGAGGGAAATGGGAAAAGGAAAGACAATGGAAAGAATCTGAAATAATTTTCCTATGTACATATATGAATACATGATAGTGAATCTCAGCATCATGTACATTTATTAAAATGGGTTCTAATTATAATAAGTATATTCCATGTTTGTATAATTATGTCAAAATGAATTCTACTGTTATGAATAACTATAAAAAGAACCGATAAAATAAATAAAAGAAGAAGAATAACATTTTGGCATTTGCTGGTAAATGGACAGAACTGGAGAACATCATGCTAAATGAAATAAGCCAGAACCAGAAAATCATATTTTGAATGTTTTTTTTCCTCATATGAGGAAGCTACAGCAAAGTAAAGGGGTAAACTATAGTGTCATATATCATAAAGATAAATAAAGGAGTGAAAGGAAGAGAAATAGAGAAAAGGAAAGAGAATAGGGGAGGAAGGAGGTAAGGGAAAGGGGAGGGAGAGGAATTGAAATCACATTCCTTGCACACATTATTTTGTCAAAATGGACACAAATATTATGTATAATTATAATGCTCTAATAAAATGTTTTTTAAAGAAATAGACAAGGGAAGATACATGGAGTAGAAGGAGATTGAGAGGGAGAGAGGAGGGATGGGAAAGGGAAGAAATGCACAATTAATTTCACAAAATAGCACTATGTACATGAATAAGTATACCACAGTGAATCTCACCTTTATGCATATTAATTAAACACCTAGTAAAATAAATCAATAAAGGAGTGGGAGAAAAACTAATATAGATTGATCAGCAAAAATCTGGTCAGGTAGCCTTTATAACAAGCTAATCAAGTTACACAGGTTTGATATATGGATTCGTAATATGTTTCCCATAATATTTACGAAAATTTTTCTAGATTTTCTAAAGTGTTATTATAATCTATGTAGGATCTGACACTCCCTTACTATCTAACTTTATCTTTTTTCACTGTCTCTCTTACTGTGTCCAGCCATACTGGTCATCTATCTGCCCACCAATCAACACAAAATTATTTCTACCTCTGGCCATAAAGCTCTTCCCTTAGTTCTTCCTATAGCCATTCCCTTTAGATCATTTGTGTTGCAGATCACATATGACTTGCTCATTACGCTGCTCCCTCAGAAAATTACCTCCAAAACGTATTCTTCCCTTTCTCTCCCTATTCTTTTTTTTATTAGCTACACATGACCTTACAATGATCTTGACATTTCATACATTTGAATCAAATGGGGTATAATTTCTCATTTTTCTGATTGTACAGGTTGCAGAATCACATTGGTCACACTTTCACGTATATACATACAGTAATAATAATGTCTATTTTATTCTGCTGTCCTTCCTATCCCCCCTTCCCCTCCCCTCCCATCACTTCTCTCTACACAATCTAATGTGACACACTTTTTTTTCTTTGTCTCCTCACATCATCATACATGTATTCTGTATAACGATGAGGGTCTCCTCCCATCTTCCATGCAATTCCCCTTCTCCCTCCTTTTCCCTCCCACCTCTCTTCCCTATTTAGTGGTAATCTTCTTCTCATGCTCTTCCTTCCTATCCCATTTTGAATCAACCCCCTTATATCAGAGAAGACAGTCAGCATTTATTTTTAGGGATTTGCTAACTTCACTTAGCATAATATGCTCTAATGCCATCCATTTCCCTGCAAATGCCATGATCTTGTTATTTTTTAGTGCTGAGTAATATTCCATTGTGTATAAATGCCACATTTGAATATTCCATTCATCCATTGAAGGGCATCTAGGTTGGTTCCACAGTCTAGCTATTGTGAATTGTGCTGCTATGAACATTGATGCTCCTTTGTCCCTGTAGTATGCTCTTTTTAGTTCTTTTGGGTATAGTCTGAGAAGAGGAATAGCTAAGTCAAATGTTGGTTTGATTCCCAGCTTTCCAAGGAATCTCCCTACTGCTTTCCATATTGGCTGCACCAATTTGCAGTCCCACCAGCAATGTATGAGTGTACCCTTTTCCCCGCATCCTCGCTGACACTTATTGTTGTTTGACTTCATAATAGCTGCCATTCTTACTGGATTGAGATGGTATCTTAGAGTAGTTTTAATTTGCATTTCTCTGATTGCTAGATATGGTCAGCATTTTTTCATGTATTTGTTGATTGATTGTATATCCTCTTCTGAGAAGTGTCTGTTCAGGTCCTTGGCCCATTTGTTGATTGGGTTATTTATTTTTTGCTGTTTATCTTTTTGAGTTCTTTGTATACCCTAGAGATTAGATCTCTATCTGATGTGTGAGGGGTAAAAATTTGTTCCCAGGATGTAGGCTCCCTATTCACCTCACATATTATTTCTCTTGCTGAGAAAAAAAAAACTGTTTAGTTTGAATTTATCCTATTTGTTGATTCTTAGTTTTAACTCTTGTGCTATAGGAGTCTTATTAAGGAATTGGGCCTGCCCCCACGTGATGTCTCTCCCTATTCTTTATTCTCTTTGACTGCTTTATTTTTCTTCATGCCAGTTATCATGTCCTATTATTTTATTATGTATATAATTATTAATTTATCATCTATCTCCTCCACTGAAATGTGCGCTCCAAAAGAGGATACATCAAGATTGTTCTGTTCACAAGATCATTGTGTTGCAAACCTGAAACTTAATTTATGTCCAATGTATAATATATGATAAGTAAATGTCTATTTAATGAATCATTAGAAATTTACATTTTCTGATATTCAAAATTGTTTGATTAAATAAGAAATTCTCTAGATCATTAATCCTCTCACTTATATATCTCTTCATACCATAGTAGTTCTTCAAATTTGTTCTTTCTACTTTCTCATATATTTTGTTGTTATTGAAGCTTAACACTAAGGCATAACCAAGCTTTATACAAGTGGAGGCATCCATGTCTATTGAACCCACTTTCCAAGTTTTTACTAGTTTAGGGGGACTTCTCAGAAACTTAAATATTTATATCATTTAATACACTACATATCTGGAGTTTAAAAGTCAGGCAAAATTTACTGAGCACATATTGCCATATATAGCTCCTAGACAGAATCACTTGTAGGCTCTTTTATTCTCAATATCAAAACAATGTTATTTACAGATACAGAGAATAACAAGGAAGTTTCACAATTCACAATCTAAATAACAATGAAATAAAAAGAAAATACTAGTACCCATGAATTATTTTAATAGTCTAATGTGTGGAAGTAATAATACTGACCCAGGCAACTGACTTATAAGCCTGCATTTTTCTACTCTGTGCTGACCTCACATCTACTTTCCTTGGCTCACACTCCCCAAGTATTTTGTACTTTACCATAAGTGCATTCAATTCTTACACATTAAAATATTGTTGTTTCTGTAATAATACAACAATAACAGAAAAGAAAAGAAGCCATTCAATAACAGGTTCTGAATTGAGGAGTTTGGAGAAAACAGAGCAGATGGGGAGTAACCTTCTGAACTCCTATTTGCTGTTTTATCACAGTATGTAGAAGAATTTTAATGTCACACTCAAAAGACCAAAGAGTTTAAAGAAGTTAATTTAGTGTGGCATATACAATGCTACATCAAACCTTGGAAATATGGAGGAAAAATTTCTAAACTCAAAACTCTATAAATGCTCTCAAGATTATTTTCCAACATTGTATTTCACTACTTGATCCCTCAGATATAACAGATGTTTTGTAGGGGAATAAAACACCTAGAAAATTATTCAGATTAATGTCTCCTTATTAAAGAGAAATAAAATTTGACTGAGAGTTGAAATAAATGAAATATAATGTGTTATCTAAACCTAAGGTCTCTTTTTATTGAGAGACCACAATTTGGAATGTCTCCACATAGAGCTGGCATGTTGTGTGTGTCTCTCTCTCCAATAACTCATTAAAGGCAAAAAACAAGAAATTGTATGCATTGGCAATGATGGCTTTCTTAGCACTCTGAGTAATTTCCAAAAAAGATAAATAAAAGAGAAAAGATTTATTGATACTAATAATAATCACATTTTTAATTTTATTCAGACGTTGAGTTTGTGTTCTGCCTTGATTACTTAATAGTTCTGTGATATTACACAAGATATTTACTATCTCTGAACCAATGACTTCAATATAAATTATACATATATAGTTGTAAATGGGAAGTAACAGGTACAGTAACTGGCACATAAGAAACAGTAGTTTCTTTTCAACTTCTCCTTATTTTTTAATATCTACCTGATTTTTTTAAGCGTTATGATACATATTCTTATTTCCAAGTGGTAGAGTTGTTAGAGATTGTGTTTTTAAAACATACAAATCTAATTTCTAATTTTAGTTTCTTCACTTATTTGTATGACCTTGAATTGGTTCCTTATCTTTTTTAACTGCAGTTTCATCATCTATAAATGGAAATGATAATAGCACCTGTCTCTTAAAGTTGTTTTTAACTTGAATAAGCAAATAAAGAACACTGACTGCCCTGATAGTGGGAAGTGCACAATAAATATTGTTTTTTAGACTACAACTCTTGTTTATATTAATAAATTACTATTATGACTAATTAATATTATTCTAGATCAATGTCCTAACTTCAGGCTATGGATGAAAAAACAATGTTTTTGTCTCTTTTTATCTGATCTCTTAGAGACAGTGCTTGTATCTCTGTTACATCTTTCCTAACCCCTCCCCACTAATTGTTAGGGTATAAAATAGAGAATTAAAACACGGAAGTAAATATTATTTTGAATTATTAAAGTTTTAAAAATATGAGTGACTGATGAAGAAATATTTCTTCATGAATTGGAGAAATTCTTCCTCATGACCCTGTATCACATGGAGCAAACAATGCATAAGGTACCATTATACTTGTTTTTCCACTATAGAATAACAGAAGCCAACTATGATTAAGAACAAAATAGAGTGCTAAGTTTGGAGGCTAGCCACCTAGAAAGACTACCAAAAATCATGATGCATGGCTAGTCCTATGCAGGTACCACTGTTGCCGTCACTGGGCATAGGTACCACAGCCTGCCACTGATGTCAATAATTCTGGAAACTGGACACTACCCATAAACCACTAAGTAGTGTATTGGTTCAGATGATGGCAGCTAAAAAGTAATTAGTTGTTCTCATACTAGAGTTCTATCAGGTCATTTTGAATGTTTATTCCTAATGCCTACATTGGTTTTGTCTGAAATCACTCTCCCTCTGATAATATCTCCCACCCCACTCAATAGCCATAGGCTGAGATTATACTGACAATTTCTTTCCTCCTTAACTCATATCTTACCCTCTTTCATCTCTAAATCTCTACATTCTGTATTGTTTTATATGTCTAATCCACTGACACAAGGATAAAGAAATGCATTTTGCCTGAGACAGTGGCAGCAATGAACTTTCCCATTAAAAAAAGCCTATTATTTTTCTTTCATTAATGAAGATGGATAAATATTGTACAGTAGCTTAACAAGTTTAT
Organism: Marmota monax; assembly: GCF_021218885.2. Lineage (NCBI taxonomy): Eukaryota > Metazoa > Chordata > Mammalia > Rodentia > Sciuridae > Marmota > Marmota monax. Next base: position 2,636,412 of record NW_026694490.1, on the reverse strand, counting down.
TAGCTAAGTGAATTATAGCCCTTTCACTAGAAGTCAAGGTAATAATATAAGGAAAAGGAGCAAAAGGTTTAAGGGCACCTTGGTAGTAACTATAGGCAACACCCAATATGAGCATAAGTAATTCATGGGTCATAATCACAAAGCACCAACCAAAACAACACATTTCACAGGTGGAAGGAGTAGGATGTGGTAAGCTGCTTTGAACTGGAGTGTGAAATAGATACTGGTCTCTTGGTGCTGCTGAATGCACACAAGGGAAAATGCAACTTGGAGACAACACACAGCAGGCCTTTTAATCAGTCGTTTAGTACTTCAGTAGTAAGAAATACAGTATAACTACTGGGCTGTTGTGCACCCATGTCCTATTGCTAACAGAAGTTGACTTTAATAACTAAAAATATTTAAAGCCCTCAAAAGAGCCTGGGGCCATAGGGCACTCATGGCCCACCTTTGAGAACTAGGTAGTCCTCAACTATACCTTGATTTTTCAAACATATAAACTTACTCCATAACTAAACAATGAGAGAGAGTAGAAGGAATGATATAATTATGTCCAGAGGCATAAATAATCCCTAAAAATCTCACCTTTTAAAGAATCTCTGAAACAAAAAGCTTCTATTTGTCTACAAGTTGAGAGATTTTTCTGGCAGGAAAAGAAGTGAAAGGAACAGAAGATACACGATACGCTCTTGAAGGAAGAAGGACATAAAATTGAGCCACATAATTTGAAGGCATGGTGATGGATTTTATTATATTCCCGCTATTTTAGTCTTTATGGATGAAAAAAGTGGCATTACCTAATATTTCTTGTTGCTTGGTTCTCCATAAAGATTATGGATCCTAAAATGTTTCTATCCATTTGTTACACAGTACAGCAATAAACAAACAAACTTAGCCTACAAGTTACTATTAAAAAGTATTATGTTTGTATATGAACATAGGACAGTGAATTTCACCATCCTGTACAACAACAAGAATGGGATCCTAATTAGAATAAGTTATATGCCATGTAAGTATACTGTGTTAAAAAACACTCTACTGTTATATATATATATAATGAACAAATAAAAAAAAAACTTTTAAAAAGCACCATTAAATAAGATAATCAGAATATCTGGAAGAAAGTTTGACTTTCCCAGGTGGTGATCATTTGTTGCTCTTGTTAAACTAATAGTCAAACACTTTGGGCACTGTTTCTTACCTATGTTCACAGTGTAACACTGGATATTGTAATATACTGGAGTGAAGAGAATTTACTAGGGATTCCAAGACACTAGGGGAAGGGGAGGTGATCTTTAAAGAGTTATATGTGAGTTGGGCATGGTGGTGCATGCCTGTAATCTCAATGACTCAGGAAGCTGAGATAGCAATTTCAAGTCCAGCCTCAGCAATTTAGCAAGACCCTAAGGAATATAGTGAGAAGTTGTCTCGAAGAAGAAGAAGAAGAAGAAGAAGAAGAAGAAAGGAGAAGAAGGAGAAGAAGGAGGAGAAGAAGAAGAAGGAGGAGGAGGAGGAGGAGGAGGAGGAGGAGGAGAGGGAGGCAGGGAGAGGGGGAGGGGGAATAGTAGTAGTAAAAGCAGGGGGCTGGGAATCTGGGGATGTGTGAGATATGGGTATTATTTCTTAATCCCAACCTTTTCTGTTGTCCATAGTCCTAATGACACTTTCAATTTCCCTGACATTTTATGTCTATCACCAGAATCTTGGTCCCTACTTTCATTGCAATAATCACCCTAACTCCAATTTCTTCTCATTGGAGTTCATTGCTGATATTGTTTCCCAAGAAACACAACTAGAAAACCAACCTTATTATGACATTCTTATACTCAGAAATACTCAATAACTCCCTGTCACTAATTTGAGTCTATGTATTATTTTGTCAAAACTTCCAATAATGTTGTCCTTTGTTATCTGTCTATACTATCTTTTACAGGATGTTACTTCTAATTAATTCAAATTAATGAATAATTGATAACCATTTTGCAATACTTATACATTTTCTTCAAAGGAAATTTAGGAATATACTCAATAGCTACTCTCATTTATGCCTTTATTAATGGGATTACTACTCTCTGTATACTCCAGAAGCATTTTATTTGTACCAGTTTTACAGCAATGAGAACATTCTGACTTGCATTAGAGTATTTGTTTACATAAAATACGCTTTCAACATCAGCAGTGATCAATAAATAATTATTGAATTAACAAGTAAGTGAAGGCAGTTTTAATTTGTGCTTCTCTAATTGCTAGAAATATTGAGTATTTTTCATATATTTGTGGACTGTTCATAGTTCTTCTTTTGACAAGTATCTGTGTAGCTCCATATTTTTATAATTATGACAGGATATATTCTACCATCATGTATAACTAAAAATAACCAACAAAAAGGCAAATATAAATAAATAAATAAATAAATAAATAAACAAACTTTAAAAGTCATTAACTATGCCTACATTTAGACTAGGTCTATAGAAGAGAGTCTATCTCTCTAATTCATAGGGATATTTGAATGGGTCATCATGGTAACTGAATAATGATTGGTTATTTTCCCAGAATCAGAAATCAAGCTGAAAACATTTATTTGTAGTAATACTTAATGTGTGATAGAACTTCCATTTTAGAGTTATGGAAGCTACAAAACATGGATCACATTTGAATATATAGGTATCACACTTATTTTTTTCCTATTGATAGAAGAATAATATATGTAATATAAGCATTGTGAGTGATTACAAGCTGAAACAGGTCTCACATTGTAAACTAGACAAATTATTCAGAGTTTTCTTTCACTTAACATATGCATACATTTCCCTAGGGCTGACTGTGTTGCTAATATAGAACTGTCATTTATTTTTCCATTTCTGGAACCTTTCACTTTGAAAATCTATAAGTGAGCTGTAGAAGGGTCTTTTCCAACTAGGCAGCTATAATTTTTTTTTCTTTTAAGGTATATCATTAGTAAATACTTTTTTTTTTGCCACTAATAGTCCTTACTGGATGTATTCCAAAGGAAAAAAAGGATCAAAAGATATGTGTGCAGAAAAAAATTAAACACACAAACTTGTTTTAAGTTCTCATTGCATTTTTTCCCTAAAACTAAAGATTATTAGACATGGATAATAAATGACTCTTTGGGTCTTGTTCCAATTCATCAATAAAAATCACATAATTTTTTTACTAAGGCATACTGTCATTCAGAGAATGAAAGATGTGTCCCCATTCAGAGCAAAGGTACATCTTTTCCTTCAGAGTAAACTTATTTTAGTATAATACACTTATGATGGCTTCAAAGTTATAAAATCTCAAAATGAATTATTGGTCATGTATGAGGAGTTATTTCTCAAAGTACACCAAAGTACTCATCTGCAAATTTCCCTTTGGTGTCATATTGTTTACTGAATGTCCACAGCATAATACCATACTAAAAACCAAAGAGGTAGAAATAAACATAGATTAATTCAATTCAAATCTGCTTTCCCACTCGGGTATCTAAGGGAAAACAATTTAATTAACTGGGACACTATAGTAGGAGTTAAGGAAGCACATATTTTCAAAGAAATTATATGCAGCACTTTTTTAGTTGGATGAGGTCATCCACACCCATATATTTAATACAGCAAATGTATCATTGACTCACAAACCTGTATTTCTAATTTTATGTGTACCTTTCTTCAATGAACTCAAAACTTTTATTTTCAGCAGGCAACTAGATAACTGGATAGTCCAGTTGTTTTTATACACTCAATTTTCTAAGTCATAATCTGAGCATTATCTTCAATTTTATATTATCAACCAATCAAATAGTTCTATCAAATATATTTACCAAACATGCTTGAAAATGATCCTCTAAGTATTTATCTACTGCAGGTAAAAGGAGCCATATTAGATTGTGTGGTGGAGTCAGAAATAAAAAACAAAATATTTAAAGTTGAAATTTTAGAGGCACTCTAAATCACTTAAATCATTTCTCAATCATTATTCCCCATCTACTGCCAAATCTATCCTTTCTACAATGTTTTCTATTTCATTTCTTTTAATGACAATATAATTGTCTAGCAGTTAAGTTTAAGAATTCAGATTCTATCTCAGGTTAGTTCTTATCCTGTAGTAGATGGAGAGCTACTGAAAGATTATAGAAGAATGGTAGTTCTTTTGAATAAATACCAAGGAGTGGAATACCTGGGTCATATGATGGTTCTATTCCTAGTCTTTTGAGGAATCTTCATATTGATTTCCACAGCGGTTTTATTAATTTACAGTCCCACTAAAAATGTATAAGTGTACCTTTTCTCCACACATCCAAGATTGTTATGCTAAGTGAAATAAGCAGACACAGAAAGTGAAGGGTCAAATGTTTTCTCTCATATGCAGAATCCAGAGAGAGACAGGAAAAAAAGACAAAAATTAGTAGCTCATGAAAACAGAAGGGACACCAATAGAGTACAGGATGGGGAATTGAGAGGGAAGGAGGAGGAGAGGTCATGGAGACTACTAGGGAATGAAGTTGACCAAATTATGATAGGTCCATATACAAATACACCAATATGAATCCTGCATTTATATGTAATTATAGTACAATAATTAAAATAATAATAATAATAAAATTCATAATAGAATGAAGACCAGTAGAGTAGAGCAAGGGGATCAATAGGAGTGATGAGGAGAGAAAAGTGGGACATGAGAATGATTAAATTGTATGTATAAATATGGCATAATGAATTCCAATATTTTACCTGCTTATTATGCATCAAAAAATAAAAATGAAATATAAATGTAACAACAAAAAAATGACAGTGCCTGATTTGTTTAACCATCACTCTAGCAATGGTGTTATATAACAGATAGAAGTGGAGAAATATTAGTATGTAAGAAACCATTAAGATGCTAGCTATGGCATGAGTCTTATATAAAAAGAAGATTGAGGACTGAACTAAAGCAGTAGCAGTAGAAATGAAAAAGAGGTTTGTCCTACTGAAGAATTTGAATACTTAGCCTATAGACTATAATTTCTAATCAAGAAAAGTTTCCAAAAAGGGTGGATTTTAAGATAGATTTTTAGAAAATTGAAGATGATGCAATGATGAAGTGAAGTATCTTATAAGAATTCCACTTAGCAGACTTTATGTGGCAGGAATAAGTCTACAATGGAAAATGAAATATTTTAAAGATTCTAGTGAAAATTGTACTAATCTATCTACCCATTCTTTGGAAAATCACCAAGGGTCATTAAGTGTACCAACAGTCGCCCAATATATACCAGACCAAAGATGGCAGGCAAATGATATGAATAAAACTAGGAACTGCGAAAAAGACTCTGGAATTGAGGATAAAAATTTTCCTACTAAACATGTTGAGTAAAAAATGGAATAATTCAGGAAGTGAGGGAATATGCATAGCCTAGAAAAATAATTTCTTGTGTTATTGGAGAAAGCTTTTTATTTGGTTTGGTTTGTTCCCAAAACTTTAAATTTAGCCTAAAGAATAGCTAAAAATTATATTCTATCTATGTTTCCAGTACTGTTCTAAGCAATATAAAACATGAATTGTTTGCGTTTAATAACAAAATTTTGAAATAAGTGTATATTTGTTTTACAGAGAAACTGAGATGAGAGCAGTGACATAACTAACACAACATCAAACACTTGAAATAACATTTTGGAGATTTCCCCCTTATATATAAGGGATCTTTTACTCTGAGAAGAAGGCGACTATAGATGCATAACAATAAGTATTATCATGTATGTAAAAGTGATTGTCAATCATTATGTTAAACAGTTTGTATGGATTCTCTTGTTTAATCATCATAACTCTGTATTATTTTTATCCCATTTTACAGATAAGGAAATGGAAGCATCCAGAGCTTCAAAATCTTCTCTGAGGTCACACAGCTGGCAAATGATCTAGCAGAAAATCAACTCCAAATTTATTCACAGTTTGAACTCTCAGCCATTATTTGTCAATGCTTCACTTCCTAGTAGCGAGTACTGGTTCAAAGGATTTAGACATTGATTGGCTGAAGTGCTATAGAACATTTTTAAAACAAGTTATAAATTCTTAAAAATGAAACCAGTCACCAATCACAGGGTTGATTATGAGATGAACAAAAACCTTTATAGAATAAGCATCTAGTTAGGGCTCCTACCAGAAGAAACCTGAAATGCTGTATTCTCCCTTCAATTCATCCAGAGCCATATTGTGTTCAAGATAACCAACACAGGCAAAACCCAGCCCAAAGGCAATCTTTATACTCAGTCAATTTAAGATAGAAGAACAATTTAACAATTATTTAGCACTATTCTTTTTCAATACTTTCCACAAACCATTACCTTCTGTGTTTAATCCAACAGAATTAGATAAGCAATTATGCCAAAACAAAAGGAACAAAAAAGTACATAGCTTGTGCCTTTTATACCAGGATATGAAAACATATTACAAATGTCAAGTAATGCACACACTCATACTTTAAATAGTATTTTCACATGCAGTTTATGGATGGATAATCTGAAAGACACTGTTACCTAACAAGTCACTGGCACCCAGGAAATTGGACCAAGGAAGCTTAGGTTAGACCTAATTTTCTGCACCTTTGCACACTTAATATATTTAGTAGCAACTTCATTTCCAGCCCTGGTTTTGTCTTTCTTACAAGCTAAAAAAGATATTTAATAACAATTTAGATAATACGTATCAAGGCTGACTGCAATACATCAACCATAAGGGATTGCTGTGTACTAAACATTGTGTAGAATCTAAAATGAGTTTGAAATTTGAAGTGATTGCACATCTGGGTTTTTTATTTGGTGTATGTGTTGGGTTAGGGAGAATGGGGCAAAGAAATTTATCCTTCATTTGCTCTGGGAAAGGGATACTATGCATGTTTGTTAATGCATGCAATTATATATACCAATGGACACACAGATACATTTTTTTCAAAGCACTCATCTCTATCTACGGTATACCATGTCAAAAATATTTAATTCCAAGCAAATGACTATGCAATGCAAAAAAATGACTGCAAACATTTACTGGCAGTAACTGAATTTGTGAAATCCTCTAACATTATTGGAAATAGCCTACTACAATAATTATCCCAAACTTCTGTTACACTTAACAGCTTTTATGAGAACATTAAAGGAATGCAACAATGTTGTTGTGTTTGCAGGCGTCATTTCATGTTCCAAAGGCTAATCTGCATCTTGTTGTTGTTTTTTAAAGATCTGCAAAAATTGCCCATTGCATAGTGACTTAGGGACTATAAGCACTATGAAAGCAATTATGAAACAATATGTTTAATTCATAAAAATACAGCGCTTGAAGGGCTGTTTGTGAAGATTGAATGAGATAATGTAATTGAAGGAGCCTGACAGTGCCTAGCACAAGATGCAGGTCAAAATATTGAGTTTACTTTCTTACTTCAGTCTCTGAGATGGAGCCTAGGCTAGTATTAATCTTTTGAAAGTTGATGTGGATAAAGGAAACATTTCTGTTACTTTTTTGGAACACACCAGCTCTTTATAAACTATTTAATTTCACTCCTAAACTATGATAACTAAACACTGCTATTTCCTGGGCAGTCTTGAATTGAGGTAAGGCAGGGAATAGCTATCTCTGGGTCCTAGCTACAGTCATTCTCTATATTAGAAATTAAAGGGAACTGTCTGAGCTAGCTGCTATATATTGATCAATGAATCTATGAATGTCTAGCTTTATGATGAAATTCAATGTGTTAGTCAACTTTCATCACTGGGATTAAAACAACTGAGAAAAACAACTTAGAAGATGAAAGTAAATTTTGAGCCCATGGTTTCAGAGGTTTAATTATTGCTTTGTCAGCTGAATTGCTCTGGGCACAAGGTGAAGCAGAATATCATGGTGGAAGTGTGTGGCAGATAAGAGCTTCTCATCTCATGACAGACAGATAGAAGAGACAAAAAGAAACAGAAAGCATGAGTAACCAGAAACAAAATAGAATCCTCAAGGGCATGTCCTCAGTGACCTACTTCCTCTAGCAATGCCATACCTACCTACACCTACCACACAGTAATCTCTTCAAATTATTAATTAATCAAATAGATTAATCCAATGATTAAGTTACATTTTTCATAATAATTTCACTTCTGAGCATTCCTCTGTTGTATCTCATGAGCTTTGGGGGAACATCCCATATCAAAATCATAACACTAAATCTCTTCCAAGTATGACACATTACTGCACACTTGAGACTTCTTAGTCCTTTTCATTGTAGATAAATTAGTTATTATTATCTATGGTAGTAAAACTTAGTTCTGGAGACAAGTCTGTGTGAATTTATGTTTTATTTTGGTTTTTTTTTTAGTTGTCAATGGATTTTTAATTTAATTTATTTATTTATAATTGCTGCTGAGGATCAAACCCAAGGCCTCACACATGACAGGCAAGCAGTGTACCACTGAGTCAGAACCCCCAGCCCTCAATTTCTATTTTTGATACTGTATGAATGTTCCACAGATCACTCACAGTGCTTTACCCCATTGCCTGGATATGATCTCTGCCTTCAATGTTGTTCATACTTCTGGCTCTATCTAGTATTGACATTTGACCTAATTTCAAACTCTGGGTTCTAACACTCTTAATATCTATTTATTCTGGTCCTGGAAGTGCAATGCCTCCCATTTCTGGTTTATGTCCCTATTTCTGGTTTCCATTAATATATTTAGGCTTGTGTGACATGCACTTACCTTGAAAAGCAGGAAACAATACAATCCATCAAATGAAATACAGATGCATAGACAGCATCATGAGAAAACCTGAAGAATCAGACCTGATCTATAAGCTCAGGGTCTACTTCATTAAAAAAAAATATTGTATCTCTTGGTGCAAAGAACAAAGTTCCATCATGTCCATATAATCTAGCGGTTTCTTCATTGTTAGATGCATCAGGCCCATCTTATCTAGCTTGAAAAGGATGAAAATAATTTTACCTATCAGTGATGGAGTAACTTTTAAAAAGTAATAATTTGTAATTTCATAAAGAGGAAAATGGAAGAATCCTGTTTTGCAGCCTATAATATCTTTACTAATCTTATAATGTAAGATAAGTAGTGCCACTGAGCAATAAAATCTCCGTAGGAGAGTTTCGTTTTCCTATATACATAGATGCTGTGCATCTTTTCTACCCGCAGAGTTCCATTTGAAGCAAACTAAAGGTGCCAAGTTAAAAAGCTGAAACCTTTGTGCTTAATCAACATTGTGGGGATTGCCAGTCCTGTGGCTAGGGTATGCCCTTTTTGAGAAAGTTCTTTTAACCTGAAGTAAAAGGGATTGATTGACAGAAATTCAATTTTTTTCTCCAAAGGGAGATTTTTTTCTACTTAATCATGTGTTATTAACCCCCAGACCAAGAGGCCAATGGATGACTGAATGCCCAAATAAAAGGTGTGTCACCTGGAGAACTGCCTGCCAGAGCCAGCATTTTGCTAAACTGTCTACTGGGAAGAACTTTCTGAGCGGTATTTAGCTTGAAAAAAGAATCTTCTGCCTTTCACACTCATAAGTTCTGAATACATTGCTAATAGCATTTGAAGACATTATTTCCTGTATTCTTGGGACTGTTGAAGCTGGAGAAGGGAAGAAATCTGTAGTAACCATGGCCCTAGAGGCGTAAAGCTTTAGGGTCAGCAATCTGGTTGCTTTGTTTTATAGTTAAGATTTTGTTTATATTCCTGTAAAAAAATCCTATTGTCAATCTTCTGTTACTCAGTTCATGCACCAAAGTCTTTTCAGCTTTCAATTATGTGATGTTTCTCAGTAGCATCTCTGCTTTTGTCCTAAGTCCTAAGAGTTGATTTCCTTAGTGATCTGTTCATAATAGGGGCGATGCTATAAAATCATCTTTAAAACTTTAAATCCTGGCATCCAAATGAAAAATATTCTATTCTGTTGCTTCTATTTCCCAAGAGAAGTTTACGTTTTATTCTGTCTTACTGAGATTTTCAACCTAAACTGAGGAACCAAAGCAAAACTGCAGACTGGCAAGAAGAGATAGAACTTACTAGATGACGACTTTCCTTTTGGAATGGCATGGCTCCTTCCTATCTCCTTATTTCCTGTTCCTTTCCTTTCTGCCTGCCCTCCTCTTCTCCTTTGCTCAGTGTCTCCTTCCCTAACTTTCTTCCTTCTTTTCTTCCCCTATTTAGCAAACATTAATAACTCAGGGTGTATGATATGCATGGCACTATGGTAGACATGGAAAAGACAAACAACAAAGAATTGGAAACCCTTGTGCCTAGACACACTGGCAAAACTACTTGAAAGTGAAATACAATCAGGGTTAGGAGCAAGGGTGAGGAAGAGTACTAGGAAATGAATGCTGGTCACCAGAGAAAATAAAAAGGGAATACAGATAAAGGAATTGCTGCTCTGTGCTTACAATTAAGGTGAAGCTCCAGGAGATATCTATATTTTACAAAACCTGAAAGAGTATGAACATTGTATGGGATATGATGCAAATTGAAATATTCTTAAGAGGCATCAAACAAATTATACACCAAGAAGATTTGGCAATTAAAATAATAAAATCCTAAAATAAAGTTACCTTTAATGGTGAGTGATGCATAAAATTGTATCTTCTGATTCAATCAAATTTTATTTTTACTCAAATTTTATCAAATATATACAAACCATTATATTTAATGACCTTGAAGAGAAAAAAAAACATCTACTTACATGTGATCAACTGACAATTCTTAAATATTGGGATCCAATTTGCACATAATATAGACATTTACTTTAACAAACAATTTTTATGCCAGAGAAGAGGATTAGAGGGGAGATTTGGTAGTTGCTTTGGGGAGATTTAAGGAGCTTAGAGTCTAATAGAAGAAAAAAATCATATGTTAATTTGAACCATATAAGTGCTATTTCTGTGAGTCAAAAATGATTATTACCGATTTTGTAGATTTCAGCCTAGTTCTGAAATACAAAGACACAAAAAAGAAAACATAACTAACATAAAAGAAATGAAAATATAGTAACCTAATTTATTAGAAAAAGAAAATATTGGTAGCTCTGTGGGCAGGGAGGTATGATAGGGGTTTACAAGTTAAACAAGGCAAAATTGGCAAGGTATTGTTTTATTTCAGTTTTACAAGATATAGGTAATATTTTTATAAACAGGGACAGGAGTAGATAGGATATTAGTAATTAAATTACACTCACTGAAGTACATAGTATTTTTAGTAAACAACTGATAGATAGTTCAGCCAGAATGAGCAGCATAAATATGAAGTTAAGCCATGGGATGTAAGAATAGAATGGAAAAAGGAACCAAACCATAAATGGTATCACAAATCAAGATATGAGTTTCATATTTTGTTCAGTAAAAAAGGGAAAACTTTTGATAATTTTTTTCATGAAAGAGTTATAACAAATCAGAGCCAAATCTCAGAAGTTTAATGGTCAGGGATGCACATGGTGTCTTTATAGTGAATAGAATGGAAAAAAAGCAGGAGATTTCAAGTATTAGATTAAAGACAATCAAGGCTCTGGAATTTGCAGAAGATGTGGTTTTCTAAAAGGAAATCAAACATGAGAGCTACTACCCACATACCTCTGGCCAATGGGTAAGTATATTCTGCCTCTGTTTTTTTCAGAATCTTCTTTTTGTTCTTGTTTGCTCCCAACATTAAGCATTTAGTTTTCTTAAATGCTTGTCCATTTCTCCCATTGAAATAAGTTCTCACATAAAAATTGTTTCTGTGATTCATTCACAATGAAGTATAAATGAGAACTGCAGCCTAGTATGCAGCTTATTCTTCTCTCCAATCACTAAATCACAGCTCAAAATATCCATCTAGAATCAAAGCCATCTTTGATTTGCTTTCAAAGCTTATAGTGAAAGATTCCTCAAAAGTAGAGGAACAAGGATATTGAACTGTATGGCTTTTACTTATCCATTAGTGTTATTATTATGGAAATAATAATAATACAAAGCATTATTAAAAAGTCACTAAATCTATGAGGGAACCTACCAGGGAAGAGAGAATAAAGCAAAATTATCTTAGCTAGATGTAGAACTCAGTTTGCTCAACTACCCAAGCGATGCTTTGATTCTTTCTAAAACATCCCTCTCAAGTGATCAGCCAGCCTCAACTTGAGTATCTTTTGGAATGAAGAACACTTTTTCCCCTGAGACATCCAATTCCATCTCCATTCTAGTTATTATTATTGAACTTTCTCATGATAACCCTTAATCTACTTGCAGACTCATTGGTCCAAAGCCAATTTTCTAATAATGACAGAGTAAGTTTACTCCCTTTTCAAAGGATACTCCTCTAAATATTTTTAAAGAGGTATCTTTCAGTCAATGAGTGTTTTCTTCCTACTATAGACTCAATTTCTTCAACCTTAAATAGGATGAGTGTTTCTTTATCCTATTTTGAAAATTTCCATGCTAACAAATCCAACATCCTTGAGGTTTATCAAAATGCAGAAAAGGGGGCTGGGGTTATAGCTCAGTGGTAGAGTGCTTGCCTCGCACTTGTGAGGTACTAGGTTCGATCCCCAGAACCACATAAAAATAAATAAAATAAAATTATATATATATATATATATATATATAGAGAGAGAGAGAGAGAGAGAGATAGAGAGAGAGAGAGAGAGAGAGAGAGAGAGAATGCATTAAAGTTCACCCCCTTAACCATAATTTATAAAAAAGTGTTTTGGGATATGATAAAGAGGTTTGCTCCATTGGTGATGTTTGGCCATTAGGTTTTAGGTCCCCACACATCTGTCCTGCTATATGTGGATCTGGGGCAATTCAAATAAAAAAAAATCCACTTAGACTCTTCAAGCCAGCAGGAACTACAAATAGCACAACTTCTACCTGAATATGGATAATCTGTCACCACAGCTCTACTCTCTAAAGATAACAAAAGCCTAAAGCCATCTCCAACCCCCTCTCTTTGCCTGTCTTTTCACTGGATCCCTGATTAAGTGATTCTGCTCTTGGAAATCCACAGCTTGTTTTAAGTATTAAATATACTTTATTTATATTCATCAGTGAGTGTGTTGTTTCATCTGTTTAAATATCAAAATAAATTCCTACATGAATGGGTTATCATGCCGACTTCTTGGTAGAATGATGAAGAGAGAAATTTGTACCTTTTTGTTTTTGGAAACTGTAGCATACTTTACAATACTCCAAGTTTAGTCATGAAGGTTTCCTTTAGATGAAGACAATTAATGAAGCCCCCCACAATACATCTTCTTGCTAGCTTTGTCATCCTCATTAGCTATATATCATGCATGTTCTTCATCTGGACTGATGACTTGAAGTCCCTGCCCATTTTTTAAAATATTTTTTAGTTGTTGTAGTTGTTGATGGACATAATACCTTTGTTTTGTTTATTTATGTTTATGTGGTGCTGAGCATCAAACCCAGTGTCTCACACATGATAGGCAAGCACTTTACCACTAAGCTACAACTCCAGCCCCTTCTGCCCATTTTTATATCACATCTATTCTCTCCAGTTACCTCTTTTCAGCTGCTATCTATGAGTCTTCAATCCTCAGGTTCATGGATTTTCATGCCAGTTCCAATTCAAACTTATAAATATTTATATTCCTTACATTTCTTGGAGTTTGTCTGTCACTCTAACCTAAGTAAGGCCCATGATATCTTTTGCGAAGTCTTTGAATGCTCCTTAGAGAAAAGATTCAGGAAGCATAGTCTGGAATGAGAAAATGGTGTCTGAATAATGAACTTTTTCTTCTCAAAATTTGAAAAATCATCTTCTCTAACATTAAATCATTCCTGTTTCTGTATTGCAATGCTATTTTTGTCTAAGTCTTGTGAATGGGTGTTCAGGATGTCATTTTAATTTAGCACCATCATCGCAATAAGAGCAGCTGTCCAGAATTCATATTTCTAAAGGATTTTTTAAAAACTGTTTCTAAATAGATAGACGTTCTTAGTGCTGCACTGACAACAAAAATATCTGTGTGTGTATGTGTGTGTGTGTGTGTGTGTACACGCAGTGCTTTTCTTTTGGGGTTTCTGTATTTCCAAATGTCTATACTACTTTTTGGTTCAAAGTAGTTTTATGCAATGGGTCACTTTACACTCATGCACACACAAATATGTACTTATGCACACATTCTTCTTCATAGCACTTTGTCTTCAGCATAGATCAGACATATAAGCATTGAAACAACATTACATGGCATCACTTAAAATATTATGATTAATCATGCAAACACCCCAATGCCATGATGTGCTGAGATAATTTAGAGCTCAGTCTTTGTTGTTAAGCAGACCCAGAATCAAGTCCCAGCTCATATTTGTTAATTATGCGATCCCAGGAAAATTATTGAGCTTTTCTGAGTTCAATTTCCTACTTGGTAAAATGGAGTTGAATTGGTTACTCGGTTTTGTGTAATAAAGCATCCCAAGTCTTAGTGGTTTAAGCAACTATTAAACTAAACAGTCATGGTAATTTAGATTGGGCTCTGCTTAGTGCTCCTTCTTATCTCAAGTAGATATTTTAGGCAACTACATTCAGGTATGGGTTAGCTAGGAGGGTGTTCTTCTGGGGCTGATGTTACCCAGGTAGGAAATCTTAGTGGGCTGTCTGCCTCATGGCCTCTTATCCTCCAGTTAGTAAGCCCAGACTTTTGATTGTTTGTTTTCTATTTTTATTGGTGCATAATATACATAATAGTGGGATTTATTGTGACTTATTCATATAATTTGATTAAGTTATTTCTTTAGTACCTCCACTGGTCCTTCTCTTCTCTATCCCCTTTATCTCTTTGTTTACCTACTGGCCTCTTTTCTATTTTCTTAGAACCCTTCACACCTTTTTCACTCTATCTTCCACATATGAAACAAAATATATGAACCTTAAATCTCTGAGTATGGGTTAAGCCCAACCTTGATCACATAAAAACAGTGGAGGAAGGTAAAAGATGTTTCGTGAGTCTTAGACTCTAAACTGGAGCAGTATCATGTCTGATACATTATATTGACCATATTGGATAAAAAAGAAAACTCATATTTAAAGAATGTGAATATAGACTGTACTCTACCACTTGATGGGAAGAACAACAAATACATTTTACAAATGATGTAGACATAGGAATCAAGGAACAGTTAGTGCATGACAATCCATGTACCACAGGGAATAATAATAGTAGATATATCCTAACACCATTTTGTGAATTAACTAAATAATGCACAAGAAGTTCTAAGCACAATTTTTAACATTTTAAGTGCTAAACAAATGTTAATTTTTACTATTATGATGGTAAGGTGCCTGAATCACAGAATCTTGTTGCAGCTGGTGCAAAATTTTATGAGGTATTGAAATTATGAATATTGTGTGGGAAATGAGGATGACAGATACTAATTAATGGCCTCCATTTTTAATCTGATTGGGTACATGAGCACCCAGAAGGCTAAGAAGTCTAATTTGCCCATAAATGAGTTTTCCAACTAGGTTTGTAATAATCTTCAAGTTCTGTCTGATTAAAAGTAACCCATGGGGCTGGGGTTGCGGCTCAGCGGTAGGGCACTCGCCTAACATGTGTGAGGCCCTGGATTTGATCCTTAGCACCACATAAAAATTAAAAAAAAATAAATGTATTGTGTACAAATAAAAAATAAATATTTAAAAAAGTAACCCATATATATTATTTGGGGACCTGCCTAGGCTAATCTATTTTAAGCTGAGGGAAGTGACAATGGTAAGAGACTCCATCATAAATTGAAACTTCTGGAATTCACTGTATATAATCACTTTGAGGTTACCACATTTAGTTA
Source organism: Marmota monax (assembly GCF_021218885.2). Lineage (NCBI taxonomy): Eukaryota > Metazoa > Chordata > Mammalia > Rodentia > Sciuridae > Marmota > Marmota monax. Next base: position 2,620,613 of record NW_026694490.1, on the reverse strand, counting down.
TATTCTAAAACCTGTAACTCTTCATCTTTTCCATTATCATGCTATTATAGCATGAACAGAGAATTCCAATACTTTCAACAACAAATATTAGCTTAGGCCTAATACATGTGCAAAATGTAGTAACTGGTGTAGCCACCCAAATATTAGTATGTTTTATCTAAAAAAAAATCACACGTTTTAAGAATGTGCTCCAGAAAAATCTGCAAACTTGTTAATCTTTTTCTCTCATCTCTGCTGATTTCAGATAGTTGTACTTGCTCAAATAACTTTAAACATTATAGAATCAACTGCTTAAAATTTCCTTCCAATGCAAAGGGCAATCCCTGGCTGAAAATAAATATGGGAAGTTTCACTTACAATGATTACAAGTTTATAGAAATGATACACAATCATCCCACATAGCTAAGTAGATTTATTGGAGAAGAGAGAACCAGTGCTGTTTTCAATTTCCAAAAACATGCTCCAGCTGATGTACAAAAAATTAGAATGAATTCACATATTGTTGTGGTCACATAATGTCAAAAGGCAGAAAAATATCACTATGTCCCTGTTTCTCTGTTTTCTGCAAGCCCCAAACAAATCCCAAACCTCCATATGAATTTATGCTGTAGCAGTATCTTTAGACGATACCAAAGTGAAAAAAAAAAAAAAGAACTTATTTGTCCGGCTACACCCAACTTCCAATAACATGTTTCTTTATATCTTGGTTTAAAAATGACATTATATAATGCAGAAAATTATTTCAGGTATTTTGGTCACTCTTAAGTTTATCTATTTGTTAATTTATTTGATTATTTATTACCCCATCAAAAATTTGGTTAGCACCTTCTGTTTGCCTGACACTATGCTAGATACTAAAAATACAAAGATGAAATTAAAAATATATAATCATAATTCAGCAACTGCAGACCTCCTGTATTTTGTATTCAACATGTGTACATATATTCATGTGCCCAGTCTATGGCCAACACATTTTAATGACACTCATACTCACTGTAGTCTAAACTCTGCAAGATATCAAAATTTAAAAATAAATACAGTCAATTACCCTTTGCTGATGCTGAAAACCTAAGATTGACTGCTTTAATGTACATTTCAATTTACAGTATATAGGGAAGCCATTGGGAAATATGTAGTCTTAACTGCTTAGCTAAAAGTTGTCATTATGTCAATAAGAAATCATTATAGACAAACATTGCTGTCTCATACATGGTTAAAAGACAAGGAGTAATTTTACATAAATCTATAGTTTTGCTCAGAAGAAAATTATATGTATAGTTGTTAGTTTCATATTATTATTATTATTATTATTATTATTATTATTATTGAGGAGTTTCAAGAGTAAAACTGAAAGGTTCCACTGCCACACATTAAGTACAACCATTTCTTTCAGTCTTCAAACTGGCTGAATCTGCAATGTTAATGTGGTAAGGCTTCTGTGGTTGTAAGGCAGTTTCTGTACCTGGAATATTATGTGGTGCCAGTCTATCAGTGGCAGCTAAAGGACTCAATGGGTTAGTTGAGTATTTTTCTCCATCACTCTGAGGCCCTAAAGGCTTGACTGAATGATTACATCATTCTAGTAATGAAATCCCTTGAGAACCTGTAGAAGGCAGCATTTTAAGCTTTAAGGTTTCTCTGTTCTAAATGCAGCTAGGTTGCTAATGCAGAATACTGATTTTAGGGCACTGACCTTCTGGCCTCTTTAATACAAGAATAAAATCATCAAAGACTAACAATAATCTATATGTGTTCTAGGTGTAGTTAACTTTCACTAACCAACATTTAAATTTTTGTTTTTTAAACCCACTGCATCAAAATAAATGACATATAAGATATTACATAATGGCATAGCATGACTCCTCTTCAATATTTAGGTGGCAATTCCATGAACATTAATCTTTACCATTGAAGAAAATATGGCATAAATCTACTTAAACCCCAAACAGGATATCTTTAGCTTATTTTTTTCCATATGACACTGGTATCATTGTCTGAAATCTATATGCAGAATAAGAGTTCTACATGAAAATTTCTATCTGGCATCAATATGTTTCTCATTTTTCTCCAAAACTGAACCATGGTTTATAGTCTATCTTGTACTTGCCTAGTACTCAAGCAGTTCCTGTAGTACTTCTCATTTTCCTCAATAATGATGCTTGCTGTATCTTTTAGGACCATTTTTTTTTCTAAAAGACAAATGTTAACATGCCATTTCCTTCTCTACAGCTTTATTATGTTTTTCATTGCCCTCTGGGTAAAGTCAAACTCCTTAACATGGTATACATTGCCCAGAACCTTATGATTCTTATCTTTAAAATTTTATTTCAGGCCTCTCTCCATCTTGCTTTCTTTTCGAGCCATATAGTAAGCTTCATATGGTCTTTTGAATATGACGTGCTTTTTCTAGACACATGAACTTTGAACATTCTGTTCCTTTTACTTGAAATTTCATCATTCTTCTCTTAACTCCAACTTATTTTTTACCACTGACTTTATTTCTTCAAATATTTTTTTCTGAGCCCTCACATAAGTAGTCCTTTGTTTGACTGTTGTTTGTTTGTTTATTGTTAATTTTTCTTCCTTCTAGACCCAACACTTCTCTTCTAATGACTTTGTGTCTTTGGACTCACTTTATAATTTGTTTACAGTTTACTAAACTCTCCATAAGATCAAAGAACACCAGCTAATATCAACCCTGCTCTGCCCCCACACCACAAAACTGTAGCAAAAAGAGAATCACTTCTCAAATCTACGTGTATGAACCATTAAAGGAAGAAAATTATTTAAAATTTTATGTATGTATGTAGTTATAAGTTTTAAGATTTCTGGTTTCAAATGTCTGAGATGAGGGCTGGGGCTGTGACTCAGTGGTAGAGCACTCACCTGGAATGTGTGAGGCACTGGGTTCGATCCTCAGCACCACATAACAATAATATAAAGTTACTGTGTCCACCTACTACTAAAAAATACATTAAAAAATGTCTGAGATGAAATAAAATGTAATGAGACTCTGTATACTGTAGTCAATTAGAACATAGATTTAAGTGCCAGGCAAATTGGATTTAAATCCTGCCTCTGTACCTCTTGTGTAACTAAGGCAAGATACTTGAAATTGTCATATTTCTGTTTTTTAAAATGTGTATTTTTTGGTTGCATTTGGACACAATATCTTGATTTCATTTATCTATTTTTATAAGGTGCTGAGGATCAAACACTGGGCCTCACATGTGCTAGGTGAATGCTTTACCACTGAGCCACAACCCCAGCCCTAGACCTTCCTTTATTTATTTATATGTGGTGTTGAGAATAAAATCCAGTGCTTCACACTTGCCAGGCAAATGCACTATTGCTGATCCACAGCCCCAGCTTATTATATATATTTTTAACAATAAAATAATGATAGGACTTACCTCAAATGATTTCAATGATGATAAAATAAGGTCTATTATTTGGCCAGAAGCAAATACTCTCTAAATTGCCATTATTGTATCTTTAATGTCACCCAGTTTGGTGCTTTGTTACTATTATATGATTGGTGCATAGATTTTATTTTTTTAATTATTATTATTATTATTATTATTATTATTATTATTATTATTATTATCATTATTATTATTTTGGTACCAGGGATTGAACTCAGAGGCACTCAACCAATGAGCCACATTCCCAGCCCCTTTTTGTATTTTATTTAGACACCACAACTCACTAAGTTACTTAGTGCCTCACATTTGCTGAGGCTGTCTTTGAACTCATGATTGTCCTGTTTCAGCCTCCAGAGCTGCTGGGATTACAGGCATGCACCACTGCACCTGGCTTCTTCTTTTATTTATTAGAGTGGATGGAGTGGTTCACAAGGATCAATAAATCAGCTAGCAATTTACAAATATATATATAGTCTTTCCATGGGTATTCAAAATGTTGTAGAATTCCAGCAATTCAGAAAACTAGGTATTAAGTATAATTTCACAAGGAAACATATAAATATTCTGAAACATCTCAATAAACCTGGGACAAGACTTTAAATTTGTACAATATTTTAAAAAGATTTTAAAAGCTGCAATACATCAATAATGACTTAAATGAATTCTAACATAAAGACATGAGACTTGACATTCATATATTTAAAACAAAATGACAGAAAGAAATTAAATATAAAAAAATGTAATGATAATAACAGACATATCAGGAAAAAGTGAGACAATAGTTAATTATACCTAGTTTTACCATGAAAGCATCTCTAACACAAGCAGAAGAAACCCTAATGATAATAAGAAAATTTTAAAAAGACCAGTGGTCACAGACTAACATACTACATTATTGATAGGAAAGAATTAAAAAGTACCTTGCTGGGAGCCATTAGCCAAGTAGGTATGACAATTTCCTTGCCAGCGTACCCCATGTTGCTGACATGTTGCAGTGACATTGAATGTAAGTGACCTTGCTCAAGGACCAAGGCAGATTAGGGTGTTCCCGGTTTTAAGATAATCTTGTTTAGGGCGTTCCCAGTTTAGGTTCCAGGTTTAAGGTTTAAGATTATTCCTGCTGGGAATAGGGCGTATCCTGCTGCCTGAGTTCCCCTTGAGTTCTCACGGGATTCAGACAATATATTTTGGAGATAGAAGCCCAGTGGAGGTGAATTTGGGAGAGAAGGTGGATTTGGGCAGAGAACGTGGATTTGGGCAGAGAACGTGGATTTCCCCAGAACGTGATTGTAGACGGCTGGTGTGAGTTCTGGAATAAAGAGTTGCTGTTTGAATCTACAAGCTGTGTGGTGGCTCGTGATTGTGTGCCCAGCCAGACTGCGGCATTTGTGCCCAGCCAGACTGCGGCAGTACCTCACCCTCAAACATCTGAAACAGATCAGAAGATATCACACACATGCACGCACACACATGGAATTTCATTCACCTTTAGACCTGGTACAGAAGTACTATACTGACCAGGAAAAGCAGGTGGCTACCTTCCAAATGTTTAAAAAGTATATTTTTACCCAACCAGATCTAGAGTTCAGCTGTACCATGTCACAATTATTTTACAATTCCATTTCTAACCCACATCCACCAGAATCTTGCTTGGCAAGATATAGAGCACAGATGGATTAAAGCAAGTGTATAGGTATGCCAAGCTTACAAGAAATATTGTAAACAAAGTTGAAGATTGAAGGAACATTTGGAGAACTAATTGTTGGTGTACATGTTCACAGACACTGATGAAAATACAATTTAAAATGACATCTAATTCTTAAGTTTAACAAAAACCAAAACCTATGGGAGCCATAATTAGATAATATCCTAATGGTTTTAATAGAAACCAAATAAATAAATGTAATTCAAATTCAGCTAATGTCTCTGTGAAGTGAACTTCAATTCTAGCTTTGAGTAGAGAATGACAATAATATTATACAGTGAGAAAGGTGAAAGAAACTGTATTCCTCTATGTTCAAGAAATATCTACTGAATAAAGCATTAATTTTTAAATCTGATATGGAGCATCTGAAAAAAATGCATAAACAAGAGTAAAAATGAACATTACCATGACAACTTAGAGAAAGACATACATCTTAAAGTATTTTTTGCAATAACAATCAGATGATAGTATAAAATATATGTACTTATTATCATCAATGATAGACTATAAGGTAGAGCATATGTGAAACAGTACCAGAAAGCCCTAGGAAGAGAATGGACCAGAATGAATCTAGAAAAAAAAAAACACAATATGGATAAAATAAGAAAAGAATTTAGGAAACACACATTATTATATAAAATTTAAAATTGATATTTTAGGCAACAAATGGATGCAATAAGAACACAACAAACACAGCAGAATATGAAACCAATAATGTTATAAAACATTATTTTCCAAAGAAGAAATTATCACAATATCTCAAGTAGTTTTTCTTAACATTTAGGGAATTACTGGCACTTTGCACTTTCCATGATTCAATAAAAGAACTCTCCATGAAAAATATTCTAATAAAGGGGCTGGGGTTGTGGCTCAGCAGTAGAGTGCTTATCTAGTACATGTGAGGCAATGAGTTCAACCTTCAGCACCGCATAAAAATAAATAAATAAAATAAAAGTATTATGTCCAACTATTAAAAAAACTAAAATATATTTTTTAAAAAAAATTTTTAAATATGCTAATAAAAACTGAACTATGTGCAAGTAATTTCAAGGGACTGAAAGATTTCTATGAAGTCAAACTGTGGTTCCATAGAATTCATATATGAGACCATAAGAAACTTTACAAAGTTTTTTTAATGATTTTAAACTTTGTTCTTTTAAGTTATACATGGCAATAGAGTATAATTTGACTTATTTATACAGTTATGGAGTACATCTTATTCTAATTAGGATCCTAGTCTTGTGGTTGCATATGATGTTCAGTTTCACTGTGGTGTATTCATATATGGACACACAAAATTATGTTAGGTTCATTTCACTGTCTTTCCTATTCCCACACCACCTCACTTCCCTTCATTCCCCTTTTTCTAATCCACTGAATTTCTATTCTTTCCCCCATCCCCGACACACAGTGACACAGCCATGTCAGTGTTTATAGCAGCAAAAACCACAATAGCTAAGCTACGGAATCAACTTAGGTGCCCTACAACAGATGAACAAATAAAAAAATGTGGTCCATATAAAAATAAAATATTGGGGGTGGGGTAGCAATGTTTATATCAGCAAATGTCAGATGTTTAACCAAAACTGCTAAAGATGTTGTAGGGACAGAAAAGGCAAGGCACTGAAGATAGCAGGAAACAGTTTTATTTGGCCGCAGCCAGGCTCAGAGGGCAGAGTGCTTGCCTTGCACATGGGAGACACCACATAAAAAAGTACTACATAAAAAAGTACACAAATAAAATAAAGGCTTGCTGTCCATCTACAACTACAACAGTTTTTTAAATGGACTACTCAACCAAAAAAATGACTTTATGACATATACTAGAAAATGGACGGATCTGGAGACTATTATGTTAAGAAAATAAGCCAATTTCAAAAAAATCAAAGGTTGACTGTTCTCACTGATATGTGAATGCTAATACTTTACAAAGTCTTAAAAGGAAAAACCAATAATAAATTGCACTGTACCAAGCCAAATGTGAAAAAAGGCACCAAAATCATCTTCATTATGATACATTTCAGAGAATATATGATAAATATATCAAAGACAAACACTAGAGAGAAGAAAAAGGAATTAAAATTCAGGAACTAGAAACTATAAAAATGCATATGATATAAAGACTGATTTTGATTGATAAATGCAAAGATCAGGCATATCAGTTGTAAATATAAACATGAAATTTACCCTCTATTGAAAGGTAACTACTCTAAGTTTAAAAATGTATTATTAATCTTGGCTACTTATAAGATAAATCCTGAAAGTGAAATAATTCAAGAAGATTAAAAAATGAATAAATATGCAAATATATAATAAGCAATAATGAAAAGAAAAAAATATTTCCAGTATTAATAGTTGATGAAATTAAAAATGAGATCTAACTAGATAAGACAAAAGGACAATTTTATACAGTTAACATGTCAATTGAACAATAAATTTTACTCTTCCAGAAAATGTAACAGTAAATATGTAAAGGAAAACTGAGAAATACAAAATATATTAAAAGTTGATGACTCAGGTTTAGTATCACAAATAAACTTTTTGCTGCTTTTAAGGAAAAAGAGCTTCAAATAGGTCAACAAGATTTTCAAATAAAAAACTCCACATTCCCCTTCCTCTCATGGACACATGGATTTGACAAAGAAAAATTTGTTTTAGGAAAATTTATACCACCCTCATACCATAGATTCCTCCCTGAAATCATCACAAAGTTTGGCAGAAACTCCAAGTTATTGGCTTTCCCTAGACAGGAAAAGAGAAACCAGACCATACATTCAATATTCTGACTTTTGAGGAAAGGAAAGAAGCCCAAGGGAATTTTTTTAGTCTCACCTATCCTGGAGCAACACTGATGGGACCTGAAATAATCTAGACATATGAGCAACTGCTGCCACCAAAATAAAGTGGGTGATGATGTACTTCTATTTCAGAGGATATACAGAACAGGAGGCAGATCCAGTTCTACCCCAGTAGGCTGTCTCTTAGGAGGAACAGAAAAGAGTGGATCATGTTATTGATGTTCTGGTCTTTCAGCAGACTGTACTAGGAGCTGTTTATGTCAAAATTAACTCCGAGCACTGACAAGATGTATAATAGTTAAGGAGCCTTTGGAGGATTCATAGTACAGCAAACATACACCAGAGGGAATCAGAAATTATACGATCTTAAAAATAACTCAACACATCATGAGCCAGGGTTGTGACTCAGCGTTAGAGTGCTTACCTATCACACATGAGGCACTGGGTTCCATCCCCACAACCACATAAAAAATAAATAAATAAAATAAAGGTATTGTGTCCATATACAACTAAATATTTTTTTAAAAATAAATCAACATATCAATCTACATACATGTGTTCAAGGAGTACACATCCATACAAAATGTTGAGAGGCCCTCAAAATCCCTTGTCAAATTTATAAGACTTTCACTGAAGAAAGTCAGGCCATAAAGAATGATGAGGTGGCTATTTTTCAAGTGCACAAATACTAACACGATATTCTAAAGAACATTATGAAATAGGAAGAAATGACCCAATTAAAGGAACAAAATAAATCTTCAAAACCAACACTAAAAAAATAGTTTTGTAAGAGTTAACCAATAAAGAATTCATGTAACCTTTAGAAATAAACTTATTAAGCTCAGAAAAATCAACCATGAGCAAAATGACAGTAAAACAAGAGATAGAATATATATTAAAAAGAGAACTTTGAAATTGAAGAATACAACTGAAATGACAAGTTTACTAGAAGGGTTCAATATCAGATTTAACCAAGTAAATGAAAATCGGAGAACTTGAAGACAAGATATTTGAAATTATTCATTCAAAGTACAAGAAATCAAAGGAAACAGACAGACTTAAAAACACCATAAGGCTAAAAAGTACATGCATTAAGGAATTAGCAGGAAACAAAAGGGGGAAAACAGGTCCAACCTATTTAAAGATATCAAGGACAAAACTTCCCAAATCTGAAGGACATGGATACCAGATTAAGGTTCAGAAGGCTGGAAATACAGTGAAACAAAAGAAGTCTACAAAGAGACATATTATAATAAAATTTGACAAAGTGAAGGAGAACAAGGGAAGTTTTGTAAGACTATCAGTAGATTTCTTAGCAGAAAACTTGCAGATTAGAAACAGTTAGCAAGTGGTGAAATGGGGGGGGGGGAGGGCAATGAACTAAGAATACCTTGCAAAATTATTCTCCAAAACTAAAGGATGGAGCCCGGAGTTGTGGAAACATTGATTTGACAAAGAAAAATTTTGTTTTAGGAAAATTTATACCCTCACACCATAGATTCCTCCCTGAAATCATCACAAAATTTGGCAGAAACTCCAAGTTTGATATGAATACCTACCATGTATGAGGCACTAAATTTGATTCTCAGCACCACATATAAATATATATATATATATATATATATATATATATATATATATATATATATATATATATATATATATAAAAAAAAGGGTGGATATATATATATATATATATATATATATATATATATATATTAAAATAAAAGATAGATAAATACTTTCAAAGATAAACCAACTGAGAATTTGACCACCACAAGATAGATATGCCCTATAATAGATGCTAAAAAGATTCTCAAGTTGAAACAATTAGACACTAAATAAAAACACAAAATAATAAGAAAGTATACAGTTGTCTGGTAAAGGTGAATATATAGACAAAATCAGAATAGTGTTAATACTATAGCAGTGGTGCATAAATAACTTTTAATTCTGATATACAATTTAAAAGACAAAGGATAAATATAAAATATGATAGGTTATATACAATAAAATTAATTAATGAATGAATGTAACAAAGTGTCAAATGGAGAAATACAAAGGTTTTATATTCAGTTGAATTTAAGCTATTATTAGCTAAAAATAGAATATTATAACCATGAGATATTTTATGGAGACCCTATAGAATACTTAGAATTGAAAACAAGAAATTAATCACAGCATGACACTATGAAATCATTGAAATACAACAGAAGAATATAGAATTTGGATAAATGGTGCCAAAAAACTATAGAACAGAAAATAATTGTCAAAATAGTAATATTAAATCCTTCTCTATCAAAGATTGCTTTAAATGTTAAGGGCTTTACTCTCCAATCAAAGGACATAGAGTGGTTGAATGAATAAAGAAACAGGATTCAACTATATACTATTTACAATAGACTCATTTTAGAAATAAACACATAGGCCAATAGTGAAAGAATTTAAAAAGATATTCCATGTAAATGATGTACAAAAAAGCAGGGGTAGCAATGTTTATATCAGCAAATGTCAGATGTTTAACCAAAACTGCTAAAGATGTTGTAGGGACAGACAAGGCAAGGCACCAAAGATAGCAGGAAACAGTTTTATTTGGCTGCAGCCAGGCTCCGAGGGCACAGATTTTGCTGTAATCAATCAATCCCCTGAATCCCGAGTTCAGGTAGTTTCAAAATTTTATACCCAATGGGGCTGGGGTTGTGGCTCAGCGGTGCCTTTCACATGTGAGGCACTGGGTTCCATCCTCAGCACCAAATAAAATAAAGGTATTGTGTTCAACTACAACTAAAAAAAAGATAATATTTTTTTTTTAATTTATACCCAGCATGTAAGGGGAGGGACTAAGAATTTCACAGTCTGCAAAAATTCACACAAAAGCAGATTTTTTCTTTCACTGTTCAGGACAAGTTAACCTTTCAAGGACAATACCTGAGAAGGAGAGAGCTTCTTCTCCCCTTTCTTTCCTCCCCCTGCCAGCTGTTACCATGGAGCCCAATTGGTAACTTGTCTTATCTTAGAAATGTACACAACTCTGTGAAGCCCAGCTGAAGGCCAGAGGCCTTGTTAAAGAATTTGGCTTTTTTTTTTTTTTAATCACATTTTGCTTTTGCAAACACACTTCTACAAACTAGATACTGGATACAAATTTGTGAAAAACAAGTAAAGGGGCATTCAGCACCTGGAGTGTTGATTTCTTCCTGGCCAGTGGGTGAGTAAATTAGAGCAACAGGAAAATAGGAAGTTTAACTATATTGAACTTTTTTTTGTAGAGACTCTTCTGCTTATAGTCTTAAAATCAGTTGTGATGAAGATTTCTGGAGAAGCTTAGTTAAGATGTTTTGTGGAGAAGGGGGTGCCACTACAAAGAGACAAAAAAGAAATTATATAACAATGAAAGAGAAAATTCACCACAGACATTTGAGGGACTACCACTCAATGACTTCAATATTTTATGACTTTATGATTTTTAAATGCTATGCCTTAGAAATTCTCAGGTTAAATGACTATGTTCAAAATCAATTACCTCGGATTATAACATGCTCTGATGTTGTTATAATTAGATTCTTATTCTTTTTTGTGATCCATGATATTGGTAGAATGGTGTTTTGAGTGAATGAATGGATAAATGAATGAAAATACACAATTATTTGCATATTGAGAAAAATATGTGCCAAAAATATGGTTAAAAAAGAGGTAAATAAATGACTATTGTAATATTTTCTGCAAACAGAATACCCCAAAGTGTATAATTTTCAATATTTTTAATAAAAAAAATTTGTTAAACTATATTTTTATTTCAAGTGGACACAGTAATTTTATAAATGTATGGGGTACAGTATGACATTTGAATACATCTATATAATGTGTAATGATGATATTATGGATATTGGCACATATATCACCTCAGATATTGAAAAATGATAAACTTGATTTCTTAAAATATTAACAATATAAGAAAAATACAATGACCTTACCTCATAAAAAAGTGAAAGATATGAACAAATAATTGATATAGGAAGAAACACAATATATCTTTATTTTCTTAAATTTTTATAAAGTGAATATACAACATAAAATCTGATTTTAAATACTAAAATAAAAATAAGAATTAGAAAAATAGTATTAAATCACTGATTTGATATGTGGTTTGGGCTTCAAAGCTGGGTTGCTTAATTTTAGGGGGAGTTGGGGAGATCATGTAATAATTTGAAGAATAGCAAGTCTATCACAATCTGCTGTTTTTAATCCTACTCTCATTACAAAATGCCCTAATAATTTGACATTTTAAAAAGTATTAATATATACATGCAATCAGTTTGAAAAAATATTTAAACATCCTTAACATAAAGATATACAATAAAATATTTTAAAACATGAATTATGCATAAAGAATTAAAAAATTATTTCATGCAGGGAATGTAGCTCAATGGTAAAGCACTTGCCTAACATGCATGGAATCCTGGTTTGATCCCCAGCACTGCCCAATAGAAAGGAAGGAAGGAAGGCAGGAAGAAAAGTAGGCAGAAAAGAATAAAGGAAGAAAATAGGTATTTCAAATAATGGGAAAGAGCCCAACATGAAAACACAATATAAAAGTCAAATTTTAGGCTCTAAAGACTCATATCATTGCTATCTTTGAGTCTGTGGTTTAATTCTAAACTTCCTAAAAATTAAAGTAAAAATTGAACTCTTAGTCCCAATCAGTGACAAACTGAAAAAGAGGGCGGTTTTTCATCAAATAGTCTCTCAAAGTTATTCTGTATTTGTCTTTGACAGTAGGACAGAGTAATGAGGTAGACCATATTTTCAGAGATATTACTATAGAAAAAAAAACACCAAATAAACAAACAAGGATTTTATTTAGAATGGGGTCCTACATGAGGGGTTGTTATTTTATTTTGTATGGAGATAAGCTGAGATAATAATATTAAAATACACCACATCTTAAGCAATGATTTAGTCAATGTACATGAAATTTTATGGTTTCCCTTATTTGAACTTATTTAGGACCTGAGTTCTGCAAAAACTGGATTTACCTAAACATCACTTCTCAGTCTTCCACCCAGTCTCCTTCATTTTTTATCTTAGTTTTCAGACTGTGGGATTTTTTTGTATAGATTTTGTGAAGCCCTTGGTTACCCTTTCATTAGACTCCCTCTACAATTCTTCCTTTACTAATCAGCTTGATAACTGCTGATCTTAATAACACTTACTATGCCTTTACCTGAAATTTTTCCTCATTGATGACAACTATCTCTTCACATTTCTTTACTCATCAGCTCAATTGACAGATACCTACTAGAAAAATGTTCTACAAAGAAATAAGTCATATTAAAATATTTGATTTTGTTGCTTGTCCCTGTTCTGTAATATATGTACATATAATATAAATGTACTTTTATGTCATTAATATTTTTGTGGTTATGTTTTGTTTGGTTAGTTGAAAGTAATTTACAAATCTTTAAGTGTTAACCAAGATATTCTGCAAATAGACTGAAAGAATATTAAAATCTAAATACTGCTATTACTGAAGAATAAGAGCAATAATAAATTAAGTAATGCACCATCATCTGTTCATCATGCACTTATGTTCTTTCCCATTGACCTATAATAGTTCTCCAGATATTTTGGTTCAAAGTATTATTCCCACTCATATGCTTCATGAATCCTCAGATAGTGGAGTATGCCCATGGAATATGTTCATAGAAAATCTTATAAACTCTGTATTGCTGATGAACTGGAAATAGGCTATGATCTAAAGGATTTACATTGTCATGCAAAGACACATTTACCAAATATATGAAAAATTGTGCTCTATTTATGTAATAAGAATTGTAATGCATTTTCTGTCATATATAAATAAAAAATAACATAAAAATAAATTCAAAAAAATCAGTAGCATATTATATCAACTCACCAAAGATGTATCATACATGTTTCAGGATTTTAATTACCAGTCTTTGACCCCCTTTCTAAATCTTATAGAACAGTTTGGTCAGACTCCACAATTATCATATGTGATAGTTACCATCTTATAGAAGGTAGTTGAAATTGATAGCACTTTTTATTTTCCTAGACAAAACAAAATAAATTTTCCAGGATTGAGCAAAACAATATAGCTTAATGTTTTAATATATGTGGCTATCTATCTAATTTCCTGTCACTAACCTCTTTTTCAAAAACAAAAAAGATAACCTTCAAAATTAGATGAGTCCATTGGTATTTGAATGAATGGCAAAGCATCATGCTTTCTTTTTATTTCCCAGAGCAACTTTGTAGAAAACAGTGCATGTCACAAATTCTCAAAAATAATATCACACTATATTTTATATTACCCTATGGTTTATGAATACATATAAATCAAATCTCTAATTGGAATATGACATTTTTGTTGCTTCTTCATTAACACTATTCATATATTACAAATGATGACTATTCCATTTAAGGCATTTTTGACTTTCAAAAATTAAAATAACTGTCATGGCTAGATCTTAAAAGTCCTGGACTAATATCGTGACTACCTGACTTTTAATCCAGTGTTCTGTTTAGAATAAAACTTGTTCTGCATTTAAAAAAAACAAAACTAATAATTCATGCATTCATGTATAAAATAAATATTTATTGGGCACCTTTCATGCATGAGACAGTGAAGAAGATACGAATGTCTGAATATATGATGTTTGAATATTATATATTCTGCAGAATAAGCAACTTTGGAGGAAATAAGGATGATACGATTTTTATAAGAAAATTGTCTATATTGATTTTAGAACCAACAAGGAAAATTCTCATGAGATTTGCTCTGTGCTATTAGGACTCTGTCCTGAAGACATAAGAAAAAAGACCTTACTCTTTCTTACTAAGATACAAGTCAAGCTCTTGCATCTCATCTCCACTGCACAGCTGCTAGATCAGTAACAAAGGCAGACATGCTTGGTTGATTATTTACTAACAGCTTGAATATTATTCTGTATGATTCCATATGACTTAATGAAGTCACAAAGGGCAAACTGTTTTTCCAAAGTAAAGGTAAATGTTCTCAACAGAGGGCAGCTATGAGCACACATCTATACATATGTAGTTTATGCAATGATATTTTTTAAAGTCCATGTAAAAACCCAAGTATTATCACTTTGGGGGGCCATGAAAACAATTCTTTAGCTATACTAAATTTTTATTGTACCAAAAACACATAAAAATTTACCATCTTATCCATTCTTAACATATAGATAAGTAGTGTTAAATACATTCACGTTTTTTTAAAAAAAGCCTTCCTTGGGCTGGGGATGTGGCTGAAGCGGTAGCGCGCTGGCCTGGCATGCGTGCGGCCCGGGTTCAATCCTCAGCACCGCATACACACAAAGATGTTGTGTCAGCTGAAAACTAAAATAAATAAATAAATAAATATTAAAAAAAAATAAATAAAAAAAATAAAAAAAGCCTTCCAGAACTTTTTCTTATTGTAAATCTTAAATTCTATATACATTTAAAAACCCTTCTCCTCATTCTCCCCAGTCCCTGGTAATCATTTCCTACTTTTTTTTTCTATGAATTTGACTACTTTAAATACCTTGTACTAGTGAAATTATAGACCTTTTGTCTTTATGTGGTTGGTTTATTTCCATTTCAGAAGGTTCTCAGGGTTTATCCATGGTGTAGCATATGACAGATTTTGCATTTTTGAAGGTGAATAATGATCCACTGTGTGTATGTATCACTATTTCTTCAACCAAGCACACTTTGGCAGATATTTTGGTTCCTTAAACCTCTTGACTCATGAGTAGCTTTGAACATAGGTGCACAAATGCCTTTCTTTCAGTTATTTTGGGTTTATACCCATAAGTAGGATGCTGAAAAGTATAATATCTTCATATTCACATCACCACTTGATTTTTTTTCTTTCATTTTCTTAGCAGCCATTCTGATGGGTTGGGGTAAGATCTCATTGTAATTTTGCTGAGAATTTATCTAATGATATTGAGCATCTTTTTTTTTATGTTTGTGATCATTTGTGTATCTATCATCACTGGATAAATTCTCATTCAAGTCCTTTACATATATTTATATCTAGTTATTTGAAATTTTGTTACTGATGTAGAGGAGTTATTTATATATTCTGAACATTAACTAATGAGATACATATATTATTTGAAAATATTATATTCCATTTTAGGTGTCATTTCCATTTTACTCATGATTTTGTCCTTTGATGTACAGATTTTTAAATTTTGTTTTTCTATTCATCTGTTTTCGCTTTTGTTGCTTTTGATGTCATTTCCAAGAAATCACTGGCAAGTTCAATATCAGAAGACTTTCCACTATCATCTTCTAAAAGTATTTTTTCTAAAAGCTATCTCCAAAAAGATATTTAATAGTCTTTATGTAAATCTTTAATTCATTTGTGTTAGTTTTTGTATACAGGTAAGATAAGGATCCAATTTCACATTATTGTATATAAGTAGCCAGTGTTCTCAATACCACCTGCTAAAGAAACTGTACCTTTTCCATTTAATGGTATTGCACTTTTTGGAAAAATTTTAACCATATGCATGGGACTTATTTCTGGCTGCCTATTCTACTCCATTGATGTACTTGTCATTATGGCAGTACCATACTGTTTTGATTACTATACCTCTGCTATATGGTTTGAAATTAGGAATTGTGAGCTCTACAACTTTGTTCATCATTTTCAAAACTATTTTGGCTATTTGGGCTCCCTTAAGGTTTCATATGAAGTGCCATGATAAAACTGTCTTGCCAATAAACCATGAGAATAAAGTAATATTTAAGTTACTTTTATTTCAAATAATTTCTTACATTTCAATTTATCCTGTACTATTAAGACGGTAAATCTTGTGTGATTCTCACTTCATTACCTATCCATTTACATGATATTTTAGTATGAAGTGCTCCAAATGCTACAATATTCAGAACACCTGTTGTAGAGAAGAGTAATAGAGGAGTTTGGGTGAGACTCCATCAATGATGTCTATGTCAATTGAAGTTGTAACACTTTTTGACATTTAGGAAAGTGATTAATATGCATCTAATATTCTCAAAAATATATGTTAAAAAAGAATGAATACTAAAGACAATAATTTGGTATGAATGAGGTTAGTTCACTTCAAGATTGGCAAACGTACTATACTATGTGTTTTCTTCCTCTTAATTGATATTATTAACATATTCTATGTACATATTTTAAAAACTAAATGTTGCATAAAACTTATGAAAGCACCACTTTCTACTTCAGCAACTTCTACTTCATCTTTTTTGGGACCAAAATCTATAAAAGTCTCTTTTTTGAGCTGTGTCTTTTAGCATTTATTGCCATATTTCTGAATAACATTCAGACTGCTATTTCTACTATTTTCATTTCTAAAAATTATGCATTGACTTTCTACCATGGAAGACATTAACCTCTTTTGCATATATATGCATGTGTGTGCTTATGAACAAATGCATACAAGACTCACATGCACTCTTACTTTTTTATATTCTCTGTCTAGGTTTATTGGTAAAAAACCAACTTTCATTGTTTATACTATTATAAGCTAGAAAATTGTAAAATAATATTACATTTCCTTTCATGTATAACACTTGTTATCCCCCGAGTTAATACTTGCATTTGTTTATTTGCAAAGATTTTCTACATATTTTTCACATATCCTCAAACTCTCCACAAGACGTGCAATTCTCCTCTTAATTTTTTCAGCTCATGAAGTGATCCAAAATTTAATCACTTTTCTTGAAGGCAGCTTTTTAAAGAACACTTCATTTTCCTGCTCCAGTTTGGGCAAGTGGTATAATAAGTCTATTGAATATACTACCTTTCCCCCTTTCATATCATTCTAGGAATTTCCATTCTGATTTTATTTGTTGGCTTTCCTGTATCTCTTTTTACAAACAATTGTCTCTTTTTCAAGTACTATCACAACATTCAGTAGATTCTTATAAGTGTACATGGTAGGTAAAACTGTGAGATCTTGCATATATGAAAAGATTTATACTCCCTTCAGGCATTTAATTATTAGGCTGATGGTGTATAGAACTCAAATTATTTAAAAAAAATATAACTCAGAATTTGATGACATTGACCAGTTATTGTATCATAGCATGTAGCACTTTGATAGAAAAGTTGCAACTTTACCTCCTAACCCTTCTATTGAATTTTTAATATCTGATATCTCATTGTTTATATTACAAGAACCCCTTTGAGTTGCCTGAATCTTTTATTTTCATAGACTTCTGTTATTTATCCCTATTTCTGTGAGAATAGTAATCATTTTTTAAAAGCCTTTTTTCTATATTCTACATTTTCTTTATTTTCTATTTTGTCTATATAACAAAAAAAAAGAAAGAAAATAAACCTTTTTGTCATATATGCTCCACAAATACCTGGTGATTATCACTGTACCCTCATATTTAAGAGTAAAACACAACGAAAACTAATTAGAAACTTTGTTCATGGATGAATAAATAAATGTTTGGTTTCATTTGTGGCAATATGACTGAGTTGTTTGGGGAACTCTGAAAAGTCAGCATCTGTAGATCTCTTTTCTTAGGTTATTTACTTTCCCCACAGGAAAGTCATCTAATACCTTGCTTGGAGGCACAAACATGCCTGCCAGAATTCTGGAATCTTAAAGGGGAAGAAAATAGATTATTCCCAGTTTGTCAAATTGCTCTTTGATCAATGTTCTTGCATGCATCATAATGGGAATCCTCAAGTCCTTAGTTAATGTGCTCACACATTGACTTTCTTCTGTGTTGATTCCAAGCTACTTTATTATTTCCTGGCTTAGATTTAGCAAACCACATCCAAAAATACATCAGAACAATAATACACAATGATAAAGTGGGTTTCATTCCAGGAATGCAAGGTTGGTTCAACATACAAAAATCAAAAAAGGTGGGCTGGGGTTGTGACTCAGTGGTAGAGTGCTTGCCTAGCACATATGAGGCACTGGGATCAAGCTTAATACCGCATAAAAATAAATAAATAAAACAAAGATATTGTGTCCATCTACAACAATTTTTTTTAAATAAAATAAATGTAATTTACCACTTAAGCACAATTAAGAACCAAAATCACATGATCATCTCAATAGATACAGAAAAGGTCTTCAATGAAATTCAATACCCTTTCATATTAAAAACACTGGAGAAGTTAGGGATCGAAGGAACTTACCTGAATATCATAAAGGCCATTTATGATAAAACAAAATCCAATAGTATATTAAGTGAAGAAAAACTAAAAGAATTTCCTGTAAAGTTGGGGACAAGATAAAGCTGTCCACTCTCACCATTCTTATTCAAGATAGCCAGCAAAACATTGGCCAGTCCTATCAGGCAAGATAAGGAAACCAAATGGATACATGTAGGAAAAGAGGAAGTGAAACTATCTCTGTTTGCTGAATATATAATCCTATATTTGAAAGTCCCAAAAAACTTCACCTGAAGAGTTCTAAAGCTTATAAATGAATTTAATAAAATAACAAAATATAAGATCAACACTCATAAATCAATAGTTTTCCTATAATCCAACAGCTTTTTGGCCAAGGAAGAAATCAGTGAAACCACACAATTCACAATAGTCTAAAAAATAGGAAATTAATATAATCAGGAGATAAAAGAGCTCTACAATGCAAGTTATAGAACACTGAAGAAATAAACTGAAGAAGATCTTAGAAGAAAGAAAAACCTCCAATATTCTTGGATATGCAGAATCAATATTGTCAAAATGACCATACCACCAAAATCAACATAAAGATTCAATGCAATCCCCATAAAATTATCAATAATTTTCTTCAGAGAATTAGAAAAAAATAAATCATTTTCAATTCCTTTAGAAGAATAAGAGACCCAGAATAGTCAAAACAACACTAAGAAAGAAAATCAAATCAGGAGGTTGTTGGGTATATAAATTATATCTGGGGTATAATTTCAGATCAAATACCTGATCTGAAATTATACCCCAGAGTTATAGTACCAAAAACACTATTATGTTGGCTTTAAAAATGATATGAGATCAATGGTATATAATAGAAGACACAGAGACAAATTTAAATACATATAGTCATCTTATATTTCACAAAGGTGCAAAAATTCATCTTGGACAAAAAAAAAAGCCTTTTTAACAATCATGCTGAAAAACCTGGATACTTATATGTAGAAAAATGAAATTAGACCTCTCTATCCACCTTGCACAAAACTCAAAAAAAATAGACCAGAGACTTAGGAAATAGATCAAAAACTTTATAAGTGCTTTAAAAAACATGGACTCAACATTTCAACATATAGGTCCTAGCACTTGTCTTCTTTAACAAGACTTCCACAGCACAAGAAATAAAATCAAGGATCAATAAGTGGGATGCCATCAAACTAAAACTGCTTCTTCACAGCAAAGTAAATGATTAAGAGTGTGAAAACTGAGCCTACATTATGTAGAAAATCTTGGCCAGCTAATCATCCAATAGAGGATTAATAACCAGAATATACAAAGAACTCAAATAAAATCAAAAAATATAATGCAACCAATAAATGGGCAAAATAACTAACAGAAACTTCTCAAAAGAAGAAACACAAATGACCAAAATTTACTTGAAAAAATTTTCATCATCTCTAGTAGTCAGGGAAATGCGAATCAAAACTGCACAAATATTTCATCTGAATGGCAATGATCAAGAATACAAACAATGAAAATTACTGGTGAGTTTTATTGGGGAAAAAGGTGCACGTGTACATTGTTGGTGGAACTGCAGATTAGTATAACCCCTCTAGATAACAGTATGGAGATCTCTCAAAAAATGAACCACCATATGACCCAGCTATCCAACTATGTGGTATTGTCCCAAAAGAACTAAAATCATTATACTATAGTGATACAGCCACCCCAATGTTTAGAGTAGCACAATTCACGATAGCTCAATTATGGCATCAACCCAGATGCCCATTACTAGATGAGTGAATTAAGAAATTGTGGTATATATGTATATAAAATGAACTTTTATTCAGCCATAAAATTATGGCATTTTCCAGTACATGTATAAAATGGAAAATACCATGCTAAGTGAAACCCAGCTATTCCCCTTCTCGGGCTATTCCCTAAAGACCTAAAAAGAGCATGCTACAGGGACACTGCTACATCCATGTTCATAGCAGCTCAATTCACAATAGCAAGACTGTGGAACCAACCTAGATGTCCTTCAATAGACGAATGGATAAAAAAAAAATGTGGCATTTATACTCAATGGAGTATTACTCTGCATTAAAAAATGACAAAATCATAGAATTTGCAGGGAAATGGATGGCATTAGAGCAGATTATGCTAAGTGAAGCTAGCCAATCCCTAAAAAACAAATGCCAAATGTCTTCTTTGATATAAGGGGAGTAACTAAGAACAGAGTAGGGATGAAGAGCATGAGAAGAAGATTAACATTAAACAGGGATGAGAGGTGGGAGGGAAAGGGAGAGAGAAGTGAAATTGCATGGAAATGGAAGGAGACCCTCAGGGTTATAAAAAAGTACATACAAGAGGAAGTGAGGGGAAAGGGAAAATAATACAAGGGGGAGAAATGAATGACAGTAGAGGGGGTAGAGAGAGAAGAGGGGAGGGGAGGGGAGGGGAGGGGGGATAGTAGAGGATAGGAAAGGCAGCAGAACACAACAGACACTAGTATGGCAATATGTAAATCAATGGATGTGTAACAGTTGTGATTCTGCAATCTGTATATGGGGTAAAAATGGGAGTTCATAACCCACTTGAATCAAAGTGTGAAATATGATATATCAAGAAATTTGTAATGTTTTGAAGAACCAACAATAAAAAATTAAAAAAAAAGAAGTTAGAAGGTCATCATGTTGGAATAATTGCTTTAGGCAATATGTTTTCCTAATTTCTCTTTCAGTTGAATCATCTCTTATGTATAGAAATACATTTGATTTAGCACCCTATAGTGACATAGCCACACTAATTTTATAGCAGCTGGATGCACAATAGCTAAACTGTGGAACAAACCTAGATGCCCACCAATAGAAGAATGGATAAAGAAACGGAGGTAAATATACACAATGGAATATTACTCAGCATTAAAAAAATAAAATTATGACGTTTGCAGTTAAATGGATGGAGTTGGAGAATATCATGCTAAGCGAAGTAAGCCAATCCCAATAGATAAAAGCCAAATGTTTTCTCTGATTAGTGGATGATAATCTTTTATGGGGGGGCATAGGAAGTTCAAAGGGACTTTGGATTTGGCAAAAGGGAGGAAGAGGAGGGGCTATGGGGTAGGAAAGATGGTAGATGAGGTGGACATTATTACCCTAGGTATATGTGTGATTGCACAAATTGTGCGTCTCCACACTGTGTATAACCAGAGAATTGAAATATGCACTCCATTTGTGTATGATGAATTCAAATGCATTCTGTTGTAATGTACAATTAAGTACAACAAATAAAAATAATAATAAAGATGTTAAATATCTATAATAATGATGTGGCCAAGTAAAATATAGATATGCAAGGTGTTGGCTTATTATAATTGTATAACACTACATTAGTGACTCAAAGGTGGGATGATAGATCAGAAAATATATTTTCAGTATCTAAGTATCTACCATCATAGAAGTTTTAAAGTCATAGATGGTAACTTCCATCTAATCCTCTTAAGTACCTCCTGTTTAATTCCTTATGTAAATTATGGTTTTCAGTGATGCAACATTACAAGGGGTGAAAGGGAATAATCAGTATCCAAATTTTATTCCAAGAACTCTCTAATACACCAGAGATCAGCATCTAAGTGTGTGTGTGTGTGTGTGTGTGTGTATAATAAAAAGTACTGGATAAAAGTAGAGTCTCAAGATCAGTTTTTTGATCTTCATTTATAGCAATTAAGTGTATGAAAATATATTAATATGCTTAAATAAAATTAATTCTAAGAGATATATAAAACATAACATTGAGCATGCACAGTGGTGCATGCTTGTAATCCCAGTGGCTCCAGAGGCTGAAGCAGGAGGATAACAAGTTCAAAGCCAGCCTCAAAAGTAGCAAGGTGCTAGGCAACTCAGTGAGACCCTGTCTCTAAATAAAATACAAAATAGAGCTGGATATATGGCTCAGTGGTCAAATGCTCCTGAGTTCAATAACTGATACCCCACAAAAAACAAAAAATAATAATAATAATATGGAACTAATTATATTATATGAATTTATGGATATGTCAAAATGAACCACACTACTAGGTATAAATATAATATCCTTATAAAAACATGAAAAGAAAAATATATAAAGATTAAAAATAGTGTAATAATAAAATAATTATAATATAGAGTAATATAAATATGCAAATATAAATTATATAATATATTATAATATACTATAATATAAATATATAAATATAACATAATATAATATAAATATGTAAATCCACGTCTAAAATCCAAAAATATATTGGCATATATTGGGAAGTGCTGAGAGGATAAAATGCTTAATATTTTATTTTATTTATTTTTTTTTAATTTTTTATTGTTGGCTGTTCAAAACATTACATAGTTCTTGACATATCATATTTCATACATTTGACTCAAGTGGGTTATGAACTCCCATTTTTACCCCATATACAGATTGCAGAATCACATCAGTTACACATCCATTGGTTTTCATATTGCCATACTAGTGTCTGTTGTGTTCTGCTGCCTTTCCTATCCTCTACTATCCCCTCTCCCCTCCCCTCTTCTCTCTCTGCCCCCTCTACTGACATTCATTTGTCCCCCTTGTATTATTTTTCCCTTTCCCCTCACTTCCTCTTGTATGTACTTTGTATAACTCTGAGGGTCTCCTTCCATTTCCATGCAATTTCCCTTCTCTCTCCCTTTCCCTCCCACCTCTCATCCCTGTTTAATGTTAATCTTCTTCTCATGCTCTTCGACCCTACTCTGTTCTTAGTTACTCTCCTTATATCAAAGAAGACATTTGGCATTTGTTTTTTAGGGATTGGCTAGCTTCACTTAGCATAATCTGCTCTAATGCCATCCATTTCCCTGCAAATTCTATGATTTTGTCATTTTTTAATGCAGAGTAATACTCCATTATGTATAAATGCCACATTTTTTTATCCATTCATCTATTGAAGGGCATCTAGGTTGGTTCCACAGTCTTGCTATTGTGAATTGTGCTGCTATGAACATCGATGTAGCAGTGTACCTGTAGCATGCTCTTTTTAGGTCTTTAGGGAATAGACCGAGAAGGGGAATAGCTGGGTCAAATGGTGGCTCCATTCCCAGCTTTCCAAGAAATCTCCATACTGCTTTCCAAATTGGCTGCACCAATTTGCAGTCCCACCAGCAATGTACAAGTGTACCCTTTTCCCCACATCCTCGCCAGCACTTGTTGTTGTTTGACTTCATAATGGCTGCCAATCTAACTGGAGTGGGATGGTATCTTAGGGTAGTTTTGATTTGCATTTCTCTGACTGCTAGAGATGGTGAGCATTTTTTCATGTACTTGTTGATTGATTGTATGTCCTCCTCTGAGAAGTGTCTGTTCAGGTCCTTGGCCCATTTGTTGATTGTGTTGTTTGTTCTCTTATTGTCTAATTTTTTGAGTTCTTTGTATACTCTGGATATTAGGGCTCTATCTGAAGTGTGAGGAGTAAAGATTTGTTCCCAGGATGTAGGCTCTCTATTTACCTCTCTTATTGTTTCTTTTGCTGAGAAAAAACTTTTTAGTTTGAGTAAGTCCCATTTGTTGATTCTAGTTATTAACTTTTGTGCTATGGGTGTCCTATTGAGGAATTTGGAGCCCGTCCCCACAGTATGTAGATCTTAGCCAACTTTTTCTTCTATCAAACGGTGTGTCTCTGATTTGATATCAAGCTCCTTGATCCATTTTGAATTAACTTTTGTGCATGGCGAGAGAAAGGGATTCAGTTTCATTTTGTTGCATATGAATTTCCAATTTTCCCAGCACCATTTGTTGAAGATGCTATCCTTCCTCCATTGCATGCTTTTAGCCCCTTTATCAAATATAAGATAGTTGTAGTTTTGTGGATTGGTTTCTGTGTCCTCTATTCTGTACCATTGGTCCACCCGCCTGTTTTGGTACCAGTACCATGCTGTTTTTGTTACTATTGCTCTGTAGTATAGTTTGAAGTCTGGTATCGCTATACCGCCTGATTCACACTTCCTGCTTAGCATTGTTTTTGCTATTCTGGGTCGTTTATTTTTCCATATGAATTTCATGATTGCTTTCTCTATTTCTACAAGAAATGCCGTTGGGATTTTGATTGGCATTGCATTAAACCTATAGAGAACTTTTGGTAATATCACCATTTTGATGATGTTAGTTCTGCCTATCCATGAACAGGGTATATTTTTCCATCTTCTAAGATCTTCTTCTATTTCTCTCTTTAGGGTTCTGTAGTTTTCATTGTATAAGTCTTTCACCTCTTTTGTTAGGTTGATTCCCAAGTATTTTATTTCTTTTGAAGATATTGTGAATGGAGTGGTTGTCCTCATTTCCATTTCAGAGGATTTGTTGCTGATATACAGGAATGCCTTTGATTTATGCGTGTTGATTTTATATCCTGCCACTTTGCTGAATTCATTTATTAGCTCTAATAGTTTCTTTTTAGACCCTTTTGGGTCTGCTAGGTATAGAATCATGTCACCTGCAAATAGTGATAATTTAAGTTTTTCTTTTCCTATTTTGATGCCTTTAATTTCTTTCGTCTGTCTAATTGCTCTGGCCAGTGTTTCGAGAACTATGTTGAACAGAAGTGGTGAGAGAGGGCATCCCTGTCTTGTTCCAGATTTTAGAGGGAATGCCTTCAATTTTTCTCCATTCAGAATGATGCTAGCCTGAGGCTTAGCATAGATTGCTTTTACAATATTGAGGTATGTTCCTGTTATCCCTAGTTTTTCTACAGTTTTGAACATAAAGGGATGCTATACTTTGTCGAATGCTTTTTCCGCATCTATTGAGATGATCATATGGTTCTTATTTTTAAGTCTATTGATGTGGTGAATAACATTTATTGATTTCCATATATTGAACCAGCCTTGCATCCCAGGGATGAATCCTACTTGATCATGGTGCACAATTTTTTTGATATGTTTTTGTATCCGATTCGCCAGAATTTTATTGAGGATTTTTGCATCTAGGTTCATTAGAGATATTGGTCTGTAGTTTTCTTTCTTTGAAGTGTCTTTGTCTGGTTTAGGTATCAGGGTGATGTTGGCCTCGTAGAATGAATTTGGAAGTTCTCCCTCTTTTTCTATTTCCTGAAGTAGCTTGAAAAGTATTGGTATTAGTTCCTCTTTAAAGGTTTTGTAAAACTCTGCTGTATACCCATCTGGTCCTGGGCTTTTCTTAGTTGGTAGTCTTTTGATGGTTTCTTCTATTTCCTCAATTGATATTGGTCTGTTTAGGTTGTCTATATCCTCCTGACTCAATCTGGGCAGATCATATGACTTAAGAAATTTATCGATGCCTTCAATATCTTCTAATTTATTGGAGTATAAGGATTCAAAATAATTTTTGATTATCTTCTGTATATCTGAAGTGTCTGTTGTGATATTGCCTTTTTCATCCCGTATGCTAGTAATTTGAGTTCTCTCTCTTCTTCTCTTCGCTAGCATGGCTAAGGGTCTGTCGATTTTGTTTATTTTTTCAAAGAACCAATTTTTAGTTTTGTCAATTTTTTCAATTGTTTCTTTTGTTTCGATTTCATTAATTTCAGCTCTGATTTTAATTATTTCTTGCCTTCTACTTCTTTTGCTGTTGCTTTGCTCTTCTTTTTCTAGGATTTTGAGATGAAGTATGAGATCATTTATTTGTTGGTTTTTTTCTTTTTTTAAGGAATGAACTCCAAGCAATGAATTTTCCTCTTAGAACTGCTTTCAATGTGTCCCATAGATTCCGATATGTTGTGTCTGTGTTTTCATTAATCTCTAAGAATTTTTTAATTTCCTCCTTGATGTCTTCTATAACCCATTGATCATTCAGTAACCTATTGTTCATTCTCCAAGTGATGTATGCTTTTTCCTTCCTTCTTTTATCGTTGATTTTCAGTTCCATTCCATTATGATCAGATAGGATGCATGGTATTATCTCTACTCCTTTATATTGTCTAAGAGTTGCCCTGTGACATAATATATGACCTATTTTTGAGAAGGATCCGTGTGCTGGTGAGAAAAAAGTGTAACTGCTTGATGTTGGGTGGTATATTCTATATATGTCAATTAAGTCTAGGTTATTAATTGTGTTATTGAGTTCTATAGTTTCCTTATTCAACTTTTGTTTGGAAGATCTGTCCAGTGGCGAGAGAGGTGTGTTGAAGTCTCCCATGATTATTGTATGGTGTTCTATTAGACTCTTGAACTTGAGAAGAGTTTGTTTGATGAACATAGCTGCACCATTGTTTGGGGCATATATATTTATGATTGTTATGTCTTGTTGGTGTATGGTTCCCTTAAGCAGTGTGTAGTGTCCCTCTTTATCCCTTTTGATTAACTTTGGCTTGAAATCTATTTTATTTGATATGAGTATGGACACTCCTGCTTGTTTCAGAAGTCCATATGAGTGATATGATTTTTCCCAACCTTTCACCTTCAGCCTATGTATGTCTTTTCCTATCAAATGCATCTCCTGTAGGCAGCATATTGTTGGGTCTTGTTTTGTGATCCATTCTACTACCCTGTGTCTCTTAATTGGTGAGTTTAAGCCATTAACATTTAGGGTTATTATTGAGATATGGGTTGTTCTTCCAGCCATATTTGTTTATTTATGTTACTAAACATGGTTTGTTTTCCTCTTTGATTATTTTTCCCCCCTTTACTGTCCTACCTCCCACTGTTGGTTTTCATTGTTATTTTCCATTTCCTCTTCCTGTAATGTTTTGCCAAGGATGTTTTGAAGAGATGGTTTTCTAGCTGCAAATTCTTTAAACTTTTATCGTGGAAGGTTTTAATTTCATCTTCCATCCTGAAGCTTAATTTCGCTGGAAACACAATTCTTGGTTGGAACCCATTTTCTTTCAGTGTTTGAAATATGTTATTCCAGGATCTTCTAGCTTTCAGAGTCTGTGTTGAAAGATCAGCTGTTATCCTAATTGGCTTACCCCTAAATGTGATATGCTTCCTTTCTCTTGTAGCTTTTAAAATTCTCTCCTTATTCTCTATGTTGGGCATCTTCATTATAATGTGTCTAGGTGTGGGTCTCTTATGATTTTGCACATTCGGCGTCCTGTAGGCTTCTAGGATTTGGGATTCTGTCTCGTTCTTCAAGTCTGGGAAGTTTTCTCGTATTTTTTCATTGAATAGATTGCTCATTCCTTTGGTTTGAAACTCTGTCCCTTCCTGTATCCCAATGACTCTTAAATTTGGTCTCTTGATGTTATCCCATATTTCTTGGATGTTCTGCTCATGGTTTCTTAACAGTCTTGCTGAGCTGTCTATGTTCTTTTCAAGTTGAAATACTTTATCTTCATTGTCTGATGTTCTATCTTCTAAGTGTTCTACTCTGCTGGTAGTATTCTCAATTGAGTTTTTAAGTTCGTTTATTGCTTCCTGCATTTCAAGGATTTCTGTTTGTTTGTTTTTTATAACCTCTATCTCCCTGTATAGTTGATCTTTTGCTTCTTGGATTTGTTTATGTAATTCATTGTTGAAGTGATCTTTCATTGTCTGATTTTGCTGTCTGATGTCTTCCTTGAGACTCCAGATCATCTGAAGCATGTATATCCTGAATTCTTTATCTGACATTCCATCTGCTGCAGCTGTTACCTCTTCTAATGTTGAGTTGACCTGCATTACTTGTGGTCCTTTCTTTCCTTGTCTCTTCATACTGTTCGCATTTCTTTCTACTTTGTGAAACTGTTGTGCTATTGAATTTTCCCCCTATATATTTATATTGGTCTTGTATAGTTGCAAAGTCTCCCTCGCAGGCGAGGGCGGCGGCTTTGCCCCTCCTCCAATTGAGGCAATGTGCCTACCACACCGGCATGCCGCTGGGCCTGCTCTGCTGGTAGGTAGCAGGTCCGCCTACCTTGCAGGTGCGGGCGGCGGCTCTGTCCCTCTGCGGGCCGCTAGGCTTTTTCTGTCGGTGGTCGCAGTTCTGCCTACTTTGCAGGCGCAGGCAGCGGCACTGCCCCTCTGCAGGCCTCTGGGGCTGTTCTGCCAGTGGGTCACAGGTCCACCTACCTTGCAGGCGCGGGGGGGGTTCGGCTCTACCCTTCCTCAGGCCACTGGGCCTGTTCTGTCTGTCAGTTGCAGGTCTGGCCTGTTCTGTTGGTGGTCACAGTTCCGTTTACCTTGCAGGCGCGTGTGGTGAGCCGCTTCTGCCGTTTCTGCAGATTATGGTCGCCATTACAAGATGACGCTGGCTCCGCTGTGGTCTGTGACAAACAACTCCTTATCTGGGAGAGTTGGCACATGATTTTTCACCACCCTGTGAGAAAGCTCCACGCGGCAGCTTTGCATTGGGGCTTGGGATGCTTTATTAAGGCTGGGAGGGGCATCAGAGAGAGAGAAGAAGAAATATCAAGGGCCTGAATAAACTGTTGAAAGAAGATTCCCGAGTTGCGTCTTCCTTGCGGGCAAGGGGTCGCGACAGGCGCGGGGGGAGGGGGCGTCTCTGCCTCTCAGCAGGCCGCTGCGCCTGTTCTGCCGGTGGGTCGCAGGCCCGCCTACCTTGGAGGAGTGGTTGGCAGCTCTGCCCCTCCGCGGGCCACTGGGCGTTTTCTGTCGGTGGTCACAGTTCCGCCTACCTGGCAGGCGCGGGGGGTGGGGGGCGGCTCTGCCCCTCAGCAGGCCGCTGGGCCTGTTCTGTGGGTGGTCACAGTTCCATCTACCTTGCCGGCACAGGGGGAGAGGGCGGCTCTGCCTCTCAGCAGGCCGCTGCTCCTGTTCTGCCGGTGGGTCACAGGCCCGCCTACCTTGCAGGAGTGATTGGAAGCTCTGCCCTTCCGCGGGCCACTGGGCCTTTTCTGTCGGTGGTCACAGTTCCGCCTACCTGGCAGGTGCGGGGGGGTGGGGGGAGGCTATGCCCCTCAGCAGGCCGCTGGGCCTGTTCTGTGGGTGGTCACAGTTCAGTCTCTTAATATTTTAATGTATATGAAAAGAAATCAAATATAGTTTACTCAAATTTATGAATATAGAAAATATAGTTTATGTTTGTAAAATTTTGTAGAAAATCAAAAGTAAAAGTAAGTGGGCATGAAATTGGCCATTTTCTCAATAATAATGTTTTACTCATTTAAAAAGACAAAAAGTCAAAGTAATCTCATACCATTTGTGGGAACATAAATTGGTATACCTTCTCTGGAATAAATTTGGTAGATACTTACAGACGTTCAAATAATTGTACTTATTGGTGCATTAATTCTAAATCCTTGAAAACATGAGTTTAAAAATCAGAGGAATCTTCTAGTATATATGTATAGTAATGTTCAGTGCAGCATTATTTAAAATGAGATATGAATTTGGGGCTGGGGTAGTGTTCAGCAATAGAGAGGTTTGCCCAGCAGGTTTGAGGCCCTGGGTTCCATCCTCAGCACCATATAAAACAATAAATAAAAGGTATTGTTTCCAACTACAACTAAAAAATAAATATTAAAAAATGAGATATGAATTTGAGTGAGCAAATAAAAACAACTTATGTTTAACAACATAGAAATAGATGTATAGGGCACATATCAACATAGAAATGAATGTATTACAATTCTCTACTGTAATATAATGTTCACATTCAAATTATTTTTCAGTTTGTTCCCCAGCACTGCAATAAATACAAAAAATAAACAAAAACATAAAAATCACCAAACATTCCAAAGAAAGTTTAATGCCATGAAAACCATTATGATACAATTTTGAGTAAAATGTAGATAACATATGGGTATGCCTTCAATTTTCATTAAAGAAAGAAAGAATATATATATATATATATATATATATATATATATATATATATATATATACACATACATATATAAAGAATGAGAGGTCTGGGGAAGAGATATATTAAAGTTATTAAATCTTATTATTAATAGGAGGTAAAATTAAAGGTGGTTTTGAATTTTCCCCTTTATAATATTTTGCATTTTCCAAATTATCTGTGAATGTATAATACCTTGAAAAACAGAAGTAAACTGCTAATTGACCACAAAATTTGTGATCTTATTATATAAGTATATTATGGGTGTTATAATGTTTCCTTTCACCTGGTTCACAAGGGAAAATTCTGAAATCCAAAAATGAGTCCTTCCATATACAACTATACTATAGTGTTTGTCTTTCTTAAATTTTAAATATTTTCTCTCATTTATAAAAGAGAATCTTCGGGTGTCCTTCTACTGTTCCTATTTTATTCTGATTTTATTTAGATTCATCCTCTTTTACAAATTAGATGCCACTTCATGAGCTCTTTCATAAATAAAACAAAACTTTCTGGTATTACGGTTGGAGAGAGATCATTAAATTATTTTAGTTGCTTGGAGTAGCATTTCTTCTTGAAATTCAATATTTTAGACAATAGTGAAATAAATATAAAAATAGAAAATAATAGAATAATAGAACAGAACAGAACACATCAGTAAGGGAATTATTTTTCCCAAAATATGCACTGAAATTATGTATACATTTATGTGTTGAGTCTTATTTTAAAATATATTTCATTAAATGGATCATGATCAAAAGTGCTTGAAAGCCACTATATCTAAGGATAAATTAAAAGCAGGAAAGATATTTTGGCCAACAAAATGAAGTACTCTTACTTCTTCTGCTATAGAAACAATTTTAAAATATTTTGCTATTAAAGATGCTTGAGCTTAGAAAAATGTGGCATTTCATTTAGTGGTAGTTCTTTCCTGTACTCACATTTCCATTGGAAAACACATATGTACTGAGGATTACAGCAGTGAACCTTCAAAAGAAAGCATGCTGCACACCAAATTTCATTGATTCCTTATTTCAACTTTCTCCACCAGCCAATGACTCCATCTGCAAGCCAACTACAGTTATAGGCTTTGATCCAGAAAAATAGGAAATTTGCAAATATACATGAAATTTAGAAATATATACAGAGCAAACTTCAACTTCAGCATAGTAGAAGTATAGTATAAATGAAAACATCCCCAATGGCAACTTGCAGATGCATAGACTGCAAATTGAAAACATCAACACAGCAAACTTACAGACCTCAGGTTGCAAATCACTACAGAAACTCCCTAGAAGTGTAGCATGTTAAATGGCTTTTATTTCCAGAAGATTGAAATCAAACTGAATTATGTTAATAGAATCTTTGAGGGACATTTTTTAGATATCTGGAATTAAAAATGAAATATTTATGACTCCTCATACCTCCAATAATGTTCATAGGTTTACTTTTAGCTACTTATGTTTTGCCAGTTGTTCTCAACCCTGTCCCTGCCTCATGAGGTCATTCATATGACTTTGAAAATCATCTCTCTAGCTTGATGATACTATCTGTGGTTATGGAAGAAAAATAAATATTAAAATGAAATAAATCCAGAGCTGGACTACCTATTCTGTGGATATGGCAGTTGTAGGTTTTACTGGAAAAGGCTTAAGCTTTGGAGTCAGAATTTGAGATTTTAAGTATGTGCATTGATTTTGTTCATATTTAGCTTTCTTATTTTTTCAAGTGGAGATGAAGCCAACAATATGCTTACCTTGCAGGTATGGGAGGATGATTAAATTAGATAGTTTGGTAAATATCCTCAATAAATATTATTTATCATTATTATTTTTACTAGTGCCTTATGGTGTCTAATTAGGCTGTGGGAAAACAAAGATGAACCTATATAATGGCCACAGTATCATACCTAAATCAAATGCTCTCAGTGTTCTAATCACCTAAAAGAGGGAAAACTTTAAACTATAAAATTGCTTCATTTTGTCATTTACAACACTCACACTCACTAGTATTATTGCCAAATAACTTTGTAATTTAAACCTTCTTTTTACTCATCATATTCTTTTCTTCTTCTGTTGTAGATGTCTATGATATCATCCACATCTTGCCATTATGTCTCTATTCCTTTGTACTTCTTATTGTTTCAGTAGGATATTTCCTTGCCTTCTGTTTTTTTCCTTGATGATGATAAAGATATTTCTATGACCTCATATCACTGTCAAAGTAAGAAAAGGAATGTGCTACAAGTAACAGAGAAAGAAAAGCATCCCACAAAGATAGAATTGCATATATAAAGACCCTGTTTCAATAACTGATTGCTGTATATCTAACTACCCCCAAATTTAGAGGCTTAAACAACATCTTTATTATATCTTATAGATTCTGTAAGTCAGAAATTCTGGCAAGGCCAAGTTTAACAAGTCTTTTTATTTTTCTGCTTTCTTGGCTTTAACCAAATTTATTCACTTGTATTTAGATGGCAGACAGGTTGGCCTGGAGGGTCCAAGATGACTCATATGTCTGGTGCCTTGGCAAAAATAGCTGTAGGGCTGAGTTCAACAGGCACTTTCAACCAAAGTGTCTACTCATGATCTCTCCATGTAGATTAAGCTATACAACATAGGATCTCAGTGCCCTCAGATCACTTACCTGAAAACTCAGAATTCAAAGTGTAAACAAAGCAAAAGCCTCATTACCTCTTATGACCTAGTCTCAGAAGTCAGGACCACTTCCATCACATTCTATTTGTTGTTGAGAATTGCAGGAAAAAGCCATGATTGATAATAGTCAAATGAAAGAAAAAGGTGACTGATTGAAATCAAACAATGGAGCATGAAAAAAGTAAATTGCATCAAATTATATTATTACAACAATTCATTCACCACATTCCAAACTACAGAAACTCTATACATGCAGTGTGCTATAATGTAAAGCTCTGGAATTGAAGTATGAACATGATTGCAAGTTCTGTCCACACACTGGGCAAGTCACAACTTTTTGGGGCCTCCAATGTTTCATTTGTAAATAAAGATTAACTACAGTTTGCTCTGCTTACATAGCAGTATATACCAACTGTTTTGGAATCAGGTGCTATAAATATATGAGATAATGTGTTCTTCATAACAACTGGGCCAGATGGGGTTTTCATTATCATTCTTATTTTACACAATACAAGAAAGGGGAGTTCACAGAGATTAAGTAACCTACTCAAAGTAGCATATTTAAGCATCCAGAACCAAGATTCAGTGCTAGTATCTCTGATTCCAATGATCTTTTAACTTCATTTTAGTGTAGTATACCTATTTCCTTTACTATTGTGATGATTCTGTATGTACTCTTTGTAAGAAATTGCTCTGTAAACTCTATGTGAATGTAAGGTATTATTATTGTTATTGATTCTACCAGCTGAGATAGCTATAATTGCCTGTAGTAAGATTGATCATATTTCATGATATTCCAAATAAACTACATAAATCTCAAACTCAAATCCCTAAATGTTCATACAAAGCATGGCTGAAAACAAGTAAAATCATATTGATCAAGTTTAAATAGAATAGAACCTAATTCCAGCAATTGCCCAGTGTAAGCTGCTTTTATCCCCCTATGTGTTATCACATATCACACAGAGAAATGTCAATGTGCATCATGTCTGTCATCATTTATTCCTAAGAAGGTAAAAATATTTCTTTCCTTCTCCTCCCCAAACTTCAATGATAAAACAGGATATAGTGAAGAAGACTGAAGAGAATAGAATTACTGAGTCTACTTCATTAATAAGCCAGTTTGGTTTGATATGAGCCCACAAGTATTAAATTGCTGCCCAGAAAAAAAATTAATATTATTTTCTTTGGGGTTCTGTAAATAGAAAATATATAATCTAATCTAAGGAAAATGAAAGGGAAAAAATTCAAATTTATTGCTCCTCTACTACTCCAAATTCAGGATGTAGAACCTCTCAGAATCATTGGTGTATAAAGTTATTAAAACACTGAAGGCTCCCTTTTTTCAGTCCTAACATTTCCCCTAGAAGACAAATGATGAAATATGAAGAATAAAAAATATTCTGATGAGATTATGAAGAACACATTGTGTGATTCTATAGATCCAAAATAGAAAACCACAAATTGAAATTGAGTATTTAAACGGGTTGCCTAATGACCTTTGTTCAATAGTATGTTATTTATATCCAGACATTTAGAAAAATGTCATCTTTACTATTTTGTGGTTTACATAATTATGTCTCTTCATTTTATTAATCTACAGAAATCAGTACTGGTTTTTACAAGTTAAAGTGGTCACCAATTTCCTCTTGTAACTTGTCTCTAATCTTGTCAAATAACCTAGTATTCCTCCTATAAATTTGTAAGATATTATATATCAAATTCCAAGCACATACATAGCATTTATAGTTTCCTAAACTCTTTTACACATATCCTTATATGTATAATTAAACCTAAATGGCCATTTTTAAATAATCACCACTATAACATAGAGTACTTAAAAAAAGAAATAGATTTCAGATTGAACTTACTTTTTGACATTCATCTTTAGTGACTAAGACAAATATTTATCTAATTTCTATCTGCAACAATTTGTCAAATTGCTCTAATCACTGTTCTCTGATCTATTATTCATAGCTTTGCAAGTTTCTTATCAGTCAACCTACATTTCTTTCTTTTATTCAAATACTTTTGTCTTTAAAATGCTATTCGATACATCAAAATCTCATAGGAACCAACATTTCACCCTTAGATTTTTTTCCGAATATCATTTTCTAGTGTTAATAATATATTTCTTAGCTTTTTCTTCAACTTTACACTGTGTGAGTCAGCTCATGTTTCCCTATCAACTCTGCCAACTAGAAAGCAAGGAACATAACAAGTAATCTTTAGCTTTTCCAGCATTAACTTACCTATAGCTATTTTAATCATTGATTACAGACTTTGAGATGGGCTCAGCATAAAAATTTGTTAGTTTACAAATGAAGACATGTGGTCAATGTTTGGCATTTTATGGGTTTCATTTGCTGAGGACTGATGTAAATACACTGGCAAAAGTCATTTATTCATATTTGAATTATTCCTAAACCCATTGTGCCTAGTACACTGATTGTAACTTAATGAGAACCCAATCAATGGATTCTAAATTTTACTTCCCTAAGTTATGAAATAATATCAATACATAATCTGAATTTATGTTTAAAGTTTAAAAAGAATCTCTGAAGTAGCCAATGTCTAGTGCTTAGGTTGCAAATAAAAGTCCCCCAGATTGCTAAGACAGTTATTTCACTGTGGAATGCTAATGCACATACATAATAATAAGCTTTACCTATTATATTAATGTGGGAATTTAATATATAAATTTCTACATAATTTGAGATATTTGTTAGAGTTACTATTTGATTGCAAGATTTTTTTATTATTATAAGAGCAGATTTAGTGGAAAATTGTCATTCATACTTTAAAGTAAGCAGCCTAAAATGGCAAAAAGTGATTCATAAGTACAGTTTCCAACACAGAATAAGTTTTCCAATGGATTCAGGGTGCTTGATTATGGAATGAAAGGGGGAGAAAGCATAAATGCATCCAATAAAACCTTTCTCTTGCCAAACTACAAATAGTACACTGGGGAAACTTGATATTTGAAAGAACAACAGCAAAAACAACAACAGTAATAGACTATAAAACACCAATCAAAACAGGGAGTTCAAAATAAGGCATTCAAGCAACTCAATGTAAAAATACAAAAAAAAAAAAGTTAAAACTATTTTTAGTTTAGGAAAAAAAAAAAACAAGCTGGTACAAATGAGGGAAATCACTTGTACTGAAATAACACAGAGTTATCATGACTGTCAACAGCTTTGAGAAATCATATTGCTTTAAAACAAATTGATGTTTAAGTTGGATTGTTTGTTTACATTTAAAAATTATAATTACATTAAAATATTTCTGTAATACATCCAATGTTTAGAACTGAAAAGAACCTAACATAGAAATAAAACTTTGAAATAACATAATAGGAACACATTAGACACTAAATCTTATCAAACTGGGAAAAATGTTACCTGGAATTGTTGCTTCTTTGACATATATTTTAATAAAAAACAAAGGCAATTGGAATTTTATCAGAAAAATCTCCCCAAAATATGATTACAGCTAAATCCCTTATAAATATCATCTAAATCAGTGCTTTTTGAAGTATCTGTGGTGAAAAAGAAGTCAGTTTTTTAAAAATCCCCATTAGTTCCAGAAAAATTTTTGTTTAGTATAGTAAATATAAGAAGTAAAATGGAAGGGAGAAAGTAAAGGTGCACACAAGATGCCCCTACCTTTTATATTGTAGAATCAGTGGACCTAAATTTACTCCATAAATTTGTTATAAAAATTTCTAGGGGCTGGGGTTGTGGCTCAGCAGTAGAGCACTCCCCTAGCATGTGCAAGGCCCTGGGTTCAGCAAATTCTATGCAGTTGGCAGACTGACACTTCTCTGGTATTTCCTTAAATGTAACACTTATTTACAATGAAAAAAAAAAAGAAACATGTAGTAAAAGGATACTAAAGGAAATAGTAAATTGGATGGAAATAAACTTTACCCACAGAAAATAGAGATTGTTCTTGACCAAAGTGGAAAAAAAAAAAAACATTTGTTTTGCATAATATGAAAAATATTCCTAAAAGTATACAACGAAAATATACAAGATCTTTTCTACCCTCTAAACACTATGCAACCTTAACCATATTTGCAAGTCAATAACCTCTCTGTTCTAAAATATAAACTTGAATTTTAATTTATTTTATAAAATTAAAAACATAAGACTTAACCTTTTAAAATAAGCTAATTCCATTAATATAATATATATTGACTGATAGTCTATATATCCCAGTCACTATGCTAACCATTTAAAATGTGTATCAAACCTGACTTTAAGTAATAGTTGTGCAATACTAAACTGTTAATTCTTATAAAGTCATTTCTTTTTTGCCAAAGGTATAGTAGGTAAGGCCATCTACAGTTTTATTATAATAAAATGTCAGTTACTGCAAGCCTTGATATGGTCAAAATTTTTCTTTAAATGACAACATATCAAACCTCCAATGATATGTCAGTTTTAGGAACATGGCAACAACTCTCATATACTACTTGGTGCTAGGCAAGGCATTAGCATCTCTTTAATGGCAATGTGACAAAATTTATCAACATTCAAAATGCATATAGCAATTCTAATTTTATCAACTTATCCTCTAGATATCTTTGCACATGTGAACAAAGACTTATGTTCAGAAAATAATCTAAGTATTTGTCAGCTCTCTTGTAATAAAACATTAAGCAACTAGTAAAAATAATGATGTAGCTCTGTACTGACATGAGATGATCTACAATACCATTAAATGAAAATTTTTGATTAGCAGAGCAATACTGAGAGGATCCTTGTGTGAATGCATGGGGCATTCCTGAAAAGCAATCCAAGAATTGTTGACAAAGTTGAAGGAGGTGTTTTAGATGGGGAGGAGATTTCCTTTATTCATATACCCTTTAATTCTATATAAAATTTTCACCAATGTACATGTGTAATTAAAAATATTTAAAAAGCAAAAATAGTAATATAAAAATAATAAAAAAGAGTAAGACTCAATTCCATGACCAATATTTGCTACCATTTATAATTCATAAAACAGTATGTAGCTCTCATTAAGAAACTGATAATCCATTCAGCCACTAAATATTTGTGCTTATTAAACATTGTTTTTGTTTTGTTATCTATAAAAGTACTTGTATTCTCTTGGAAATAAGATGACTTTGAAATTATAGAAAAATCTTATACAGACAAATAAAAAAACAGCTGCTCTCCTTCCTTAAAGTTTTGGCAAATTAATAAATGCCCCTTTCATTAATGATAAGTTTTGTTTTTCATTTATGTAATAAAAATTTATTGATGGTATACATCTCAGCCACTATGCTAGTTACTAAACCTGTATGTATCAAATCTGATCTTAAGTAATGTTGATAGAATGCCAATTTGTTGTTCTTATGAAATCTTTTCTTGCCATGATTTTCTATTCAATTTTTTTT
The DNA here is from genome assembly GCF_021218885.2 of Marmota monax. Classification (NCBI taxonomy): domain Eukaryota; kingdom Metazoa; phylum Chordata; class Mammalia; order Rodentia; family Sciuridae; genus Marmota; species Marmota monax. The sequence goes on along the minus strand of NW_026694490.1, from coordinate 2,581,679 downwards.
TAGTCTTTTACTGACTTTACATATGAAACACTAAATCCACATACCCAACACTCTGAAAATTAAAAAAATAAAACTATGTGGAGTTTTGGAAAGTATTTATGGGAGAAAAGTTGAAATACTACCTTTAAGAATTTTCATGAGGGGGCTGGGGATGTGGCTCAAGCGGTAGCATGCTCGCCTGGCATGCGTGCGGCCCGGGTTCGATCCTCAGCACCACATACAAAGATGTTGTGTCCGCCAATAACTAAAAAATAAATATTAAAATTCTCTGTCTCTCTCTTTAAAAAAAAAGAATTTTCATGAACATCCCTCATATATTAAAATTAATGGTAAGTATACAAGAAATTAAACAGAAAATCTATTATTTGAACTGTTGACATCAACTGAAGATTAAAATTAACATAATGCAAAAATTTTCTACAAACAATACATACCATAGTTTTAAAATAACTATGTGCTACAGCAAGCTTAATAATATCCAAATACTATATGCATTCTTCATTTATGTAGGAACTTACCTAGCTGTTTTTATACATGAAGGAAGGATAAAAGATATTTCAAATGTGTCTTTTAACCTAAGTATCAAAACATTAGTCTTCCATTCTAAAATTTAGTACTCCAAATAAGTTCACTAAAATTACTACTGATTTTAAGTTCAATTTTTTCTTACTTTACTCTCTTTGTAACAATGACAATATTTAAATGTTTTCATTTCTTCTTCTGAGAAACTTAGCTATGTTTTCAAAAGCTTTCATAAATAACACTGGCCTCAGAAGCATCCCTTGGAAATTTTGTTAAAAGTTTACCTTAACAACAGATTACATTTCAGAGGGTCAGGGCAACATATATCAAGAGAAAAGTGCAGAATACCAGAAATGTCATCATGTGTAGTTTAATATATACAAATAAAGTTATAAAAACTGAATTTGACAGAAACAAAGAAATGACTTAATGGGGTGAACTCCTAAAAAGGTTTTAGCTTATTTTACTATGAGAAAAAAAATAGAAAGGTCTAAATATCCAATAAAGAAGACTTATTTGGATAAATGTCACAATGATATCTGACATCAAAAATTTGATTTCAAAGGTTAGGAAGGTTTTAATCTAGAAAACCAATATAGAGACATTGTTCTCATGTAAAAATAAAAGAAATAAATAAATTATTTATGCTTAAAGGGCTTAACTATTGAATGAATTGCTTGTTCACAAATTAATGTATCACCTTAGATATTCAGTACAATGTGCGTTTATAGAGAAGATTGAAGAGTTTATGGCATCATCCTTTTTTTTCTAATACCTTTATTTTATTTATTTTTATGTGCTGCTGAGGATTGAACCCAGGGCCTCACATGTGCTAGGCGAGTGCTCTACCACTAAGCTACAACCCCAGCCCAGCATCGTCCTTTAAAATCAAAAGATACAGTGTTTATTCAGGAAATAAAATAAATAAAAGTAAAGCAAATCATAACACCAGCCAGAATATGATGAAAAATCAAACTATATTGTCCCGTCACCACATGCTACAGGAGATCCTTAAAGGAACCCTTTGGAGGTCTGGAATGTTCATAAAATGGAATTCAAATTTAATATCATTAAGATAGTAATTTGACAGGTAAACAAAGAGAAGACTTTCTTCCCCATGTCACATCACCCCCAACACACTCACACACACACAAACACATGCACACATACTGAAATCTTCTTTTCTTCATATTCTATGAAATTTATAGAAATAAGGATTAAATGAGAAAACAAATACATAAAGAATATTAATTTAGAAGATAATTTGCTGATTTCCAGAGTGGATTTAAGTACTTCTAAATCAGTCAGGCATGATGGTCTATAATCCCAGTGGCTCTGAAGGCTAAGGAAGGAGGATCATAAATTCAAACCCAGCCTCAGCAACTTAGCGAGGCCCTCAGCAGCTTAGCAAGACCCTGTCTCAAAATAAGAAAATGAAGGGGCTGTGGTTGTAGTTCATTGGTGGAGCACTTGCCTTGCACATGTGAAGCACTGAGTTCAATCCTCAACACCACATAAAAATAATAAAATAAATTAAATAAAAAGGAATAAAAAGTTAAAAAATTAAAATGTCTAGGGATGTGGCTCCATAAGAAAGTGCCCTGCGTTCAATCACCAGTAAAAATACAAACAAACAAACAAACAGAAAACTCTAAGTCCTTTTGGATTCTTACATAAAATATAAAATAAAACTTTATGACACAGGTCATGAGAATTGCAGGTACTGCACAGGTTGCTTGCAAATATATTTGCAATTACAACTGAAGAACTATGAGTCTCTTTAGCATAGAGCTCTGTAATTGCCTTTAGTACCCAGTGAACTTATGAGTGAATTAAGCCATTTGGAGAAAATATCATCGAAATCTTAAATAACTGAAAATAATTATTACAATTATTTTGAAAACTTACTCGTATATATGATTATGCATGCATATATTTATATTTCAGAGCTGGATATATGCATGGCAATAATTATGTATTCAGTTATAAGTCCAAGTTTATCTGAAACACACACACCTACACATGCTTGTTATTTTCATTTTTATATTTCTGCACTTCAGACATTTATCCATGAGCTGAATCAGAAGTGTCAGAGAATAGTAATAGAAGCTATTCATAAGCAGTCTAATTATGATCTCTGGTTATGTCCCTAAGCTTAAATCAGATGTAACAAAGTCTCATTATTTAATCCGATTAGTTCTAGCACCCATCCCCAGAGCTATTCAAGTATTAAGGACCTCTTTGTCAAGTCTGTACCTATCATTGCCAATGAGACTACATTGTTTGAATGTCATTTTAATTCTCTTTATGTTAAATGTTACATACCAAACCAAAACTCTTAAGACATTTTCCTCTCTAATATTTTCAGTATAGTTTGTGACACCACAAATATCTCAGTCTATCAGTTTCCAAAACTGTAAGTCACCTTGTATTTCTCCTTATTTTTGACTCCTTATATATACTCAATAGTAAGTCTTACATTCTTCACTCTCAGATTCACCGAGATTTTGTAATATTCCTCTTGGTTCTCTTCCCCCCCAGAACAATATTTCTCAGTAAGATTTCTGTACTTATCACTCTCTGACAGTCTCTTAAATACTCATATACATCCCTGTTTTTATTTCTTTTCAATAATTTTTTGTGGGTGAACTTATCTGAAACCACAGACTTCAACACAATTTAAATCATGATGATTCCAAATTCCATTTCCAACCAGGATTTCTTCCTGACTTACAAACACAGTTTAAATATGCACCTCAAATTTTCTACCAAAAAATTCTCTCTTCCTTCCTAACTCAATTGACTTATATTCCACTGTATACTCATTTAGATTCATTTTTTTTAATTTCTCATATTTATGAGCTATAGTGTGACATTTCAATACATCCATACATAATAATCAGATAAGCATAATTGGAATACCTGTAACCTCAGACTTTTATCATTTCTTCGTGGTAGAAACATTAAAAATTATCTCCACTATTTAGAAACATTGAAATAATATTTTCACCATAATTATCCTCTATGATATAGAATATGAGAAATTGTTTCTCCTACATAACTGTGACCCTCTACCCATTAACCATCTTCTCACCATCCCTCTTCTACTATACCCTTTTCAGGCTCTGCTAACCAATATTCTTTATTTCTTTGTAATCAATTTTTTATCTTTGAAATATAACTGAGAACATGAAGTATTTATCATTGCAAACTATAATTTTACTCTACACTAACCCTACATTTTATGTAATTAAAGTCATACTTGTTATATATATATATATATATATATATATATATATATATTAAAACAAATGTAATTTTTTAATATTTTTTTAGTTGTAGTTGGACACAATACCTTTATTTATTTATATGGTGCTGAGGTTCGACCCAAAGCCTTGCACATGCTAGGGAGGTACTCTTCCACTGAGCCACAACCCCAGCCCCATACTTTTTATATTTTTATATTAAATGTTGTCTCAGTCTGTTTGTGCTATTATAACAAAATGCCACAGAGAAGATAATGTATAAACAAAGGAAATACATTTTATTACATTTCTGGCAACTAAGAAGTCCAAGACCAAAGTGTTAGTAATGAAGTCTGGTGAGTATGTTTTCTGTTTTGAGGATAACACTTTGTTGCTGTCTCCTCACATGGAAGAAATGGAAAGGGCTAGAGAATGCTCCCATTGAAAGTAACACTTTTGGATGAAAAACAAAATGGCAGAATAGAGAAGGTCACTTTCCTGGATTCTCCATGGTGTGAAAACCAGAAAGCAAACAGCTTCTCAGAAAGTTGAGAAATGGGAACTTTTCCTGGGAATTGATACTGGACATTCAAAGCAGATTGGGGACTCAGGAATTTGGATGTAACAAAATAAGGAGCAAATCCCCAGGGTTTCTGGCACTGTCTACTGTTGTGATACCCCCACCCCATAGAAAAATAGTGGAGGAATAAACCAATTAAATGAACCCAGAGTTTCAGGAGGCCTAAGGTATGTATGGGTACGAAGAGATCAGAGATCAAAGACACTGACCAACTAACCTGAAAACTCTGCTGCATCATATTCTTATGCAGGAAAGAAGACTCTTCTCTCTCAGCTGCCAAGGGGAACAGAGGAAGGAAACATTTTGTAGGTTCAGTGTAGAGGCTGGTAACTGGGGGAAAACAATTCTTGGCAACTGAGCATTGCCTAAAATACAGGCCGGACAAACCCACAACACACAACATAGACTGTGCCTAAGTAACCAGAAGAAAATCATACCTGGAGATGAGTTTACTGAGGAGAATACAGGTAAGGGAAACCAAAGCAGCCCATCCCCCCAGACTGGTCACTTGAGTTTTGGTTAGGAGTGATAAGCCTGGCCAGGAATTTGAAATGTCAAGGGATGATTTGATTGAGTTTGGAGACTGAACCTGAGAGAACATAAAACCTCAGGTCCATCAGTGATTGATGGAATCAAGGATTGGTTGTTTCACTGCACAAGGGAATCTTCCTGGGAGAAAATCTTCCAGCGTGGGCTGGCAACCACTGTGACTGGAAAGTGCACTGCTTTAAAATCTTCAGACCAAATGAAATTCAATTAATAGCCTGGAACCTACCTATGCCTAAATCCCAGCTCCAGCAGCCACCACCTAATGGATTTTTTTTCTCATACTCCAGAAACCTCACCTAACACAGCTGAGAAGAGAAGCTGATAATATTTTAAACTCCAACAGAAACGTTCTTTAACTTTTCATCACTATCTTTTTTTTTTCTTTATTATTTTCTCTGTTCAAGTATGACCTGACTGGTTCATGGCACTTATACATATTCATATGTTTCTTTTTTTCTCATTTCTAGTATTTTAAAAGGCAGTTATTTTTCATATATCAGTATTTTGAGGAATGAGATGTTTGATTAGTATATATTGGTTTTGTTCTTATATTCTTTTATTTTTTGTTTTTTTAAGTTTTATTTTCTACATTTATTCCCTCACTTATTGGTTTCCCTTGACTCTTTCTCTTTTCTTCCAGGAAGAGTCAATCTATATTGATTTCCATCACTCTTCCTTACTTGTTTTACTTCTATTTTATCACATCCTCTCTGATGATCATCACATTCTACATTATTTCTGTTCTATCATTCTTCAACACATGAAATTATAAAACCTTTTTAAAGTTACTGTTTTTACCTAGGGCAATAATGGATCATATCATTTTTGTTTATTGGTGAATTAATATTATACATGACATAGAAGAAATTATTTGGTTTAATGCTCTAAATTGTATGAATTAGTTGTTGTTACTCTCTGTCATCCCCCTAAACTATGGGGCACTGGAAACGTTTAGTGGCAATATTTAGTCCAAATGCTAGAATTTTACTGCCTCAAAAGTATACTTTTAGATGGGTGGACATACATACAATATGAAAAGGCAAGAGAAAAAAAAATCACCCCAAACAAACCAAAATACTTCAGAAAATCATTCACAAAGCAGTTGAAGAAATGTCAGAGAAGGAGTTTAGAATGTTCATAGTGAGACTGATCTGCAAGGTAAAGGATGATGTAAGGAGTGACAATAGGCAGTAATACAGGAATGAAAAAAACCACTTCAATAAATATAGATTCTGAAAAAAAAGAAAAAAAGAAGAAACCCTCCAAATAAAGGAAAGTATAAACTAAATTAAACTTTCATTGGAAAGCATCACTAGCAAAATAGACCACTTGGGAAGAAAGTTTCAAGCAATGAAAACAAAACATATAATCTTCAAAATAAAGTTGACCATAGAGAAAAGATATTATGAGACCATGAGCAGAAATTCCAAGAAATATGGGATAACATGGAAAGACCAATCATGATTTATCAGGATAGATAAAGGCTCAGAGATAAAAACCAAATACACAATATTTTCAGTGAAATAATATATGAAAATTCCCAAATCTTAAGCCTGCAATGAAAAAGTCAAAAACAGGAGACATACAGGACCCCAAACATACAAAATTACAAAAAATGTACAACAAGGCACATTATTATGAAAATGCCTAACATAGAGAATAAAAATAGAATTTTAAATGCTATCAGAGAAAAATGCAGGTTACTCTTAGATGGAAATCAGTCAAGATCTCAGCTGATTTATCAACCAGACCCTCAAAGCTAGGAGGTCTTGGAATAATGTACAGCAAGCCCTGAAAGAAAATGGATACCAAACAAAAGTACTATACCTGAAAAATTAAACTTCAAGATTGAAGATGAAATAAAATTCCTCCATGATAAAAGTTAAAAGAATTCACAACTAGAAACAGTGTACTAGAAAACATACTCAATAAAATAATTTATGAAGAAGAAATGAAAAAAATAAACTTTAAACTAGCATCGGAAGAAATGACACTAGAATAATAGTCAATCAAAGGATAAACTAACTTAAAACCAAAAATAAATCAAAGTGATAGGGAATAAAAAAGATTTATCAATAATATTATTGACTGCAGGTGGCCTAAAATCATCAATTTAAAGATAGACTTTTCATATTGGATTAAAAACAAAAAAAACAAAAATCCAGGGATATGTCTGTAGTTCAGTGACAGAGCACTTGTCTAGCATGCATGAGGCACTGGGTTCAATCTTCAGTATCATATAAAACTAATCAAATTAAATAAAGGCATTCTGTTCAATATAACTACAAAAATAAAAAAATACAAAACCAGACCCAATCATAACCTGTCTCCATGAGACTCACCTCATGTGCAAAGATATCCACAGACAGATATAAAAGGATGGGAAAAACATATCACTCACATGGATCATGTAAACAAGCAGGGAAAGGGAGTTGATCCTCATATCAGATAAAGTTGACATCAAGCCAGACAAAGAAGGATATTTCATACTATGTAAGGGAATTATACATCATAAAGACATAAAAATTTTAAATATTTATGCCCCAAACAATGGATCATCTATGTACATCAAACAATTCCTTCTCAATTTCAAGAATAAATACACCACAACACAATAATACTGGGCAACATTAACAAAACTCTCACATTACTGTACAGATTTTTCAAACAAAAAATAAATAAACTATAGAACTAAATAATGAAATCAATAATTTATACTTAATGGGTATATATAGAACATTCCATCCATCAATGAGCAAATAAACTTTCTTTTCAGCCTCACATGTTCTTCAAACAAATCATGTCACACAGGAGGCATACGGGACCCCAAATATACAATTCTTCTCTAAAATAGACCATATCTTATGCCACAAAGCAACTCTTAGTAAATAAAAAAATGGAGATAATACCCTGAATTCTATCAGAACATAATGGAATGAAATTAGAAATCAATGATAAAATTAACAATAGTAGTGGTGCATGCCTGTAATTCCAGCAGTTCGGGAGGCTGAGGCAGGAGAATTTCAAGTTCAAAGCCAGCCTTAGCAAAAGTGAGGCACTAAACAACTCAGTGAGACTCTATCTCTAAATATTTTTTAATTGGATAAGTATGTATTCAGTGGTTGTCTGCCCCTGAATTCAATCCCAACAACCCACTAAAAATAGAAGCTACCAAAACACCTGGAGACTAAGCAATACATTATTGAATGATGTATGGATATCTGAAGAAATCAAGGATGAAATTAAAAAAAATACTTACCTGTAAATGAGATCAGTAATACAATACAACATATCAAAACTTCTGGGACAATATGAAGGCAGTTCTAGGAGGAAAGTTCATTATATTGAGCTCATTCATTAAAGAATAAAAAGTCACAAAATAATAAACTAACATTACATTGCAAAGCCCTAGAAAAAGAAGGACAAATCAATACCAAAAGCAGTAGAACACAAAAAATAAATATTAGAGCCAAAATCAATGAAATTGAATCAAAAAACAATTTAAAAAGTCAACAAAACAAAAAATGGTTCTTTGAAAAAATGAATAAAATTGATAAACTCTTAACAAAGCTAACAAAGAAAAAGAGAGAAAAAACTCTAATTGCTAAAAGTTGAGATGAGAAAGGAAATATCACCATGGACACTACAGAAATGCAGACTATAATCAGAAACTATTTTGAAAATCTAAACTCCAATAAAATAGAAAATCTTGAAGACATCACCACATTTCTAGAGACATATGTCCTACCCAAGTTGAATCAGCAAGGCATAGAAAATATAAATAGATCAGTTTCAAGCAATTAAATTAAAGACACCATCAAAAGCCTACTAACAAAGGAATGCCTAGGATTGTATGGATTCTCAGCTGAGTTCTATGAGACCTTCAAAGAAAAACTTTCACCAATACTTCTCATATTATTTCTTGAATTAGAAAAGGTAGAAACCCTTCTAAATTCATTCTATGAAGCTAGTATCACCCTGATACCGAAACAGACAAAGACACATCAGGGAAAGAAAAACATAAGAACAATATTTCTAATGAACATAGATTGAAAATTTATTACTAATGTCAAATTGCATACAAGAATATATTAAAATTAACTCTAGGAGCTAATTTATAACAAATGCTTCTTTTACATTTGTTGAGATTATCACAAGCCTTTTGACTCTTATGTATAGAATTGAACAAATTATTTTGTGTATATTGGTACAACTTTGCATTCCCATGAACAACATTTTACATATTTTAATATATATTCATATAATACATATATACACATACATATTGATATATAATTATATATATACAATTATATATATATTTATAAATATATATATAAATATATATATAATTTTATATATATATATATATATATATATATATATATATATATATATATATATATAATGGGGTCTAATATCTTGACCCCCTCCTGAAACTTTTTGAAGAATTCCATCATTTCATGGGAGATATTCATTGGTGTTTTCTTCAGGCATATGTTTTTCTGCTTCTTTTATCAGGATAGTGAATTAAGAAGTATTGCTACCTTTTCCATACTTTGGAAAAATCTGGGTAGAATTGCAATTGTTTTTTTCCTTCGGTGTTTGGTAAATTGCTGCAGTCTGGCTGGGCACAAATAACCGAGCCGCCACAAAGCCTTGCACACACACGGGAACACACACTCCCTCCACCGGGCTCCGTCCAATCTCTCCGAACACCCACCCACCCTTTTGGTGATTTTTTTTTAATCACAGGGCATTGAGTTGTGTAGTTTCATTGCCAAATATTTTCATGTTTCCTTAATATTTTTAAAGTCCTCTGTAACCAGAACACATATCAAATATTATTTCAGTTCTCTTAATTTTACTAAAGCATGCTTTACCACACAAAATACGGTCTCTCTCTCTCTCTCTCTCTCTCTCTCTATATATATATATATATATATATATATATATATATATATATTCTGCACACAAGGGTAAAAATTATGCAATCTTTTGTAGAATAATCAGAAGAAGCTAACAATGAATAGGATTATAAGAATGGTACAGAGATAGTGCTGAAAGACCTTAGCTGCAGGTATCTACAACAACTTAATAAATTACTTAAGCCTAGCACAAGGAGGATTTGCCTAAACAATATGTCTGTACGAAGAAAGGCAAGAATTCCCAAAATGTGTAAAATTGCTTCCCCAGAGCAACAAGTACCCAATTAATTCTTACTTTTTTTCCCCTCATTTTGGTACTGGAAATTGAACAGAGGGGCACTTAACACTGAGGTACTTCCCCAATTTTTAAATACCTATCGATAATTTGATATTGATTCTATCACAGAACTGTAAGACATCTCTCCATGTGGACAACACTTCTAGTCACCTATTACTCACCCCTTTTTTTGTTCTGGGGATTGAACCCAGGGGTGCTCCACCACAGATATACTATGCCAGTACTTTTTATTTTTAATTTTGAGACAGGGTCTCACTCAGTTGTTGAGGCTAGACTTGAACTTGCCTTTTTCTTCAGTCTCCCAACTAGATAGGATTACAGTTTTGTGCCACTGTGCTCAGCTACTTCTTAAGCTCTTGAAGAGTCAATTCAACATTAACTTCCCATACAAATGACACTAGTACCATATCCTGTGACAAACCAAGTGGTGCTGTGTTTCCTCTATGTTTTTTTTTTAAATTTTTCCATAGTTTTTCTTTCTCTTCACCACTACCCACAATATGTACACCCTGGGGAAACAAATTTGGTTGAGTGTGCTTTTGAGAAATATCTTTAAAACAAAGAATAGCTATTAACTTCTGATTGAAGCTCTTATCTGTGAATGGCATTCCATTTGCTAGCAGGATGTTTAAAGTTAGTATATTGATAAAATGTAATATTTATAATTATGTTTTTGCTTAAACTTGCTATATATTCAAGGAACATTTTATTCCCTTTCAACAAATTCCAACATAGGTCCTTCCATAAAAATATGAAAGTACTATATTTTGAAACAAAATTTTATTGCTGGAAGACAAAAAAATAGTACTTGAAGCTAGGATCATAAGATTCAGCTAGTTTTGCACTACATATCAGACCCCTATACCCCAGTGGATCCAGTTGAAATGCTCTAAATGTTTACCAAGATATAAATATGTTTTATAAACTATGTCATAGTAGAAATTTAAACCTAATTAGATTGAAATGGAACTATATTTAAAATATTTTAAAATAATTTTCATTGCATAAATGAGATAACGTTCTTTCCTCATGTGTTTTTATAATTTGGTTAAGTGAGGGCTCACACTATAATGTACCAGATTTATATGTCAGGAAATGAACAGTTGATGATTTTCCACATATTAGACCCATTAACCTCCTCAGATAATATGGAATTTTATTTTATTCATATTATAGTACAGGATGTACCTTACTTTTAAACTATTCCTTCATGAGATGATAAGAGACAAAACTATCTTCAAGTTAATACACAGTAAAAATGAGAACTACGATAAAGAGCTTCATAAACTGTAAAATATATGTGAAAATCATAGTCACTGCTCTTTTTGGTATTTTTACTGTTCAAAGACCAGGTGTTATATAATCTTTACTTCTAACTCAATGCTAAGAACAGCAGGGGTTGCATACAGAATTATAGTACATACTTAACCACTGCAGCATTTTTATTGAGTTGGCTATGTTTAACTGTTAACTTCTTTATACCCTGAGGCAATAAATACCTAATTGATTTTAAAAATTACTTAACAGGCATATGGACATGATTATAAAATCAATTAAATAAATTAATAAGCAAACATAGAATTTAATAACAGAATAAAATTAAATATATGAACTTATTTATCAAAAAATTAGAAGGATTTTATCTTTCACATGATCAATACTTCACTTTACTCTTGAGTTCTGCATAGTGTGACTAAGTTCATCTGTCAATGATGAACTACTCTAGTACAGAAGAAACCTCTTTTGGTGACTGATTATTGAATGAATTTCATGAATTCATGTACATGAATTGGTTTAGCATGTCAGACTTTTGGAAAAAAGGCGTATTTTTGTTACAGCACTCAGATAAAATAGCACTTTCCTTTGTTCAGCCTCATCTTCAGGTCATTTAAAATTACAGACTTACAGTAGGATAATCTGTGTCAGGAGTCAGAGATGCCTCAGCCAATTGTGTTGCAATGTTAGTCTCTTGACACTTGATTTTTTACTTTAAATGAAGAAAAGGCCTTGGAAATTTGGAGTATGGGTTCCTTCCAATAATCCAGCATGGAACACTGACTGAAGATGTTGGTGGTAATACTTACCAAAAACCATGAGAAATAAATGTGTTGTATAACAAACTCACCTATACATTAATACCACATTGTTCTGCAGATCCATATGACCATAATACAAAGAGAACAACTAGAGACTCTGAAAGTTGAAAAGGCAAGAGAAACAGAGCATTGTGTCTTGATATAGAGCAATAACAAGGTAAGTAACAAGATGGTATATACTTGTGATTTTGGCCTCGTTACCTAATTTATAACTATATATATATATATATATATATATATATATATATATATATATATATATATATATATATATATATATGTCTGTAGCTATGTCAGAAAAAAATATCTGGGATTGTACTATAGCCACAAAAAAAAGAAAAAAAAAGTATATACACATTTTGAGGAGTACTGAATCCCCAGGCTTCCCTGGGTTTTTGCAAGGCTGAGCAAGTCTTTCCTAACAGGAGCCAGTGTTTTCATGATCCACTAGATGCTAAACTATGGGCAGCTTCTTATAACCACACAAGTCATACAGGACTGGCTGTGCACAACAAGCAAGGTCATGTTTGGCTCAATGAGTGGCTAGAAAGGAGTGACATAAATCAGAAGTTCTGGGGGCCTTCCTCCAGAGCCAATTTAATATCTTCTAACTGAAATCTATTCCCATTCAGGTACATACTACAATGAGATAAGTTGCAGATACCCAAAATATACTTATAAACAGTCACTAATTTCTAACCTCCTTTTCCTGGTAGCTGGTAGAATATTCTTTATTTTTTTTTCTTATTACTAAAATAACCATTCTTTTAAATTGGGAACTGAAAAACAATTACTTTGGATACTTTGGTTTACTTGGGAAGCTGAGAGAATATGTGATGTGTATTTAGAAACTTTTCTGAACGTTTTCCCTCTGAAAGCTACTATACTTTAAACAAAGTAATCCCTTCAAAAATACTGACTATGCAACTATTGGTTATAGTCTTTGAAAAAATAAATAACAGTATTATATAAATACAAAACTCATGTTTCACATAGGTTAGCAAGTACTATATCTTTGGTTAGGAAAGTTTTATATTTCAGTAGAAAGTGGTCATAACGTGTCACCTTTCTTGCACATCTCTAAGGAATCTTGTGAAGATGACATACTGGTATCAGAAAACTCTTGCTTAATATTTTTGTGGTCTGAATGTATGTGCATCTTTCTTTATAAAGAATGTCATCCTTACTTTTGCACTGCTTCAAATGTGTTTTTGTAACTCCTTTATACATGACATAACTTCTTGACATATGTTGAACCTAGAGGACATATCAAAACCTGGGGAATACATACACGTACTTATGAAAGCACATCAAAATTTATATGTATATAGACTTTTATTGTGTCACTGATCATAAAGGTAAGCCACCCAAATATTAATCATTAAATAAATTATGGCATTATCAAATCATAAAATAGAATGATAACCAGATAGTAAATATATGTGTATACTTGATATAGAGCAATTCCCAAGATCATTATGATATGTTGTGCAATGTACAAATCAGTTCATAAAATACTATGTATATGTATAGTTTTACTAAATTTTAAAAAATATTATACACAGTTTCTCTAATGGAATTTTCACTATTTGTTTTATTGCTTTTAAAAATGTTAATATGAGTTAAATGGTCAATCAAATTATAAAGCATTTCTTTTATAGTTGTATGCATTTAAAAGAACATTAATAACTGATATTTTTTAAAGACATAAACACTCAGGAGTCTCACTATGCTAGAAATCCCATGTGTCAGCTTATGGGGATTTCCTTTTAAGAAATTTGAATGAATCTCTTAGGCATCATTAAATAAATTTTGTGGGTTTACTGAACATTCTCAAACACTCCGTTAGCATTCTCTGAAGGCTAGCTGTTAGGTGAGTAGAAATGATTGGAGTAGATTACATTCTGACTCAGCATATGCTAGGAGCTAAACTGTCTTGTCAAAAAGAATTCTTTATAGAATAGAGTTTCAAGACTAAGACTTATAATGTACACTAATGACCTGGTAATTGTCTTAATGACTTTTCAGTGAAGTGTAAAATTCTCTGTTAACATGACAACAAAGTGTAAATTATTTTACAAGCATGATTGTGTTATGAAATAGTTTATCTGCTCTGTATTCTTTGTTGCCCATCCAGTAAAATAGTTCTAGCTACATTTTGAGTGCTTGGCCAATTAACATTTATATTGACTGGTAATATTTTTTGTCTTTATTTGACTTTTCAAACTGTTTGTTGATTTGCTTTTATAAATTCTCAGGACTAGATAACATAGCTTTAGTTTTCTTTAATTGATAAACTTTACTCTGAGCAATGCCAAGAATAACAACTTGTTTCAGGTACAGAAAGATTAAAACCCTTATACAAGTTGTACTGTAATAATACTTAGATGATAATCAGGCTTCTTGAGCTCTATTATTGTACTCATAGCGTGATTCAATTTGGTTCCAGTTTTCACAGGACAAAGTAAATCCATTAATAAAACAAGAAAATACATATTCTATTTTTAAATTATATAATGATTAAAACAGTAAAAAGTAAATAAAATGGTATGAATTTTCTTCCCTGCTCCACTGTCAGGTTTGGTCATGTTATTTTCTTTAGTCAATGAGATTTAAATAGGAGGGTAAGGGTGCCAGTTGATGCAGATCTTCTATATGCTACCACATTGTTTGATTTTCCCTCTTTCCCTTGTCATGAGAGTAATATGTTCACAATGGGCCTGTTTTTTTTCAGTTGGTATTCAAGAAAATGAACACACGCCAAGCATAGCTTCAAATAATACATTGAATAATAGGGAGAAATAATCATTTTATATTGTAAGACACATATATTTAGGAGTTTTGTTTAATGCCAGAATAGTTTATGAATATTAATGCTTAAAACTGTTTCATATGGTCAAAGAATATTCCACTTTATTCCTACATTTATTATTCTCTTACAATGGTTTTTGTATATCTGATCTTCATTCTGAGAGCACTTTTCTTCTTCATAAAAAGAAAGTTTTAGAATTTTCTTTCATGAGCAACAGTTGTAGAAAACATCAAAGTTTATGTTTGTCAGAATAAATCTTCATTCTGTTGTAATTCTTTTTGCTTAGATATACAAATCTAAGTTTCACAGTTACATGTTTTTTGACTCTTGAAATATCATTTCACTATTTTTCTAGCTTCCATTGCTGCTGTTGAGAAGTCAGGTAACAATATTTTTTTTTCTTTTTCTTTTCTTCATTGTAGTACTGGAAATTGAACCCAAAGGTGTTTTACCACTGAGATACATCCCAGTTCTTACTATTTTTTTAATATTTATTTTTTAGTTTCTTTTTAGGTGGACACAATATCTTTTATTTTTATGTGGTGTTGAGGATCGAACCCAGTGCCTCGCTCATGCCAGGCGAGCACACTCCACTTGAGCCACATCCCCAGCCCCAAGTTCTTACTATTTTAAATTAAAACATCATTAAGTTGCCAAGGCTGGCCTCAAACATGTGATCCTCCTGCCTCTACCTATCAAGTCACTGGGGTTACACACTTTTCTTTTCTTTCTTTTAAGTTAATCTTTCTTACTAGATGCTTAATTGCTATCTTTCTAATTCTGAGGTTTTGCTTTAGAATGTAAAATTTAAATTTCTTTTGTTCTTTTTCTTTTTTTGAGAATCAATTAGTTTTCTTAACACTTTGAAATTGAAGATTCATGGTTCTCATCAATCTACAAAATGTCAGTTATTTTTCAAATATTGCCTCTCCCCAATTTCATAATTATCTGTTTCTCAAATTAGATTTATGTTAAATCTTCTTATTCTATGTTTTCTGACCCTCAATCTGTCTTTCATATTTCCTATCCCTATTCCTCTCTACTGAACTCTTTCATATTTTTCATATTTATTTTGGAGCCTTCGTATTTTTGTGCCCAATAAACTATTTAACTTGATCACTCAATCTCTCTTTCTCTCTCTCTCTCTCTCTCTCTCTCTCTCTCTCTCTCTCTCTATATATATATATATATATATATATACATATATACACATATATATATATATATATATATATATATATATATATATGTGTGTGTATATATATAATATACACACACTCACACCATAGGCATATAATCTTTTGCATATGGATATATTTGTGGATTTCTGATTTCTCAAATTCACCTGTAACTTTTAGAGACCCTATTCCTTTGTTATACTTTTTATATCTTTCTGTTTCTTTAAAAATAATACTTATATGCATTTTGTATTATACACATGTTAATTTCATAAATGAAGTTTTTGAATCTGCCTAAAACGAGTTATCTGAAATTCTATTTCTAGATATCAGACATTTCAGAAACAAATGGCTACTCCAATGCTTCTTTTTCTTCACAAATTTATACTTTTTCATTTTTAATAGCCTTCAAGGATACATTTGAATTTCTTATCCATTAATCCATATACTTACAAATTAACTTTATATTGTTTCCACAAATTTTAGATGTTCTATATTGGGGCTGTTTCTTATATGTACAGCATGTCATATTGATAAAATTGGAAGACTTAGAATAACATTTATTTTGATGTTAACAAATGTCTATATTCCTAGAACACACACAATTTGGTCAAGATATATTTTAAAATATATTAATGGAGCTAGATTATTAATGTTTTATTAGGATTATCATTTCTATTTCCATGAATTAGATTGGTATATTATATTCTTCATTTTTCATCTCTGTATTATAATAGTTTCATAAATGAATTACAAAATGCCATGTCTTTTTATATATTTAGAACTATGTACCAAAGATAGAAATTATGTGGTTGGTATAGGTTGGATCTAGAATGACCTCCAATGGCCCATGTGTCAAATGTTTAGTCCTCAGTTTAGTGTGTTTAGGAGGTGAGGGGACCTTTAAGAGGTAGTGCCTAGTGAGAGGCTTCAGATCATTGGGGGTATATCCTTGAAAGGATTGTGGGGTCCTAGTCTCTTTCTCTCATTTTTTCACTTCTTCACCATGAGTTGTGCACTTTTGCTCCACTACACATTCCTATCCAAATATCTCATCATAAGCCCAAAGCAATGGGACCAAACAATTATGAACAGTACTTCTAAAATGTTTAGGAAAGGGCAGTACGTGAAGCTGTAGTAATGAAACTGGGATCTCAGAAAGCTGCAGTGTAATGGCCAGGATGGAAGAGATGCCAACAATATGGAACACTGTTTATAAAAAGCTATAAGCAATATGCAAAGCTAGCCCAAGAGAGAAGCCATATGGGCTGCAACCAGCAAAACCATAGGTATGGGGCTGCTCAAGTCCTTGGGAGCTCACATCCCACTATATTTTACCCTGGATGCTAGACATGTAGCTGTAGGATTTATCCTGTTGGATTTGGGGCTTGTCTTGGTATGATCCATCTGTGATATTATTTTGTTCCTCTTTTTTGAAATAGCAATGTTTACTCTGAGCCTATTCCACAATTATACCTGGGAAATTTATAAATTATACTGTTTAGTTGTATTTACTTTTACAGAAGTTCATAGCTGAGTTTGCCTTGAGTCTCAAAAGACTGTAAACTCAGCTATGAACTGAGTTTATACAGCATCGTGTATAGGCAGCAGGAAGATAAGTTGTGCTCCATTTGTGTACAATGTGTCAAAATGCATTCTATGGTCACGTATAACTAATTATAATAAATAGATATAGATAGAAAGATAAACAAAGAAAAGTTAGGATGTGATCTTTCAAGCAATGCTGAAAGAGTTAAGAATTTGGGGACTTCTGGAGATGGAGTAGATGAATTTTGTGTTCTAAAATTGATACAAACTTTAGGGATCAAGGTTGCTCAATCTAGAATGTCCCCCAAACACCCTTGTGTTAAGGCTTTGTTCCTAGATGGGTCCTGTTGAGAGGAGCTGAAAACTAAGAGGGAGGGACTAGTAAAAGGTCTTCAGGTCATTCAGGGAGTGTTTTCAAAGGAGATTGTAGAATCCCAGTCCCTTTTGTCTTTTTTTTTTCCTCATCAATCATGATATGAGCAACTTTGCTCAATCATGTGTTTCCATGATGATTCCACAGCATAGGTCCAAAGCATTAGAGCCAAATGACTATTTCCTGAAACCTCTAAAACTGTGAGCCAAAATAAACCTTTCTCTTTATAAACCAATAATCTCAGGTAATTGTTACAGTAATGGAAATCTGAATAATACAATGGTCTTTAAAATTTGGTAAACCTAGAGGGTTTTGTTTGTTAAGCTCCTTTATTAACCTTTATTAAAAGAAAGTTTATTCACTTTTTTCTTTGATTACACTAATATATATATATATATATATATATATATATATATATATATATATATATATATATATAAAACTTCATAATATTCATACATCTCTTGGGCTGGGGATGTGGCTCAAGCGGTAACACGCTTGCCTGGCATGCGCTGGGTGCTGGGTTCGATCCTCAGAACCACATAAAAATAAAATAAAGATGTTGTGTCCACCTAAAACTGAAAAATAAATATTAAAAAACTCTCCCTCCCTCTCTCTCTCTCTCTTATCTCTCTCTCTCTCTCTCTCTCTCTCTCTCTCTCTCTCTTTAAAAAAATTCATACATCTCATGTGTAGTTTCAAACATATTGGCGAAAGGTCTCATAGTCTTATCCTATTAATTTAAATATCTATGATCTATTTATATCTATGCTTGTTGCTTATATTTATTTTGGTATTTGGTGATTCTCCTTTTTAATCAATATTTCAAAATGTGTATCTACTTTATTAATATTTTTTTCTTTGTGGTGCTGGGGACCAAACACAGGTCCTTGTACATATTTTTGTTGTTGTTTGCTTTGTTTTGTTTTGTTTTTGTAAATCATTTTATGGATGCCTGTTCTCACTTTAATCACTTTGTATTTTCTCTTTCATCCAGTTTACCATGATATTTCCCTAACTCCATAATTTGAGTGATTAAGTCCCTTTATTCTAAAACTTAGTTTTTATTGCAATTGCATCATTAAAGATAATGTATGCCCTTCTAAGCATGATTTTAATTTCTACAAATTTTGATACTGTTTTTGCTATTTTGATACTATATTTTCCTTATTTCT
Source organism: Marmota monax (assembly GCF_021218885.2). Taxonomy (NCBI): domain Eukaryota; kingdom Metazoa; phylum Chordata; class Mammalia; order Rodentia; family Sciuridae; genus Marmota; species Marmota monax. The sequence continues at coordinate 2,562,375 of NW_026694490.1, read as the reverse complement.
TGTATATTTCTTTTATAGGTGTTTTGTTTCCTAATGAATAACAATGACTTTCTTATATTTTTATTTTTGATTTATAATGTTTATTGCATTATGATCAAAAATGATATTTATTACTAGTTGAGACTTGATTTATGGCCTAATATATGGTTAATATTTATAAGAGCTTCATATGTGGGCTGGGGTAGTGGCTCAGAGTTAGACCACTCACCTACCATGTGTGAGGCACTGGGTTACATACTCAGCACCACATAAAAATAAAATAAAGATAAACCACTGAGCCACATCCCCAGCCCTGTTTTGTATTTTACTAGGCACAGGGTCTCACTGAGTTGCTTAGCAGCTCTCTAAATTGCTGAGGCTGGCTTTGAACTCATGATCCTCCTGCCTCAGCCTCCCAAGCCAATGGGATTACAGGTGTGTGCCATCATGCCCAACCATGTTTTAATAAATGACATATAAGTTCATCTTGTTTTTTTATACACCTGATGATCTTGTCTTTTACATGCTAATATATATTCTTTCAGACATATTCATGAATGACCTATTTTTATTTATTTTCCAATCTGATTTTGTCCTAATACTTCCCCATGCTTACTATTGGATAGAAGAATCTTTGTTCAGCCCTTCTTTCCTCTTCCCTCAGTTTATAACCGTTTTGAAATCCTCCAAATCTTTTTGTTGTTCACCTTAAACTTTTAACACACATACATTAACTGAAAAATTAAAGGTGTTGAAACATTTATATTTTTCACAATAATATATGCCTTTTAAAACTAGTTAATTCTGATAAGAGCCCTCCTTTAACCCATTCTAGTTTCTATGTTCTTCTGAAGCTATTAGATATGTTGTAGTTTCCTAATGTATGTTCACTGTCTGTTAATTATCTTTCATATTTTACATAATTTTATCTTTATATAGAGTTTTCTGGGTCATTGTCTATTATTGACCTTCTGGGTCAATAATTATCTCCTCAGGTTTGTTTAACCTGCTTTTTAGCTAGTCTGCTTAACTTCCTTTTAAACATTCTATGTAGTATTTTTTTTAATCTATCATTGTTCATGATACTTCTTTATTATGATTCTTCTTTATTGTTTACTTTCTTAAATTTTTATTAAAATGTACTTGTTTAAGGATTTTTCATATTATTGTATTAAGTCCTGTTCTTATGTTTATCCTCCTATTGTGACAGCTGAGTATCACTAAAGATGTATCATTGTTATGTGTGTTTGTATAATGTTTTGTTTCTTTGTGATTAAATTATTTTCTTTAGGAGTTTTTTTCTTTTTAGAAATTTTATACTAATTTAGTGTTTTTTCTTCCAGATGCCCTAGGAGTGCATATGTATAGACCAGTATTTATCTACATGTATTTATTTATCTATTTGTGATTTCAAGAATTATTAATTTTCATTTTCGCTTTAAGCTGTATGTCTGCAACATCCCAACACTATATTGATAGTGATCTCAGCCTGGTGACGTAGCTTTCGTTATGTTCTGAAAATAAACATAAGGCCTATATAACAGTGGCTTCATCCACCATCTCCTAATAAGGAAACATCACATTTTATGAAACATTTCTTTTAAAGAAGAATTCACCTTATTCCAATATTTGCCTCTCCTGGAGGATCACTCAGTACAGATTTCTGAAATCAAGTTCATGTAGATGTTTTTGAAGCTTATCCTCCCAAAACAGAGTATTAATAAATAATTCTCTCTTGTGCTCTTTAAGCTGATGCCTTTCCTCTGCTTTTGAATATTCTGAAACACAGTGCATTTACATCTATTTTCTGTTTCTCCTTTGGTGTGAAATATGAATAAATTATATACCCCTCTGTTGTTCCTCTATGTATTTCAGTAGGACTAATTTTAACTTGTATCTAGGTTGATCCCTTTTCTTCTCTAATATAGATGGAGTTAATACTCTTTACTGAATTTGGGTGCTTTCTTTCCTTTTGTTTTCTATCAGATTTCTCACAGAGATATTTGTTTTCTTAACATTTCTCTAGATTTTATCTTGTGGGATCCCAGATTGAAAAAAAAGGAAATCAATAAAAGTTGGGCTTGTCAAAAGAATCTGTTCTTCAAACAAATCATGTCCACCTAGAGTTGGATAATAGTACCCAAGAGATATACTCCCATCAGACCAAATATTTAACCAAAGTCTGGACTTGTTCTATCATTATCCTGTTTCACACAACTTTATAATGTCTGACTTTTAGTGTGCATTCCTTTTCAGTTCTAATTCATTAAATTTTTCACACTTGTTCCCTTGTGGTACAGGATATCATTAAATTCCCACTTAAATAAATGTATTTCCTTGAAACTAACCTAATAATTCTTTCACCCTCTTGTACAACTAACGTTGCACTTTTGTCCCATCACGTCTTTCCATATTTTCTATAATAATGTGGTGTATTTATTCCTAACTATAAGTTGCTTTTTTATTGCTCTTTTTGCCCCCTGCATTATTTATCTACAATCATTCAATAATCTCCTGGATACTGGCATTGTACTGGAGAATCATACCTGATAATTGTTAAGAACATTCATTTTGGGCTCTGATAGATTATACTGGGCTTTAGTCATTTTCTGATCTGGTTGAAATTTGAATAATTCCCACTTTAATTAACTCCTTTCCAGAGAAGTAAGATATGTTTTAGTCAGCTTTTTCACTGCTGTGACTAAATGATCTGAACAGCACAATTGTAGGGGAGGAAAAGTTTATTTAAGGCCTCATAGGATCAAAGGTATTAGTCCAGAGAAGGCCGCTCAATTCCTGGACTCTGGGTGAGGCTGAACATAATGGCAGGAGAAGGTGGCTAAGGAAAGCATCTCACATAATGGTGATCAAGAAGCAAAGTGAGAGATTCCAACTCCAGATATAAAATATATATCCCATAGCCATGCCCCTAATTAACCACTTCCTCCAGCATCACCCCACCTGCCTCTAGTTACCACTCAATTAATCCCATTAGTGATCAATTCACTGATTGGGTTAAGACTCTCAAAATCCAATTATTTCTCCTCTGATACATCTTCGCATTCTCACATGTAAGCTTTAGGGAGAAACCTCATATCCAAACCATAACATGGATTAATTTAATTTCCTTTTTATATCATTCTATTTTTGCCTTCTAGAACTTCCTTTTACAAAAATAGGGTCTACTATGTCAAAGAGCTTTGGCTATCTTCTAAGTTAATCTCTTAATTATGTTTATTCCCCTATTGCTTTTATACTGACATTAAAATTGAAATTTATTTTTTCAAATTGGAAGTAAAAAGTTGGCCCTAATCTACATCTTGTAGGGTCAGGCTCCAAATTCCTTAATAGGACACCCATAGCACAAGAGTTAAAAACAAGAATCAACAAATGGGACTTACTCAAACTAAAAAGTCTTTTCTCAGCAAGAGAAACAATAAGAGACGTAAATAGGGAGCCCACATCCTGGGACCAAATTTTTACCCCTCATACTTCAGATAGAGCACTAATCTCCAGAGTATACAAAGAACTCAAAAAGTTAAACAACAACAACAACAAAAAAAAAAAATGACCCAATCAACAAATGGGCCAAGGACTTGAACAGACACTTCTCAGAGGAGGACATACAATCAATCAACAAGTACATGAAAAAATGCTCACCATCACTAGCAGTCAGAGAAATGCAAATCAAAACCACCCTAAGATACCATCTCACTCCAGTAAGATTGGCAGCCATTATGAAGTCAAACAACAACAAGTGCTGGCGAGGATGTGGGGGAAAGTGTACACTTGTACATTGCTGGTGGGACTGCAAATTGGTGTGGCCAATTTGGAAAGCAGTATGGAGATTCCTTGGAAAGCTGGGAATGGAACCACCATTTGATCCAGTATCCCCCTTCTCTGACTATTCCCTAAAGACCTTAAAAGAGCATACTATAGGGATACTGCTACATCGATGTTCATAGCAGCACAATTCACAATAGCTAGACTGTGGAACCAACCCAAATGCCCTTCAACAGATGAATGGATAAAAAAATGTGGCATTTATACACAATTGAATATTATTCAGCACTAAAAAATAACAAAATCATGGCATTTGCAGGGAAATGGATGGCACTAGAGCAGATTATGCTAAGCGAAGTTAGCCAGTCCCTAAAAACAAATGCTGAATGTCTTCTCTGATATAAGGGAGGTGACTCAAAACAGAGTAGGAAGGAAGAGCATGAGAAGAAGATTACCACAAAACAAGGAAAAGAGGTAGGAGGGAAAGGGAGGGAGAAGGGGAATTGCACAGAAGACGGAAGGAGACCCTCATGAGTTCAAAAAATACATATACAATGGTGTGAGGGGGAAGGGAAAAAAAGAGAGAGATAAGTGTTACAGTAGAATGGGTAGACAATAGTGATGGGAGGGGAGGGGAGGGGGGATAGGGAGGGCAGTAGAATACAACTGACACTAGGATTGCTGAATGTATACACATGGATGTATAACCAATGTGATCCTGCAATTTGTACATGTGGAAAAATGAGAATTCATACACTATTTAAATCAAATGTATGATATATCAAGATCATTGTATTGTCTTGAGAAACTAGTAAAAAGTGACCAGGACACTCAGAGGGACTAATAGATCTTTATTGTGGCAGTGTCTAATAGACAGGAGAAAGAGGAGAAGAGAGAGAGAGAGAGAGAGAGAGAGAGAGAGAGAGAGAGAGAGAGGGTAGCCCAGCAGAGGAGAGTTTTTATAGCCAAAAATCTAATGGGGCCTCTGGGTCTGCAAGCTGCCTTGTTGGTGTACAGCAATTGGGTCATAAAGTAGTTGCTAAGGGTGTCATCTTCTGCCCTCAGGCAGACCGGGCAGGGGCCAGATGTGGGTTTCCATTTCATCAGATGGGTGGGGTTCCAGTGTTCAGTCTTGAGTGGGGTTCAGTGTTCAGACTTGAGGTAAACAAGCAATAAGGAATGAGATGGGTGAGGGTCGAGTGTTCATACCACCCTGCAGCTAACAATTGTTCAGTATGCTCCACAACTAACATTCCTCCCTTTTTATTTTTCTAAGTGGCATGGGGACAGTGTAATTATATCTGGCTTCTTCCTGCTGAGAGGGTAGCAACATGGGGCCTACCTGGGAGAGCAGGGGAATGTTTGGCGACAGGCTTGGGTATACCAAGGTAAGCTAGAGATAAAATCCAGTGGCTATAGATAGTTATCTCTGAAGGGGCAAAGTCCATAAAGGTTCCTTGAAGCCATAGGTTGTCAATGGCATCAAAACATTCCTGAGCCATGGAGATTCTTTGTATCAGCCACTGGTCCTGTTGTAGGGACTCTAGGAAATATTGAAAGCAGCTTGGTTGAATCCAGTAATGTTAAGGGTGACGGCCTGATTGCAGCCAATGGAGGAGCAATCACCTTGACCCACAAACTGAGAGTGGTGCCATTCTGGTGCCATATCACTTGGATGTAGACGTTCCATCTGTGAGTTGGGATAGAAGCTTGAGAGAGATTAATAATTAGTAAAAGAAGGAGAGGGTTGGTGAGAAATCTTGAGTTTGGTGGGCCCCAGTGTGGTGGAAGTCAGGACTGGACATTTGGAACAGGTGCTTTTTTAAGGCTGAAGACACGGTACTAGGGGAAGTGGCCCAAAAGCTTGGCTGCCATTGAGGTAGTAAATATGACTGTATGGGATACTTTCCAGCAAGCTTACAATGATTGAGGATACAGTTCCTGAAGTAATACTGCATCACCCACTTGAAAAGGGTCCAATTCAGTTTCTGGTTGTGCTGGGATTGAGGCAATCAATGGCACAGGAAGGCACTGGTCTGTGTGTCCCTTAGGATTTTTCATAGACGTATGAGGGCAGGTAGGACACAGGGGGAGGAGGAGTAATTGGAAATCTTTGGTTGATTAAGAAAGGGCACCCATAGAGTTGCTCAAAGTGGTTACAGCCTAAGGGAGCTCTCGGGGTTGCCCAAATTCAGGTGAGGGTCAATGACAGGAGACTGGGCTAAGAGAGCCTGAGTTCAATAGTAAGTTTAGTGAGATGATCCTTGAGAATGCTGTTAGCCCTCTGAACCTTACCCAAGGATTGGGGTTGGTAGGGGATGTGGAGCCCCCAAATAATGTTGAGGCCTTTGGAGACTAGTTGAACAACCTGACAAGTGAAGGACTGACTGTTGTCTGATTGGATGGAGGCGGGAAGTCCGAACCTGGGAATAATCTGTTCAATGAGGATGGAGGCGATAGTGGTAGCGATTTCCATGGAGGTAGGAAAGGCATCTATTTAATCTGAAAATGTACCAATCAAAGTAAGTAGGAAGTGAATCTTTTTGTGCCTAGGCATGTAAGTGAAGTCGAACTGCCACCTGGCTGGTGGCTCTTCATCTGATGTGTGAGGAGTTTAGTTTTGATGCCTCTTTGTGGGGATACTATAGAGCTGACAGAACAAGTGGAGTTCTGCTAGTAAGTAAAAGAGGGGTTATAAAAACTAGAAAAGGGGTCAGAGAGGGTTTTAGGTGGGGGGAGAGTCTCTGGAGCTGGAGGAGTTGGTCATGAGTCATATGTCTCCGTCTTGGGAATCAGCTGCTGGTAATCTTGAAGAAATAGTTGATTGACCAAATGGTTGGTGAATTTGTGTATCTGATCTTTTTTTTTTTTTTTTTTTTTTTTTTAAATTTTAATATTTATTTTTTAGTTATCGGCGGATACAACATCTTCGTTTTTTGTATGTGGTGCTGAGGATCGAACCCGGGCCGAACGCATGCCAGGCGAGCGCGCTACCGCTTGAGCCACATCCCCAGCCCTGTGTATCTGATCTTGCTGGAACTTTTGTGGGCAATTTAATAGACATGGCCCTATTAGGAGAAACATAAAGAAGACATAGGAGTCCTGTGAGGGGGAGAAGCCAAGACCATACTTGACTGAATATTCCACATGAATACTGTTAGCTAGTTGCTGTCTCCTCTTTTCTAGCTGTTATTGTCCTTCATTACCTCCAAGAATGACTGTGCTTTGGTTTAACTGTTCTTGGTAGGTGTTAAAGATGAGGCTGGTCAAATTGACTTTGCTTCTGTCTATTGTTAAGAGTCAGCCGTGTTCCCATAGGGGTCACTCATGGAGGAACTTGAGAGCAGCTTCTTAGTTCTGCTAGTGCCATTTATGCTAGGATGGGTCCAGGTCTTGCTTGACCATGTGGCTTCCCTTGGAAACATCAGGGATGTCTCCTTTTTCCAATGACCCTCCTATTCACAGCAAGTGTACTGATTGGCTTTTCATTCTCCAGTGGTCTCATTAATCTTCCTAATTGGAAGATTGTGTGGCCCAGAGCTGCAAAACTCTAGAGAAGTTCCATGTTCACTGGATTCCAATTGACTCAGAGGGTAAGAGCCAAATATTGGTTTTCTTGGCCTTTTAATTTAACTTTAATTTAAATTTTGATCTTAAGCATCCAGCAAGTCAGTCTCACCAGTCTTAAATTAAGAGTAATGGGCTTTAATTAAAGTCTGGCCTACTTTGGAGTCATTCTGACATGTAGTAAGATAGGAGGTAGAGCCTTATCTCAGGTAAGGTAGGGTTCTTTATAAATCTTAGGTAAAGTGTTCTAGTATTGAAGCTGATCTTTGTTTCTTAAATATAATTTTATAAATTTACATATATTTTTTCTCAAGGTCACATGAATATTAGCTAACAAAATATGATATTCCATTTAAATTGTACCCCAGTGTATAGTACTTTATATTAATCTTATTGATAACAGGTACATTTATAGAACATTAAATGATATAAATAAATCTCCAATATGTTGTTTTTATAAAAGTAAAATCACCTTTCAACCTTTTGGATAACACCAGCTTTATATAATTCTGTTTTAAAGCTTCTACCTTAAAGACTTGTATACCTAGAAAATATGAGCACATTTAATATACAAAGAAGATTAATAGTACCACAATTACATTGATGTTTTTATGTTAATCAAGTTTAGCTCTTAAAATGTAGGGCATGATGTAACATGTGGGGCATGTTGCATCAGAAAGGAGGAAACCTAGCTTGATGTAGGGTATGCAACATGTGGGGCATGTTGCATCAGAAAAGAGGAAACCTAACTTGCTACCCACTTCCTGAGTAGCAAGATAGATGTGACTAAGATAGCACCTGGCAATCTGCCAGAAGTGTTGCCATGGGGTGAAAAAAAATCAGACCATCTCTAGGATAGTCTCAGAACCCTTCCGCCCTTGTGGACAGCTCATGTCTCCTATTACTGCCTGTAGGATGGGTGTACACGTGAACTCTCTCCACCCTGCTGACCTTTATCCTAATTGGATCCTGTACATTATATTAGCTGTGTGTGTGTTTTCTCAATAAACTGAGATCCTGCTTTGACTGGTCTCCCTGATGTGTCTGATTGTCCTCCGGCAAGGGAGGGAGGGCTGGGTGCAGGAGGTCAGTCAACACTTTACTTTCTTGGTTCGTCCTGGTTGGGGAGTGCTCTCCCAATCTCTCCTGTAGGTCAGGAGGGAACAGGTGGGGGGGCTAAAAACCCCAGCATTAAAGAAATAACATATTACAATATTTCAAAATAATAGTTAGTGTTTAACCATAGTTGTATAATTCTTAATTCCTTCAAGATTACTTTCTCAAAAAACTTTCATACATAGCCAAATTACACAGACTTTCTTTATCACTTACTTAGACTCTAATATTTACTTAATCATATAGACTTTTATCCCAAAACACTTTTTTTTCTTCTATTAAATATGGTTTCCATACCTAGAACGTTCTAATTTCTCTTTCCCATATGTTAACCCCTTGTTTATTCACATTTTGAAACAATCCTTGTAAATTTTTAAATTTAGGCAAATTATTTCATTTTAATAAGAAATATTTTGTTATTTACAGTACACAATTAATCACATACATTTACCATTTCATGAAAACATAAACAATATTTAAGTATATATAATTATACTTTTGTAGGGACAGACAAGGCAAGGCACTGTAGATAGCAGGAAACAGTTTTATTTAGCTGCAGGCAGGCTCAGAGGGCACAGTTTCTGCTGTAATCAATCAATCCCCTGAACTCTGAGTTCAGGTAGTTTCGGAATTTTATACCCAGCATGTAAGGGGAGGGGGCTCAGAGGTTCACAGTCTGCAGAAGTTCACATAAAAGCAGGGTTTTTTTCACTGTTTTGGACAAGTTAACCCTTCAAGGACAACACCTTAGAAGGGGAGAGCTTTTCTTTCCCCCTTCCTTTCCTCCCCCTGCCAGCTATTACCATGGAACCCAGTTGGTATCTTATCTTAGAAATGTCAACAACACTGTGAAGCCCTAACTCAAGGCCAGAGTCCTTGTTTACATATATTTGTGGAAAACTAGAAAGGGAGTGTCTAGCATCTGGAGTGCTTATTTTTTCTAGCCAGTGGCCAAGTAAAACAGGGCAACAGAAAAATAGGAAGTTTATCTACATTGAATTCTTTTGCAGAGACTCTTTTGCTGAAAGTCCTAAAATCATCCATGGTGAAGATTTCTGGAGAAGGTCAGTTAAGTCTTTTCTGTGGGCCTGGATAGGGAGGGGTAAGACCATAATGTGGGGCTGAGAGCAGCTCAGGTGGATTTAGAATAAGGAAGGAGATGTAAAAGAATAATGGAAAAGGGGTTTGGGATTTTTCCCTAGCAAGGAAATCTTGAGCAGTATGACAGGTAGAGCAGAGGAGAGGATGGGAGTGAATATCCTAGGAAGCCTGTAAGGGACTTTAAATTCTTAGTAACCTTGTTTTCAATTGTGACAAAGAAACTTTAGAGGCCATTTTCACCAGATCTCACATAGGGGTCTGAGGGCCCTCCTCAGCTCCTTTGAGCTTTGGGTTAGCTTGTCAGAGGGCCTGATGGGACTGGGTGTGGGCACTGACAGAAGAAGAGAGGAGTGAGTGGGTGGATGGTTACCTTCAGTACCTGCTATTTCATGCAAGGGGGGCAATGTTCTGAGGAAGGGCAGTGGTGTACGGTTTTGGATCTAGTTGTTGGAGGAGATAATGGAGGTTGTGGAGGTGGGGGAGATGGTAGAGGGGCTCAGGCAGAAGATTGAGAGTGAGAACCTATTTGAGCTGGGCGATAGAGTGGGGGTTCATCAGCAGGGTCAAAAGTAGTGTGTAAGTCCGGAGGAGAAGAAAGTTGGAGATCAGTGGTTGGGGGGGGGATTTGCAAGCTAGAAGAATTTGTAGAGGTTTGCAAGAGGTGGAGAGAGCAGGATTGGATCAGAGCAAGAAGAAAGCTTGGATATATTGGATCTCTACCCATTTTTTTAAATGCTCACAGTAGTTGTAAAGATCCCTTAGAATAGAGGGCATCCCTTACAAAAGGGGGCTATTTGCTTTGACTGTCTAGTGGATAAGTGGACCAAAACTGGGTGCTATATTTGATCAATTTGGGGGTTTAATATCTGGTGTCAAGGAGAGGGTTTTGAGGTTGGCTAAAATAAATTGTAAGGGAGAGTTGGCTGGCAGACAGGACATATTAGTCATGTCACAAACATAGTATAAGAGGAGGGGGAAGGAGTTGATTTATTGGAAAAGTTGCATCCCCTCTAGAGCCAAAATCAGACAGTGCCCAGTGGCAGGTTCAAGCTGCAGAGATTGGTCATCACCAATTTCTGACAGTGGAAGCTGCCATCCTGGACAGGGCCAGAGCCATGGGAGACCTTGGCTAAGGTTTTGTGGGACCCCTCCTGGAGGGGCCAGAGAAAGGAGAGAGGAAGGGGAGGGTAAACATATCTCTAGTGGCCGAGTCTTAAATGTGGGAGGACTTTATGAGGGACACCGTGACCATGAAGGCCTGGGTGGGGTGTGATTTTTAGTTCTTCATTATGTGTTCCCATTATGTGTTATATAGTCCTTTGAGAGTGACATATAAAGTCTATGCCAGGGAAGGGGAAGGAAAATAATTTTGGACGCAAGAGTCGAATCTGAAGGAGAATGGAGTCCCTGAGGACCACCATGGCCTTGAAGGCTGTGGTAGGGTGTTTTCCTCCCCACAAGTGGGTGAAGAGGTTTTCTGGATAATCAAGTGTCAAATCTTCCTGAGACCACTATTGGGTTTAGGACTCCAAGAAGGGGAAACATACCAATCAAAGGCTGGTGGTGGATGTAGTTCTAACGGTTGAGAAAATGTGTTCAGGCCACCCAGTGAGTGTCACTTCCAAAGGAAGAGGGACCCAAAAGATGGGTTTCACCCTCTTCCTGGGTTTCAGCACCAGATTAAAGGAAAGTGACCACAACATTCGGAGTGACCAAGAGATTTTTATTGCAGTGGTGTCTGATCAACAGGAGAAAGAGAAGGAGAGAGAGAGAAAATAAAGAGAGAGGGGGGAATAGCTAACATTCAAGTATTAGTGTTTGACAGAGCCCTTTTCCATATTTTCCCATCATTTTTTGAACATATTAGAAGAGAAATCGTAAAACAGATGACACTCAAAATATTACTTTAATTATTATTATTATAGTTTATATACAAAAATTTCTGTTACTGGATGCATAAAGTAGTTAGACTTCCATACTCAGTTATGGCTTTGCCAGAAGACCATACTCTCCCCTTAAAGGAGCAGACCACTTTATAATTTATAGAGGGCCAAAAGAGAAAACCTGCTTTCTGTATACATGCTCACTCCTAAGGTAAGATTAGAGGAAATACCAGGGATCTGTAAGTTCTGTGTATTAAAATTTAATAACAGAATTAAGCTATTTGTCCTTCTCTAGAAAGGAATAAGTCAGATTACAGATAATTGTAGTTGTCTCCACTATGAAGGAAAATTAAAGAGTGCCCTCACCTAATAACAGTAAATGAAAAAAAGAATTTCTTTATAATCTACATCATAATTTCCTCCAATATGTCATCACTTTGTATTATGTGACTAAATACATCCAGTCTGAACCTACCTTAATCAAAGAAACACTACATAAGATTAAAAATATCACTAAGATATAGAAAAACAGAGTAGAAGTCAAGAAACATGTAACCTGCTCCTGCACCATTCTCTTATTGTTAATGTTTCAATTTCCCTCAATATAAGGGTAAAGATAGACTTGTTAATAGAAATAGTAAATACTAGATAAGTGTTTCTCACTGTCAAGGAGTAGGCACAACTTTCTAGGAAGAAAAATAACTTGTTTATTCAATAAAGGTAGCATATCCTTAAAAATCCCCCCATGAAAGAAATAGAAAACTGGAATAGGTTTACACTCATTTACTTAAAAACAACAAGTTAAAGGTATTCCCACAATAAGAACTTCCAGTCCAGATGGCTTTACTAGCAAGTTTTACAAACATTGCAGTACCAAATAATTATAATATTAGCTAAGATCTTTCAAAATGAAAAAAAAAGAAAAATTTCCACTACTCATTTTATAAAATAGAACCATTATATCAGTGTAAAGGCAATATGAGAAAGGAAAATTAAAGCCAATTTCACTTAATAATATAAATGGAAACATCTTAAAATGTTAACAAAACCATCAATATAACAAAAAGATGATAAGCTGTAACCATACTATATTTATTATCAGATTGTAAGATTGAGTCAATATAAGAAAATCTGTTAATATATTAAAGCTTATTAATATGCTTCAGTATCTTAAAAAATTAATGGAAAAATATGAATAGCTCCATGCACAAGGAAAATTTTTAGTTGTAAATGTACACAATATCTTTATTTTATTCATTTTAACTTTGTGTTGTACTGAGGATTGAACCCCATGCATCACATGTGCTAGGCAAGCACTCTACCACTAAACCATAAAATTCAGCCCCATATCATGTTATTTTTAAAGCTATTGTAGCAATAATAAAATTAATATAAATAAAGATAAGTACAACAATATAGTACCTGGAAATAAATTAAATAATTTTTTAAAAAATTTATGTAGGAACATATTATTTTGGAAAGTTATTATAAAATTATTAATAAATGGAAGTGGTTACACTATTTTTGTATAGGAAAATATGCTATAATGTACATGTAAATTCTCAAAAAAATTATTCATAATTCACTGTGATTTCATCATGAAACTTGGCAGTTATTCTAAAATTCATATGAACAAACTTAGGACATTGAAAGCCATGTTTATTTTTAAAAAGATAACTGTAGGGTGACAGTGTGCTATCAGACATCATTTCAAAGATGCAGTGATAGTCCAATACATAATTGGATAGACTATACTGCCAAAAATATGCATGCATGTCTGTAAGCTTTATAAGATATATTTGGCATTAGAGATTAGTAGGAAAGGTATTTTCCAAGACCGACTCACCATTTAATTACAATAAAATTATTCAGTCAGACATAACTGCAAAAGTATACCAAAGAGGAAACTAAGTGTACATAGAGTTTCTGTGAAGTATTGCTTAAAACTGCATATGAACCTACAATTGTCTCAATAAAAGTTTTAATTAAAAGTAGAAGATAATACTTATGTAAGTATGGTGTTTTGATATGAGGTGTTCCTCTAAAGCTCCTGAATTAATGCAGAAATGTTCAAAAAGTGAAACCATAGGCTATGAGAACTATAACTGTTCAGTCCATCCTACCTTGAATAGTCTAGCAGGGTGTTGTTGACTGCAGGTATGTGGGCTTTGCTGGAGGAGGTACGTCACTGGTGTTTCCTGTGACGCTTATTCCCTTACTTCTCTCTGCTTTCTTCTGGTAGGTTATTGAGCAGCCTTCCTCTGATATACCCTTCTGCCATATTGCTCTACCTTACCTAGAGCCCACAGCAATGGAGTCAGCCCAAACTGAACTAAATCTCTGAGACCATAGGCCGAAATTACATTTAACTCCTCTAAGCTGTTCTTGTGAGGACTTCTGTACACAATGATACAAAGCTGACTAAAGCATATGAGTAAGTGATAGTTAATGAAAATATAGATAGTGCCTCTGTGTGTATAAATAATGATTAGTGCTGGATTACAATGAGAAATGCATTTCTAAACATTACCCATGGTTGAAAAGTATGGAAATCACTGGGCATTCAATAAGGTTTTGGAGAAACATATTAATTCATAGTAGAAAAAGTAATAAAAATAGATATTTACTTATTATACACAAAAATTAATTCCATATGCATTTGAAACTTAAATATAAAAGAAAAACTATTGACTTTTAGAAGAAAATATAGACAAACTTTTAAATAAAAACAAAAACCCTATAAGGTGTAAAAGAAAAGATGGACAAATTCAATTAAATTAAAACTTGCACTTATCAAAACATAAAAAAGGAAGGAATAGGATAGCTACAAAATAGAAAAAATCCTTCAATAAACAATATAACTAATAATGATTAGAGCCTCTGCTGCTACTGCTGCCACTGATGCCACTGCCCTTGCCCAGAGGTCCAGCCTCAGGGTGCTGCCACCATCAGGAAATCCATTGCCAGGGTGCCTGCAGGTTTGCCACCTCTGCCATCTCAGAGCACAGCCACCTATGTTGCTGACACTGGCCAGGACCTGGAGGTACAGTGTCGGGGTACCTGTGGATTTGGCTGCACCTGGGGCTTCCTGCTGTGAGTGCTGGTGGTTGACATCTTGCTGCCTTTGCTCAGGGTCACTTCTCTGTGTTAGCACATCCTTAATGGTCTCTCTGCAAGTTGGAAAGGCATTGAGATCTTGGGACTGCAAGGTGGCTGAGCCTGGCTGGGGTATCTGAAGCACAGATCCATCAGATAATGACTGGGTCTGTGTGGGCTAGACTGGGTCTGACAATCCCATGAAAAGTTGGAGAATGGGTGCATCTTGCCCCAGGGGAGCACAAGTTGGAAAGGGCTGGTGAGAGCCAGGCTATCACTAGCTCTGCGAGTCCAGAAGTATGCAGGGTGAAAGGGGCTGGCTACAATGGGTTCTAAGGTTGAAAACAGGTTTGAGGACATCTTGTTATAAGCTCACCCAGCCAATCAGTCAGCCACCCACTGGACAGGAGCCACCTCAAGCTCCAGACAACTGTATAAATTAACAGAGAAAGGAAGCTGAGAAACTTTTGAACACCAACAGAAACAATTATTCAATTTTCCATTGAGATTTTTTTTCTCCTTTCTAACATATCTAGCATATTTGAACCAAGTATTTTTCATGCACCAGTTTATTGAAGTCTGGGATGCATGAATAATATTTTACAATTTTGTTGTGTATTCTTATATTTTTACTTTATTCTTTTATTTTTAATTTTTTATTCTGTATATATTTTTCCTCTCACTTATCTGTTTCAATTCTCTTTCTTCCCTTTCTCCTGATAACAGCCAATCTCTATCAATTTCTCTTTTATTCTTCATATAAATGTTTACTTCTATCTTCTTTCCTCCTCCCTAATGAACATCACATCCTACATCACTTCTGTTTTATCTTTATCCAACATTTAAAATCACCTTTTAAGAAAATTTACTGTTTATATTGTAGACAATAATTGAACACATCATTTCTAATTATTGTGACAGAACAGTAAATATTTTAATAGGAGCTATTAGGGTTAAGGCTGTATATTGTTCACATTGGGTGCTGTTAATATTCACCTCTCCCTTACTGGAAAACCTCAGGGACACTATAAGCCTACAGTGTAAAAACTATATTACATCAGATCCCGAGTGCTAGATAGGAAAACACACAAACAACATGAAAAAACAAGGGAAAAAACATTCCAAATGAACCAAGATGTTTCAATAACAGAATCAATTGACAACACAGTATAATAAATGTCAGAGATGGAGTTAAGAATGTACATAGTTAAACTGATCTGTGAGGAACTGGGGTTTTGGCTCAGTGGTAGAGCGTTCCTCTCACATGTGCGAGGTCCTGGGTTCAATCCTCAGCACCATATAAAGATTAATAAATAAAAGAAAGGTATTGTGTCCAACTATCACTAAAATAAATATTTTAAAAAATAAACTGATCTGTGAAATAAAGGATGATATAAGGAATGTAATTCAAAAATATAAGCAATGAAATATTACTTCAATAAAGAGAAAGAGATTCTGAAATAAAAGCATGAATCCTTGAAATGAAGAATCACTGAACCAAATACAAAATTAAAATTAAATGAAAAACATCACCAACAGACTAGACCACTTGGAAGACAGACCCTCAGGCAATGAAGACAAAATATATAATCTTAGAAATAAAGTTGGCCATGCAAAGAAGATGATAAGAAACCATGAACAGAACTTCCAATAATTATGCATAATGTGAAAAGAACAAATTTAAGATTTATCCAAATAGAAAAAGGAGCAGAGATACAACCCAAAGGAATGCACAATTTTTTCAATGAGATAATATCAGAAAATTTCTCAACTCCCAAAGAATTAAATGGAAAATTAACTACAAGAGGCTTACAGAACCCCAAATATACAAAATTACAGCAGACTCACACCAAGTCACATTATAAATAAAATGAAAAACATATAGAATAAGGATAGAATGGTAAAGGCCACAAGAGAAAAAAATCAAATTATATATGGGGGAACCAATTAGGATCTCAGCTGATTTCTCAATGCAGACCCTCAAAGTCAGGAGTTCCTGAAATAATATATTTCAAGCTCTGAAATAAAATCAATGCCAACCAAGAATTTTATATGCAGCAAATTTAAGCTTTGGATATGAGAATGAAATGAAGGTTTTCCATGATAAATAAAAGTTAAAAGAATTCACAACTAGAAAGTCTGCACTACTGAATATTCTCAGCAAAATATTGTATGAGGATAAAATGAAAAAGGAAAACCAGCAAAAGGAGAAAATACACTAAAGGAATAATTAATCAAAGGAGAAACTAAGTGAAATTAAAAGCCAGAAATAAACCGAAATGACTGGTATAAATCAACCCTTAATAACAACCTTGAATGTTAATAGCCTAAACTGTTCAATAAGAAGACATATACTGGTATTGTTTATTAAACAACAAGACCCAACAATATGCTGTCTCCAAGAGACTCACCTCATAGAGAAATCCACTGACTGAAGCAGTGAAAGAATGGGAAAAAACATACCACTCACATGGATCAAGTACACAAGCAGGGGTTTCAAATATCATATCAGATAAAGTGGACATTAAGCTAATGTTAATCAGAAGCAATAAAGAAGAATATTTCATACTATGTAAGGGAATTATACATCAGGAAGACATAAAAACTGTATGTCCCAAACCATGGAACATCTATGTACATCAAACAAACCTCAATTTTAAGAATCAAATAGACCACAACAAAATATTACTAGGAGACTTTAATAAACATCTCTCACTACTGGACAGATCTTCTAACAAAATAAATAAATAAACTATAGAACAAAATAAAAAATCAATAATTTAGTCTCAACAGACATATATGGAATATTTCATCCATCAATGAGCAAATAAACTTTCTTCTCAGCAGCACACAGATCCTTCTCTAAAATAGACTGTATCATATGTCACAAAGCAACTCTTAGTAAATACAAAAAACGTGGAGATAATACCCTGTATTCTATAGAACAATAATGGAATGAAATTAGAATTCAATGATAAGATTAAAAATAGATCATGGTTGCCTTGGTGAATGCCTGTAATCCCAGTGGCTTGGGAGGCTGCGTCAGGAAGATCACAAGTTCAATTCCAGCCTCAGCAAAAGCAAGGTGCTAAGCAACTCAGTGAGACTCTGTCTCTAGATAAAATTTTAAAAATTGGGCTGCAGATGTGGCCCCATAGTCGAATGCCCCTGAAGTCAATCTTCAGTACCCCCCAAAAAAATAAAAGCTAATATAACATCTGGAGACTAAATAATACACTATTGAATTATGTATGGAGAGCAGAAGAAATCAAGGATGAAACTTTAAAAAAAATACTTAGAGGTAAATGAGTATAGAGATTCAACATATCCAAATCTCTGTGACACTATGAAGACAGTACTGAGAGGAATGAAAATAATAAAAAGTCAACCAGTAAATGACTTAACATTACATCTAAAATCCCTCAAAAAAGAAGGGCAAATCAACACCAAAAGCAGTAGAAGACAGAAAATAATTAAAATCAGAGCTCAAATCAATGAAATTGAAACAAACAAAAAACAACAATTATAAAAATTGACAAATAAAAGGTTGGTTCTTTGAAAAAATAAATAAAATTGATAAACATCTAGGCATGCTAATAAAAAGAAAAGCAGAGAAAAGTCAAATTACTTACATATATGATGAAAAAGGAAATATCACAATGGACACTACTGAAATATGGTAGATAATTAGAAAATATTTTGAAAATGTATATGACAATAAAATAGAAAATCTAAAAGACATTGATAGATTGAGAAATTTCTAGAAACATATGAACTATCCAACTGAATCAGGAGGAAATACACAATTTAAACAGATCAATTTCAAGGAATGAAATAGAAAACACCATTTAAAGCTTCCCAATCAAGAAAATCTGAGAACAAGATGAATTCTCAGCTGAGCTCTAAATTAACACTAAATACTTCTCAAATTATTCCATAAAATAGAAAAGGAAGGAACCCCTCAAAACTCATTCTATGAGGTTAATATTACCCTAATACCAAAACCAGACAAAGACACATCAAGGAAAGAAAACTTCCTACCAATATCCCTGAAGAATATAGATGCAAAAATTCTCAATAACGTTCTGATAAATTGCATATAAAACATATTAAAAAGACAGTGCACTGTGATCTAGTGGGGTTCATCCCAGGGATGCAATTTTGGTTCAACATACAGAAACCAGTAAATATAATTCAACTCATCAAAAGACATAAAATCAATAATCCTATGATCATCTCAATAGATGCAGAAAAAGCATTTGACAAAATGCAGCACCCCTTTATGTTCAAAATACTAGAAAATCTAGGGATAACAGAAACATACATCAACATTTTAAAACTGAACACCAAAAAAAAAAAAATAACCCAATCAATAAGTGGGCTAAGGAACTGAAAAGACACTTCACAGAAGAAGGAATACTATTCATCAACAAATATATGAAACAAATGTTCAAAATCTCTAGAAATTAGAGAAATGCAAATCAAAACTACTCTAAAATTTTATGTCACTGCATTCAGAATGGCAATTATCAAGAATACATGTAACAAAAAATCTTGGCAAAGATGTGGGGGGAAAGGTACATTCATACATTGCTGGTGCAACTGTAATTTGATGCAACCATTATGGAAATGGTATGCAGATTCTTTAGATAACTTGGAATGGAACCACCATTTGACCCAGCTATCCCACTGCTCAGTTTATACCCAAAGGACTTAAAATTAGCATACTACAGGGATGTAGCCACATCAATGTTTACAGCAGCTCAACTCAACTTACAGTAGCTAAACTAAGGAAATAACCTAAGTTTCCTTCAACTAATGAATGGATAGGATAAAGAAAATGTATATATATTTGTTGATGAACAGTATTCCGTATTCCTTCTTCTGTGAAGTGTCTTTTCA
This sequence comes from Marmota monax, assembly GCF_021218885.2. Classification (NCBI taxonomy): domain Eukaryota; kingdom Metazoa; phylum Chordata; class Mammalia; order Rodentia; family Sciuridae; genus Marmota; species Marmota monax. Next base: position 2,542,948 of record NW_026694490.1, on the reverse strand, counting down.
GTTCCTTAGCCCACTTATTGATTGGTTATTTTTTTTTTGGTGTTCAGTTTTAAAATGTTGTTGTTGTGTGTGTATATATATATACACACACACACACACACACACAATGGAATATTACTTAGCCTTAAAGAGTGAAATTATGGCATTTGTCAGTAAGTGAATGGAGTAGGAGACTATCATGCTAAATAAAATAAGCCAATTCCCCCAAACCAAAGGTTGAATGTTTTCTCTGATATGCAGATACTAAACAATAAAGGGGGCTATGGAAAAATAAAGTTATTTTGAAGAAGGTAGAAGGGAGTGAGAGAGGCATAGAGTATGGGGGTAGGAAGGATCATAGAATGAATCCGACATTATTACCTATGTACCTATATGACTACCCACTACTGTGATTCTACATCATGTACAACCAGAAGAATGATAAATTATACTCCCTTTATGTGTAATGTGTCAAAGTGCTTTCTACTGTCACACAGAACTAATTAGATCAAATTTAAAAATAGAGGAAAAAACCCTGAGTCAATGGCATAGCCCAATCTTGGACTTTGAACCCCTAGAACTCTGAGAGAAGAAAATATTTTTTATTTATCAAATTAGCCTAACTCAGTTATTTTGTTATAGTGATAAAAACTGATGTATATAGCATTATACCAAGTTATATAAGCCAGTCATAAAAGTATATATAATAAAAGTTACCATATAATATCAAAACAAATAATGATTAGAATCCAAAATGTGTGTATATACTGAAAATCAATAAAAATAAGATGAACAAGAAGACAGAAAATTAAAAAACAAACATGAACAGGTATTTCAATGATGAAACACTAACAATATTAATAGGCCTTACAAGATAAAGTTGATCCAAAGAAGCTGGATACAAAACAATATAAATTATATAGTTCCATTTATATAAATTTAAAATTAAACTGCATAATACATCATTTATTGACCCAAGCAATTGTCCCAGACTATATAGAAAAATAAGGTAACAATGATTACAAAATTTGTGCTTATTAAAAATTTAGTTTTATTCACATCTGAAAGAGAATGTGATTAAGAAGAAATACACTGCAGGTTTTAGTAGTCTCTCTCTCTCTCTCTCTCTCTCTCTCTCTATATATATATATATATATATATATATATATATATATATTCTCTCTCTCTCTCTCTCTCTCTCTATATATATATATATATATATATATATATATCCATCCATCCATCTATTTGTCTATCAATTCATCCATTTACATCTACATCTGTATCTATATGCATATATATATATATATATATATATATATGCAGATAGATAGATGGATATATAGACATATAGAAAGAATTATATAGATATAGACATAGATACATAGATGGGTATATAGAGAGACTCTTAAAATGGTACATATGGCATATAGAATTAAAAATAGAAACCACTTCAAATGGCCATATAACCATAGCAAAAAAAAAAAAAAAAACATTATCCTGGTTCTAAGGAGCTACAAACTGTATGTGAAAGTATAATAATCTCCTTAGAAACAAAATTAGTAAACACAATATTTAGGAGAACACCTTGCACTGTTAAAAGCAGAGGGATAAGATTCTCTATATTGATAATAAATACTTAAATTATAAGGAAGTGGCCACTCCAAGTAATCTGCTATGGAATACAAATTGAAAAGGGTTATAATGGAGTATTGAGGAATTATAAATTTGAGGTCTAAAATTGGCACAGAATATTAAATTTTATGGACTTACATGGCTATGAAGTGATTCAATCCCTAATGAAGACAAATTGTTACTCCATATCAAAATAACATTCTGTAAGATTCGAGGTTTTCACATGTATATAATGTGTCTGCATGTGAGCATTCATGTTTAATTTGAATTCATTAAATTATATAATATTCTACAGCTATATTGTGAATTTAATCATTTTAAAGTTATTCTTACATGTTTTAAATAAATTAATGAATTTCAAACAAAACCTCCCATGAACATGTGTAGATGGAATGGACAGATATTTCAGTTATTGTCTTACAATCTTCTTAGAAAATCTGAAACACCAGAATTCCTAGAAGTGATAGACATATACAATGAGACACACACACATACATACAAATCATGTAGTGCTGCAAAAGGTCTTAAATCAATTTTTCATACTTCCATTCTAAGAGCCAAGGAAAACAAACACAATGGAAGCACAATGAAGAAAGTAAGTTGAGAGTGAAATAAATAAAATAATAAAAAATTAAAGAGGGACTATTACTACGAATCTTATGAAATAAAAAGCATTATAAAGGAATAAAATAAGAAACTACATCAATAAATTAGATCATTTGAATAAAGTGGACAAATTCCTAGAAAGGCACAAGCAATTGAAACTGACTCAAGAAGAAATGGAAAATCAAATAGATATATAATAATTGAAAATATTTAATTAGAAATTGAGTAACTCCAAAAGTCCCAAGCCCAGATAAATTCACTAACAATTTTTCCAACCATTACAAGAATTAGCACTAATCCTTCTCAAACCCTTCCAAAAATTAGAAGTGGAGGTATCACCTCTAATTCATTCTATGAAGCCAATATTACCCAGATACCCAAACTAAATAAGTATACTACTAAAAAAGTAAAATAGAAACCAACATACCCTATCAATACATATGCAAAAATTCTCAACCAAATACTAGCAATCCAAATATATAAAATTGAATATATAAAATGGATTATAGAAGATTATACCTTATGAGCAAATGGGATTTATTCTCGAAATGCAAGGTTATCTAACAATTAAAAATCAAATCAATCTAATACACCGATTCAGTGTGTTTGTAGTGCTGTTACAAAATTAATTCATGAAAAACAGAAATATATTTTTCACACTTCTAAAGGCTGGGAGTCCAAGATCAAGGCATTAGCATATGGAATCTGATGAGGGCTGACCTTTGCTTCCAAGATGGTGATTTGTTTCTACATACTCTGGAGAGGATGAAAATAGTATATTTGTATAGTGGAAGAGATGAGAAGAATGGAAGGACAAGAAAGTGCTTCCTTCAAACTTGAACCCTTTTATAAAGGGTTCTAATATCATTCATCAGTGTTTAGGCATTATGACTGAATGACTACCCTAAAAACTACACCACTTAGTACTGCTGCATTGAGGATAAAGTTCCAATGTGAATTTTGGAGAAGACAAAATATCCAAAATGTACTTTTTGTCACATCAGCAGTATAAAAATCAAAACCAAATAATTGTTTGCTAGAAAATATTTGACAAAATCCAACACCCTTTGATGATAAAACACTCAAAAATCTTAGAAGGGAACTTCCTAGGCCTGATACGAAGAATCTAGGAAAAACTCACAGCTAACATCATATCTAATCATAAATTATTGGACTTTCCCTTAGGATCAAGAACAAGATAAGTTCCATTAACAAATAAAGAGAAGAAGAATATATAATACATACACAGTCACACACACACACACACACACACACACACACACACAGAGAGAGAGAGAGAGAGAGAGAGAGAGAGAGAGAGAGAGAATGAAATATTTTATGGTTATAAAAAAGAAGAAAATATTGCCATTTTTAATAAAATGAGTGAATCTGGAAGAGATGATGTTAAGAGACCTATTGTAGCAACACAAAGACAAATAACATAATCTCCTATGTGGAAACTGAAAAAGTTGATCTCACAGAAGTAGAGACTAACATTGTAGTGATCTGGAGAATAAAGGAGAGGATTAGGGAGATATTGACAGAAGGGACAAAAATTCAGTTAGGAGGAATAAATTCAAGATATTTATTGTATAATATAGTGAATAAAGTTAATCACAATAGTTTACATTCTTGAAAACTAAGAGATTGGATGTTAAGTGTTTTCATCACAAAAAATTATAACTATGTGAGATTATGTATATGTAAATTAGTTAAATTTAGTCTTTCCATTGTGTGTATTTCCAAACATAATATACATAACAAGTACAATTGTATAGGTCAATTTAAAAAAAATAAGAATGACAAGACTAGGATGCCCAATTTACCACTGCTACTCCACATTGTACTGAAAGTTATAGCCAGACAATTAGGAAATGAAATGAAGTCACAGGTATCCAGACTGAAAAATAAGAAATAAATCTCCTTCCAGTCACAGATGACATGATCTTATATATAGAAACTCCTAGGGAATCTATAAAATATTTTGAGCTACTAAATATGTTCAGCAAAAGTACAGTATACAAGATGAAGATAGCACATCTATTGTGTATCTAGAATGAATTATCTGAAAATTAAATATAAGCAAATAAAACTACCTTTTAATAGCATCAATATAATAAAATATGTAGAAATAAGCCTAATAAAATAAATGCAAGATTTATACACTAAAAGGTAAAAAATACCTTTAAGTGGATGATGGAAAAAATATACATAGAGAAGCAGGGAAGAAAAGATCATATTGTCTAATAAGGGAGAGAAGTTTTTCTTTTCAATTCCCCACTTCCAAAGTCAATCCCTGCATAGTCCTTCTCTCACTTATTTCCTGTTCTTATAATTATCCATATGTATTTCTCACTTACCACTTACTCTTTCTGACCTGATAAGTTAGAAGGATGGATGTTCATGAGACTGCCTATCATAATCTTAATGTGAATAGATGTTTGTTCTTTGCATCCAAATGATTCCTAAATTAGCTCCTAATTGACAAGGATAGTTAGGATATTTGTGCCCAGAGTGGAACAAACTGGAAGTAAGTGCATAAAAACAGTGCATTAAAAATCCTTACTCCCCTATCTATGCCACATATAGCAAGGTGGATTATTTTAAGTCCAATCAATTTGGAAAACAAACAAGGGAGCAAGCATTCTTATGAATGCCTGTGTTCACCACTTTCCCAAAATTTTCTATACATCTCCAGTCTCCCAAATACAATTTGGTTAATTCCATCAAATTAGAGAGTCTTAGCTCAATGTATCCATTCTGAATGTGTTAGAGGCTTGATTCCACCAAACTGCAGAGAATGACACACGTGCTTACATTGCAAAACCTCCTACTGCTGATCCTTCCTGAGCCTTTTCCATCAGAGACTATGAAGCAAGACAAGAAGTGGAGCACAAGCAGAGAACAAAATGCCATCTCCCTCAGGCATTTGCCAGCCTAAATGGAATAGAAACAGCAGAATAAAAATGCTTGTCACTTTCAGAAAATTGTATTCCATTGTAGTAAAAGGCTCAGAATATAGTCCTTTCTATTGCTTTATTTTGCAAGATATATTTGATAAGACAGGAATGGTTCTTAGAGAATACCTGTATTTCAAATCTAAGCATAATAATGAACTCTCTCCAAAATAAAAACTTTTCAGAATTATGACCTCTTTGGAAAGAATTAAGAGAATGTAAGATACAGTATTAGCAGTTTCTTCATAATGGGGGAAAAGAAATAGAAAGGAAAATGACGCATAAGTAATTAAATCTTCTTTAAAGAATGCACAAATGTATCATGCAGAGGATTTTTTAAAAATAATATTACCAATATTGCCTGTTGTTTATGATAATATATTGTTTCTTCAAAGCACCATCAAGGTTGTGCTATTATCTGAAAAAGAAGGAAACTGAGGCTATGAGAATTTATATGACTCTTATGTTTAAGGTCTTTAAACTAGATAGCAATAAAGGCAGTACACTAAAAGTTATGGTGAATGTTTCTTTTTCTACTATATCAATACTGCCTTTCAATTTTTAACTAAAAATGAGGAAATAAGGCAAAATAATAGATATTTTTACCTCTTATTGGTATCAGAGAAAAATTATGTAGGTTTCAAGTTGTTGCATGAGTTGGTAGAGCACTACTTCTTTACCTGTGGATCTATTTATGACTGACAACCAATGCACCAATTAACAAAAGCAGAGGAAATATCCTAGCAAAGAAACATGGCTTGTAGAAAAATCAATAGGTTACTGTAGCATCTTAGGATAGGAATAGAGGTAAGGAAATATCTAAACTGCAGATAATTTGGAAAACAACAGTGTTCACAGGTCTTCAATTGGTAAGGTAGTTTTAACTATGAGAATCAATCTGATTTGGTGGCTGCTGCTAGTGATTGATAGCCACTATAACTCTTTTCCCAAAGTACCAGTTTGGGAGAGATGTAAAACACAATGCCTGGCATTGATTTGGCAGGAAAATATGCCTTTCTTTTGCTGAGCCCTGCTAACTTAGGTTCATTGCTGACACAAATAGCAATTTCAAAGTCATCACAGGAATTAGCCTGAATGCTTATCCTTGGAGATGTTTTGAGAACATGATTGAGTAGCAAGTAACTTCATTAGCCCTGTATGTTATATATGAGAAAGGGGCTTTTTTAGTACTCATGATGTTTAAATATTGTGTATATATAAGGAACACATGCCAAATAAATACATATATTACAGAAGTCCTCTTCCACTGCAGTAATTGCATGGGCTGTCTTTTATAAGGAAATAGTACAACTGAATCTATCAGTTAAGCACATGTTTCTTGAAGTAAAAGAGTCAGCATGCAATCCATTTACATTTCTTCCAAGATCCCCCCTGAAGTTCATAATGTGCATTTTAATAGTTGACGAAGATTGCAGTTGCAGTCTATGGCCAGGATCACAATAGAGCTAATGTATTGTGAAGGGAGCAAACCCTTGGTATTAACAGTATTCATGATATTTCTAAGTGTCTACAGTTAAGAAAAAGTTCAAAAGAGATTGAGAGTATCATTCAGCAATGAAGAGAATAGATCCCTAACTGGTGTGTGTATTTTATCTTTCTAACTTCTGAAAAAAGAGATTTCCTGAAGATATATTGATAAGTGATTTGGGTACCTCCTCCAAAAGGAAAATGACGACAAATGAAAGCAACACTCTAAGTTGACAAATACAAGGTCTGCCTGGTATTTATGACAATAAGAAGAAACTTTCTACATGTTTTGAGTAGTGCATTATAGATAATGACAAGTTCATTTTGACATAATTATATATGTATGAAATATAATTTGTTGCATTTCATTTCCCTTCCTCCTTCTTCTTGTCTCTCCCCCCATCTCTCCCACTGTTCTCCTTCTCCTACTCTGCTGGTTTTCCTTGTATCTATTTATCACTTTTAATTGGTGTTTTATAAATATACATCAAGGTGGAATTCATTATGTTATATTCATTTATGTGCATAGTGTAATTTGGTCAATTTAATTCTGAAGCTTCTCTCATTTTCCCATTCCTCTCCCACCCCTTTATACACTGCCTCTATTCCACTGATCTAGGATAAAAGTTTGAGGTTTCAGAAACAGAATAGTTTGCAGAAATATATTCTGGATTTCTCTTCTATGTCTGAGATACTATGAGCATTATCATGATTGAAAGCAATACCCTGGATAAAATTTTTTAAGATTAATTCAAGTAGGAAATCTATATAACTATGATACTATTTGATGTAATATAAATGAACTATACATTTGGTTTATGGTTGAATATGCATACTCTAGTCAAAGTAAGAAAAAGCATAACTTTTAAAAGATGAAAAATCCTGATGGTAGATGATTTGATTAGGACAGAGTAAACTAGAGTTGGACATATGCCAATTATGACTAGTTTGCTTCACATGCAGAAAAATTCTATTCCTGTTCATGGTCAATTCCTCCTGGAACAGGAGTCACTGGGAAAAATCAAAAAAGTCAAAAAGATACAAAAAATAAAAGAAAATCTATTGCTGGGTCACAAATGGTCTTGGGACTTACTGCTCAGGACAGGTAACTATACATAGAAACACAAAGTTCTACTTACATAAGAGAAAATAAGACTTTCATGTGGTACTATGATTAGAAAGTGAAAATACAGGAAGCAGATTTTTCTCTTTCAAGCAAAACAGGAAATAGTATTTTTATAAAGTGATATTCCCACTGAAAGTCTTTATAATTCCATCTAATGTACATCTCAAGTGAAATTAAAAGATCTAATGTGCACTTCATCTAAGAGAATTTGCCACTGGTATTTATTGGAAGAACCTTCCCACACCCACTGCCCATGTGCATGCATACATATGCAGACACACACACACACACACACACATCAAATGAGCAATAGAACTCCATGATAAAATAGATAGTTTCCCCAACTAATTTCTATTTTCCTGTTTGGTAATTTAATGACAATAAGTATAGTTTGGCATTATTTCAGAAGCTAATTTTTGTCAAAGGGTTCATAGTTCATAGAATGTTAATAAGACTGCATCAGCCCAGTGTCCATCAAGACACATGATTGGCCTACTGTCAAGTTCAAAAATGCATTGTTTACTCAAAGGAAGAAAGGAAGACAGTACAGAATCACTTTCTCTTTTCAAAATATGTAAATTGAGAACAAACAGTGTTTTAAAATTATTGTTTATGCTACTTTTGGGTTGTGAATAATTTTCTTACAACTGCTGAGCCATCTGTTAAACAGAGAGGTCTTGCCTGTACAAAAAGCTGAACTAATTTTTTTTAATCTCAATAAACAGCTTTTGTTGAATCCTCTATACAACAAATATTCTAATAAATAACAGTTCATGGTATTCACAGGTCAACCTAAGTAGAAAAGAAAACAAGTTATCCTTTGAAAATTGTTTTAAATACTGATTTCTATAGAGAGGGGAAAATACACTTGTACTCTAGGTCTTTCAGCTATACCATCTGTGGCCAAATAAGAAACTGTCATATTTTGGTACTTCTCTTGACCTTGAAAGACTACCCTTTACAAGAAAAATTGTAGAAGACTGTGCAACCAATAGCATAATTCCTAGATATTCAGTCTCCTGACCATCAACTTCTATCCTGAGATCACATCCCTGAGTCATGTTTCTAAGCTTCTAAATATAGTGCACTTTTTTCTGTTAAATGAACTTCTGGTTAGTGTGGTAATCCCATTTCAACAAAACACACCACCATTATTATTACCCAGAAATTATTGGAATACAATGATTTGCATAGGTTTTTTAAAGTGAAATAATTTTAATGTCATTTTTAATTACATTTTTATTCTTTTTAGATATACAGGAGAGAAGAACATATTTTGACCCATTATTCTTACATGGAGCATAACTTATTCTAATCAAGATTCCATTCTTGTGGTCGTACATGATATGGAGTTTCACTGATTGTGTTAAATTACATTTATTTTTAACTGATATATTAAAAACACCAAAATTGTACATATTAATGGGGTACTAGATAAGGTTTTATACATATATACATTGTGTAATCAGGTTAAATATACCTATTTACTCAAACATTTATCACTTATCTACAGAAAATATATTCAAAATCTTTTATTCTAGCTTTTTGAGATACAAGACACAAAATCACTATCTGTAGTAACCCTATTGTGCAATAGCACAGCAGAACTTCTTTTATCTGACCACAACTTTAGTACCCATTGATGAACATTTTCTTATCCTTTTCTCCCCAGCCCCTGTAACCACCATAAAGTGAATTACTTTTAAATCTACAGATTTCTTAACTTTCAAATATGATTCATGACTGTGGCACAGTTATATTTGAAACTATAAGACATCTAATGTCTTAATTCCATTCATTGCTGCAGACTTTATTGTGGAACAAAGTATCATTCCAGTTAGTAAATAGTAACCATTGGGCAAATGTGATTTCTTAGCTAACCACATGCTCTATTCTTGAATGAAACAATAGATATTCTGCTTAATTCAGAGTCCATCTTTTTAGTCCCCCATGTTTCAAATTAATGGGATTTAACTATACTTAAAAATTAACAGCCAATATGGTGATTAGTGATATGTTAAAAAGGAGTCAGTCTTATAATCAAGGCTTTCCATCTAAATTAGAACAAATTTGTTATTTAATAGCAAGTAAAATATATCAACTGCCCTCCTTAGATTACAGACAGATGGTCATGGCTGAAAGTAATGAAATGTAGTCAGTCACACACAAATACATACTTTTCCCACAAAAATTTTATGTTCTGCCTTGACAAACATCCCCCGATTGGTTTCTCAGACCTTTGGTGACTCAAGTTGAGGAAAGGGAAAGAAAGAGCATCAATGATCAGAGATTGTGGAAAAGAAAGAGGAAATGAAGTCATAGATGGCAACTATTGTTCAGTACCAATGAATGATAATTTATAGAAAAATGGCAAGCTTGGTTGACTCATTGCAATATGATATTTTGAAAATTCTTAGGCAAGGAAATTCTGAGTTTACGACTTAGAATTTGTTAACAGAGTGGACAGTATGATTGGCATATTCATTAATGAATGAATGAGGTGGTGCATAATATTGAGAAAACCAATTAAAGGCAGTTTTTTTTTTCCTTTTTTCTGTCTTGTTTTCATTTCAAAACCCTCACCACAAACTTAGCAGGTGCTCAATAAAGGGCTTTTGGATGAATGGATGAGAATTGTAATGGTAAGTGATAATGGTCGAGAAAGAAAAAGGGGGAGTGGAACATTAAGCCCATCAAGAACAATGAAAGCAGACACTTGGGCCTTCATATTTCCAGGACTATGACACAGTATTTTTACCATTTAATCCCCCAAATTATACTCTTTTTTAACTAAAAAGCAGATAGTTTTCCTTCTCTTACATATTAGAATATGGAATATTCAAGGAATATTCAAATTTCTCCATAAAATATTAGCATTTATCCAATTATAATAAATGTCTACTGTTTATTATTTAATCAATTAAAATCTCTAATCCTCCCTCTGTGTTAGTCTTAAAGATTAACTTCAGTGTCAGGATGATAAAGGATCTGCATATCTAATTTAACTTTTTCACTTGAAATTTAAATTCAAGTTTTTGGCAGAAAACAAAGCCAATAACCACCATCTCAGTTATGACAGGTGGTAGCTATCTGCCATAAACCAATGTCTCAACTAGCTTGACATATCCTCTGTAAAAAGTCCATTATGCCTTTGGTAAATATTTTATAAATTGGAAAACATAAAACTTCAATCAGTGAATCTGGCTCAGGACTTCCCAGAAGCAAAAGAAATACAAAATGTGGATGTGTCTATGTGCTCATATTTGGAATTAAAAACATCTCCTTTTAAATTACACTTACTGAACCTATAGCTTGTCAGTTTTTTCTAAAAATACTAAGTGTATTTTAAGATACTTTTTCTTAATTATATAAAAGTTATCAGGGAAAGAGAGGATTGCAAAAGTTATAAATATGTAAGAAAACATAATCTGTGAATGTCTTGCAAACCATATTTTCATAACTCAGCATTTGACCAGAGGAAAACATCTGCTAGTTATTTTACCCTCAAGCTTTGTTTATGTCAGTAGTTTTTAAGACTAGTAATCTAAAACAAACAAGCGAAAACTTACAGAAGTAGGAGGGGAAATAATAAATAAGGAAAGTAGAGAAGATGTTCAATGGCCTTAAGTCAGAGTGACTAGAAACACATTTTGAATAAAATTGTCCTGGACAGAACCTCAAATCTCATATTGACTACACTTAAAACTTAAACAAGATGTTTACCTACATACCCTCAGATTTCTCTTCATTGGTATATTAGGGGCTGTGATGTGTACTTTGTAATTTGAGATATAAATGTATATTGACTCAAATATATATATATATATATATATATATATATATATATATATATATATAAAATCACACACTTATTGATACCCAGTATGTTCAATTAATAGTAGATATTCCTACTATTATTGCTTCTGCTGATAATACTACTACTACTTACTACTACTTTTATTATTATCACAGCCTGTTATACTTGGTAGAGAGTAAGTAGTAAGGAAAGCAATGGTGGTATGACCAGAAGGAGCAGTTAAATTTGGATCAACAAATATTCAATCTCCATGTTTAAGCTCTTCATTTATTTAACTAATTAAGTGATTAAAGTTTCACAATATCTTGTGTTGATATACCCACTTTGGATTTTTAAAGACCTTTCAAAACAATTTGAATTGTTTTCAACTATCTTTTGATCTATCATCCTGACTAAAGATTATTTTGAGGCAAGTGCAGCAATATATTTAGCATTTTTAAGTTATGAAATGACATGGAAAAGTATTTCACCCAGCCCTTCCTGTGACACTGTAAGAAAGAGAGAACTATGAAGATCAAAATATCTTAAACAAAGCCACATAGAAAATAAGTAGCAATTCTAAAACTTCTCCCATAAATAAAAATAAGTATCATTTGAGTTCTTTATATACCCTAGAGATTAGTGCTCTATCAGATGTGTAAGGGGTAAAAATTTGCTCCTAGGATGTAGGCTGGCTGTTTACCTCACAGGTTGTTTCTTTTGCCAAGAAGAAACATTTTAGTTTGATTTCATCCCATTTATTGATTCTTGATTTTAATTCTTGTGCTATAGGAGTTTGGTTAAGGAAGTTGGGGACTAATTCTAGATGATGAAGATTAGGGTCTACTTTTTCTTCTATTAGACACAGAATCTCTGGTATAATTCCTCGGTCCTTGATACATTTTGAGTTGAGTTTTGTGCATGGTGAGAGATATGGGTTTAATTTCATTTTGTTGCATATGGATTTCCAGTTTTCCCAGCACCATTTTTCTAAGAGGCGATCTTTTCTCCAGTGCATGTTTTTGGTACCTTTGTCTAATATAATATAATTGTAGTTTTGTGGGTTAGTCTCTGTATCCTCTATTCTGTACCATTGGTCTACCAGTCTATTTTGGTGCCAATACCATGCTGTTTTGTTACTATTGCTCTGTAGTATAGTTTAAGGTCTGGTCTGCTTCACTCTTCCTGCTAAGGATTGCTTTAGCTATCAAATAACCCAATCAACAAATAGACCTAGGATCTGAACAGACACTTCTCAGAAGAGGATATACAATAAATCAACAAATATATGAATAAATGCTCATCATCTCTAGCAATAAAAGAAGTGCAAATCAAAGCTACTCTAAGATATCATCTCACTCTAGTCAGAATGGAAGTTATTTTGAAGACAAACAACAATAAGTGTTGGCGAGAATGTGGGGGGAAAGGTACACTCATACAGTGCTGGTGGGACTGCAAATTGGTGCAGCCAATATGGAAAGAAGTATGGAGATTCTTGGAAATCTGAGAGTAGAACCACCATTTGACTTAGCTATCCCTCTCCTCAGACAATACCCAAAGGACTTAAAAACAGCATACTACAGTGACTCAGCCACATCAATGTATATAGCAGCACATTTCACAATAGCTAAACTCTGGAGCCAACCTAGATGCCCTTCAGTGGATGAATGGATATAAAAAATGTGGCATATATACACAATGGAATTTTATTCAGCAATAAAAGAGAATAAAACCAAGGCATTTGCAGGTAAATGGATGGTGCTGGAGAAGATAATGCTCAGTGAATCCAAAAAAAAAAAAAAAAAAAAAACAAATGCCAAATGTTTTCTCTGACATAAAGAGGCTGACTCATAGTGGGGTGGGGAGGGGGAGCATGGGAGGAATAGATGAATTCTAGATAGGGAAGAGGGGTGGGAGGAAAAGGGAGGAGGTAGGGGATTAGCAAAGATGGTGAAATGTTATGGACATCATTATACAAAGTACATGTATGAAGACATGAATTGGGTGTCAACATACTTTATATACAGAGGTATGAAAAATTGTGGTATATATGTGTATTAAGAATTGTAATACATTCCACTGTCATGTATTTAAAAAAATAAAATCAATTAAATAATAAAATAAAATAAGTATCAATAAATTTATCATAATAAAATAGTTTGAAGTTCAGCCAATACACCAATCTTGCTTAATGATATTTAATGCAAAAATAAATTCAAGGGAATGGGGTTGTGGCTCAGTGGTAGAGCACTCATCTAGCACGTGAGAGAGCCTTGGTTTGATCCTCAGCACCACATAAAAATAAATAAGTTTTTTTTCTTAAAAAGGTACTGTGTACAACTAAAAGAAATAAATGTTTAAAAATAAATAAATTCAAAACAGCAAAAAGTGTGAAATTTATTTCAGATTGTATCTGCTATGTAATATGAACCTGAGTCTAAGTATGTCAGTGTGTATAGCATATGCACAATATGGACCTAGAATATAGATGAGTATATTCTGTGTCTACCTACAAGTATACACAAAGTCATATTTAGAGCTATATTTAAAATGATGGATCATCTTTAAATTGTTCACACTCTCCTACAAGGTTGTAGAGATATATTACACAAACATTGATTTCATTTGGCTTTTGATTTTGATATTTTATTTATTTATTTATTTATTTATTATTTTATTTATTCCTAGAGTATAGTACCAGGTATAGAAATGCAAACCAATATTTCTTTTCTGGGGTGCAATCTTCTAATGCATCTCTCCTCAAATTTTGTTCCAGTTGACTAAACTTGTTTGTGATATTAAATATTCCTGATATTTGTTTTATCCTCTCTGGATTGCCCCAGGAAAAAAAATCACCGGAAATGATTCATAGCTCTTCATATTCAAATTATTAAATTACAATTAAGTTACTAATTTACAATAGAAACCAAAATGTAAATAACATTGTCATATTACATGCACAAATATGTAATGATTAATCATGGACTAAAGATTCTTAAATATTAAGATGCATGTAGTACAACATTTATTTAATTTTAACTATTTGGCAAGCACTAGGTTTAATATAGTATGTGGTTATTATGATTATTCTTAATGATCACTCTCTAAGGCAAGTGGTTTTCCTCATTATACCTTGACATTTTGCAGATAAAGAAAGTGATGTACAACAAGTTTAAGTCATTTGGTCATGATCACATAATCTGAATTTAGACAAGTTTTCACTGACTAGATGGGCCATTTTTTTTTCAATAAACTAAGCTGTATTCCCTCCAAAAAAACTACTCAAATTTTGTTTAGAAAATATCTAAGATCTCAAAATTATCCCAGACCTAATAAAAATAAAAGTAGAGCTTAGCCTTGACAAATGCTTCTATAATGATCAGAACATTCTTCTATCCTATTCTCTCTGTTGGTTCCACAGAGTATTTGATGGTTCATAGTTATCAGAGTAAGCAGTCACAGGAGCAACACCTGGAAAACTGTCTACACCTGGGAAGGGATAAAGAAAAAAATGCCCAGAGAAGAAAAAGGAAAATGAATCCATGATGTCATGCTGCATAGCAGTCCTCTCCTTTTCCAATTATTCCTTTACCCCTCTCATATCTTAATTTTTGCTTTATACCCTTTCCCTTCCTCTTCTGTTTTTTAAAAGCCAACAAAGTTTTCTTTCCATTTTTAAAACTAAATAAATTATTAATATGCATTGAGTTCACATATTAATGTGTTTCAGTGTGGTATTTCAACATATGCATATAGCACGCACTAGTCAAACTCAGCGTCTCTATATTTACTATCCCTGTTAGGCACATACTTTTCAACGTCTAGTAATCACTATTCTACATTCAGCTTTAATTTTTTTTCACCTTAACTTCCATGTATGAAAAGAACATGCAGTATTTGTCTGTGTTATCTGGCTTATTTCACTTAAGATAGTATTCTACAGCCCCTTCAATGTTGCTGCAAATGACAGGATTTCATTCTTCTTTATGAATGAACAATACTCCATTGGGTGCACGCTGAACATTTTCTTTACCCAGGTATCTGTTGATGGGTGTCTCAGTTGATTCCATGCCTTAGCTATTGTGAAGAGTGCAGCAGCAAACATGGGTATGCATGTATCTCTTTGATGCACCAATTTCCAATTAATTTGATATATACCCAGGTGGGGGATAGAGAAATCATATGGTAGATCTATTTTTTAGTTTTATGAGGAACTCCATACTGTTCTCCACAATGACTATACTAATTTACATACCCACCAAAATTGTATGAGACTTCCTTTTCCTCCCTATCCTTAACAGTATTTGTCATTTTTTTATAATGAACATTCTAATTAGGGTGAGAGGATATTTCATTGTAGTTTTTATTTGCATTTCCCTGATAACTAATGATATAAAGCTAATGATATCAGCTAATGATATTAAGCATTTTTTCATTTGTTGTCCATTTGTATTTCTTTTATTGAGTAGAGTGTCTATAATTCTTTTGCCCATTTTAAAAATTGAATTTGGGGGTATTTGTTGTTAAGTTTTTTGAGTTTTTTATACATTATGGACATGAACACTTTGTTAAATAAATTGTTGGTAAATATTTTTTTCCTGTTTAGTGGGCTGTATGTTACCTTTTCTGATTGTTTCCTTCCCTCTACAGAAGCCATTTACCAGTAACCTCTTGCCAATAAAGGCAGAGTATATTGAGAGGAGCTAGTGTTATTCCACACTTATGTGATTATGTCTGGGTATTTCCTGGTGAGGTATACAATTAATAAGAATAATTTAAAAATTCATGAAGCAATATCACAATATGTACAACACTATTCAATCTCAATATTTATTTTTTTTACCATTCAATGTGTATGTGTTTCTGATTATATTTTTAGCATACATGAAGCCGTACTTTGCATGAAGTGACATATTTTAAAACTAACTTTAGTAAGTGTGTTCCAACATTCTGATATGGTATCAGGCACATAATGGCATGCTCAATGAATATATGCTCATGAAGACAGTGATGATTAAGATGATAATGATGTTGGATTTGGTGCATTTTAAGAGACCAGCAGTTCATGGCACTAGGACATTATTATCTCAGTGAGTGCTGATTGGTGTCTTCCACTGAAAGCATATAGTTTACCTAGGTATAGTAGCATATACCTAAAATCCAAGCTACTTCTACTCAGAAGGATGAGGTAGGAGTATTGAAAGCTCAAGGCCAGCCTGGGCTACTTAATAGAAATCTGTCTCAAAATGAAATTGTGAAAAATGTCTAAAGATGTCCGCAGTGTAGCAGTTGCTTGTACAAGCCCCTGGGTTCAATCTCCAGTACTACACAGACACATAAAATATCATTTAATAAGATAAAGTACTACTTTGCAAATTTAGACTTTTTTGATGTTTAAACATCATAGTTTTACATCTAAGTAGCTCAATGTATCTGATGGTATCTGGCACTGGATTTCAGAGAAAACTGATCAGACAAAATAAGAATGTTCACAACATGTTGGACTCTTTAAAAAAGATTAATGTCAGTAACTGACCAAGATTGTGAAATATGAGATCCACCCACACCAGCGTGTGCAGAACCCAGGCTCACAGACTACCATGGGAGCCCATTCTACCCTATAAGAATAAAGATAGAATCTTAAAATCCACAAGAGAGGAATCAGAACACATAGAGCAGGAGACCAATTCATATCTCAGCAGATTGTTCAAGCCAGACCCTCAAAGCCATGAGAACATTCATGGAAACCACATACCAAGTTCTGAAAGAAAATGGATGCCAACCAAGATCTTTATATCCAGAAAAACTAAGCTTTAGATTTGATGATGAAATAAAAACCTTCCATGATAAACAAAAGTTAAAAGAATTTACAACTAGAAAGCCTGCACTACATAACATCCTCAGCAAAATATCCCATAGAGAGGAAATAAAAAAAAATAATGAAAATAAGCAGAGAGATGTATTACACTAAAGAAAAATCTATTCAGAGGAGAAAACAAGTCACGTTAAATACCCAAAATAAACAAAAATAGCTGGGAATATAAATCACATCTCAATAATAACCCTGAATGTTAATGGCCTAAATTCACCAATCAGAAGACATAGACTAGCAGACTGGATTAAAAAAAGACCCCAAAATATACTGCTTCCAAGAGACTCATCTTATAGGAAAAGACATCCACAGACTGAAGGTGAAGGGTTGGGAAAAATCATACCACTCACATGGACAGTGGAAGAAAGCAAGGGTTTTCAACCTCATCAAATAAAGTAGACTTCAAGCTAAACTCAATCAAGAAGTATAAAGAAGGACAATGCATTCTGCTCAAAGGAACCATACACCAACAAGACTTAACAATTATAAATATATATGTCCCCCAAAATGGAGCATCTATGTTAATCAAACAAACTCTTCTCAAGTTAGAGTCAAATAGACCACAAGACAATAATTTTAGGAGACTTTATCACACCTCTTTCATCACTAGACAGAACTTCCAACAAAAGCTAAACAAAGAAACTATAGAACTCAAAAATATAATCAATAACTTAGACTTAACTGACATATATTGAATATTTCATCCTTCAATGAGAGAAAGTACTTTCTTTTCAGCAGTATATAGGTCCTTCTGTAAAAAAGACCATATACTATGCCACAAAGCAATTCTTAGCAAATAAAAAAGGTAGAGATACTACCCTGCATTATATCAGACCATAATGGAATGAAATTAGAAATCAATTATAAAATAAGAAATAAAAGCTACTCCAACACCTGGAGACTAAATAATATGCTACTAAATAATATGCAGAAGAAATCAGGAGAAGATTTAAAAATTTAGAGGTGAATGAGAACACTGATACAACATTATTGAAATCTGGGACACAAGGCAGTTCTAAGAGGAAAGTTCAATGCATGGATTTCATTTCTAAAAAGAAGAAAAGGTCAACAAATAAATTAGTTAACATTATATCTCAAAGCCCTAGAAAAAGAAGAACAAACCAACACCAAAAGCAGTAGAATACAGGAAATAATTAAAACCAGAGCTGAAATCATTGAAATTGAAACAAAAGAAACAATTGAAAAATTGTCAAAACCACAAGTTGTTTCTTTGAACAAATAAATAATTCACAGACCATTAGTCATGCTACTGATAAAAAGGGGAGAGAAAACTCAAATACATACCACACGTGATTAAACAGGAAATATCAAAGCAGACACTACAGAAATACAGAAAATAATTATAAATTATTTTGAAGACTTGCACTCCAATAAAATAGGAAATATCAAAGGTATCGACAAATTTCTAGAGTCATATGATTTGCCCAAATTGAATCAGGATGATATACACAATATAAACAGATCAATTTCAATCAACAAAAAGGAAGACACCATCAAAATCTACCAACCAAGGAAAGTCCAGGACTGGAAGGATACACAACTGTGTTCTACAAGACCTTTAAAGAGGAACTAATACCAATACTCTTCAATTTATTTCAGGATATAGAAAAAGAGGCAGCACTTCCAAAATCATTCTTGAAGCCAATATCTCCCTGATCCCCAAAAGAGACAAAGACACATCAAAGAAATAAAACTGCACACCAATATCTCTAATGAGCATAGATGCAAAAATTATCAATAAAATTCTGGCAAATCA
Organism: Marmota monax; assembly: GCF_021218885.2. Lineage (NCBI taxonomy): Eukaryota > Metazoa > Chordata > Mammalia > Rodentia > Sciuridae > Marmota > Marmota monax. The sequence continues at coordinate 2,523,712 of NW_026694490.1, read as the reverse complement.
AACAAAATATCATATCAAAAAGATCATGCACCCCCATCAAGTGGGATTCATCCAAGGAATGCAAGGATGGTTCAACACAGAAGGAAATCAATAAATGTAATTCATCACATCAATAGACTCAAAGATAAGAATTATATGATGATTTCAATAGATGCAGAAAAATCATTTGACAAAACACAGCACTCCCTCATGTTCAAAACAATAGAAAAACTAAGGATAACAGGAACATATCTCAATATCATAAAGGCTATCTATGCTACGCTGCAGGCCAACTTCTTTCAAAATGGAAAAATATTGAAAACATTCCCTTTAAAAACTGGAACAAAACAGGCATTCCCTCGTTCACCATTTCTATTTAACATAGTTCTTGAAACACTGGCTAGTGCAATTAGAAAGACTAATAAATTAAAGGGTAATACATAAGAAAAAAGAACTCAAATGAACACTACTTGCTGATGACATGATTCTATACCTAGAAGAGCAAAAAATTTCCACCAGAAAACTTCTAGAACTAGTAAATGAATTCAGCGTAAAAGCAAGACAAAAAGTCAACACCCATAAATCAAATGTATATCTAGATATTAGTGACAAATCCTCTGAAAGGAAAATGAGGAAAACTACCCCATTTACAATAGCCTCAAAAAATCAAAATACTTGGAAATCAACTTAACGAAAGAGATGAAATATCTATAGAATGAAAACTACAGAACCCCAAAGAAAGAATTCAAAGAAGACCTTAGAAGATGGAAAGGTCTAACTTGCTCTTGGATAGGCAGAATCAATATTATCAAAATGACCATACTACCAAAAGCACTATACAGATTCAATGCAATTCTGACCAAAATCCCAATGACATTCCTCATAGAAATAGAAAAACAATCATGAAACTCATCTGGAAAAATAAGAGACTCAGAATAGCTAAAGCAATCCTTAGCAGGAAGAGTGAAGCAGGTGGCATCACTATACCAGAACTTAAACTATACTACAGAGTAATAGTAACAAAAACAGCATGGTATCAACACCAAAACAGACAGGTAGACCAATGGTACAGAATAGAGGACACAGAGACTAACCCACAAAAGTACAATTATCTTATATTAGACAAAGGCGTCAAAAACATGCATTGGAGAAAAGATAGCCTCTTAAACAAATGGTGCTAGGAAAACTGGAAATCCATATGTAACAAAATGAAATTAAACCTCTATCTCTCACCATGCACATAACTCAATTCAAAACGGATCAAGGACCTAGGAATAAATCTAGAGATACTCTGTCTAATAGAAGAAAAACTGGCCCTAATCTTCATCAGGGGGGATTAGGCCCCAACATCCTTAATAAGACTCCTTTGGCACAAAAATTAAAAGCAAGAATCAGTAAATGGGGTGGATTCAAACTACAGAGTTTTTTCTCAGCAAAAGAAACAATCTGTGTTGTGAATAGAGAGCCTAGAGCTTGGGAGCAACTTTTTCTAATTGCACATCAGTAGAACACTAATCTCTAGGGTATATAAAGAACTCAAAAAGCTAAGCACAAAAAACATCCCACAAATAACCCAATCAATAAATGGGTCAAGGACCTGAAGAGACACTTCTCAGAAGATGATATGCAATCAATAAACAAATATATGAAAAAATGTTCATCATCACTAGCAATTACAGAAATGCTAATCAAAACTACTCTAAGATTTCACCTCACTCCAGTCAGAATGGGAGCTATTATGAAGACAAACAACAATAAATGAATGTTGGTGAGGATGTGGGGAAAAGGTACACTCATACACTGCTGGGGGGACTGCAAACTGGTGCAGTCAATATGCAAAGTAGTATGGAGATTTCTTTAAAAATTTGGAATGGAACCACCATTTGACCCAGCTACCCCTCTCCTTGGTCTATACCCAAAGGACTTAAAAACAGCATACTATAGGGACACAGCCACAACAATGTTTGTAGCAGCACAATTCACAATAGATAAACTGTGGAACCAACCTAGATGCCCTTCAATGCATGAATGGATTAAAAAAATGTGACATATATACGCAATGGAATATTATTCCACAGTAAAAGAGAATAAAATCATGGCATTTGCAGGTAAATGGATGTAGTTAGAGAAGATAATGCTAAGTGAAGTTAGCCAATCCCAAAAATCCAAATGCCAAATGTTTTCTTTGATATAAGGAGGCTGATTCATAGTGGGATAGGGAGAGGGAGCATGGGAGGAATAGAGGAACTCTAGGTAGGGCAGAGGGGTTGGAGGGAAAGAGAGGGGGCATGGGGTAAGAAATAATGGTGGAATGTGATGGACATCATTATCCAAAGTACATGTTGTATGAAGACAGGAATTGGTATGAATATACTTTGTATACAACCAGAAATAAGAAAATTGTGATCTATATGTGTAATAAGGATTGTAATGCATTTCATTGTCATATATAAATAAAAAGAAAAAAGAACAGAATTGTAATGCATTTTACTATCATATATAAGTATATATATATATATATATATATATATATATATATATATATATATATATATATCATAAAATTTTAAAAAGGTAAAAAGAAGAAAAAAAGATTGTGAAATTTCTCAGAACACACACCTGATGATTCATAGGGAAAGTACAGCCACTATTCTTTATTTTTAAGAGAGAGAGAGAGAGAGAGAGAGAGAATTTTTTTAATATTTATTTTTTAGTTTTTGGCGGACACAAAATCTTTGTTTGTATGTGGTGCTGAGGATCACACCCGGGCCACACGCATGCCAGGTGAGCAGGCTACCACTTGAGCCACATCCCCAGCCCCAGTCACTATTCTTGTTACTCAGTTTCAAATGGTGATTCCAGTCCATACTCTAGAACTGTGTATAAAGACTAAGGCAGGCCCCCCAAACTAGGTTGCTTTATTCCCAACATTCTCCACTTCTAGCATTCATTTCTAATACCTAAAGTTTATCAAGTGAATTTAAACTTTACCTTTAAAGAAAAGCATTTTGAAACAATTTAAATCAATGCATAATTATGGTATGTGATCTGGGCCAGGTGCTGTGGTGCATGCCTGTAATCTCAGCAGCTGAGCAGGCTGAGACAGGAGGATCAAAAGTTCAAAGCCAGCTTCATCAGCATAGCAAGACCCTGAGCAACTTAGTGAGACCCTGTTTCAAAATAAAAACAATGTTCTGAGGATATGGCTCAGTAGTTAATCACCCTGGGTTCAATTGCCAGTACTAAATATATATATATAATCTGTCCCAAATGTGAGGAAATAGTTATTGGCAGTACTTTTTGGCTTGGCTTAAGAAGGGAATATGTTAGCATTTGCACATGCATAAATGCATAATATTAAATTGTTGATTAAAATTTACTGATCAGGAAACACTATGGGTATAAACAACTTCTGAAGAGTTAATGTCAGCTCCACTTAGTCTGGGACTCTGGAGAATGAGAGTTCACTAAGAATATAAACCTTCTCCAAACTGAAAAGCTCTTTCATGATTCTGAAATGTAAGCTGAGATGCTGTTATGATCAGACATTCACCTAAAATGTTCACAACTTCTTGAACCCAAAAGTGCTGTGAGAAATTATATTTTTATTTCTGGCCTTTGCATAACTCCTGAAATTAAAAAAAAATATATATTAACTAATAATAAATGACTGTTAAATATGTAAATATATGTAATTTCATTGTTGAGACTGTGTCTAAAAACTGGAGACAATTCTTGTATCACCAGCAAATAAACAAAACTGCTATAATTTTATTTGACACATACATTAAAATATTTGCTATTTTAATAGATCAAAGCAATCTGTAAGTTAAATAAATTTAGACACTCATGCATAATATTAAGTGATTTTTTACAATACTTGCAAAACCTTAAATGGGAGGGTTTCTTCACTGTAAAATGCAAATGTCCTTCCATTATAGCTTTTTGCAGAAACCTCGTTATTTATGAGCATCTGCTTACCTTCTCCCATATCCGTACTGTGACTGGACTTGGCATTATTGTGATACATAGATGGCAATTGCTGTGATTTCTGATGTTGTTAATCATGACTGGAGGCATTCCAAGATATTGGTCCTGAAAAAATATACTAATATACTAGAGGGGGGGCTCCTGTATGATAGACAATGCAATGACATTTCTGTACATTTTTCTCTTCTCATTAAAGGTTTTGAGGTTCACTCTGTGCCGCAGTCTGGCTGGGCACAATCAGGAGCCACTTGTCAAAAGAAACTAACTTTATTTTTAGAACCACACACGACAAACAAAATAGTCTCTCAGGAAAAACCCTCAGAGCCTCAACTGCCACCACCGGCTTTCCACAAGCCTCTCTCTCCCACCCAAGCTTCTCCCCACCTCCCACAATCCTCCTGCTCTTGAGGCCGATTGGCTGGGTCACGTGGGCGGAGCCAAAAAAGTCCCCCAATGAGCAGCTCCGTGGTCTGAAAGGGCAGGGAAACAGTCCAATGAGCATCACCGCAGAGGAGCCAATCAGCTAGATGTTGCTGGGGCCGAGGAGCCAATCAGCTAGATGTTGCTGGGGCTGCTGTGAGCCAATCATCAGCCGGCAGCTGGAAGTTTGCTGGCAGCTGGAAGTTTGCTGGGGCCCCTCAGGCTGTGGCTCTCAACATCTCCCCCTCTCTGTTTAAACAACAAGCATGTGGCTTAGGGACCGTGCCTGTTAGGCAGTCCAATTCAACATATGGTCCTTACCCGTCATCGGATGAACTGACCTCTAGGCGTCAGCCTCCTGTCTTAGGTTGGTACCACTGCAATTGGATCATACCCGTCACTGACTACCGGTCCAGCATACAGCCATACTTGTGGATAGGCCTTTGCACCTGTGGGGGGGTGAGGTTCTTTGCCTCACCTCTGTTGGCCCCCAAATTTTAGACCATCACTAGTAGAGGAGGATGCAAAATGCCATGACATTAAGCCAATTGAGGGCTCCTTTGAAAAATTGTACCACCGGTGACATCATCAGCAAAAATACCCCAACACTACCATAAGTCGCTGCACCAACAGATAGTTCACAATGCATACAGGTGAGCTCACAATGTGTCCAGGCAAGTTCTGCAAGCAGTTCAGTGATGGCTATTGTAGAAGCTGTAGATTGGTTTTATCTTTGACTTCACCAGCACTGGGATGAAAATAGGAATTCTGGCAATAATGGCTAAAGAAAAAATTATGTAACATTCCAGAAGGCACTAAAAGAAAACAATTTTCTTAACAATTTACATTGTCTTCACCGGCACTGGGATGAAGATAGGAATTCTGGCAATAATGGCTAAAGAAAAAATTATGTAACACTACAGAAGGCACTAAAAGAAAACAATTTTCTTAACAATTTACATTGTCTTCACCGGCACTGGGATGAAGATAGGAATTCTGGCAATAATGGCTAAAGAAAAAATTATGTAACATTACAGAAGGCACTAAAAGAAAACAATTTTCTTAACAATTTACATTGTCTTTAAGAGAATTATTAAATATAATGAAAAGGAAAGGTGAAAGTAAACAAACAGATCTGTTAACCTTCTTTTGTGTTTACATATTAAAACAATCCTCAACAGTTGTTTACCCAATTTAAATTAAACCATATAAATCACGTGAAAAAAAAAATATTTGGATCCATTTTATCATGAGCGCTCATCATATATGATATATGGACATACGTACATTCAAACATATAACACAAAACACAAGTGTGCACACATAATATAATACATACAACACATAACAATATAGTAAAGGCCTTATAACTTTTTACAGGTGAAATCTCCATTGCAATGTTTAAAAACTCTATAGTCAAAAAATAGAACTGATCAGCAAAACATTAACCTAGGTCTGTATGAGCTCAAAAAACAAAATAGAACTTCATGATATGGCAAAGGGCAATAATAAAATAGATATTGAAAAAAGCATCCTGGTTCTGTTGCAGATGTAAGAATAGCCAAACTGGAGTTTTGGATATCAGTTGTTATGGATTTGAGCCAAATCATCTTCTTTTTGGTCTGTAGAAATCGCTTTAGTTAATCTTTCTGGAATCCAAATCGGCTGCTGTTCTCCCTGTGGAAACACACAAACAGACCCCCGACTCCAGACAATTACTGGGTCAGGACCTTTCCATTGTCCTGTTAGAATATCCTTCCAAAGTACCTTGGGCTTATGTACATTTTTTGGACACATATGCCTTTCCGCAGCACTAAGTCCTGATGAATCCAAATTTAAAAAGTTTAGAGTAAAAAGGGTTATTTTAAGTTTATCTTTGGGGAATATATACCCCTTCCCAATTCCTTCTTTTTGCTTTAATAAGTACATTTTAATAGTTTGATGAGCTCTTTCAACTATGCCTTGTCCCTGTGGATTGTATGGGATTCCTGTTATATGAGTAATGCCAAATGTTGAGCAAAATTGTTTAAAAGAGGTAGAAGTATAACCAGGGGCATTATCTGTTTTTAACTGTTTTGGAACACCCACAGTGGCAAAATTTTGTAAGCAATGAGCTATAACATCTTTAGTTTTTTCTCCGGCATGAAGGGAGCCCATCAAAAATCCAGAAGAAGTATCAACTGTAACATGCAAATATTTTAATTTTCCAAATTCTGGCAAGTGTGTGACGTCCATCTGCCAAATATGGTTAGGTATCAATCCTTTAGGATTGACTCCAAGATTAACTTGTGGTAAAAAGGTCACACAATTTTGACATTGTTTTATTATTTGTCTAGCTTGTTCCTTAGTTATTTTAAAGTGCTTTTGTAAAGTATTAGCATTGACATGGAACTTTTTATGAAAATTAATAGCTTCTTCTAGTGTAGAGAAAATATGTATGTCATGTGTAGTTTTATCTGCTAAATCATTGCCCAAACTAAGGGCTCCAGGCAATCCTGTATGTGCCCTGATATGTCCTATAAAGAATGGATCTTTTCTGTCCCAGATTAGACTTTGTATAGTGGAAAGCAAAGAGAAAACAGTAGAAGAAGGGGAAATCCTACCAGCATCTTCAAGAGATACTATAGCATTAACTACATACTGACTATCAGAAAATAAATTAAATACAGAATCTTTAAACATCACAAAAGCTTGTAAAACTGCATTAAGCTCTACCTTTTGAGCTGATTGTTTGGGTACTAAAAATGTAAAAGTTTGATCAGGGGTAACTACTGCTGCTGTACCATTATTTGACCCATCAGTGAATATATTTGGAGCATTTATGATAGGTGTTTTTCTTGTCATTTTTGGAAAAATTACAGGATGCAATGACCAAAAAGACAATAAAGGATTAGATGGTAAGTGGTTATCAAATGAAACATTAGATTTACACATGATTATTGCCCAAGTATTTAACTCATTAGCTAACTCATCAATTTGATTCATAGTATATGGAGTAATAATTTTATTGGGAGAAATTCCAAACACTCCCTTTGCTGCTTTTATTCCTTTGAGTATTAATTGTCCTACAGCCTCAGGATACCTAGTAAGAATAGTGTTAGGAGAATAAGATAAATGTATCCATAATAATGGACCTTCTTGCCAAAATACTCCTGTAGGAATATTTTTTGTTGGTAGTACAATAAATAATAAAGGCAAACTTATATCAATTCTATCCAAATGCATATTTTCCATATATGTTTCAATGATTTTTAATGCCTTTCTTGCTTCAGGCGTTAACATTCGGGGTGAATTTGGATCTGATGGACCTTTTAGGATATCAAATAAAGGTCCCAACTCTCCTGTTGGTATACCTAAATAAGGCCTTATCCAATTTATGTCTCCTAATAACTTTTGAAAGTCATTAAGTGATTTGAGTTGATCTACTCGTATTTGAATTTTTGGTGGACGGACCATGGTTGAGGATAATAGAACTCCTAAATAATTAATTGGAAAATTTAATTGTACTTTATCTATTGCTATCTCTAGATTATAATTTTTTAATAAGTTTGTAAGTGTGGCATAACATTCTAGCAATGTGTTTTTATCTTTGTGTGCTAATAATACATCATCCATATAGTGAAATATTTGTAGTTCAGGATTTTGATTTCTAAGTGGCTGGATTACTTTGTTAACATAAATTTGACACATAGTTGGGCTGTTAGCCATCCCTTGAGGGAGTACTTTCCATTCATATCTCTGATCAGGACCTTCATGATTCAGTGCAGGGATAGTAAATGCAAAACGTGGACTATCCTCAGGATGAATTGGAATTGAAAAAAAACAATCTTTAATATCTATAACTAAAACATACCAGGTTTTTGGCAAAGCAGACAACTGAGGAATCCCTGATTGAGCAGGTCCCATAATAACCATCTCATTATTAATGGCTCTTAAATCTTGCAATAATCTCCATTTACCAGATTTCTTTTTGATGACAAAAATGGGAGTATTATGGGGAGATACAGAAGGTTGTATATGTCCTTCTGCTAATTGTTGTTTGACCAGGTCATGGGCTGCTTGTATCTTTTCTTTAGTCAGGGGCCACTGAGGAACCCATACTGGTCTTTCTGATTTCCAAGTAATTTTTATTGTCTCAGTGGCCCTTTCTGAAAATCCAACCCATGTCTGTCTGTTCCTTGATCTATTTGTATTGGTGCTGCTATACCTTGTTTTTGTTTTTCTAATCTTTTTCCTTTCCTAAAACCTTGTCTAGTCATAATAGTGGGTGCATTTTGGTTGATGTTATTTGTTAATGTCAAACCTAATTGATCTAGGACATCTCGTCCCCATAAATTTACGGGAAGATGATCCAATACATATGGCTGTATAGTTCCTTCACATCCTTCAGGATCCTTCCAATCTAATACCATTGCACTTCTATGGGGATTAGTCGCCACTCCTAGGCCTCGAAGCGTTTGAGTGGCTTGTTGTAATGGCCAATGTTTTGGCCATTCTTGACGAGAGATGATGCTAAGGTCTGCACCTGTATCCAGTAGCCCATTAAATTCATGTCCTTGAATATTTAGTTTTAGCATGGGGCGAGAATCTAAATTTAAAGAAAGCATAGCCCAATCTACACCTGTGGAGCCTAATCCCTTGGAACCTCTTTCTACAGTACGACTGGAAAATTTATCATGTAGGCTGGATATTATTAGTAACTGTGCTATTCTATCTCCTGGTGAAATTACTGATATACCCTTTGGAGAACTGGCTATAATTTTTATTTCACCTTCATAATCGGGATCAATTACCCCAGGACTTATCATAAGTCCTTTTAGAGTAGAAGAGCTGCGTCCCAATAATAAGCCTACTGTTCCTTTGGGAAGAGGTCCTTTCACCCCTGTGGGAATGATTTGAACTCCCATCTCTGGAGTTAGTACTGCTCTGGCGGAGGCGCAGATGTCCAACCCTGCGCTCCCTCTGGTTTGTCTGATGAGGGATCTGATGGACAATGTGTCCTGGGCACTACCCTGATGGGGTTGCTGGGTTCCTCCAGTGCTCCGTATATTTGTGGTTTTGGGCCCCGGAGCATTGGGCCCCCCTGTCCGTTTTTTGGCAATGGAGCCCGATGCCTTTCTCCACGATATCGTGGATAAACACCTGGTCCTTGTTCGTTTTTTGATAATGGAGTACCCTCTATGGTGGTTTGAGAACGGCATTCATTAGCCCAATGTCTCCCTCTACGGCATCGTGGGCAAATACCTGGTATTCTACTCCTTTGATACCTAGTTTTGTTAAACCCTCCTCCAATGGGGCAATTCCTTTTAAAATGTCCTGTTTGTTCACAATTGTAGCATGTTCTTGGCCTGGCATCTAAAGCCTGTTTTACTGCAGCTGCCACAATTTGCCCTTGTTCATTAATGTCTCTGGCATCTAAAGCCTGTTTTACTGCAGCTGCCACGACTTGCTCTTGTTCATTAATGTCTCTACATAATTTAATATATGTGTTTAAATCTTCATGTTTCCATGGTCTAATGATATCTCTGCACCAACGATTTGCTTGCTCATAAGCCAGGTGTTTTAGTAATGGCATTGCTTGTTCTGTATTCCCAAAAACTCTGGTAGCTGTTTGAATAAGCCTATCTACAAATTCAGCATAAGGTTCATTAGCTCCTTGTATTACCTTAGATAATTGACCTTGTAAACCTCCATGTCCTTGTAAAGTCTTCCATGCCTTAATTGCATCTGCAGCAATTTGTGCATATACGCCAGGATCATATGCAATTTGTTGCTGCTGATCCTCATAAGGTCCCTTTCCTAACAACATATCTAGATTTCTCTGAGGATAACCAGCTGCTGCATTTCGCCTAGCCGTCTCCTTGCAAAATTCCTCATTGGCAACCTTCCATAACAGGTATTGTCCTCCATTTAGCACAGCTTTACACATATTAGCCCAATCTGCTGGCGTCATGTTCAAGTTGTTAATGGATTCGACCAAGCTTACAGTGAAGGGTGCTTGAGGACCATAGGTTGTTACAGCCTCTTTTAGCTGCTTCACTGTTTTGAAATTTAAAACTTGGTAAAATCGCTGCCCTCCTGCCTCAAATACAGGGCATGTTAATATTTGAGATCTTGTCTCAGGATCCCAACTATCAACTGTGGGGGTTGGGGGCCTCCCAGCATATGGAGGTGGCGCTGTTGGTTGGACACTTTCGCCCTCTGGTGATAGAAAGGTGTTAGTAGCAGTCTCCTGTAGAGGTGGTGCTGTTGGTTGGACACTTACACCCTCTGGTGATAGAAAGGTGTTAGTAGCAGTCTCCTGTTGTACCTTTCCCCCTGATGGCTTTTTCTGTTTTACACTTTCTTTCTCTGTCTGACTAACTTGAGAGACCTTCTCTTTTACGTGAATCATTATGTCTTCTCCTTCCTCTACCATTGTCTGAACTGAAGGCTTTGGACTAAGCAAACAAGATATGAACGTCCACAATGGCAATGTGCCAACTGGCAGAGTCCCTGGGCTTTTCTTTTCTATTCTTTTTAAATCTTCACCATGATGGTTCCATTGTGATATATTTAACAACTCCTCCTTAAAAAGCCATGGGCTACATTTTTGTATTGTATCAACGTATGCCCTGACTGCTCTTGATTTTACTGGGATGCCTCCTTCCTCTAACAATTTACTTAACACTCTTTCAGTTTGTTTTTTACTAATTTCTGATCCCGTATTTCTACTATAATACAACCCAACAAGATGACGCCAAACAAAACCGAGACAGAATGAAATAAAAAGGGAACAACAAAAAGTCATTATAGCCTTTCTATCCTCCTGACATGGGCATCCGTCCTTTCTCCCTATCTGTTCCTCAGACGTAAATAGTTTTTCCTCAGATGTGAGCGGTTTTTCTTCCGTCTCACTCATCTCCAGGGACAGGCAACTTAAAACAAAAGTGAAACAAAATAACAAAAGAAGAATCTTAAAATGGCTACCCATCCTCTCGCCCTGCCCTCAGGGGCGAGCAGTTTCACTTACCCTCAGTCGCTCCCCGTGCGAGCCACCAAATGCCGCAGTCTGGCTGGGCACAATCAGGAGCCACTTGTCAAAAGAAACTAACTTTATTTTTCGAACCACACACGACAAACAAAATAGTCTCTCAGGAAAAACCCTCAGAGCCTCAACTGCCACCACCGGCTTTCCACAAGCCTCTCTCTCCCACCCAAGCTTCTCCCCACCTCCCACAATCCTCCTGCTCTTGAGGCCGATTGGCTGGGTCACGTGGGCGGAGCCAAAAAAGTCCCCCAATGAGCAGCTCCGTGGTCTGAAAGGGCAGGGAAACAGTCCAATGAGCATCACCGCAGAGGAGCCAATCAGCTAGATGTTGCTGGGGCCGAGGAGCCAATCAGCTAGATGTTGCTGGGGCTGCTGTGAGCCAATCATCAGCCGGCAGCTGGAAGTTTGCTGGCAGCTGGAAGTTTGCTGGGGCCCCTCAGGCTGTGGCTCTCAACAACTCTGTCTGCCTTTGAATAATTACTATTAAGTAGACTCTTTTGAAAATATTGATAAAAAGAACAAGCTGTGTTTTGCATACTGTATTTAATGTTGCTTAACACTTAATCATAGGAGAAGTCAATTGCCTGTTTTCTGTATCTGATCATAAAAACATATTTGGTAGACTGTTTTTGCATGTGAAATGTAGATAAATCATTGAAACTACTTCTACAAGTATCTGTTCTCCTGCTTCTGACAGTGAGAGAAGAAATTTACAGTAAATCAGAAAATAGAGGAAAAGATGATGAACGTTTTTTCCTAAAACAAGAAAAGAAATCAACTTCAGATTATTCTCATTTTATGGAAAATATTATTTTCTCACTGCAGTTAAAATGTCCATCCATTCTTCCAACATAATTATTCTTCCCACTAATTGGTGAACCATAGTCCCATTAAGGCAGACAAAAAGAAAGGCATTCCTCTGAATTTTAGACTTTCTTTTGTGAAAGTTCAGTGTCAAACTGATAACAGAAGAGAATAGAAGATTATAACACCAAAGCCAGAGACAAAATTCCTAGTGGAGTGAATTAAAAAAACAAATGTGTAATGAACAAAGTGGAGACATTCCTGCTAAATCAGTGGCATTAATCAGCATTATTTCAAGCTCATTCCTTTTGTATAGCAATCATCCTGCAAGTTGCCTTTTAGAGCATTCCCTATTTCATAAAAGCACTGTGTGATTTAAAGACTGTAACAACAAAAGGGCCAGAAAAACTTATGTAAAATAGAAGATCAGTGGCAGATATGTCACTCCAGTATGGAAGAATAATCAGAGTCCCAGAAACGAGTAGCAAATATTGTTCAGTGATCATGGTCACCAAGCCATGGCTTATCAGTTTCAAAGCTTTTAAATTTTTCAAAAATTGGGGCAATTTGTCCTGGTAGTAAGCTGCTAACTGATTTGGAAATTTCCCTTCCTCCAGGTTTCATTCCTCTTTCTCTGTGATATACAGGTCTTGGTGTGTTTACTTTTTCATTTTTAATAAAGTCCTTAATACAAAAACAAAATAAAAAGCTTATTGTTTCCATTGATCTTTTCTGAGCTAGCTTAATATTTCTTTCTATTCTTTTAATATTGAATTTTCTTAGAATTCTCCTGCTTATCACTTTGCTTTTTGCGAGGGCAATCTTTTGCCTCTGCCATCTTCTCCAATTGGCTTTACATTTGCTAACATTTTCTTCTTTGAAAGATAGAGCCACCTTCAGGATTCCAAATAAAGTCAGCATCACTTTAAGAATAACTTGGCTTGGGCTGGGGTTTTGGCGCAGTGGTAGAGCTCTTGCCTAGCCTGTGTGAGGCACTGTGTTCTATCCTTAGCACCACATAAAAATAACTAAAGAAAATAAAGGTATTGTGTCCATCTACAACTAAAAATGTCTTTTAAAAAAAGAGCCTGTCTTGAAGCCTATGGCCTACATTCTTTCATCAATTCTGGAGTGTTAATTTCAAATAGCTCTGAGTGCATTTAGTAATTTCTATAGTTTTGTCTTCTGAAATATAACTTCTTGGAACTTAGAGCAGAGTTTATTTGAGTATAGAAAGCTGCATTACAGAACTGGCATGCGTAGCAGGGAAATAGATGGCATAACTTCACTATAAACAGCATTATACCACTGAATAGGTGGTCTCTTTTAACTTCTCAAATCTTAATTATTTCTCAAGATGCAAACAGTTATTAACCATGCTTTTGCCTAATATTTTCATAATAAAACATATTATCTAATAATAAATATTTTCCTAAGTCTATTTCCCAGAAATTTATTCTCCTTTAACATTATGCTCTTGGGCTGGGGATGTGGCTCAAGCGGTAGCGCGCTCTCCTGGCATGTGTGCGGCCCGGGTTCGATCCTCAGCACCACATCCAAACAAAGTTGTTGTGTCTGCCAAAAACTGAAAAAGAAATATTGAAATTCTCTCTCTCTCTCAAAAAAAACCAAAAACATTGTGCTCTTGCAAGAAAGAAAAATAATAAAGCAAAGCAATTCAGTAGGGAAAAACTAGGAATTATTTTTCTTTCTTTCAATCTTTTTGTTGTTACTGGGGATTGAATTCAGGGTTGCTTTAGCATGGAGTTACATCCCAGACCCTTTTTTTAAATTTTTTAGATAGGGTTTCAGTAAGTTTCTAGGGTTGAGGGTCTCACAAAATTGCTGAGGCTAGCCTCAAACTTGCGATCCTCCTGCCTCAGCCTTCCAAGAAGCTGGGATTATAGGCATGTGGCATCCCACCCAAGATGAACTATGAATTTTAATACTGTTATATTATTAGGTATTCTATAACTCTTTATCCAGTAGCTTCCCTGTAATCTGGCAAAAAAAACAAAAGCTAGTGTCATCCCAATAGTGAAACAGAAGTTTCAACTCCTTCTGATATAACCTATTGAATAACAGTGGAAATTAGAATGTATTTGCCATCATATCCTCCCCGTTCCCCCAATACATGTATCAAGCATAAATAGTTGTTATTTGGTCCTACATAATATTAAACTTAAATATAATTAGGTCTTTCACACATTGAGAGAAAGACTGTGTGGTTTTGAAATTGGACTTGCCTTTACCAAATATGTCAGTAGTTCATCTTTGTTTCTGAAATTGGATTTGCATATCTCCCCACTTTGTTACCTCTAAATTAAACTGCTAAGACATAACACATATTGAATTCTGTTCAAAAACATTCTGTCATTACTAAAGTGTGATCCTCTCTTTAAAAGGTAAAAGAAATCATATGCATGAGTGTGTATAAGTGAACAAAATGTATGTGGGAGTAAAATGTGTACTGCAGAGGTTGCCTGCCAGCAGCCCATTAATTGAAGCTTCCTTGTTTTTCCAAATTGTGAATAATTCCCATCTGCCTTGGCTCTCTGAGCATGAAATACAAATCCCTTAGTAGAGGGGAGTTGCAGACTAGATCACTGAGGCAGTTGAAGAATTTTAGTTTTTCCTCATGAGGAACACAGACCAGAGGTTTCAAAGGACTCTTCAGAATGCTTGCTTGTCCCCTGAACAATGTGCAATTCCAGAGATAAGATAATCTGCTGCACTGATTACCAACCATGAATTTGCACATGTGGGTTTCTGTGCAAATATTTTCTCCCAGAATTGGTGCAGGTGCACTGCAGCCCTTTGCTACTTCAGACTAAAAATAGCTAAAGTTCTATGCCACTGCTATAATTCCTGTACATAGCAGTCTGTCACCTCCATTCATATAGACTTCTTCAATTTTATATTCCCAGGGCTATCTTATAAATTTGTACCACACCTCCCTTCAACCACTCATTTGCTTTACCTTGATAGAAGTTGGAATCTCATTCCTAAGTCAGCACCTTTTAAATGTATTATTTACCCCACTGCACATTCAGGTTTTCCATAATAATGGTTCTGCAATTCCTGTACAAAGAGTGCATGGTGTTTTCTGCTCATTTCTTTTTGGGGCCCTATATCAGTTTATGAATCTTCTGAAAGTAATACAACAGATAATGGTCTACTATTATTTTATTGTTCATTAAAGGTAAGCTTTCAGGACCACTGGTCTTTCAACTTCTTTTTTTCTTTTCATCAGCATCTGTATATAATGGTATTCCATCCAAATTTTAATATTACACAGTCTTTTGCCTATAAAATCTTTTCTGGACTAATGTGCCATACTGATCATATAACTACTTAAAACTAGATCCAGTTTTTGATAACTCACCTCTGTCAAAACACATTATACATATTGCTCTCACTCATATTCTACAACTATTTATCTTGAGCAAATTGTTTGATTTATGCAAAAGAATAATATTTTTCCCACGTAGAATCTGGAGTTTTTACTCAAGTTTACTTAGAACATAGTTAACACTTATAAGAGTATAAACAAACATTCTGCATTCTGAATATATATCATAAATTTATTTTCCTAGAAAACTTAATCATTCTGGTCCTTTGCTCCTTAATGCATCCTTCTCACCTGACCTAATTCCTTACTTCTTTTATATGCATCTTCTTCTGATACTGACAAATTCTGTTCTTTGAGGAGCAGTTTAAAAGTATTAAAGTGTTCATACTGAAGGAACTTAGAGAAGAGTGACTTAAGGCAAGAAGAGACTCTCTCTTAGCTGAAGACATGAGTGACTGTTGAATATAACACTTCTAAGCAAAGTTCTAGTAGGCTTGCCTTAACAAAGTATGACTGGAGTGCCATGGGGGAAAAAGACTAGTGCCATTATATAATTTGCCTTAAACATAGTGATATTTTTTCTAAACACAAAGTGTGTTTTGTGCTGTATAAAATCACAAATCTAGTGGATTCTGTGTTCTATATTGTCTCAGTGCATGTAATACTATCAGCTCCTATTGGCATATTGTCTCAAACTGGCTGTGGAGGGGACTTTCAAAGATCACCTGAGAAGTGATGTTTTTCAAGGAATTACTTTTATTTTTGAAAAATTCTATTTTATTCTCTTCCCATTTCCTCTTTCAAGGAATAAAACTTAGTGCAGGACAGTTTTCCTATTGAGAAAAATCAGAGTTTTACAATCACAGCCTCAGCAATATGACGGTCAGATAAGTTCTATAATAGTGAAGAAAAAGTCATGATCCTTGCTTGAAGAAATTCTCCAGACTGAACGTCAACAGTACTGGGGTAATTTCTTTCTTCCTTGAGTGCACAATCAATCCATAACTAGGCATTTACCTGAGCAAAGTTAACTTTCAAAGACGTATCTTTTTGAGTAAACCACTTACTTACAAATGAACACTCTTTGTCTTATTGCTGGTAGTATGTCTGTCTTTTATGTTCTTCCTTAGCATTCACGTAGTTATTTTCTCATTTCTAACCACACAAGAGAAAATAGGAGCAATAAAAGCTTTAATAGAGGCCATGGAAGACTTTGCTGTGCAGTTAAGGGCCCATATTGGCCTGCATTATTCCTGCATATAACCGTGTTTGACCTACCCATTTCTATCAGGGGTGGTGTCAAAACATATCTAATAAAATTCCTTTGTAAGATGAGGAAATGGAAGTTATCTAAATCTTTTCCCAACAGTGGATAATGCTGAAAAGAACCTGTATCCAGGAACTGGTGAGGGATTATAACCTAATGCCACATTTTTTTCTCTGCCTCCTATTAACTATTAAATCAGTACACGTCATGAATTTTTTGAATTCTCTTTGACATATAGTGAGTTCTAATAACAGTTTGCTACTGTTGCTACTGTTGATATTACTATTGTTACTACTGAGCTATCTTAGTCCACGTAGTAGAAATTGCACTGGGATACTTTTAACAAAATGAAAGAAGTTCTAGTCAATCAGTAAGTTTGGGGAAGACTTATTTTTTTAACTTTACAAAAATGATGAACCATTTTAAGTTGCATCATAAGATACAATGTTTTTCTCACAGTGATCTACCCTCCATTTTTTCCTTTCAGAAGTGACTTCTGAGGGTGAATTAATTGTAAAAAAAAAATACTTGCAAGGAGGAGGCATAAGAGTAGGAATTAAAATATCATTAATAATATCAAGAAGTTTCATCTGAAAGCTCTCTAGCTAAAATAGTCCAGATCAAAGAAGATGAACTGAGGGTAATTATTAATTCAATATATTCCATGGCAAAGTTGAGATCAGAGCCACCTCTCTCTTATACTAAAAGTGCTAAAACACAGGAGTAGCATTATTATAAATCTTTAGCCCAGGTGGCATAATCTATGACCTTAGTTATAGCTTTCAACTCATCATTACACTCTGCAAAATGATTCTACCTTTAAAAACAGATTAGGTTTCTCATCATTGAGCACTAACAGATCAGGCTGTAGAAACCATTAGAATGATAGTTACAGAGGATCAACAGGAAGAAAAAATAGTTTACTTTCAAACAGAAATGTGATTGCTTGGAATTTGTAGAAGGCTCTGCTACTGACACTTAAAATGTGGATCTTTCATTTTCATCCTTTGCTTTTAATTTTTTTTTATAATTTCCATTCTCAGATAATCCCTAAATAAACTCTTGGTTTTCATGAGCTAATTTATTATTCATTCTTCACTTGCAGCCATTATCAATTGTATTTAACTTACACTTTAAACCTATGCTTTGAGATAGCTCACATTTTTTTTTAATTTGTGTCTCAGAGAGTATTGTTAGAAAAAAGAAGCGCATCAGTAAGATGCCCAGAAATTGTCAGAAGTCATGCACAATTGGTCTTCTGTCTATTTGAGCCAATCTTCTGCTAGGGGACATCTATGGAACTAGGAAGGGGAGTTGCCTTCAAATTATACCAAATGGTTAATTGAAAGAAAGACAGATTGGTAAGCCATCTGTGGCCTGACTAGCATTGAGAGAAAACTAGATCATCTGGCTCCCTTTCACTGCTCTAATTTATAATTCCCAGCAAATATCCACACTGCCATTTCCAGGCATATTCCTATGGCTCTTCAGTCTAATAACCACACAACCATAGGCAAATCCTTTAATCCCAATATTCTTTGGGTTTCAATTTCTTGGTCTATAAAATGCTAGAAATGGTCGTGCCTACTTCACAGTGTTATTTGAGGATTTTCTGAGATAAAATATGGCATGATTCTGACAAAATGCCTAGCATAGTGTTAAGGAAATATTCGGTACTGATGTGTTTTTTTTTTTTCCTTATGTGGTACCAGGAATCAAACCCAGGGTCTTGCATATGCTAGACAAACATTCTACTGCTGAGCTCCATCCCCAGCCTCTAGTTTGGTTATTCTTATGAGCTTTTATCTACTATAAAATAGTCTATTAATCTTGCTGTATTTGCCTTTATGCTTTAGTAAACATTACATTTCTGATGATGAATTGCTTTTTTCTCTCAATTAAAACCAAGGTAGCCTATGTCCATATATGAATACACAACCAGTGAAACTCCACATCATGTACAACCACAAGAATGAGATCTTAATTAGAATAAGCTTTACTCCATGTATGTATGTCAAAATATACTCTACTATTGTGTATATCTAAAAAGAATTAACTCAAAAATAAAAAGAAATAAAACCAAGGAAGGCATCTTTGCTAAATCACACTCTGTCTTTAGTTTTCACTTCTAAAACCCTATGTATAAGTATTTATACAACACATTGGTGTTTTATGTGCAAGTCTATCCAACATTTATGCCAGTATGCTCAGTCAATAATTATCCTTTTTTATGTGCATGGGAGTGTGAGGGTCATCTTTATCTACATAATCCAAACCAAACTCCTTATTTATGTAAACCCCTTTATTTACCTGCAAATGCTAATAAGGCAAATCAGATTTCCAATCAGAGAATAATGACAAAATTTGCTTCATCACACAGGATATTTTCATTCTCTTTATAATTTTGCAATCTATTACACTGTTTATTATACCCAAATTCTCTCATCTGACTAACCAGACATTGAAAGTAATGCATTTGCTTGTCTCAGATATATGAAAACTCCAAACAAAATACAATACAGGCATTCCAGTTTATGAAGATGATTATTTAACACGATATAGTGGACAGAGTACACAGATAACTGCTATCATTGTGCACAGCAAAGATTATTTTGTTCTCATTTATAATTCAATTTTATACATAATTTTCAGCTTGTGAAGCATGTTACAATGAGATCTTTTAAATGTAGAAAGATTGTACATATTACCTTCCTTCGAAGATTATAACACTAACCACATCATCAAATCCAGCTGCTGTTTTCTGCCCATGAGTTATTTAAGAGGAAAACACCAGCATAATATAAAACATGCTTTAATCACTATATCTAATTATAAAGAATAGTAAATATCTCTCATGTTAATTTTTTAAACACAGTAAAGTTAATAATTAATAATTAAAGACTAAAATTCCAACAATGTACTGTCAAATAAGACAAAGGCTAAAAACTGTCAGCTTACCTACCAATTTATCCTACACACATTTACAAAAGTCTGTTGGAGAAAATATCTGTTACTAGACATTATCTGTTTAAGGTGAAGTTTCATTTAGCTTTAAGCTAATGCTTGTAATATATTCTGAATTAATTGGATGAGTGGTATTAAATATTAATATAATAGCACATTTTTGTTGTTTTAATCTTTTTAATAACTCTTTCCATGAGCTAATTCCATACATTTCTCTACCTCTCACTCTCCCTATACATTTTTTCTTTCTTAAAAATGAAGTCCATTCTTGTACTTCACTGGATTTTTTTCTTTTCATGTCTCAAATGACAAACTATTTTATAAAATGTGTTAACTAATCCAAAGTGTTCAATGACTACATTTGGAACCTTGTTCATGTAACTGAAGGAACCAATCTAGGAACAACTTTTGAGCAGAAATGTCAAGAATTGAAAAGTTGTATTATTTTGTCAAAATGTAGATACTTTTTTTCCATTGTGACATGTTCCCCATTCCATAGTGAGATGGAATTTTTAACAGCTTGCTATAATGTAAGTGTACTTTAAACTCAAAAAGGTTCATCTTACTACAGTTAAAATGCCAATAATTAACAAAGTAAATCACAATACATTCTGGATAGGATGAGGGGGGTAAAGGTACAAACATTGTTGTGGGACTGCAAATTAGTGCAACCACTCTGGAAAGTTGTATGGTGATTTCCCCAAAAGATTAGAAATGGAAACCATAATATTACATATGTTTCCCACTCCTTGGTATTTATTCAAAAGAACTAAAATCAGCTCACTCTACTAATACATGCACATCAATGTTTATAGCAGCACACTCAAAATAGCCAAGTTATGGAACCAGCCCAGGTGCCTATCAACAGACAAATGTATCAATAATATATGCCACATATACAAAATGGAGTTTTACTCAGCCATAAAGAATCATTGTATTGTGTAATTTGTTGATAAATGGATGAAACAGGAGAATATCATGGTAACTTATTACTGAAATAAGCTAGACTCAGAAGCTCAGGTGTCAAATGTTTACTTTCATATATAGAAGATAGTGAAACTAAGAAATTTAAAATTGGGGGATCCTATGAAAATAAAAAGGAGAAGAGTAGAGTACAGGAAGAGGATTGAGGGGGAGGGAGGAAAAGTGGGAAAGGGGAGGAACTGTAGAATGCAGTCTTTAGTGAGTGAATGCTGGAAGATAAAATAATAGAACATCTCACTATCACAAATTGAACATCTGTATCTGTTGAGAGCCACAGTTTAGTCAGAATGACACCTGGCATTTTGCTAGAGGGAATGGTTGAAAGGTGACCCTGCTCTGGGATTAGGGCAGCTCCAGTATTAAGGGCGGATCCTGCTGCCTTGGCGCCCGCTACTTTGGAGTTCCCAAGGAGTTCTGCGGGATTCTGAGAGAATTGGCGCGGAGCCTGATGGAGGCAGTGTGCTCCCGGGAAGTGTGCGGAGAGGGCTGGTGAGAGTCAGGGAATAAAGGTTGCTGTTTGAACCTACAAGGCTGTGTGGCGGCTCAGTTATTTGTGCCCAGCCAGACTGCGGCATGTGTCTTCCTCTTATTTTTTCTTGTTTTTTTCATGAACATAGTTTTGACATAGTACAGTGACATTTTATCAAAACTTTCATTTCAATAAGTTGCCTTCATTCTTTTTTTTTTTGATTGTTTGTTTCCTTTCACTTAAATCTCAGTGGAAAGGTGTGAGAAATCTGTTACATAAAACTGATTTTTAATGTTTCTGTTCAAAGTGTTTGAAAACTTTAGAATACAAAGGGTAGGAGGAATGATTAACGTTACTTTAGGAAGTCCCAGACTTAATACACATGTGTATCTATATCTCTCTATCTATCTATCTATCTATCTATCTATATATACACATATATATGTGTATATATATATATATATATATATATGTGTGTGTGTGTGTGTGTGTGTGTGTGTGTGTGTGTGTGTGAGTGTGTGTGTGTGTGTAAATTATATGCTGGCTTCAGAAAGTTATTTTAGAATATTTTTATAAAGGAATGTAGAACCAAGAAAGAGAAAATTTAGTAATCCAAGCTTAACTGTTTGAAGGATGAAATGGACGAACAGTAAGCATAAATGCTAAGAAAGTTGACAATCACAAAAACCTTTACAAATTGGAGGAAATCATGAAGTAATTTCTAATAGGTGGTCATTTCATTACTATAGAAAAACACTTGTTCATTTTAAAATTCCAACTGTTGCCATTAATAGAAGGGACCCTGGTAAGGAGAGATAGGGTTAGATAAGATCACTGTTAAGAACAAGTACAGTTTGACAGTATTCAGACATTTAAAACCTGAATTATGAAGCTAGCAAACTCAGGACCACAAACGGAAGAACTACTTGTCAATATAAATTTTAGAACATATAGTACAACCCCTCCTTAGATGAGGAAACTGAAAGTCGGCAAAGATAAGTGCTTTCTATAGGACATTCAGTTAGCTATGGCTGAAGCCAAGACAAAAACCCCTCTCTTGATTCTCAGTCTAGTGTTATTTCTCTATTAAGTGGAAGATAAAAGAGTTCAAGTTAGGCAAAATCCATTCATTTACTTTAGCTGGTCTCATTTATTTAAATTATACTTCAGTATTAATTTTAATAGTAATAGACAAATAGATAATTAGTGTTTATGTTTTAGTGTAGAAGGGAAGAAGTCAATGTAATATAGTGGAAACAGCATGGAATTGCAGAGACCTGGATTCAAGTTCCAGGTATTTATACAACTATATGTATGAATTTAGAAAAATTGTTTCACCTCACTAGATCTGACTTTCCAAATTATAAATCAAGATATTTATCTGAACTATATCATGGTTAATTGTAGGTTTCACAATATCAAGGAGTACATCCTTTATTACTTCTCCCTCCTTTAATGTTAGTATGTAGTTTAGGCTCTGTTCTGACTGAGTAGTTTGTTAGTGCTGACACAGAAGTAAGGATTTACAGTTAGCATAAAAAGTGAAGTGATGCAGGTAATCAAGATTGCCTGGTTCCACAATTACAGGGGAACAGTCTGAAGCTATGGTGAGGAGGGTTATGTTTCAACACATCTCTTATTCTGATCATTTGACATTCACATTCTCTGAGTGTATTGGTGAATAATATTTGGGTTCAGGTGCTAGGAATCCTAGTTGAAAAAAAAGTTGTATAAAAACTGTAGTTTATTGGCTCATTTAACAAGGAGATCTAGCAGTAGAATTTAATTTTAAGCTGATGGTACCAGTGACTCAAACAACATTAGAACATTTGTTTTCTACTTTCCATTTCTTGTTACATACCCTCAAAACTGTCAATTTTCACATAGTTTTCCAAGTAGTGGAATTTATGTGTGTGTGTGTGTGTGTGTATATATATAATTTAATTCAAACCTCCCATAATCACACTTTGCACTCTTAGAGGTAAAAGTTTACTCCAAGTTGGACATGGTCATGTGAACTTGTAATATTAGCTACTCAGGAGGATCACAAATTTGATGTCAGCCTGTCAATCTTAAAAAGAGGTGGGAAGTGCCTTAGTGTTAGAGGACTTCCCTAGCATGTGTGAGGCCCTAGGAGTCTGGGGAAGACTTTTATTTCTTTATTTGGAGTCCTTTTCATCCCTTGTATAGGTACCCATGGCTAATGGCCAGAAAGGATTGAGTACAATTAATATCACAGCCTAGGTTATGTGAGGAAATTGTTTCATTTCTATAAATATTGGTTTTATTTTTTTATTGTCTAACAAATTCAACTGGGCTGACCACCCTATCTGAGAGCTAGTATGATGATACTAACTCTTAAGTACCTTTGTACTTCTCTGCCAGTTTGTTCCCTACCTTCCTCTAATGAACATAATTATATCTTGAATTTTTTGTCATTTCCTTGAATTTTAAAATAAGGTTTAACTCATACTTATGCATGCCAAAATATGAATTGCTTAATTTTAGTTGGATTTATAAAGGGTCACATCCTATGCGATCAACTGTGTCTTGCTTTTTGCAATGAATGTGCACCTATTCTCCTACTAATGGGTAATTAATTATTTCTAGGCTTTTTTTATATTCTTTTTTTTTCCTTTTGCTCTATGCTATTACAGGTGGTGCTACAATGAACATTTTTGTGCTAGTTCAAAAAATGATTTTGTGTGTATATCTAGGAGTAAAATTCCTGAATAATAGGGTACATGAATATTCAACTTCACAAGAGGCCCAAAAATATTCCAAAGTGTTTATACCATTTTATACTTTTCCCAGCAACATATCAAGATCTTGTAGAGCCAAATACTAATATTACCAGAATTCTTTGCAGTTTTCCATTCAAATTAATATTATATGTTATTTCTTTTTGGTCAGTATATATAAAATGTATAATATATAATACATATAATAATTATGTAATTAATAATTAATAATTAATAATTATTATATGTATTATATAATATACATTACATATTTCATATTATAGTATTATACTACTAAGGAGGTCAAGACTCTGTATGTGTTTATTAACCATCTATATTTTTAATATTATATGAAATGACATATTTTTCTCCTTTTTCTATTTGTGCTCTCTGTCATTCTGTACTGATTGGTATTTAGGAGTATTATGTATATAGTTGATATCAGAACTTTGACAACTGTGTACTGCAAATATCTTCTCAGAGTAAGTTGTCTTTTCACTATATTTAAGGTATATTTTAATGAAAATAATTTTTTAATCTTAACATAGTCAAACTGTTCAATATTTTATTTAATGGTTAGCATATTTTCAGCTTTATGAAATTCTTCACCTACCCCAAGGTGAAAGTTATTTGAAATTTATGCAATTAGTGATTAAGCTTGTTTTATACACTGAAACTCTTAATTTATCTCGAGTTTTCTTATATAGTTTAAGGCAAGGATTCATTTTTATTTTTCTCATCTAGATAATTATTTTTTCCAGCTTTAT
Organism: Marmota monax; assembly: GCF_021218885.2. Taxonomy (NCBI): domain Eukaryota; kingdom Metazoa; phylum Chordata; class Mammalia; order Rodentia; family Sciuridae; genus Marmota; species Marmota monax. The sequence continues at coordinate 2,498,945 of NW_026694490.1, read as the reverse complement.
TTATTGAATAGTTCATCTTTTCATCATAGACCTCCCTGACATCTATTAACAAGGTTTCCAGCATGCATGATATACCTAGTATTTAGCCACCTGTCAAATAATCCAAAAACTTTCCTCCAGACATATAAAAGTTGAATTCACTTTCTATAGATGAAGCACTTGCAATAAAAGAGAACATTTCAAGAGCTCATTCAAGTGAAAAAGGAAAGGTTCTGTACATATTTTCCACCCCATCATTTATCAGGCAGGCTTGTGCTTCATAAGGTAAAGTCATGTGAAAGAAGCAATCGAGACACTGAATTTTCTTTGTGTTTGTGCCGCTAACCATAGTCTGTTTATGAGATATTTGGAAGAAGCAGAAGAGGATAAGATATTTAATTTTGTTGAATGTTGTCAGATGGCTAGGTCATGAAACTTGCTAAAGAAATTCACTGAGCATGGATTTTTTTGGAATTAAAAGAACTCTGAGGGGCTAAACTTTTTGGACCCCCCATAGTTTATAATATTGTATGTTCTTACTGATGTAACAAGATATCTGACTACACTGAACCTGAAACTTTAGAGGAAAAAACAAAAGAACTACTTATAAATTCAAGGAAATATTGGTATTTGAACTGATTATAAATTCAGCAGATATCTGAAGACTGCATGCATATCATCCTACAGAATGGTACCAAACTCATTTTTAAACACAGAACTATTTGTGAAAAGGAAGTTACAATTTCTGAAAAGAGGCATAAGTTTTTTTAATGAATACAAATCATGCTTCAAATTTCTGCAGCTAAGAAAATAAAAGACAAAAACAGAGGTATTTATAGCATGAATTTGCAACACATGATATACATGTTCATACTTGAATACACTAAAGACACTTATGAATTAAGAAGAAAAACATAAAAATACCAATAGAAAAGATAGAAAATGGACATAAAAGGGCAATTCATAATAGAATATATACAAATTTTAAACAAATATGAAAATATATTTAATTTCAATAGGTAGAAAAGATATTTAAAAATTTATAATATGAAATGCCATTTCCCCCAATCATAAAGTAAAATTTAAAAGGTTGACAAATCCAATGTAACTTTGGGCGTGGAAAATTTGGAACTTTCACAAGTCATCAGTAGGGGTGGGAATTAGCATAAACTTTTTAAAAGAACCATTTTGACCATTCTTGTATTGTGCATACATTCTAATGTAATAATTATGTCATGCACAATTCTCCTCTGCATCAGTTGCTCACATTACTATACATTTTGAAATTGAGGCCTGATTATCCTTTGTCCTTGACTAACTTTCCAAGAATATTTATATAGTGGAAGACAAAGATAATGTTTTCCTCCAGTGAAAAGAGGCAGGTTTTCTTATAACCCTGGATGATGAAGATAGTATATCAATCTAGAGCAAAGGGCAAGCATTATTACTAACTATTATAAAAGATTCATGTTCCCTAAGCTCAGGTTTCAATCTTATAATGCAACTGACTGTGTGTGATATCATCTGGCTCTCTCTAAGATACGGTATATGTATAAAGAGTTTAAGAAGAATTAAAGAATTGCCACATACATACATGTATGTACATGTGTACAGACATAAATGAATACTTACACTTTGGTTACTGTTAGTGTTATTAATATTGAACTGCCCTCTGTCTCTGACCTGGGTAATTCTTGTTTTGTATCAACATAAAAGTAGAGCAAGCTAATATGTTTGCTTTGTAAATAAGGTAAACATGCAGATCATTCACCCTTATTGATAGATATTGCTTTGAAAATTTTATTATAATATACTAGCACAAGAATTCAAATATATTTACCCAAATTTGTTCATGGAAGTATGCTCATATTTCTGAGAAACTGAAATAACCTAAGAGTGCATGATAAGAAATAAGTAACACTTTATATAAATTGTTACATATAAGGAATGGAATATTATGAAGTCATAAAAATGAACACATAATCTTATAGAATGTGAAAATACCTATAAAACAGAATATTAAGTAGAAAAGCACTTCATGGAACAATATAGATAGTATAATTTTATTTTTATTAGTAAAACTCTTTCACTCTCTCACACACATATTTCTAGATAGTTATATACCAGTATGATAGTGACAGTTAACTCTGAATATTGAGATATAGGATGATTTAAATTTTTCTGCTTATCTATATTTTCTTGTTTTTCTAAAATGATCATGTGTTATTTGTGTATTTAAAAAATAAATGATTCATGCTAAAAAAAACTCTGCAGCTGTCTTTGGAATTCATATCTCAGGAAGTATCTGAATTATCACACATCTGACCCATTACTGAAGCTCATTTCAAAGAGGAACTGATTGAACTGAAAACAAACTATAACCACTACATAGACATAATATCCTTCAAATTCTGGAGAGGAAAATATAATTGCATGAGTAATTCTAAAATTTCTGGCTCTGTGGTCAAACTCTGGACTATGTTTGGGTCCATCTGGCTCTATGAAAGCATATTTTCCCTTATGTAACTTCTGAAATCACTATTAAGACAATTAGCAATGGAAAGCTGGAGTTAGTAGTTTGATAAAACTCATCCTTGTCTCTAGGATAAGTCCTGTGTTCATAGCAGTATTATCATCAATTTGTAACCGTGTATTTTTGTATGAAAATAGATATTTAAAATAATTTGACCTGATTTGTATCACTGCTAACATTTACATTCTAAGATACAGAATGCTATACTTCACAATGATCAAAAAAATGCATAGATATGCCTCCTCCTTTTCTCACTCAAAATTCCCAATCTCATAAAAAAATTATAGACTGTATAAATATATCATACATTGGTATTACCAAAATGCTTTTAGCTTTTCACACTTAATGTTTTATTTCATGCTTCCTTGCCAGTTCTCATGCTATTCCTTTTAATTAGAGCCCCTTTACATTTTTAACTTTGAGTTTTAATGTTCAAGACTCAATTTAGCCATCATCCCTTCCAAGAAAGTTTCCAAAAATCCCAAATTATTATATGCCCTCCTATCTAATCCTGTGATACCCATTGTATACATATGTTAACTTATTCAATACTTACTGAGAATTTACCATATATAATACAATGAATGAGGTGATTGGGATATTATCATAAGCAACAACATTATCATGTGGCTAATGGTTCATCCTGTAAGTTATCAGGTTAAAATTAAATTCACTAGTGTTTTATACTATTTCTAGATTATATGCACCCCAATACCAAAGCTATGTGTACTCACATAAGTACCCTTAATTTTTAGCATTGTACTGAAATAAAATTGACACACAATACATATTTATTGAACTGAACTTATTTGCAAAGGAAAAATGCCATTTTACAAATTAACAATGCCATATTTTTTGTGGTCCATCGTGAGTTTTGGTTACTGATTATCATGTCACAGGATAAAATAATATATCCCATTGGGATGAGTGGGGTTGGGGAAATAATGGAGGAAATGGAGATATGACTCAAAAACAAAGATATTGACCCACCCAGAACTATTTGTGACACATTTTCTATTTAATCTACTTGAATTCTCACCACATAAACTCTCCACTACCATGCATTTTTGAATCATGTCTTTTCTCACATAGCTGAGTTGAAGAAAATTCTGTGTGTCTGGGGGGTGGTGGACAGCTTCCTAAATCCTGGTGCAAATATTCATCACTTATACTGTGACATAAACATCAGATACTCACACATAAGTCAGCATTAAGTAGCACTTATAACACACTCAATGTGCTCAATCCATTGGCTGAAATTGGGTCAGTATAAAGATCAATTTGGCATTCACACTTGACTTCCATTGTCCTCAAAACTTTGTTTCAATCCATCCACTGGCCTTTCTAGATTCCAAATGAATGGCTTCCACAATATCACACATGAGGACTCTTGGGATGGTACTTTGCCAAATGAATTTTGAAACTGTAGAATAACAATGGCTAACCCAGCTATTGAAAGTTATAGTTTACCAAGCAGCATTAAATGCAATAAGAACCAAGGGAGGTAAGAAATGTTTACACCATGTGTTACAGTGACTACAACACAGTGCCCTGCCCTGACCTATTGACCACACAACTATCCAGCTACAGTTACTCAGATGCATTAAGGAAACATGATTCTGAATTTTATTTAGCCCTATCTATATTCCATTCCTTGCATCCTGCTGACTTTGGCTCCCTCTCCTACGTTTACTTTCTTTCTCCCCCGCACCACACATTTTCATAATCTACAAAAGTTTGTTCACACAAGAAGAAGATGCATGGCTCCTGCATTTGTCTTAACCACCTTCTTTTTGTTTTCTTCTTAATGAGAAAACATAAACTTTTGATGATTTTAAAATGTGTTTCTTGTCCATTTTACTTCAGTACTAATCATGTTTTTCATTTTCTTACTGTATTGTGAAGGAAAAACCAAATGCACACTCCAAACTGTAGCCTCTAACAACATTTAATTTGTCAAGACAAGTAAATACCTTTAAATCAGTTTTTGCATCAATTACTTCTTATATAGAATATAGATGGCTTGGTCTCCATAATAGGAATAAAGTAACTCAATTATGCCCTATAGCTATGCATCTTTATTTTTAAAAGGCTAAAATTAAAATACAGATTACTAAACTGTATTTTAATCCCATTATTATTAAAACTTCAATCAAATCACTTAGCCATTTTTTTCTCTTTGCCAATATTGCAATAGCCTTTAATAAAAGCCGACTTTCTGATAACATAAAGATGAGATGAAATAGGTACTTGTCCTGTGGAAGTTCTATGACCACTCATGTGTATTTTTTTATGCTATGCAAAAATAGCTCATTTTTCCATGAATGTGCTATTTAAAGGCAGGCAGATCTGACATTTTAAGATGGCCATCAATTCTGAGAGAAAAAAGCATGTTACCTTCTTTGTTCCTTTAGAAACTAATTTCATTCAAGGTCCCTTTTCCCCCAGAAGTTGGCGCTGGGGTTTTAAATGAATGCTATCAAAAGCACTATTAAATAGGATTGTATCCCGTTGACCAGGTTTCATGTTAGGAACAATTTTAGAGATCTTCTAACATTGAAAATGTAATTCTTCAATTATACTTCTAGATAAAATGAAATTACCTTGAATGCATGGTCTAGTGGACTTACTCCGGATAATACAATGCTAAACTATCAAATCCATCCTTGTAGCAAAATGGATCTGATCAAAAAAATTAATGTGTTATGAAAAAGAAAAGCTAAATGAAAAACAAAAGACCTAGGAAGCAGCAAAATGTGATTTCTCCAAGTTTGCCATCTGAAGATTCCCACTTACCTCTTTCTGTGCTGGTAGATGCAATTATGGGCTGACTTGTTAAATTTATGTTTCTCCTAACTATACTTAGTCTTCACCAATATATTTTAAAAACATTTATTTGGGCTGAACCTTTGCTGAGGGATTTTTTCTGAAGTTTTATTATCTTTGTGAATAATAAAGTTTTAATGAATTTTGAGTAGCTCAATAGTTGTACGCAGGCTCAGAATAGATTCACATTTGGCTTTATTATGGAATTTCCATAGAGGATGTTGATTTCAGCTGTTCAGTGTGAACATCATGAATCAACACTTAAAAAACAAAACAAACAAAAAACAGAAAATAGCAAAAATCCTTTGAAAAACTTTTAGAAAATATGCAAGGAAAATATAAGTTACTCAAAACCCCACCAGAAAGACAGCCTTAAAAATTTATTTCTATATTATTTTCTAAATATATATGTATACATAAATACACGTTCAATCCTATGTTTTGTATTTTATTTTATTTAACTAAATTGTTTCATATATATATTTCGCCAGAATTACATATTTTTTATGTCTTTATTTTATTTATTTTTATGAGGATCGAACCCAGTGCCTCACATGTGCTTGGCAAGTGCTCTACCACTAAGCTACAACCCTAGCCCCAGAATTACATATTTTAAAACATGCTTTTTAAAAATAAATGCTTACAATAATTGACATCCCTTTTTTCTATGTGACTATGTTTTAAAATTGGCATATAATAATTGTACATATTTATGAAATATAATGTGATGATTCAGTATATGTGTACATTATATAATGAACGAATCAGTGTAACCAGCCTACTCATTACCTCTTATCATTTGTAGTGAAAATACTCAAAAACCTATTTTCTACAACTTTAGAAAATACAATGTATTATTGTTAACTATATACACCCTATTGTGTGAATAGAATACTGGAAGTAATTCCTCTTTTCTACTTGTAACTTTGTCCATTGACAACCTCTCCCTCTGTTTTTTCACACTTCTCTGAAAAACAATTATTCTACATACCTACTTCCAGGTAGTTAGTGTTTTAGATTCTCCATAGGAATATGATCTTACAGTATTCTCTTTCTGTGTTAAACTTATTTGGCTTAATATAATGTTTGCCAGGTCCATCAACATTGTGACAATTGACAGATGTTCATCTTTATTATGGCTGAATAGTATCCAATTGTGTATATATTGTGTAAAAGTTGCCTCATTTTCTTTATCCATTTCATTGTTGGACATTTTGATTCATTCCAAACCTTGGCTATGGTGTATACTGCTGCAATAAACATGGGTATGCATAAGTATTTCTTAAGAATGATGATTTCAATTCTGTTGGGTTTGTGTTTAATAACAGGATTGCTGGATCACATGATAGTTGTATTTTTAGTTTTCTTCAGGAATTTCCAAAATTTTTTTTTCCAAATTATCTGTACTAACTTACATTCCCACCAACAATGAATAAGCTTACCTTCTTCCACATACTCACCAGTATTTGTTATTTCTTGTCTTTTTTAAAAAAAATAATAACCTTTATAAATGGGGTGAGAAGATATTTCATTGTGGTTTTGATTATGGTTTGATTTAAATTTTCCTGATGATCAATGATCTTTTCATAACCTATTGGACTTTTACATGTCTTATTCTGAGAAATGTCTGTTTAGCTCTTGCTCATTTTTTGTAATACATTTTTTAGTTATAGATGGACACAATACCTATATGTTATTTGTTTATTTATTTTTATGTGGTGTTGAGGATCGAACCCAGTGCCTCACATGTGCTAGATGAGTGCCCTCCCTACCACTGAGCCACCACCCCAACCCCTCCTGCTCATTTTTAAATCAGATTATTTCTATTTTATTTTTGCTACCAACATTTTTGAATACTTTATATATTCTGGATATTAATTCCTTCTAATACACGGAGTTTGAAATATTTTTTCTATTCTGTAGGATATCTCTTCACTCTGTTGATCTTTCTTTTGCTGTGAAAAAGCTTCTAAGTTTGACATATTCACGTTTTCATATTTTTCTTGCTGTTGTTGCCTACTTGTGAGGTTCTATCCATAAAATCCTTGCCCTGAGCAATGTCATAAAACATTTCCATTCCCATGTGTTTTTTTCCAGGAATTTAATGGTTTCTGATCTTATATTTTTCTTTAGTCCATTTGAATTTGTAGCTTTTAAGAAACAGGAGTCTAATTTAATTTTTGTAATGTTGATATCTACAATTCTCAGCAACATTTGTTGCAAAGGCTCACCTTTCTGCAATGTATGTCATTACCATCTTCATCAAAAATCATTTGACTATAAATACATGGGTTTAATTCTTAGTTCTCTAGTCTGTTCAATATGTCTGTGTTTATATCAATACCATTCTAATTTGGCTTTTTATTGTGAAGTAGTACATTTTGAGGTTAAGTAATATGATGCTTCGATCTTTGTTCATTTTGCTTAAAATTGTTTTGACTACCCAGGATCTTTTGTGGTTTCATACAAATTTTAGTATTGTATTTCCCATTTCTGTGAAGAATGTCATTGGTGCTATGATGGGGATTACATTGAATCTGTAGGTCACTCTTGATGAGATGGACATTTCAACAATATTACTTTCCATTTCTTGGATCCTCTTTAATTTATTTTCACAAATAGTTTATAGTTTTCATTGTGCAGATCTTTCACTTCCTTTGCTAGATTTATTCCTAGGTTTTTATTTCTATAGCTATTTTAAATGGGATGGCTTTCTTCACTTTTTTCAGCTAGTTTGCAATTGTCATGTAGAGGTGCTACTGATTTTTATATTTTGAATTTATTCTTCCACTTTATTAAATTCGTTTATTAGTTATAATGATTTTTCAGTGGAATCTTTAGTGTTATATATATATATATATATATATATTATATATATATATATATATATATATATATATATATATATATATATATATATGGTCATGCCATCTGCAAACAAGGGCAACTTAACTTCCTTATTTCTATTTGGATATCTTTTATGTCTTTTTTATATTTTTAAATATTTTATTTAGATACAAGCCATCACTCAATTCTTAGGGCCTTACTAAGTTGCTGAGGCTGGTCTCAAACTTTCAATCTTCCTGCCTCAGCTTCCCAGGTCCCTAGGATTACAGACGTATGCCACCACACCCAGTTGGAAATCTCTTTTAAATGCACCATGAGATTTAGTTTACCAGTATTTTGTTGAGTAGTTTGTCTTTATGTTCACCAGGGATATAGGTTTAAAGTTTTTTTTTTTTTTTCTTTTGTATCTCTGTATGGTTTAGTTTCAGAGTGAGGCAGACATTAAAGAAGAGTGGGAGGATTTTCTCTACTTCAATTTCTTGAAACAGTTTGAGAAAAATTGGTATTAATTTTTTTAACTATTTTGTGGAATTCAACAGTGAAGTTATCTGGTCTTATGCTTCTCTTTAAATGGAAGATTATTAATAATTCAAGCTTGTTGCTAATTATTAATCTGTTCAGTTTCTCTTCTTCATAATTCAGACTTGGTATGTTGTATATGTTCAGGAATTTGTTTATCTCCTAGATTTTCCAGTTTGTTGGATTATTTATGATAATCTTTAATGATCTTCTGTATTTTTATGGTATCAATTGTAATGTATTCTTTTACATCTATAATTTTGTTTACTTGTGGTTTAAATCTTACTGTTATATAATTTTATGAACTTAAAAAGCAACTCTTCATTTTGTTTCTCTTTTGTATTAGCATTGATAATTTCTACATTTTTCCACTTTATATACATAAATATATATATTTTTAAATTGACATATAATAATTATGTTTATGAGATAACATATTATGTGTTGATATATGGATATTGCATAACTTTCAAATCAAGGTGTGTGTGTGTGTGTGTGTGTGTGTGTGTATATATATATACATACAGTTATTTCTTTGTTCTAGAGATATGAAAGTTTCCATATCACCTTTATAGTAAAGGAGTATTCCAAATTTGATCATTAGTTGAACTTTACCAATGAGTTTTAGACTTTTACATGTTTTCATAATAGTAATTATCATGTTTTTCACTTCTAGTTTAAGCATGTCCTTACATTTCTTACTGTAGTAGTAATGAATTCCTTCAGCTTTTGCTTGTGTTTTATTTTTTCTTAATTTCTGAAAGATAACTTTTCTGGGTGCTATCCTTTATATATTCCTTTGGGTGTCCTCCAAAGGCCCATGATTGCAGGGTTTTTACACAGGTTTGCACTAATGGGAAGTGGAGAAACATTTGGGAGTTAGGGTCTAGTGGGAGGTAGATTGGTCATTGGAGGCAGCCCTCAAAAGTGAATGTAAGAACCAGCTCATCAATACTGTTTACTCTAAAGATATGACTGTTTTTTTCTACACATGTTCCCACCATAATATGCCACCATTCATCACCTTACCAGAACTGAGTTATTGCAGTTGCCATGCCTTTGAATCCCCAAAAATGTGAGCTGAATAAAACTTTTCAGTTTATAAGTTAGTTGTCTCAGGTATTTTGTTGAAATAATACAACATTAACCAATATACTGGATATAGTATTCTTTTTGTAAAATATTTTTAGTTGTGAGCCTTTATTTTATTTGTTTGTTTGTTTGTTTGTGTATTTATAAGTGGTTCTGAGAATCAAACCAGAGCATCACAAATGGTAGGCAAGCACTCTTCCACTGAACTACAACCCCATCCTGGATATAATATTGTTGAAAGGCATTTTTTTCTTTTAACAATCTGACTATATTTTCCCATTCTCTCCTGGTATGCAAGGATTTTGCTAAGAAATCAGCTGTTATTCTAATGTAGATTTCCTTGTATGTGACAGCACATTTTTCTCTAGTGGCTTTAATAATTATCTTTGTCTTTGAGTTTTAACAGTTTAATTATAATATGTTATATACATGATCTTTTGGGGTCGAATATAATTGTGGTCCTTAAGTTTCAAGAATCTGGACATCCATGTATATCCTGAGACTTAGAAACTTTTCAGCTGTTATTCCATTAAATGGGCTTCTGTACCCTTCTCCATCTTTTCTCCACTAAAACTCCATAATGTAAGGAGTTGTTCCCTTAATGGTGTTCCATAGACTTTCTTCATTTTGTTTTTCTTTTCTTTCTTTTTTGTCCCCCACCCCCCCAACTGTGTAATTTTAAAAGACCTGTCTTCAGGTTTAGAAACATTTCTTTCTGTTTCATCTAGATTCTCTTGAAAATTTCAGCTATATTTTTTATTTCATGCATTAAAATCTTCGGTTTTTTAGATGTGTATTTTCTTGTTTCATTCAAATCCTAAATTTTTTCCTGATTTTATTGAATTTCTTATCTGTATTGTTTTTTATCTCAGTGAGTTTCCTTAGGATCATTGTTTTTACTTCTTTTTCTGATAATATAGAAATTTTCCTTTATATGGAGTCATCTTTGAAGCATTATTCTTTCCTTTTGTTCTCATGCTTCTGGCATCCCTATGTTGATATTTGCATATATGATGGAGTGGTCATAACTTTCAATTTTATGGAATGTCTTCCATAGGGAAATATTTTTACTGGTAGATGTAAGGTTTTAGTTGGATCAAGTGTGTTCTTTTGGGATCCAGGTAGATGCAGTTGTGTAGTCTTCATGTGGTTTACTTTAGCCATATTCACATCAAAAATGCCAATGAATGCCTCAGTGGCCTAGGGTTCAGATGTGCAGCTATGTTGCCAGGTTCAGCATGTCCTTCCTGTTGTAAGTTGGAGTGTTATGTGATACAGGTATGTAAGGGCAGCTCTCCACTGGATAAAGAGTAACCTCCTCACTGGATGTCATATTGATAATCAGCTAGTCTCTCCTAGATGGTTAGAAATCCTTGCCATGCTGTGTACTTGGTCCTCATGGGCTTCCAGGTATAGGGGACTGGCTAGTCTCTGCCACAGCAGTCTTGGCTCCTCTGCTTGGCCTAGGCTCCCCAGAAAATGCAGACACCAATTTCAGTATAATGCAGTGGAAGAGGAGCCTCAGTGATGGAGCAATAATACTGTGCTTACTAGTCTCCAGAGCAGTATGTCTTCCAACAATAGATCCAGTCTCAAGATGGTGCCATAGAGAAGCAGCCTGTGCCAAGAAGAAGGAGGCGTATCATGGGCTCCTTCTTCAGATCAAAGTAACTGTGTTTGTGAAGGCTACTCACAGATTCAGGGACAGTGAAAACTGAAGGATTCTCCAGCAGCAAAGAGTGTATGTATTTGTGGTTTTTATTGAGACTGCTAATTGCATTTCCCTTAACTTTTCCCCTAGAGAAGTCCCTCTTGCTTCTAGGATAGAGAGATGGGGTGGTAGAGTCAGAGGATTTCATTCCCTTCTCTATGTGACTCTCCAAAGTCTATGTACTCCACAGAATCCCCACAACAGTTAGCATATTCATTCCTACTCCAGTTGGAAAGTAGTCATTTGTTCATTGTTTTGGTTATTTTTTCATAGAAGGGTTAGGTTGTGTGTTTTTCTACTAAACTATCTTGTTTCACTTTTCAAAACAAGCTATTTAATGCTGTCAATATTCCATCATTTCACTATGTAATAATTCATATAAAAATACCTATTCTGGGGATATTTAAGATGATTTCAAATACTTGCTAATAATATATTGTTGTAGTCAATGGCCTTTTAAATACGTCTTTCTACTTATATCTGGTTGTATCTATGAAATAAATGTCAATCAGTAGAATTACTAGGTCAAAGGGTGTAAGACTGTTTAAGGATATTATATATATATATATATATATATATATATATATATATATATATATATATAATATATTTAATATAATATATATGTATAAAATATGATATATGTATAAAAAATGATATAATATATATGTATAAAATATGTGATATGGTATATAATGTATATTATAATTATATATCATATATTATATATATGATATCATATATATGGATATATAAATAAGTATATATATATGATATATATATATGTGTGTGTGTATGTGTGTGTGTGTAGCCAAGTTTCCCTCAGGATGGTTTGTACTGATTTACACTTCATTATCAGTGTATATGAGTGCCAAATTTACAATTTTCTTGCCAGAATTAGCTATGTTTTCAAATTCTTTTTCCAGATTAATAGTTAAAATACTACATTTCATTATTAAATTTGAAAATTGATTATTTACGGGTTGCAATTTTCTATAGATTAATTGTCATTATTAGCAAGTTTTGTTTATGTCCCCTCATTCAATTTTCTTTTTACATATTTTATAATTTTTAATTGATTTCCACCAAAAAATTCATATTTGGGATATTATCCCTATATGTTATCTATGATTCAAATATTTTCCCAGCTTCACATTTTTCTTTGTTTCATTGAATATTTTTTAAGTATCTGTAGCCTAATATATCATTGTTTTAAATGTTCTTATATGGTTTCTGCTTTAGATGTCATGCTCAGAAAGCTATCTCATACTCCAAATATTATATAAATATCCACTTATATTATGTCATGGCTTAATATATAGTGTAATCATATATACATATGTATAGTGCACTAATGATAAGGATTATTATTACCAAAATTATATATTGCAGTTATGCTTCTTTTAATGAACTTTTTCTATGTTTTTCAAAAGTTTACTTTCTATAAATATAAATAGTAATATATGGGAATTTTCATTTCTTTGAAGATTTAACACAAATTAATCGTGAAACCATTTGGATCAGAATTTTTTTTTAAATGAAATTCCTTTAAAATTTACTTTTCTCAAATTCTTCATGGTTACTAGTCAACTTTTTTCTGTTCTGGAATCAATTCTGTTTGTTTTTTTTTTTCCAAATTTACCAGCATTAGATTTTTGAGTGCTTTTATTCTTATGTATGTTACAAATATTTTCCATAAGTGCTAATTCTAAATTTTCTGTATCTTTTATTCACAACTTCTCTCACCTGCTATAAGTAAAAAAATGATTTGGAAATAACCTAATAATTACTTCTGCACTTGAGGTGGGAGGGAAAAAATCCTTGAGTTCTCTCTATATTAAACTAGACTTCAACAAGCTGTTATCAATTAAAGTACTTTGCTGCAATTGTAGATAAGTCATCATCAGGTGGTTACATGTGTGTTAATTCTACTCTGGTGTCCCAAAGATCAAGACTTGTCATAGTCAAAGTCCTAATAGAGAAAGAAAATAATAGATGTCATAATTCTTTAACATAATATTATTATAATGGATATCTTTCCAAAAAATACCTAGGCTTAACTACTCACTTGTTTGAAAATTACATTTAAACATATGTCACATACATAAAAGCTACAGAAATGCAATCACTTTTCTGGGGTTTCTTATTCAACCTGTACCTCTATACTAATTATTAATGTCATTTTATTATCTTTGTCTTTAACCTCAGGTTTAATGAGAATGCTACCTAATGTAGAGATAGAAACTTTCCTTTGCATCATTACAACCCTCTAGGCCTGTTTACATTTTAAGAAATCCTTATGAATATAGCTATATATTTTTTTTAAAACTTAACTATTTCTAATGAGACCAACTGCTTCCAAATATTATCAAGGAGAAGGCATAAAGATATCTTTTTAGCATTTCAAATAAGTATTATGAGTTTCTTCAATTTTCTTCTCCCATTGTAATCATGATAAGAGATAAAAATTATGCCATAAATATGTATGGTAGTGTAATATGCTTTCATTCAAAATGTGTTTTCCCTTTCTCAGTACTAATTATTTGGCTTTTCATACAAAAACTTGTTTATTTTCTTGTATTTTGAATCAAACTAGCCCCTAATATCATAATAGAAAGCACCAAATTTTAGACTGTTCTGAAGAGTTTTGATATTCAAAACCATGTTTACCATAGTTATTTAATATCATATAGACAAACAAATATTTAGAAGCCTCTTTGCATCTAGATATTTTTTTTTTTGGAAATCTATAGACAATGGCCTGAACAAGGAACTTCAGAACCCCAACATGACATATGTACATCTTAATATTCATGTATTTAAATAAAAAGGTCATGTATTTATCTGTTCACTCTTCTTCAATATGGTGGGGGATACTTTTAGAGAAGAGATAAACAATATTTCCAATATTTAGCTGTATTTATATTTTATTTGAAGAGAGGAGATGAGAGAAAATTGGGAAAGCGAATATTATTTCACTGGATTATACAAGATTGCTGAAATTCCTATGAATAAGTGAATACCTGACATTTAAGATAGGCATATAATGTCCTATGATTTTTGACCACTCATATTTCATTTTCAGTTTGTTCTCACTCAATAAAATGTGAGTTAATCTTCATTCAAAAGTACTCAAAAAGTATGTAAAATGTTCTGACATATCAAATAGGATATTCTAAGAGGTACAACACATCAATCTGCAATGGAACCTATCTTTGATAAAAGTAAGATTAATGAAATACACCAACACCTATCAAAACTGATATGGTCACATACTATATAGACCTAAGCCATTACTACCGCTTTAAAAACACTATTTATCACACAACCCAAAGAAATATGGTTCTAGATTAATGTGAGTGAGGCATGGTGAACATAGGGTTTTGACAACTTTTGAATCAGCCCTGAGGATTTTCAGAGTCCTCCAAGCCTAGTATTTGCTTTCATTAATTCTGAAGTGATAAAATCTGTCTCTAGAAATCCGAAACAACATCCAGAAGAAAGCCTAGTACTAACAAGAAGATGTGGATCTTTTATCCTCTAGAATCTTTTATCCTTGTATAGTAAGTAGAAAAAACTCAACAAATATTTGCTTAACATCTATGGTTTGCCAGGCATTGTTCTCAAACTATAGACAAAAGTTATAAACAAAGAAGAAAATACCCCTGGCCTCATACACACATTCTGATTCTACATTGATGTTCTAAAATTAAAACACAAAAAAATAGGAAGTATTATAGCAAATGTTATAAGTGTTCTTATATTTGTCTTCTTGTAAGAAGGTCTCTTTAAAATGCCAAATAAGGGATGAATAAAGATGATATCATCTGAAAAAAAAGAGGCAATTTCAAATATCTCAGAGCTTTTTTGAAAAAATAAAAAGTAGAGGAAGCAAGTGAAAAGAAGACTTGTATCAGAGGAGAAAAATGAAATAATGTGGAATGTAATAGCAGAAAAAGAAGAGTAGTCTCTGACCTTTTCTAAAGCTAATTCTTGTTATGAAATTAAACCTCTTTGTATATCAAGGTCTGAATGATTAAACTCCAAACACATTATTAAATAATGTCATTAAATAATTATTGAGCACCCATTCTTTGCCAGGTTTTATGCTAAGGTTTCAACAGCAAATATAACATACTTATCCCCTCTTCTCTATTCTGAAATCAAAATGAAGTGTATTGAGCATAATTATGAATTATGGGGCCTATGGACATATATATTCAATTTTGAACAAGTCTGGAGCATAAGGGAAGCCATTGGGGGAAAGTAACATTTCATTTGAGGTTTGAAGGATAAATTAGGAAAAGTTATAAGGCTGAGGAAAGAGTGTTTTAAGTTGAAGGAATAGCATATGTGAAGGCCTAAAACTAAGAGAAAGGGCACAGCATGTTCCAGGAACAAAAAGAAGATGAGAGTGTCTGGAGGGTAGAAAGACAGATTGTGCAAAGACTCTAAAAATAAGGTAATGATTTTGAATGTTATCCATTGAAGGGAATTAGTCATGTGAATGTTATTGCATTTACATTTGTTTGGAAATTCACTCTGTCTAGAGTAAAGAATGGATTAGAAAAGAAAATGATGAAGGAGAGGTTCTCTAGGTCTATACTCAGTATTGGTGGAAAGAATAACAGAGGGATTTTAATGGAATTGAGAATTATAGAAGTTACACCACAGGCTGCATTAGCTATCTTCCTCTCTGCACCTACAATTCTAAGATGATGAGATTGGAATACATCAAAGCTGGCTCTTCTGTATCAGTGTCAGGAGTCTTTGCTTCTGGCATCTGACTCAAGAACTCACAACATATTAATCATCTTCCAAACCTATAAATTGAGTGGGGGGTATATAATTAACTTTCAAATGTCTTAATGAATTCAGTAAATTTATGTGTGTCTACTATATCACACATACACTAACCAGGTATTAAAGATAGCTGTGAACAAGACAAAAATATTCCACTTTTACTGGGTTTACATTATAATGGGGGAAAACAAAAATAATATAAATACAAATAGGTATAAATGTTATTAAGAAATTCCAAATACGAATAAATAAGCAACAATGACTTTCATTGGTGGGTATGACTGGGTAAACATGAGTTTATATTGTGTGGTCGGGGAAGGCATCTCTATGACAATAATATTGAAATTTGAGCTGGATAAAAAGGACATCATTCAGGATCAGAGGGCACAGTATTCTGGGCAGGAAGATTGGAAAGTGAGAGGATTACTATGTGAGAATGAGTTTGGTGTGTCTAAAAGTCAGAAAAGTCAACATGGCTGAGGTTCAATAAGCAAAGAGGAAACTGGTAGTAGCTGGGATTGGAGAGGTATGTTATAGGGACTCTATAATCTAGATTTTATAGGTTATTGTAAGTAATAAGGATTTAATTTTAAGAATGACAAAAAGCCAAAACAATTTAAAAGAAATCCCAAACAATATTAAATATAATCCACCAAAGAGAATATAATTGACTCTTAACTGTAAGGTCTTTAACAAGAGATATAGAGTTGCATACCTACATCTACTCAACTCAAGGTATTTATGAACAACAAAAAGACCAATTATAACCACCTTTAAGGTCAATTTAGCAATAGTGACAAATGTGTACTAGGGTCTGGAATGAACTTGACCTGCCTTCACATAAACTCATGGAGCAATGAGAGGGAAGATGCATGTACACTAATCTGAAAACTTGGACTTGTGACTTAAAAAAAATTAACATTTTTCACTTTAGGAAGTCTTTAAAAGTAAATATCAGTAGAGTAAGCAGAATCATTTTATTGTCTATTAAGTGATGAAATTTCAAAATGGTCAAAAATCAGGCTATAAATGGTTTCCAGATATTTGGGCAGTTTTTACTGTACAATATTCTGCCTGTAGAGAGAGAAGATAGCTTTTGTGTTTCTACAGAAAAGGCAAATATTACAAAAATGAATCTTTACTGTAGAGCTTATTTTTCTCCTGAAGCAAGAAGAAAAGAAATCTTCCCATTTGGAGAAAATGATTTTGTGACAATGAGTATATGTATTAAACCATTTTCTTTCTTGAGAGTAATAATAGAGTGAGTAAGGCAGAACAGAAACAAGCAAAAATCAGAAATTCCTACAATTGGAATTGTCATGGCTCTATCGTGCATTTCTCAGAAAGTTCACTTCTGTTTAGTCAGTCATTTTTTTTTTTTTAATTTTTTTTATTGGTTGTTCAAAACATTATAAAGCTCTTGACATATCATATTTCATACATTAGATTCAAGTTGGTTATGAACTCCCAATTTTACCCCAAATACAGATTGCAGAATCACATCGGTTACACATCCACATTTTTACATAATGCCCTATTAGTAACTGTTGTATTCTGCTACCTTTCCTATCCTCTACCATCCCCCCTCCCTCCCCTCCCATCTTCTCTCTCTACCCCATCCACTGTAATTCATATCTCTCCTTGTTTATTTTCCCATTCCCCTCACAACCTCTTATATGTAATTTTGTATAACAATGAGGGTCTCCCTCCATTACCATGCAATTTCCCTTTTCTCTCCCTTTCCATCCCACCTCATGTATCTGTTTAATGTTAATCTTTTCTTCCTGCTCTTCCTCCCTGCTCTGTTCTTAGTTGCTCTCATTATATCAAAGAAGACATTTGGTATTTGTTTTTTAGGGATTGGCTAGCTTCACTAAGCATAATCTGCTCTAGTGCCATCCATTTCCCTGCAAATTCTATGATTTTGTCATTTTTTAGTGCTGCGTAATACTCCATGGTGTATAAATGCCACATTTTTTTTATCCATTCATCTATTGAAGGGCATCTGGGTTGGTTCCACAGTCTAGCAATTGTGAATTGTGCTGCTATGAACATCCATGTAGCAGTATCCCTGTAGTACGCTCTTTTAAGGTCTTCAGGGAAAAGTCCAAGAAGGGCAATAGCTGGGTCAAATGGTGGTTCCATTCCCAGCTTTCCCAGGAGTCTCCATACTGTTTTCCAGATTGGCCGCATCAGTTTGCAGTCCCACCAGCAATGTACAAGAGTACCCTTTTCCCCACATCCTCTCCAGCACTTGTTGTTGTTTGACTTCATAATGGCTGCCAATCTTACTGGAGTGAGATGGTATCTTAGGGTGGTTTTGATTTGCATTTCTCTGACTGCTAGAGATGGTGAGCATTTTTTCATGTACTTGTTGATTGATTGTATGTCCTCCTCTGAGAAGTGTCTGTTCAGGTCTTTGGCCCATTTGTTGATTGGGTTATTTGTTTTCTTATTGTTTAATTTTTTGAGTTCTTTGTATACTCTGGATATTAGGGCTCTATCTGAAGTGTGAGGAGTAAAAATTTGTTCCCAGGATGTAGGCTCCCTATTTACCTCTTTTATTGTTTCTCTTGCTGAGAGAAAACTTTTCAGTTTAAGTAAGTCCCATTTGTTGATTTTTGTTATCAACTTTTGTGCTATGGGTGTCCTATTGAGGAATTTGGAGCCCGACCCTACAATATGTAGATTGGAGCCAACTTTTTCTTCTATCAGACGCAGAGTCTCTGATTTGATATCTAGCTCCTTGATCCACTTTGAGTTAACTTTTGTGCATGGCGAGAGGAGGGGATTCAGTTTCATTTTGTTGCATATGGATTTCCAGTTTTCCCAGCACCATTTGTTGAAGATGCTATCCTCCCTCCATTGCATGCTTTTAGCTCCTTTATCAAATATAAGATAGTTGTAGCTTTGTGGATTAGTCTCTGTGTCCTCTATTCTGTACCATTGGTCCACCCTCCTGTTTTGGTACCAGTACCATGCTGTTTTTGTTACTATTGCTCTGTAATATAGTTTTAAGTCTGGTATCGCTATACCGCCTGATTCGCACTTCCTGCTTAGAATTGCTTTTGCTATTCTGGGTCTTTTATTTTTCCATATGAATTTCATGATTGCTTTATCCATTTCTACAAGAAATGCCGTTGGGATTTTGATTGGCATTGCATTAAACCTATAGAGAACTTTTGGTAATATCGCCATTTTGATGATGTTAGTTCTGCCTATCCATGAACAGGGTATATTTTTCCATCTTCTAAGATCTTCTTCTACTTCTCTTTTTAGGGTTTTGTAGTTTTCATTATATAAATCTTTCACCTCTTTTGTTAGGTTGATTCCCAAGTATTTTATTTTTTTTGAGGATATTGTGAATGGAGTGTTTTTCCTCATTTCCGTTTCAGAAGTTTTGTCGCTGATATACAGAAATGCCTTTGATTTATGCGTGTTGATTTTATATCCTGCCACTTTTCTGAATTCATTTATTAGTTCTAGTAGTTTTTTTGTAGACCCTTTTGGGTCTTCTAGGTATAGAATCATGTCATCTGCAAATAGTGATAATTTAAGTTCTTCCTTTCCTATTTTTATGCCTTTAATTTCTTTCGTCTGTCTAATTGCTCTGGCCAGTGTTTCGAGAACTATATTGAATAGAAGTGGTGATAGAGGGCATCCCTGTCTTGTTCCAGATTTTAGGGGGAATGCCTTCAATTTTTCTCCATTCAGAATGATGCTAACCTGAGGCTTAGCATAGATAGCTTTTACAATGTCGAGGTAAGTTCCTGTTATCCCTAGTTTTTCTAATGTTTTGAACATAAAGGGATGCTGTACTTTGTCGAATGCTTTTTCTGCGTCTATTGAGATGATCATATGGTTCTTATTTTTAAGTCTATTGATGTGGTGAATAACATTTATTGATTTCCGTATATTGAACCATCCTTGCATCCCAGGGATGAATCCTACTTGATCATGGTGCACAATTTTTTTGATGTGCCTTTGTATCCGATTCGCCAGAATTTTATTGAGGATTTTTGCATCTATGTTCATCAGAGATATTGGTCTGTAGTTTTCTTTCTTTGAGGTGTCTTTGTCTGGTTTCGGAATCAGGGTGATGTTGGCCTCATAGAATGAATTTGGCAGAGCTCCTTCTTTTTCTATTTCCTGAAATAACTTGAAAAGTATTGGTATTAATTCTTCCTTAAAGGTTTTGTAAAACTCCGCTGTATACCCATCCGGTCCTGGGCTTTTCTTGGTTGGAAGTCTTTTGATTGCTTCTTCTATTTCATCTATAGTTATTGGTCTGTTTAAGTTGTGAGTATCCTCCTGACTCAGTCTGGGCAAATCATGACTTAAGGAATTTATCAATGTCTTCACTATCTTCTATTTTATTGGAATATAGGTTTTCAAAATAATTTCTAATTGTCTTCTGTATTTCTGTAGTGTCTGTTGTGATATTGCCTTTTTCATCCCGTATGTTAGTGATTTGAGTTCTCTCTCTTCTTCTCTTCGTTAGCATGGCTAAGGGTCTGTCGATCTTATTTATTTTTTCAAAGAACCAACTTTTAGTTTTGTTAATTTTTTCAATAGTTTCTTTTGTTTCAATTTCATTGATTTCCGCTCTGATTTTAATTATTTCTTGCCTTCTGCTACATTTGCTGTTGTTTTGCTCTTCCTTTTCTAGGGCTTTGAGATGAAGTGTGAGCTCATTTATTTGTTGGTTTTTCCTTTTTTTGAGGAATGACCTCCAAGCGATGAATTTCCCTCTTAAAACTGCTTTCATTGTGTCCCATAGATTCCGATATGTTGTGTCTGTATTTTCATTTATCTCTAAGAATTTTTTGATTTCTTCCTTTATGTCTTCTGTAACCCATTGATCATTCAGTAACATATTGTTCATTTTCCATGTGATGTAGGATTTTTCCTTCCATCTTTTATCATTGATTTCCAGTTTCATTCCATTATGATCAGATAAAATGCATGGTATTATCTCCACCCCTGTATATTTACTGAGGGTTGCCCTATGGCATAATATATGGTCTAGTTTTGAGGAGGATCCATGTGCTGCTGAGAAAAAAGTATATCCACTTGATGATGGTTGATATATTCTATATATGTCAGTTAAGTCTAGGTTGTTGATTGTGATATTGAGTTCTATAGTTTCTTTATTCAGCTTTTGTTTGGAGGATCTGTCCAATTGTGAGAGAGGTGTGTTGAAGTCACCCATAATTATTGTGTTGTGGTCTATTTGATTCTTGAACTTGAGGAGAATTTGTTTTATGAACGTCGCAGCACCATTATTTGGTGCATAAATATTGATAATTGTTATGTCTTGTTGGTGAATGGTTCCTTTTAACAGCATATAATGTCCTTCCTTATCCCTTTTGATTAATTTAGTCTTGAAGTCAATTTTATTCGATATGAGGATGGCCACCCCTGCTTGCTTACGAGGACCGTGTGCATGGTATATTTTTTCCCAACCTTTCACCTTCAGCCTGTGTATGTCTTTTCCAATCAGATGTGTCTCCTGGAGGCAGCATATTGTTGGATTTGTTTTTTTAATCCATGTTACCAGCCTATGTCGCTTTATTGGAGAGTTTAAGCCATTAATGTTTAGAGTTACTATTGATATATGGTTTGTACTTCCAGCCATGTTTGATTATTTATCTTCTTTTTTTTTTTTAATTTAGTTTGTTTCTCCATGGTTAGCTTTCCCCCCGCCCTCTGTCTTTATAGAGGCACTTCCCACTGATGGTTTTGGTTATTGTTTTTCATTTCTTCCTCGTGTAGTGTTTTGCTCAAGATGCTTTGCAATGCTGGTTTTCTGGCTGCAAATTCTTTTAGCTTTTGTTTATCATGAAAGATTTTTATTTCGTTATCGTACCTGAAGCTTAATTTTGCTGGATACAGAATTCTTGGTTGGCATCCATTGTCTTTCAGTGTTTGAAATACGTTGTTCCAGGATCTTCTCGCTTTCAGCGTCTGTGATGAAAAATCCGTTGTTAACCTTATTGGTTTACCCCCCTGAATGTAATCTGCCTCCTTTCTCTTGTAGCTTTTAGTATTTTCTCTTTGTTCTGTATATTGGATATCTTCATAACAATGTGTCTTGGCGTTGGTCTACTGTGATTTTGTGTGCTCGGTGTCCTGTATGCATCTACAATTTGTATATCCGTTTCCTTTTTTATTTCTGGAAAGTTTTCTGTAATTATTTCTTTCAGCAGGTTACTCATTCCCTTGGCTTGAATCTCTGTACCTTCTTCTATCCCGATGACTCGTAGGTTTGGTTTCTTTATGTTATCCCATATCTCTTGGATGTTTTTCTCGTGGTTTTTAACCAGCCTTTCTGAGTTGGCTAGGCTCTTTTCAAGATGATATATTTTGTCTTCATTATCTGATGTTCTGGCTTCTACTTGCTCCACTCTGTTAGTGATACTCTCAATTGAGTTTTTAATTTGGTTTATCGTTTCCTTCATTTCTAGAATTATTGTTTGGTTTTTTTTTATAATCTCAATCTCCTGATAAAGATGCTTAACTTCTTCTTTTATCTGTCTATGTAATTCAT
The DNA here is from genome assembly GCF_021218885.2 of Marmota monax. Classification (NCBI taxonomy): domain Eukaryota; kingdom Metazoa; phylum Chordata; class Mammalia; order Rodentia; family Sciuridae; genus Marmota; species Marmota monax. The sequence continues at coordinate 2,476,085 of NW_026694490.1, read as the reverse complement.
TTTCAAAGTGTTCTTTCACTGTTTGGATTTGCTGTCTTGTATCTTCTTTAAGGTTCCATTCCATCTGTCTAAGGTATTCCTTGAGTTCTTTATATGACCATTTTTCTGCTGACTCTAGGTCCTCCTGAGTATTTAGGCTGTCCTTCATTGTTTGTACTCCTTTTCTTCCTTGCTTTTTTATGCTGCTCATGTTACTTCTTGTTCTGTTTGACTGCTGAGTTACTGTTTACTCTTATAGATTTATTTGATGCTTGAGAGGAAAGATATTAGAAGGGAAGGGAAGAAGTCACTAAAGAGAATGAGAGTAGGCAGGTAGAATTCAAGGAAGGGGGAATAAGAAGATTGAAAAGAAATGAAAAGACAAAAGAAACAAGAATAACAAAGATCAGATAATAAAGAAAGAAAGAAAAGACGAAAAAAAATTTTTAACAAAAATAATAGTGATAATAAAAAATGAAAATTAAAATTAAAAAAAATAATAATAATAAAATAAAAAAAATTTAAAAAAATAGAAACATTGAAAAAAAATTAAAGAACAACAACAAATAAAAATTGAAAATGAAAGAAAAAGAAGAAAAAGAAAAGAAAAAAAAATGATAATAATAATAATAATAAATGCAGTCCTAGAGTTCTATTAACTTCTCTTCCAATAGGTGGAGCTGTGCCCACTGGGCCAAGCTTCTCCTCTCAGTAGGAGGGAACCATTCACTGTGCAGCAGCTCTTTCTCCTAGACTGGGCGGGTCTCCAATCCTGAGTGTCTAGGGCCTTGTCTTGTGTTTCCTCAAGCCAGGCCGTGCTCACCTGTGGCGCTCACCACAATACTGTCTACACGCCAGGTCTGCTGCTCCTGGGAGCCCTGTTTTCATGAACACCTGGGCTCACTCTCCCTGTTTGCCTCCCTCAGACCCTAAGTTTGTAGAGCTTGGGGCTGAGATCCCCCAGCGAATTTGCTTGCCCTCCTGTAGCCACGCCCCCGGTAGCTGGTGCAAGAGCCCTCAGTTGTCAGCACTGGTGGGAGCGGTAGCCGGGAGTTCCGCGCCGCGAGTCCCGCGCCACTCCTGATTCCCTCGGTCTGGTTATTGCGTTCACAGGAGAGCTGGGAGTGGCCCTTAAGGTTTCCCCGCTGTGTGGAGAGAGATGGCTAGGGGATTACACACCTGTCGCACTGGTTTCAATGCAGTTATCTCCTCCGCCCGTGACGCCATTTCTCTGCCATGGTGATATCCCATGCAAATGGTGACCGTTTGTTCCCTTTGCCGGATGACCAATGCAACGGGTGGGTCCTGACTGTCTCTCCCAATCTCCGTTTCAGTCCTGTGGCCACTGCCTATGAAGGCTCGGTTGGCTTTTACCTCTGTAAGTTCCTAAGGGCCGGCCAATTATTTCAGCGGGATCGTTAGTGCTGAGTCACACGAAGCAGGCGAACCGGAGCTTAATTGCCTCCGATTCGGGCTCTGTGTGTGTGTTCTGAGGGGCCCAGCCTGTACACCCCAGATCCACGTCAGCTCAGCATTGCCTAGTGGTCCTGAGCAAACAGCATTTAGACAGTTTACGGCTCCCTATGCCCGCGCAGTTGAAGATGTCAGAGACTTGATCTCTCTGCGCCTGCCACCATGTTACATCTCCTCAGTAATATTCATGTTGCCCTTACAGCTTCCTGGTATAAGCAAGTTCTTGGGATTATACAAACTGCTGCTTCTGTTTCCAGTCCAGATTTCTAGAAATGAAACTCTGGGCCGCGCTGACGAGCGTCCGCGCTTGTCTGCGACCGTAGCAGAGCCGCCCTGGCCTCCGCAGCTCTTCAGCCCGGTGCCAGGCCCCAGGGGCCCAAGCGGCTGCCGCCGCGGCTCTCCGTCCCCCTCCTCCGGAGCACGGGTCCCCTGGCAGGGGGGTGCCGAACGACCCCAGAGCAGGCTCTGCCCGAAGGTGCAGCGGCGACCAGGCCACAGAGACGCTCGAGGCTGCAGTCCAGCCTTCGGAGGACAGGGCTCGGCACGCAGCCCAGCTCCAACCTCTAGGTGCGGCTGCCGGACAGTGTATACAGAGCCATCAAGACAGCAAGCAGAAAGCCAATGGCGGCTCCCACGGAGTGGATTTTCGGCACAGAAACCACAGCCCCGCCAGCAATCCCAATCCACAAACTCTCCCTGTATAAAAAATATTCAAAAAAAAAAAAGAAGAAAAAAAAAAAAGGCGGGGCGCACTGAGCTTTCTTTGCCTCGGGTACTTACAATCCACTGCTGATTACACATTCAGCTTCTCCGCCCGGAGCGAAGCGAAAGAGCTGTTTAGTCAGTCATTTAAATGCTCCTTTCCTTACTTGTCTTGAATTCTTTTCCATAATGACTATTCTTCATGTTAGTGTCAAACCTTGGCATTATGACAGTCTAAATTATTGTTTTGATAGTTTTTCCTTTGAAAGAAGGCAACAAAGAAGACAACTGCCAAATATATGACATAAGTTATACAAACTGGGGATACTACACCCCAATAAGTCCCAGAATAAGTTTCACCCTTTTACTTGGCAATAGTTAATAAGCATATTCCTAATGATTCATTTGGCAGTACTATTTAAATTAAGCAGTAACAATTTTTCAAACATATACATATATTGGGTGCTCAACCAGTGTTGGAGTATAAAATACAGCATGACTATTCAAGTAAGTAACGATTGGGAAGCTAAAACCAGGAAGAGTCAACAAGGTTAACTTGTCCCAATTTTCACAAATGGTAATTTGAGCACAAGTCTAATTTTAACATGTATGCTATATCTAATATATCACTGATTATTTAATGAATATTAAATAAGTAGAATAAATTTAAGAAACACAAAACTCTACTAAATAGAAGGATATCTACACTATAAATAAATAATTTTTAAATATGTGAAATTTGGGGGCTCTATTTGACAAACTTCACAATTTTTTTTCTCTAGAACATCAAGTACTTTTTAATTGAGAAAGGATGAACCAATTCTGCAATAATACAGATAAACAAACATGTTTTAGAACAAATTGCACCTACACACTGCTGTTAAACCAATTTGGTCAAAAAGGCCTTTCTTAAGCCAGAAACTTCAAATCACTTCTTTTTTTATTTTTTATGTTTTTTTTTTTTAATTTTTTATTGTTGGTTGTTCAAAACATTACATAGTTCTTGACATATCATATTTCACACTTTAATTCAAGTGGGTTATGAACTCCCATTTTTACCCCATATACAGATTGCAGAATCACATCAGTTACACATCCATTGATTTACATATTGCCATACTAGTGTCTGTTGTGTTCTGCTGCCTTTCCTATCCTCTACTATCTCCCCTCCCCTCCCCTCTTCTCTCTCTACCCCATCTACTGTAATTCAATTCTCTCCTTTTTTATTTTCCCATTCCCCTCACAACCTCTTATATGTAATTTTGTATAACAATGAGGATCTCCCTCCATTACCATGCAATTTCCCTTTTCTCTCCCTTTCCTTCCCACCTCATGCATCTGTTTAATGTTAATCTTTTCTTCCTGCTCTTCCTCCCTGCTTTGTTCTTAGTTGCTCTCATTATATCAAAGAAGACATTTGGTATTTGTTTTTTAGGGATTGGCTAGCTTCACTAAGCATAATCTGCTCTAGTGCCATCCATTTCCCTGCAAATTCCATGATTTTGTCATTTTTAGTGCTACGTAATACTCCATTGTGCATAAATGCCACATTTTTTTTTTATCCATTCATCTATTGAAGGGCATCTGGGTTGGTTCCACAGTCTAGCGATTGTGAATTGTGCTGCTATGAACATCCATGTAGCAGTATCCATGTAGTACGCTCTTTCAAGGTCTTCAGGGAATAGTCTGAGAAGGGCAATAGCTGGGTCAAATGGTGGTTCCCCACATCCTCTCCAGCACTTGTTGTTGTTTGACTTCATAATGGCTGCCAATCTTACTGGAGTGAGATGGTATCTTAGGGTGGTTTTGATTTGCATTTCTCTGACTGCTAGAGATGGTGAGCATTTTTTCATGTACTTGTTGATTGACTGTATGTCCTCCTCTGAGAAGTGTCTGTTCAGGTCCTTGGCCCATTTGTTGATTGGGTTGTTTGTTATCTTATTGTCTAATTTTTTGAGTTCTTTGTATACTCTGGATATTAGGGCTCTATCTGAAGTGTGAGGAGTAAAGATTTGTTCCCAGGATGTAGGCTCCCTATTTACTTCTCTTATTGTTTCTTTTGCTGAGAAAAAACTTTTTAGTTTGAGTAAGTCCCATTTGTTGATTCTAGTTATTAACTTTTGTTCTATGGGTGTCCTATTGAGGAATTTGGAGCCCGACCCCACCGTATGTAGATCGTAGCCAACTTTTTCTTCTATCAGACGGTGTGTCTCTGACTTGATATCAAGCTCCTTGATCCATTTTGAATTAACTTTTGTGCATGGCGAGAGAAAGGGATTCAGTTTCATTTTGTTGCATATGGATTTCCAGTTTTCCCAGCACCATTTGTTGAAGATGCTATCCTTCCTCCATTGCATGCTTTTAGCCCCTTTATCAAATATAAGATAGTTGTAGTTTTGTGGATTGGTTTCTGTGTCCTCTATTCTGTACCATTGGTCCACCCGCCTGTTTTGGTACCAGTACCATGCTGTTTTTGTTACTATTGCTCTGTAGTATAGTTTGAAGTCTGTTATCGTTATACCGCCTGATTCACACTTCCTGTTTAGCATTGTTTTTGCTATTCTGGGTCTTTTATTTTTCCATATGAATTTCATGATTGCTTTCTCTATTTCTACAAGAAATGCCGTTGGGATTTTGATTGGCATTGCATTAAACCTATAGAGAACTTTTGGTAATATCGCCATTTGGATGATGTTAGTTCTGCCTATCCATGAACAGGGTATATTTTTCCATCTTCTAAGATCTTCTTCTATTTCTCTCTTTAGGGTTCTGTAGTTTTCATTGTATAAGTCTTTCACCTCTTTTGTTAGGTTGATTCCCAAGTATTTTATTTTTTTTGAAGATATTGTGAATGGAGTGGTTGTCCTCATTTCCATTTCAGAGGATTTGTCGCTGATATACAGGAATGCCTTTGATTTATGCGTGTTGATTTTATATCCTGCCACTTTGCTGAATTCATTTATTAGCTCTAATAGTTTCTTTTTAGACCCTTTTGGGTCTGCTAGGTATAGAATCATGTCACCTGCAAATAGTGATAATTTAAGTTCTTCTTTTCCTATTTTGATGCCTTTAATTTCTTTCGTGTCTCTAATTGCTCTGGCCAGTGTTTCGAGAACTATGTTGAACAGAAGTGGAGAGAGAGGGCATCCTTGTCTTGTTCCAGATTTTAGAGGGAATGCCTTCAATTTTTCTCCATTCAGAATGATGATAGCCTGAGGCTTAGCATAGATTGCTTTTACAATATTGAGGTATGTTCCTATTATCCCTAGTTTTTCTAGAGTTTTGAACATAAAGGGATGCTGTACTTTGTCGAACGCTTTTTCCGCATCTATCGAGATGATCATATGGTTCTTATTTTTAAGTCTATTGATGTGGTGAATAATATTTATTGATTTCCGTATATTCAACCAGCCTTGCATCCCAGGGATGAATCCTACTTGATCATGGTGCACAATTTTTTTGATATGTTTTTGTATCCGATTCACCAGAATTTTACTGAGGATTATTTCATCTAGGTTCATTAGAGATATTGGTCTGTAGTTTTCTTTCTTTGAAGTGTCTTTGTCTGGTTTAGGTATCAGGGTGATGTTGGCCTCATAGAATGAATTTGGAAGTTCTCCCTCTTTTTCTATTTCCTGAAGTAGCTTGAAAAGTATTGGTATTAGTTCCTCTTTAAAGGTTTTGTAAAACTCTGCTGTATAGCCATCCGGTCCTGGGCTTTTCTTAGTTGGTAGTCTTTTGATGGTTTCTTCTATTTCCTCAATTGATATTGGTCTGCTTAGGTTGTCTATATCCTCCTGACTCAATCTGGGCAGATCATATGACTTAAGAAATTTATCTATGCCTTCACTATCTTCTAATTTATTGGAGTATAAGGATTCAAAATAGTTTTTGATTATCTTCTGTATTTCTGAAGTGTCTGTTGTGATATTGCCTTTTTCATCCCGTATGCTAGTAATTTGAGTTCTCTCTCTTCTTCTCTTTGCTAGCATGGCTAAGGGTCTGTCGATTTTGTTTATTTTTTCAAAGAACCAACTTTTAGTTTTGTCAATTTTTTCAATTGTTTCTTTTGTTTCGATTTCATTAATTTCAGCTCTGATTTTAATTATTTCTTGCCTTCTACTTCTTTTGCTGTTGCTTTGCTCTTCTTTTTCTAGGATTTTGAGATGAAGTATGAGATCATTTATTTGTTGTTTTTCTCTTTTTTTAAGGAATGAACTCCAAGCAATGAATTTTCCTCTTAGAACTGCTTTCAATGTGTCCCATAGATTCCGATATGTTGTGTCTGTGTTTTCATTTATCTCTAAGAATTTTTTACTTTCCTCCTTGATGTCTTCTATAACCCATTGATCATTCAGTAACCTATTGTTCATTCTCCAAGTGATGAATGATTTTTCCTTCCTTCTTTTATCGTTGATTTTCAGTTCCATTCCATTATGATCAGATAAGATGCATGGTATTATCTCTACTCCTTTATATTGTCTAAGAGTTGCCCTGTGACATAATATATGATCTATTTTTGAGAAGGATCCGTGTGCTGGTGAGAAAAAAGTGTAACTGCTTGATGTTGGGTGGTATATTCTATATATGTCAATTAAGTCTAGGTTATTAATTGTGTTATTGAGTTCTATAGTTTCCTTATTCAACTTTTGTTTGGAAGATCTGTCCATTGGTGAGAGAGGTGTGTAGAAGTCTACCATGATTATTGTATGGTGGTCTATTAGACTCTTGAACTTGAGAAGAGTTTGTTTGATGAACATAGCTGCACCATTGTTTGGGGCATATATATTTATGATTGTTATGTCTTGTTGGTGTATGGTTCCCTTGAGCAGTATGTAGTGTCCCCCTTTATCCCTTTTGATTAACTTTGGCTTGAAATCTATTTTATTTTATATGAGTATGGACACTCCTGCTTGTTTCCGAAGTCCATATGACTGATCTGATTTTTCCCAACCTTTCACCTTCAGCCTATGTATGTCTTTTCCTATCAAATGCGTCTCCTGTAGGCAACATATTGTTGGGTCTTGTTTTATGATCCATTCTACTAGCATGTGTCTCTTAATTGGTGAGTTTAAGCCATTAACATTTAGGGTTATTATTGAGATATGGGTTGTTCTTCCAGCCATATTTGTTTATTTATGTTACTAAACATGGTTTGTTTTCCTCTTTGATTATTTTCCCCCTTTACTGTCCTACCTCCCACTGTTGGTTTTCATTGTTATTTTCCATTTCCTCTTCCTGTAATGTTTTGCCAAGGATGTTTTGAAGAGATGGTTTTCTAGCTGCAAATTCTTTAAACTTTTGTTTATCGTGGAAGGTTTTAATTTCATCTTCCATCCTGAAGCTTAATTTCGCTGGATACACAATTCTTGGTTGGAACCCATTTTCTTTCAGTATTTGAAATATGTTATTCCAGGATCTTCTAGCTTTCAGAGTCTGTGTTGAAAGATCAGCTGTTATCCTGATTGGCTTACCCCTAAATGTAATCTGCTTCCTTTCTCTTGTAGCTTTTAAAATTCTCTCCTTATTCTCTATGTTGGGCATCTTCATTATAATGTGTCTAGGTGTGGATCTCTTATGATTTTGCACATTCGGCGTCCTGTAGGCTTCTAGGATTTGGGATTCTGTCTCATTCTTCAAGTCTGGGAAGTTTTCTCATATTATTTCATTGAACAGAGTGCTCATTCCTTTGGTTTGGACCTCTATACCTTCCTGTATCCCAATAACTCTTAAGTTTGGTCTCTTAATGTTATCCCATATTTCTTGGATGTTCTGCTCATGGTTTCTTAACAGTCTTGCTGAGCTGTCTATGTTCTTTTCCAGTTGAAATACTTTGTCTTCATTGTCTGATGTTCTATCTTCTAAGTGTTCTACTCTGCTGGTAGTATTCTCCATTGAGTTTTTAAGTTGGTTTATTGCTTCCTGCATTTGTAGGATTTCTGTTTGTTTGTTTTTTATAACCTGTATCTCCCTGTATATTTGATCCTTTGCTTCCTGGATTTGTTTGCGTAATTCATTGTCGAAGTGAACTTTCATTGTCTGATTTTGCTGTCTAATGTCTTCCTTGAGACTCCAGATCATCTGAAGCATGTATATCCTGAATTCTTTATCTGACATTCCATCTGCTGCAGCTGTTACCTCTTCTAAAGTTGAGTTGACCTGCATTGCTTGTGGTCCTTTCTTTCCTTGTCTTTTCATACTGCTTGTGTTTCTTTCTGCTTGGTGAAACTGTTGTGTTTTTGAAATGTTTTTTTTCCCCTATATATTTATATTGCTCTTGTATAGTTGAAAAGTCTCCCTTGCAGGGTCGGGCAGCGGTCTGCCTACCTTGCAGGCACGGGCGGGGGCTCTTCTCTGCCCCTCCTCCAATTGGTGTGAGGTGTCTACCACGCCCGCGGACCCCTGGGCCTGTTCTGCCGGTCTGTCACAGGTCTGCCTACCTTGCAGGCGCTGGCAGTGGCTCTGCTCTGCCCCTACTCCAAATGGGGTGACGTGTCTGTCGCACCGGCAGGCCACTGGGCCTGTCCCGTTGGTCGGTCACAGGTCTGCCCACCTTTCGGGCACGGGTGGCTGCTCTGCTCTGCCCCTACTCCAATTGGGGTGTCGTGACTACCACGCCGGCAGGTCGCTGGGCCTGATCCGCCAGTCTGTCGCAGGTCTGCCTACCTTGCAGGCGTGGGTGGCGGCTCTGCCCTGCCCCTCATACCACGCCCGCGGACCGCTGGGCCTGATCTTCAGGTTGGTCGCAGGTCTGCCCACCCTGCGGGCACGGGTGGCGGTTCCGCTACGCCCCCACGCCAATTGGGGTCACGTGACCACCACACTGGCGGGGCCTGATCCGGGTGCAGGTGAAGGCTCTGCTCTGCCCCTACTCCAGTTGGGGTGACGTGTGTACCACGCTGGCAGGCCGCTGGGTCTGACCCGCCAGTCTGTCGCAGGTCTGCTTACCTTGCAGGCACGGGCGGTGGATCCGCTCCGCCCCCTCTCCAATTGGGGTCACACGACCACCCCGCCGGCGAGCCGCTGGGCCTGCTCCAGGCGCGGGCAGTGGCCCGGCTCCTCCCCTCTGGCTCGAAGACAAAGCGAGAGAGACTCGGGTGTCTGTGACTCACCCTCCCTACCAGGAGACCAACTGTTTCTGTCGCCGCTGGTATTGATGAAGTTCTCTCATCCGCCACTTTCTGATGACATCAGATCTCTGCCATGTTGGTATCCTATGCGAATGGCAGCACTTTGTTCCCTTTGCCGGGTGACCAAAGCAACGGTTGAGTCCTGACCGGCCCTCACAGGCCCCGTCTCAGTCTTGTTGCGACTGCTCACGAAGGCTCGGTTGGTATTTACCTCCACAGTACTCAGCAGGACCTGGACCGAGAAGCAGTTTCCGCGGGCTCCTTAGCCCTGGGCCAGAGCAGTTCCGGGAGCCGGAACTCAGCTGCTCCGTGCTCGGTGTATGCTCTGATAAGAGCAGGCTCCAAGAAGCAGTCTCCGCGGGTCATCTAGCACTGAGCCTGAGTAATCTGTCTGCAAACCGCAGGCGAATGGCAGCCTGAAATTGCCTGTTCTATGGCTGAATGAGCTGCGGTCAGTCGAAAACAGGGATGGTGACGTCAGCTCTCCAAGATGGTGGCCGTTGGCCTCCTCTGTGATCTGACCCATGTGGAGAACCGAATTGGACTGCTTCCTTCCCCCATCTCGAACCCAGAATTCAGCACTGAGTACGGTGCTTGCACGGCTGGCAGAAACTGCAGCGCTATATCCCTGCGTCGCTATCTCTTCGTTTCCCAGCGCGCGCTGCAGACTCTAGCCACGGGGCGATTTGCTGAATAAACAGTGTTACCCTCCGTGCGACAAATCTCTCGCGTTTGAGACCCCGCAGCCGATCCTCGTGCGATGGAAATCCTTCCTCCAGGTTCCGGAGCACCCCACTATTGCTGGAAATTCCTTACAAGATAGCCTTTAGCAGTCCTGACTCGTCATTCTCCCACACAGTGACGCGGCACACGGGGGCAATGCACTCCCCTCGCCACCATCTTCTACTTCCAAACTTCACAATTTAATATACCACAAACTAAGCACACAAAGTACAATGACTACCTAGAAAGTTATTTTTCATAAATAAAGTTCGGTCATTAAATTAATTTATGTGATTTTCACTTTTAAATCCTTTACCAAAGCAAGAAGTACATTAAAAGAGAGCCAAAGAAATTAAATGATCAGGAAAGTTTTTAAAAAATCTACCTTTAGCCATGTGCAGTGACATACACCTGCCGCAGTCTGGCTGGGCACAATTCAGGAGCCACTTGTCAAAAGAAACGAACTTTATTTTTATAACCACACACGCCAAACAAAACAGCTCCTCAGGAAAAACCCTCAGAGCCCAACTGCCACCACCGGTTTCCCACAAGCCTCTCAACCTCCCCCCTCCTCCTGCTCTTGAGGCCAATTGGCTGGTTTCTGTGGGCGGAGCCAAAAAAAGTCCCCCAATGAGCAGCTCCATGGTCTGAAAGGGTGGGGAAACAGCCCAATGAGCATCACCACAGAGGAGCCAATCAGTTGGCAGCTAGAAGTTGCTGGGGCCACTGTGAGCCAATCATCAGCTGGCAGCTGGAAGTTTGCTGGCAGCTGGAAGTTTGCTGGGGCCCCTTCGGCTGTGGCTCTCAACATCCACCTGTGATTCCAGCAGCTCTGGAGGCTGAGACAGGAGGAAGAAAAGTTCAAGGCCTTGACCTAACTATCCCACTCCTTGGTTTATACCCAAAGGTCATAAAATCAGCACACTACAGTGACATAGCCACATCAGTTTTTTATAGCAGTTCAATTCACAATAGCTAAACTATGAACCAATGAGGTGACCTTCAACAGATGAATGGATAAAGAAAATGTGGTACATATGCACAATGAAATATTACTCAGCCTTAAAGAAGAATGAAATTGGGCTGGGCTTGTAACTCCGTGGTAGAGTGCTTGCCTCGCATGCATGAGGCACTGGGTTCAATCCTCAGCACCACATAAACATAAATGAATAAAATGTTTAAAAAAGGAAGATGGGCTGGGATTGTGGCTCAGCACTGGAAGACTCGCCTAGCATGTGTGAGGTGCTAGGTTTGATCCTCAGCACCACATTAAAATAAACAAATAAAATAAAAAGGTATTGTGTCCAACTACAATTTAAAAATATTTTTTTAAAAAAGGAAGAATTAAATTATGGCATTTGCAGGTAAATGGATTGAACTATAGAATATCATGCTAAGCAAAATAAGCCAAACCAAAAAACCAAAGGCTGAATGTTTTCTCTGATAAACAGATACTGATCCATAATGACCAGGTCAGGGGGCTGGGAATGGAGGGACTTTGGATTGGGCAGAGGGTAGTGAGGGAGGGGACAGAGTGTGGGGCTGGGAAGGATGGTGGAATGAGACAGACATTATTACCCTATATACATATATGACTACACTTCTAGTATGACTGCACTATGTACATCCAGAGGAATGAGAAGTGTGCTCCATTTGTGTATATGTGTCAAAATGCATTCTACTGTCATGTATAAATAATTAAAAAAAATTAATTTTTTAAAAAAATAACAAAAGTTCCATGCCAATCTCAGGTACTTAATGAGGTTCTAAGCAATTTAGTGAGACCCTGCCTCAAAATAAAATATAAAAAGGGCTGGAGATATATACCAATATATTGTATATTTTCATACACAGATAATTGCTGCTTATGAGTTTTCATGGTTTTACTGTCATTACGTATATACATATGAATATGTGAATATTTAAGTAATACAGTCAGATATAGTGATGCTTCCAAGGTCTTTATGTGTAAAAAAAAATGATAATGAAATGTTTTAAATTAAAGGACACCTTTAATGTAGTAGATATTTTTGGTAATTTGAAAAGCAAAATAATTGTTTTAATACAGAGATTAGGAGCCATGCAAGTTACAGTTTCAAAGACAATGGTTTTGACATGAACCACATACACACATTTTATATTTAAAGGATATTTAAATTTATTACATTTGTAATATTCAACCTCTTTAGCAATTGAGGAAATGCAAATCAAAACTTCACTGAGAATTCAACTCACTCCAGTTAGAATGCTAGCCACCAAGAATACAAATAATAATAAATGCTAGGGATGATGTGACAGAAAAAAAATGAACACATACAGTTGGTAGCATTGAAAAATTGTACAATCTCTATTTTTTACATTTTTTATTTGTTCTTTTTAGGTATATATAATAGTAAAGTGCATTTTGACATATTATATATATATATATATATATATATATATATGAAGTATAACTTATTCTAATTAGATCCCATTCTGTTTTTGTTTTATAATTTTTTTTAAAGAGAGAGAGAGAGAGAATTTTTTTTAATATTTGTTTTTCGGTGGACACAACATCTTTATCTTGTTTGTATGCGGTGCTGATGATTGAACCCAGCACCTCGCACATGCCAACCGAGCGTGCTACCGCTTGAGCCACATCCCCAGCCCTCCCATTCTGTTTTTAATATTTTTTAGTTATAGATGGACAGCATACCTTTATTTCATTTATTTGTATTTGGTGCTGAGGATCAAACCCAGTTCCTCACACTTGTTACCACTGAGCCACAACCCAGCCATACAATCCCTTTCTTGTGGTTATACATGATATGGAGTTTCAATGGTTATGTATACTCATTACATTCTTCTATGTACTATTCATTCATCTATTCACCAGTTCAACAAAATTTATTATTTCCTATGGGCCAGACTCTTCTCTAAGAATTAAACAAGAACAAAATGGACATAAAATCTTATTTTCACAAAGCTTTGATTTTAGTGTGGAAAGACCCCATAAAAGTAAAGTATATGAAATACAAGAATGCTATAATTACCACCAAAAAAGCCAAGTAGAGTGGTAAGGAATACTGAGTGTGAATGTACTTTTATTATGAATTATTTATTATTTATGGCTCAAAAGCAAATTTTGTGACTTATTCAGTTTTGTATTATGAGTATCTGATATCCATTTGTCAAATTGCATTGATGGCTGCAAGTTTTCTTCAAATACATAGTTTTTGTCTTTTTCCAAATCTCAGACACAGTCTTCCTAGCAAAGGCTACATACTCTGTAGGGAATATTGATCTCTTTCAATTCATATTCTGTTATTAAAGAGCAATTTCCCTTCAACTTCCTTAATTAAATTTCCAAGTTTAAGTTTAAAATTTCAACAACCAATAATTGTTAGTGTTCATAGTTTTATTTTTTGTAATAATACTTGTTCTATGTGTACAGCACCCCAAAAGTATAATGAAAAATACAAATAGTTTGTGTTTCACAACTAGGCCAATTAACTTGAAAGTGGTACTTAGAGTGAAAGGTGGCAAAATAACAATAAGTTGCAAAAGTACAAGAGAGTTTTAACCTGTGAAAAATGCTGAACTATAATTATAATCTGCAAGTCTGCAAAAAAATTTAAAGTTCTTGACAGTTTCTCTGGATTAGCATTTTTGACATCTACATTTACTATGGAAAATCATTGATAAGATTTTTGTCAAGTGAGACTTTTTATTATCTTGTGCATATCATAACTCATTAAAGATGATGTTTCAGTTTGGGAAAATCTTTAACCCATATTTTAGTTTTCATAATGTGTTTAATTAACAACCTAACTTTTTTATTTTAATGGTAATGAATTCTTCTTCTCAATGACTTTAAGCTTAAATCAACTATTTGACTTTGTTTGGGTTATGAAAAATGGAGTCAATCTTGAGTTATAAGCCCCAGTGTTAAGTGATGTCACAGTAATAATCTGTATTATAGTTTTCCTGGTATTGTTGATGTATTCAATAGGGAAAGATAAACTATTCAATAGGGCAAGATAAATAGGGTAGTATGGCTAACTTGAAAATGAGTAATACGAAGTTCACAACTAATGTTAGGACCTTTAAAAAAAGCATTATGTATCACTCCTGGTAACATGAAGGTAAATATCCTGTCATTTCCAACCACAAAGATACACCAATGAAAAAACTTACAATATTAGAAAGATAGGACATACACAGTATTTTTAAATTCCTTCTTACTATAAATTTGGTTGTAATTTGGTAGGTAGAAATTCATAAACCTTTCAAGTTCATCTTCAAGATAATTTCCCATTTTGGTATATGAAAGTAACTTAAAAAATGACTGAGAACTTCCATTTCACCAGTTCTTTCTTCTTTCCTCAATATTAATCACCTTGATTTTCTCCTTCCACTTCTGAAGGGCACAATATCACAACAGGAACTATGGAAGAGATCAAATACTGTTTCTGCAACACTTCCAAGAGAGGGATATATATTTGTTCCCTTTGATCTTCTGTTCAGATTATTCACAGGTCCCCATAACCCACCCAGGTAGCTCCCTCTGAAAATTGATGACAAATTAGTTTTTCACCTACAGGTCAAATAATAGGATTGAATAAAATATTTTGTCTGATAATTAGCATATACTATTAAACATTAATAAAGTTTTCCAGAGACGGTTTTAGAAGTCATCTGAATGACCCAGAATAATAACAGCCAAAGGACTCAGTGAAACCAGCTGAGATAAGCCTTCAGGAGCTATGCATACAAGTAGCTTTGATGATCTCAAAGAATAATTTATTTATGTATAGACAGTTTTCCTTGCTAGAGCCCTGTACAAAGCATGTGAGCACATGGCTACTTGCTACCACCACCGCCACCACCCATTATTTTTTTTCTTTCAGATAGGGGATTGAATGTTTTCATCCAGTTCATACATGTTCTAAATAATACCAAATGTAGTTGATTCACCTGCAAGGTCCTAAGCACACACTCAATTCTCTTACCCTCAGAAGCCCTAGAAACATGCCTCCCACTTGATCTTCCCAAACTGGAAGTCTGTGGAAAATGTTTTCAACACTTAAAACAAGCTTAGTACAGTCAATTGCCTTTCTCCCTCTTAGCAGATGATCGCCAACAAGGTCATTAATTCTTAGAATGTGTTTACTGGAAAAATGCAGTTGCATTTGAATAATTGTTTGGGGAAAAATAAAGTCTTTGGGTGAGTCTTAAGTGAAGAAAAAAGGTCATTTGAGAGGATTTCAGCTGAAGAAGGAATTGATAAAGAATATGGAAATGAATTCTAATTAGACTGAAAGGCTCCAAGACTGCACCCTGGGGTGAAATTAGTGTCTTCAATAGACAATACACTTTGCTTACCAATAGGAATCTAACTTTCATTATAGTTCTCCTGGATTTTTCACTTCATGTGTTAACACTTGAAATATGTATTAATGACCAAATGAATGAATCTATTTGGTGTGGTAATTCTGAGTCCCTTGAATGAGCAAGACATTTGCCTGAACCTTTGGAAGAGAAATAGAAGAAACTCAATGGTGCATAATCTAGTAACAGATAATGATCTGATGAAAAGAATTACCATTATAGAAAGCACAAAGAATATAAGCAAATGAAGACCACCACTAATATGCATATTAAATTACTTAGCATTTTCCAAATGAAGATGTTGTTCAAATTGATTCTGTATGTATGTGAAAGTGATGTAATCTAGACTTAATAGGAATCCTATGTTAAGATATGGCATGGGGGCTGGGGTTGTGGCTCAGAAGTAAAGCACTCACATAGCACGTGTGAGGCCCTGGGTGTGATCCTCAGCACCACATAAAAATAAATAAATAAAATAAAGCTATTGACAACTACAAGTAAAAAGTAAATATTTTTTTTTAAAAAATGGAATGAAAGATCTTAGTGTTATACTAGAATTACTTATGGGAAATCAGTACCCCTAAATCTTGGTTTAATAGGCAAATTTTCATTACTCTGAGGAAACTGAGCTTAAAAAGTCCTTTATTTATTAAAAGGAAGAGAAATCTAGGTGCTTTTAAAGAAGGTAAATATCATATACCCCTTCACTTTAATTACTTAATAGCATTATTTTAATGCATTGCATTCTATATTATTATAAAAATTATAAGTCTAAATGAATCAACTAGTATTTACAATCTATCATTTTACAATTAAATCCATTTTACTCTAACAACATAAATACAAAATAAATAATAATACAAAAATAAACACTAAGTATTGGTCAAAGTTTGTTCAAATGTTTGAAGACCTCAAGGGGGAGGGGAAACAGATTGTGATCTGTTGTTTCATTCACTTCATAGGTCATAGCCAATAAGTAAGAAATCTTACAAGGAGAAAATAGCCAGGTATGACATTAATGATCTCTTGGACTGGTAGAATGTTTGACTAATTATGGTGTATCCAATTTCCCAAATAACAAATTTTTACTTTAATAAGGTCCCCAAATCCTATAATACTATTAAGAAAGAAACAAAGATGATCCTGCAAGAGAGGAAGATTAAAAAGTAAATATTTTGCTTTCAAAGCTCCTAGTTGTTTTTAGACAACATATATAATCAATATAAGGCCACTCATTGGGATAAGATAATTGAAAAGTTACATCTTTGGGAAGTATGGACTAAGATGATATTCCTGCAAAAGCCTCACAGACAATGAGCCATGTAACTTCTCTTAGGTATGGAACTAAATATCTCTTCTTAATCACTCTGGCAGTCCCTGAGACAGAAGTAGAGTTGCGGGGAAGGGTAGAAGAGCCTTTGTTTGCTAAATACAATGTTTTGACCTTTAAGGTCACGACTGAGAAATAATGCAAAGACAATTGCCTTCAAAAATAAAAAGATACAAGCATTTTGCAACAAGATAAATGAAAGACTTCTTTGCTTTAATATATTTTTCTGACAATCAATGAATAAAAGAGACAATGTTATTAAACTAAATTACTCTTAATCAGGAAATGAATGGGATAATTTTCTCCTTATAAACATCAGGTTGTATAGGGAGCAAGAAGCTGCATGAAAAGAAAATATCACCTGTACTTCTTGCCAGCCTTTTCCTTGCTAAAGTCCTGTTCATGATTAATTTATTATTATTTATTGTATTCCCTGTATTTCACCCTCACCACAACTGAGAAGTAGGGTTTATATAACATAATAGTATAGGATTGAAATAATTTAGCAAACACCTCACCTCTACTAAAAAGTGTTACTCTTGGTGACATTTCTTTCACTTCTACTTAGCAGAATGAATTCAGAATTGAGACAACAATAAAATATGATCTTATAATATTACTCTTTTTCCCAATTTCATGTGACGGTCAGTGAGAAAATATCATCAGACCAGAGAGAAAAATAAAGAAATAATTCTCAGGAATCACAAAATTTATTCTAACAAGCATAGGTGGTAGTTTCTGTAACATGCCTAGTTGCTGTGCTGGGGTGTTTTCAATACCAGAGTACTTTGACAATAGTAGAAACTTGATATTATTAAGGTGGGGGAGATTGGAGTCTTTTGAAGAAAGGTCAAGGCTAAATGATATGGCTTATAAAGATCTCTGTTTCATTTAACACCTAGAACTTGATGACCCCCCAAATCACTATTTACAGCCCCCAATTTTTCCTGGACCCAAGATACACAGATCCAGCTAAAGCAGATATTTACATTGTATGTCCCAAAAGACACAAAAAATTACCAAGTATCATTCTCCTCCTTTGACTGCTATACCAAGTTAATAGTACCCTTTGCTCAAGCCAGAAGCCTACAGCATTACCTCTAACTTAACTCCCAAACTGAGATGATATTTTCCCAAACCAAATAGATCAGAAAAACCTTTCAAAGCTGATATTTTCTTTTCTAGGAAGCATTACCATCATCTGCAAAGTGGCACAAGCAAGAAACTTGGCTGTAAAGATTCTTTCTTCTTCCTCCCTCTGACTCCCATTCAATTTACTGTCCCTCTGTAAGTCTGCCCATCCCCCTCCCTCTTTCTCTGTATATATCAAACCTGATAATTCTGTTCTCCATAACTCCACCAATCCTTCTCTGTCTTATACCCATAGTCACTATTCCGGAGGAGAATAGTGACTATTCCATCTCTCTGATATCAGTTTCCAAACTAAGTCACTTTCATTGGAAATATCCTTTTAAGAAAAAAAAGTGTTATTCCATTCTGAAATGAAGAGAAAGATTAAGAGGAGAATTATGTTCAGGGGGAAAAACTGTGAAGCATTCTCCAATTCTATACTTCTTCGAATATGAGTATCATCTTTGACTTCTTCCTCTCTTCAGGTTCTCCCACACTTATCTGCTAAATCCTATTCATTCTAACTCTGAAGACTCTTAACATTAACCATTTCTTTACAGTTCCTACCATCACTATCTTAATCATGTCCTCATTATTTTTCATAGCCTTTTTTCTTATCAAAACAAAATTCCTTGTGCTCCTTGTTCTTCTTATAAAAATAACCATCTCATTGCACACACACACACAAAAAAAAAAAAAACAGAAAACGGACAAAAGTAATGTGAAAAAATTAAAATTATTTAACATCTTGCTTTTCAGAAAGAAGATTATTCATATTTTAGTGTAACTCCTTCCAGACTTTTCTTTATTATTTTCCTTTCTCTCTACCCTACTCTTTCTTCCTCTTTACTCTCTTCTTTCTTCCCTTGATTATTTCCTTCCTTCTTCTTCTCAATTTTTTTATTATATTCATGATGCAGCAGGCACTGTGTGAATTGGTAGGGATATACTTTGAACAAAACAAATGCACACCTCATCAAACTTAACTTCTGGTTGGAAAAATCAGGTAACAAAAATAATTATGGATTATTATTGGTGCCATAGAAAATATAAATAGCATGCTGCTCTGAAGAATGACAGGGTACCTAATATGAATGGAGTTGTTTGGAAAGGTCTCTCTATTTAAAGTAAGACCTACAGTATCAGAAAATGTAACTTAACATTTGTAAAGTATCTGTCATGGAGAAAATAAATCTTTCTAAACTTTTATAATTTCTTTTTGTTTGAATTTTTCCTGTACTTCTAAATGCTTTCCCCATGACATATATTTTATAAACACTAACCTGTATTTTCCTATGGCATGATTTCAGCTTTTAAATATATTTTCCATCTGTGATATTTGGATCAGGTGTGATTTAGAGATCTGTGGCAGAGATAATAATGATCACCAAACACTTCAGCTATTTTCCCTTATTTCCTGGAATCTTTACTATTTGAAACATCATATGGGTAGTTCTAGTGGGTTATAGGAAAGAACAAAAATATCAACTCACAACATTGCATCTATCTCGTTCCATTTTGTTTTGTCTTAGGAAACCACATATACCAGAGTACAAATATATATTAGTATTTCTGTCAGCAAGGGTACTCAAGTTAACTATGTGGAACAGATATATGATCCATCGCCAATCACAAATGCACATGTGTTTTAAGTGTGAAATAAGCTTTGGTTTTCATAAACAGCTGAGATTTCATATTTGATTTGGTATTGCAGCATAGTATAGTATGGTGATTCTGAAACTTTATCATATAGTGGAATCATCTGGAACATTTTTAAAGACACAAATTGCAGGGTCCCACCCCCCAGAGTTTCTGATTTAAGGGTGGTGCCTGAGAATTTGCATTCCTAATAAATTCCCACATAATGGGGAACCATCTTGTTAATCACTGCTTTTCATCTTTAAAGTTTACAAATAACAATTTGCTCTAATTTTTTTTTTATATTTCAATGCTGCTTCTTATATATTCCATTGTCATAAACTAACATATGTTTGAGGCAATTTCTATCATTCTGGTGATTACTAAGTTATTTTTTTACTGAATCAAGCACTAATGACTCTTAATATTTTTATATTTTAATATATGATAGGATAAGGTTCTTCTTCTTATTCCATTCCAAAATGTCCATCTATTATTGAAAGGGTATTTGGTTATTTTTTTTGAATCCCAGACAAACTCAAGAATCATTTTTCTAATATATAAAGAATAAGAAAATCCTATTCAAAATTTTACTGGGTTTATGTTAAATTTAAAGATTAATGCAGAGAGAATTATATTTCAAGTCATCCAAGTTAGGAACATGAGATTTTCCTCTATTCAAATCTGCTTATATGTACCTTAGTAAAGTTTGCTTATTATCTCTTGCCAGGACTATTGCAATAATCTATTACTCTCCTACCAATTCAAATCTGACATGACAACATTTCCAGATCAATCTGCCAAATATGAATCTTCTCTCAGTATAAAATTTCTACTATTTGAACTCTTTTGATGCTATTGTAATGCTTAGCAAATAAGGTAAAATTTCTTAGCCCATGGTCTAGTCTTTAGTTAAAATCTTATAATTAACAAAAAACTAGTACAATTGTCAGTCAATACATCTAAAAGCAAAGGAAGAATTTTTAAATTTTTACATTAAAAGCCGGTTAAGAGCAAGCACATATCCTAATGTTGAATTTAATATACCATTTTTATTGATTTTTAAAAAAATAAATGACAGTGGAATGCATTACAATTCTTATTACACATATAGAGCACAATTTTTCATATCTTTGGTAGTATATAAAGTATGTTGACACCAATTCATACATGTACTTTGGATAATGATGTCTATTACATTCCACCATCCATGGTAACCCCCTGCCTCCTCCCAAGCTCCCCCTCCCTACCCCACTATGAATCAGCCTCCTTATATCAGAGAAAACATTTGGCATTTGTTTTTGAGGGGGATTGGCTAACTTTTATACTTAGTATTATCTTCTCCAATGCCATTCATTTACCTGCAAATGCCATGATTTTTTTCTATTTTAATGCTAAGTAAAATTCCATTATGTATATATGCCACATTTTTTATCTGTTCATCCACTGAAGGGCATCTAGGTTGGCTCCACAGTTTAGCCATTGTGAATTGTGCTGCTATAAACATTGATGTGGCTGTGTCCCTGTAGTATGTTGTGTTTAAGTCCTTTGTGTATATACCGAGGAGAGGAATAGATGGATCAAATGATGGTTCCATTCCCAGATTTCCAAGGAATCTCTATATTGCTTTCCATATTGGCTACACCAATTTGCAGTCCCACAAGCAATGTATGGGTGTATCTTTTCCACCGCATCTTCTCCAACACTTATTGTTGTTTGTCTTCATAATAGATGTCATTCTGACTGGAGTGAGGTGAAATCTTAGATTTGATTTGCATTTCTCTAATTACTAGACATGATGAACATTTTTTCATATATTTGTTGATTGATTGTATATCCTCTTCTGAGAAGTGTCTGTTCAGGTCCTTGGCCCATTTGATGATTGGGTTATTTTTTGGTGCTTAGCTTTTTGAGTTCTTTATATACCTTAGAGATTAGTGCTCTATATGATGTGTGAGGGTTAAAAATTTGCTCCCAGGATATAGGCTCTCTGTTCACCTCACAGATTGTTTCTTTTGCTGAGAAGAAACTCTTTAGTTTGAATTCATTTCATTTATTGATACTTGGTTTTAATTCTTGTGCTCTAGGAATCTTTGTACCATTGGTCTTCTAGTCTGTTTTGGTGCCAATACCATGCTGTTTTTGTTACTGTTACTCAGTAGTATAGTTCAAGGTCTGGTATAGTGATGTCACCTGCTTCATTCTTCCTGATAAGGATTGCTTTAGCTATTCTGGGTCTTTTATTTTTCCAGATGAATTTCATGGTTGCTTTTTCTATTTCTATGAGGAATGCCTTTGGTATTTTGATTGGAATTGAATTAAATATGTATAGTGCTTTTGGAAGTATGGTCATTTTGATAATATTAATTCTGCCTATCCAAGATCAATGGAGATCTTTCCATCTTCTAAGGTGCTCTTTGATTTCTTTTTTTAGGGTTCTGTGGTTTTCCTTGTATAGATCTTTTACCTTTTTCATTAAGTTGATTCTCAAGTATTTTTTCCTTTAAAGTTATTGTAAATGGCGTAGTTTTCCTCATTTCCTTCTCAGAGGATTTGTCACTGATATATACAGAAATGCCTTTGATTTATGGGTGTTGATTTTCTATCCTGCTACTTTGCTGAATTCATTTACTAATTTTAGAAGTTTTCTAGTGGAGATTTTGGGGTCTTCTAGGTATAGAATCATATCATTAGCAAATATTGTGAATTTAATTTCTTCTTTTCCTATACATATCCTTTAATTTCTTTTGTCTGTCTTATTGCTCTGGATAGTGTTTCAAGAACTACATTGAATAGAATTGGTGAAAGAGGGCATCCCTGTCTTGTTCTAGTTTTTAGAGGGAATGCCTTCAATTTTTCTCCATTTAGAATGATGTTGGTCTGAGGCTTAGCATACATAGCCTTTACGATGTTGAGGTATGTTCCTGTTATCCCTAGTTTTTCTGGTGTTTTGAACATGTAAAGGTGATGTATTTTTTCAATTGTTTTTTCTGTATCTATTGAGATGATCATATGATTTTTATCTTTGAGTCTATTGATGTGATGAATTACATTTGTTGATTTTCATCTGTAGAATGAATCTTGCATTCCTGCGATGAATCCCACTTGATCATGGTGCATGATCTTTTTGATATGTTTTTGTATTCAATTTGCCAGAATTTAATTGAGAATTTTTGCATCTATGTTCATTAGAGAAATTGGTCTAAAGTTTTCTTTCATTGATGTTTCTTTGCTTGGTTTTGGGATCAGGGGGATACTGGCCTCATTCAATGATTTTGGAAGTGCTGCCTCTTTTCCTATTTCCTGAAATAAATTGTAGAGTATTGGTATTAATTCTTCTTTAAAAGTCTTGTGGAGCTCGGCTGTGTATCTATCTGGTCGTGGTCTTTTCTTGGTTGGTAAGCTTATAATGGCATCTTCTGTTTCATCACTTAATATTGATTTGTTTAAATTGTGTATATCTTCCTGATTCAATCTGAGCAAATCGTATGACATAAGAAATTTGTCAATGCCTTCAATGTCTTCTATTTTATTGTGGTATAAGTTTTCAAAATAATTTCTAATTATCCCTTTATTTCTGTAGTGTCTGTTAGGATATTAAAATTTTCATCACGTATGCTGGTAATTTTAGTTTTCTCTCCCCTTCTCTTCATTAGTGTAGCTAAGGGTCTGCCAATTTAATTTTTTTTCAAAGAACCAATTTTTTGTTTTGTTAATTTTTTCAATTCTTTCTTTTGTTTCAATTTCATTGATTTCAGCTCTAATTTTAATTATTTATTGCCTTCTACTGCTTTTGCTGATGATTTATTCTTCTTTTTATAGGGTTTTGATATGTAATGTGAGGTTATTTATTTGTTGACTTTGTCTTCTTTTAAGGAATGAGCTCCATGCAATAAATTTTCCTCTTAGTACTGCTTTCATAGTATCCCAGATATTTCTATATATTGTGTCTATGTTCTCATTTACCTCTAAGTATTTTTTAATCTCCTCCTTGATGTCTTCTGCTTCCCATTGTTCATTCAGTAGCATATTGTTTAGTCTCTAGGTGATGGAGAAAGTTTTTATTTTGTTGTTTATTTCTAATCTTATTCCATTATGATATGATAAAATGCATGGCAGTATCTCTACTTTTTGTATTTTCTAAGAATTGCTTTGTGGCATATTATATGGTCTATTTTAGAGAAGGATCCATGTGCTGCTGAGAAGAAAATTTATCCGCTTGATGCAGTTTGAAATATTATATATATATATATATATATATATATATATATATATATATATATATATATATATATATATCAGTTAAGTCTAAGTTATTGATTGTGTTATTGAGTTCTATAGTTTCTTTATTTAACTTTTGTTTCAAAAATCTATCCAGTGGTGAGAGAGGTGTGTTAAAGTCACTCAAGACTGTTGTGTTGTGGTAAATTTGATTCTTGAACTGGAGAAGAATTTGTTTGATGAACAGAGCTGTACCATTGTTTGGGGCATATATATTTATGATTGTTAAATCTTATTGGTGTATGGTTATGTTGAGCAGTATGTAATGTCCATATTTATCCCTTTTGATTAACTTTGGCTTGAAATCTACTTTATTTGATATGAAGATGGAAACTCCTACTTGCTTCTGCAGTCCATGTGATTGGTATGATTTTCCCCAACCTTTCACCTTAAAGTCTGTGTATGTCTTTTTCTATCAGATGAGTCTGCTAGCCTGTTGTTTTGATTGGTGAGTTTAAGCCATGAACATTCAGGGTTATTGTTGAGACATGGTTTGTATTCCTAGCATATTTGTTTATTCTTTCTTATTTAACTTGACTTGATTTTCTTCCTTGATTAGTTTTTCCTTTAAGTTACATCCTCCCTCTGCTAATTTTCATTGTTGTTTTTCATTTGCTTTCATTGAATATTTTGCCAAGGATGTTTTTAATTGCTGGTTTACTAGCTATAAATTATTTTAACTTTTGTTTATCATAGAAGGTTTTTATTTCATCTTCAAATATAAAGCTTAATTTTGCTGGATACAAGAGTCTTGGTTGGCACCCATTTTATCAGAGCTTGATGTATGTTGTTCCAGGATCTTCTAGCTTTCAAGGTCTTTGTTGAAAAATCAGCCATTATCCTAATTGGTTTTCCCCTATATGTAATCTGATTCCTTTTTATTGTGGCTTTTTAAATTCTTTCCTTATTCTGTAGGTTTGGCATTTTCATTATAATGTGCCTTGGTGTGGATCTGTTGTGATTTTTTACATTCAGCATCCTATAAGCTTCTTGAATTTGGATTTCCAAATCATTATTCATGTTTGGAAAGTTTCTGACATTATTTCATTGAATAGATTGTTCATTTCTTTGGTTTGGACCTCTATGCCTTCCTCTATCTCAATAACTCTTAAATTTGGTCTTTTATGCTATCCCATATTTCTTGAGTGTATGGCTTGTAGTTTCTTACCATTATTGCTGTGTGATCTATGTTCTTTTCAAAATTATATATTTTATCTTCAGAGTCTGATATCATATCTTCCAAGTGGTCTACTCTGTTGGTGATAATTTCATTTGAGCTTTTAATTTGGTTTATTGTTTCTTTCATTTCACAGATTTCTGTTTGTTTTGTTGTTGTTGTTTGTTTGTTTGTTGGGTTTTTTTAGAAGCTCTATCTCCGTGTTGAGGTGATCTTTTGCTCCTTGCATTTATTTATGTAGCTCCTTGTTGAAGTGATCTTTCACTGCTTGTATTTGCTCTCATATCTGCCTTGAGTTCACAGAACATTTTAACCATGTATATCTTGAACTCCTTCTCAGTCATTTTCTCAGCTGTGGCTGCCAATGATTCTAATGATATGCTGTCTTGATTTGTTTGGGGATACTTTCTTCCCTTGTCTTTTCATGTTGCTTATGTGTCTTCTTTCCAGCTCTGTGGATCTGGGGTGTTATTCTTTTTACCCTATAGGTTTGTAGTGCTCTTGTAGGGTTCCAAGATCCCTCCATTGTGGGGAAGGACAATGTTAACAGACCTCAATATCAATAATATATCACTTAGGAACAATTTGTTGTAATTAAGATGTTTACAGTTTAGTTTCAATGTACAGAAATGTTGGATTTAATTATTACCTAAAATATAATCATTATTTTCATAAAAAGGTTTAGAGTTTCTGACAGTGGACATAGGACAATGTGCTGAGAAGGAAGGATGTGAGGATATAGTGTTAAAATATCTTAGAAAATGTGAAAGAGAAATCTAATGAACAGGGTTAGTAGTAAGAGAACAGACAGGAAGTAAATTGGGGTAAACAATTATGTGGGAAGATAGAAGAGTATATAAAACAAACAGACATATGTATTTTGAAAAATACAAGATGTTAAAATAGTAAAATCTGGAGGGGGAAAGAAAAATGAAAGAAGAAAAAAGAGAAAAAAGGGGGGACATATACAATACCCCTATATTATATTATTCAGAAGACTCAGTTCTCAAAATCCTATTTCATACAAAGTTCTTGGTTTCACATATGTTGGGGATGTGAGGGATGGAGGATAGAGGGGTAAGAGGGAAAGAGAAAAAAATAAAAATAATAATCCAAAGAAGAAACCAAGGTTGTTGCTAGTTTTAGAGATCCATATCTTTTTTGTTTCACTTCTTATCCAATATGTGGTGTTGTCTGTTTTAAGCTCAGGATGGTGTAGGTAACCAAGGTGGGAAGACTGGTCCTGGTGTAGGGCATCTAGAAGCAGGGAGTGCCACCCACCAGTCCCTGCAGGGAGATCGTAATTCACTGGTCTCTTTTTGGGACTGCTCGTCTGACTTGAGGGCCCAGTATTATCTTCCTCTCTTGCCTGGAGATTTCCCAGTTCCTGGTCTGTTAGTTTCCAAAATTTAGTCCCATCTCTCTCTCACTTAGCAGTTCCCAACTGTGGGACCTCTCACTCCCAGGCTCACACCAGGTGGGTGGTGCCCTGGTCGCAGTGCACACCTGCCCAACTAAGAGCTTTTTTTGAGTTGGGTGGTCACTGTACTGAGTTATCACCACTGGGCGGGGGGGAGTTGGATACCTTGTACCTGGCCAGATGTAGATCCATTCTGAGAGCTGCCTCCTCCAAATATGTTGAGAAAGGTTATCCAAGATGGAGTCAGTCTTCTTCCAGTACCAGGGTGTCTGGTGAGGTGGGGGGAGCCCGGCGATGGCGTTGTGCTGTGGGCAGGTAGTAGCTGAGTGACCTGCATTGGAATGGAGCACAGTCTGGAGTTCTGCAGAGGTGCTGATAGGTGACTGTGCTAGGCTGCTTGAGAGCCATGTGGGGGCTAGAACTGCGGGGTTTGGGTTTAGGGAGCCAGAAGTCTGGAATTCTATTCGAATGTTGAGGCTCAGAGCCCAGTGTGGGGGTCACAGTGCTGGTGATTTCTATGGAAATCAGCTGTGTAGGGGTCCTCTTACACTCTTTGAGATTCAGTATTCCAACTACGTGAGATCTGGGTCACAGAGCAACATAGAATGCTGCCTTCCTCTGGCTTGCCATCTTTTAATATACCATTTTTTAGACAAGATAAAAAAATTATTCAGATAAAAAGAATTACTCTTTCAAAGTCTTCAAAAAATATTTTGATTACATACTCTTGGGTGTTCTCTAGACTGCTTCACTTTCATTTTGCATACCTGTGTAGAGATCAACTGTTGAATTCAGCCAGCTTCAAATTACTTTAAAATAAGTAAGGATACTGTAGGGTTTGATGGAAAGAAAAATCAGTATTTTTTTCTATTCATTTAGATTCCTTTATTATTAGGGAAACATGTAGAGGAAACTAATGCACTTTCTAATTATATTGAATAATGGGGCATATAAATCAGTAAGCAATTAAATCCCAGGGAACTGTAAGATGGCTTGTTTGTGAGGACTACCATAAAACTTAGCACCTATGTTATTTAGGGCAATAGTAATTGCCATCAAAAGATACCCTAAAAGATTCAATGTTTTAACAAAATAGATTTAATTTTTCTTTGGAATCAAATGCAGTTGTTATTTGTCAGCATGTATCTTTCTTCCATGTGGTGATTCAGGGACCTAGTTTCCTTACTGTAGCCTTAAAATTTTTGTATCATATCCTGTCAGACCTAGGAATTAAGTGAAGGAAAAGCACACCAGCTTCATCAAAATAAGCTATCCCCTAAGTGACAGACATAATTTCTGCACACATATCATTAGTGAAAAGCTGGTCACATTGTCACAACTGAATGCAAAGGTTACTATGGGGATATGTCATCATTGGCCAGACAGCTATCTTAAGATGACAACTCCAAACTATGGAAATAGAGGAGCATAATTGTTTAAGGCAAAGTATGTCACCTCTGTCAGTATCTTTAACCATGTTTACAAAGTGATGAAATGTCAGTATGAGGTGAGATATTATGGTGAAAATTCCTTTTCATTCTTCTACCACTGTCTAGCCTATTCCATACTGTTATTATCTGAAATTCATACTTTGATATTTGATTATCCTGCCTGGTGCACTAATTGTTTCATGCACAGGTTTCCAAAGAGATTATAAATGCATCAAAGTCAGATAATATATAGTAAGAATAGGCACTAAATATTACTAAATTCAATTGAAGTTTCCAACACTTTCAAACTCTGTAAGAGCTATTCATAATCCTCCACATCAAAATTAAGCTACTTATTTTTTGCTGTTATTCTTCCAATGATCCAGTCATCTGCATCTCCCTTCATACTACTGAAATCAATCAACTCTTCAAAAAATCACTGAAAAGTTAAGTGTTTTTCAAAGGCAGTGAGTTAAACACCTCCATATTCTTTAATTCAAAACTGAGATTAAAAATTACAATAAATTTATGTGGAACAGGAGCATACACATACAGATAATTCATGACTAAAAATAAAAGCTAGATGTCTTGAAAAATAATTCAACAAGAGGGAACAGGAACAGAAAATGGTCTTTATTGATTCCTTATTGCTCATCTTAAAAGTAGATATGGTGGCCTCACTTGTGTATGCCTTAGCCACTCACGCTCTAAGTTACTGTAATCCTGTCTAATGGCTATCATTTGTTGATTAAGAGCCCCAATTATGAAAAAAGTACTTGAACTCCATTTCAGGACTACATTATACCCCAGTTTCTCAGGGTGTCTTAGTTTATGTCTTTTATACCAGAATAATTATTAATGTGCCCTCTTTCACTCTTAAAAAGTGCTATTTTTAGATAATAAATAATATTTTCATCCTGTCCATAGCCCTCCAAATTTCTGTCCTGGAAAATGCATGAATGACACAACATTGGTGAATGCTGAATTTTTCTGCTATAATTGCTATTATGACCACTGCTGCTCTATTAGGCAGACTTTTCTGAGATTACATTGTCTGCTGTTGCCAAGATGGCTAACAAAATATGAATAATACTACTATTGATAATACCTTCCTCATATAAGTGTTACAGCTCCAGTCATTGACTACTCTGTCTCCATTTTCAGTGTCATTAACTCCATTCTTGATAACAATGAGCCTTGAAGTTTGGAAAGGTTATCTCTCCAAACAACAACTTCAATTAGGTAATCCAAAGTAGCTCGCCTTTTTGAGTCTTGTTCTGTTGAACAGAGATTACATGGACCATTTTTTGACACATGAAAAAAGAGCCTTTCCCTCCCATCTATAGGACCTTCACAATTGATTCTTTGGTTTTGATCTGTACTCCTTGGATTGGAAATGACAGTTTATCCCTGTTTTGTCAGAGTTACAAATCATATTGTTATGAATAATGCAACTTTGAGCCAATCAAGTCTACTACAAGTTTCTTGGTTATCTCTTTAGGAATTTCATTGTCTATAAAACTAAAATGAAAATCATATCCGTATCTTGAAGGAGTATCCTTTTGCATGATACCATGATGTTTTATAAAAAGACTTCTGACTGTTTAATTAGATTATTTTTAGAATTGTACTCTTCTACTATGCAATATCCTCTTCCTCTTGTTCTATCACCATTTTGTTGCTTTGTTTTGATAATTTTTGTAATATGATGATAAAATGGAAATATTTATGTTTGAATTTTGGCTGAAGTTCTAAAAATTAAATGCCACATTCCATGGTAGAAGTCCACCATGTACAATTTATAAAGATGACTAAATACTATTGTAAGGATCCTCATTGAATATCTCATTTTCATCCCATAAAAAAGATTGGAGAATTTTACAAAACAATTTTTAATTAAGAAGGGGATACTTTGAAAGAGCTATTGGTATGCTATGAATACCACATTCTGAAAGTGTGAGTAATGTTGGGTGCTTGCCTCTTATCACAAGTCAAAGTAAAGAATCTTTCAATCACATGGAGAATTTGAAATATGCCCCTTGGAATCTAATTGATATTGGATTGATGCATTTTTCACACTCTCTGGACAACTTAAAGGGCAAAACATGTTAGTTAGTTGCCCATATAACAGAACAAAGAGAAAAATTAAGAAATAAATTTTTAGGAACCAGAGCAAAGGGAAGTCGGTGTATTTGAGAAATGTCTGCACTTGTTAGAACAAAGAATACATAATTGTATGCTGTACATCATTTCACACAGGGAGAAAGAGCCTGCATGAAGATCCTTAGAGTCCAGCCAAGATAGGTCATATGAAAGTCATATTTAATAAGGGGGTGAATTGCCAGATTCCTGTGAGATAAAAAAGGAACTGCAAAGAAAAAGCCAGAGTAAATGATTGAAAGGCTTCAGGAGAATTGCTAGTGTTGTATTTCTAGACATGAGATGGTTTCTGAAAAAGCTAATAAGGCATTTCATGAAAGAAAGTATCAAGCTTAAACAGCCACCACCCTCAGTAAATGTCTATGCCTCTCATGACAATATAGTATATAGAGTATCTCTTTCTGTGCCCATTTATCCTCTGCTTCTGCCTTTCTATTACAATGAAGAAGGACAAAAAAAAAATTATCAAGAAATAGTAAGAGGAATAAAATGCAAGGTAGAGAAACCTGCTGCTTAATTACTGAAATGAGTCTTGCATTACTTAAAAGTAACCACAAAAATTATGGAACTTCCCTTGATTTTTACCCTAGAGCAGGGAAAGACATCATCTCACAGGATATACTTAAATAGATCATAGGAAAAGAAGACAAAGCTGCTTTCTGAGTATATCCCACAAGTTATGATTGTTATATATCTATCTATATATCTATATCTATATCTATATCTCTATATATCTATATCTATATCTCTATATATCTATATATCTATATATATCTATATCTATATCTATATCTATATCTATATCTATATATATATATATATATATATATTGCATGGCAATTATCTCCAAGTTGACTATTAATTGTCTTATACAGTCTTTTTCTCCTCCACTTTTTTGTATTGGTGTATTGTAGTTGTACATAAGGGTGTGATTTGTTACATATTGTGTACATATATATGCACACAATATAACAATATAATTTAGTCAATATCATTTCCCAGTATTTCCCCCTTATCTTTCCTCTTACATCCTGGTCCCTTTCCTCTATTCTACTTATCTTCCTTTGCTTTTCATACTATCAGCCCCACCTTTCTTCTTCTTTTTTCTTCCTCTTGCATATATGAGAGAAAACACATGATCCTTGACCTTATGAGTTTAGTTTACTTTGGTTAACATAATAGTCTCAAGTTTGATCTATTTTCCTGAAAATGGCACAATTCATTTTTCTTTATTACTGCATAAAATTTCATCTTGTGTATATACCACATTTGCTTTATCCATTCATCTGTTGATGGACAGTGAGCTGGTCCCATTGTTTGCCTATGAGAATTATGCTCCTATAAACAAGGGTATGCATGTATCACTGTAGTATTATGACTTTAATTCTTTAGGATAAATATCATGGAATGGCATAGGCAGTATCATGCCTAAATTTTTGAAGAAACTCCATAGTGATTTCCATAGTTGTTGTAGTAATTTACAATCCCACTGAAAGTGTAAAATTGTACCTTTTGCTTCACATCCTCTCCAATAATTATTGTTTGCACTCTTGATGATGACCAATCTGACTGGTGTGGGGTAAAATTTCAGTGTAGTTTTGATTTGCATTTCCCTAATTGACAATGACATTGAACATTTTTCATTGATCATTTGTATTTCTTCTTCTGAGAAGAATCTGTTTAATTTATTTGCCCATTTATTAATTGTGACTTGGTGGGGTTTTTGATGTTAAGTTTTTGAGTTCTTTATATATACCAGATATTAACCCTGTATCAGAAGAATATCTGGCAAAGATTTTCCTTATTCTTCATAATCCTGTTTTCTTTGCTGCTCATAATCTTTGTAATTTGATGTCATTCTATTTATTAACTCAACTTTTTTTCCTGAGCTTTAGGGATCCAATGGAGAAAGTCACTGCCTGTGCCTATATTCTGTAATATTAACCCTATAACTTCTTCTAATTTCTAGTTTAATTCCTAGGTCTTTGATCCATTTTGAGTTTATTTTTGCACAGGGTGAAAAATAAAGGCCTACTCTGATTCTTCTATATATGAATAACAAGCTTTCCCAACACCATTTGTTAAAGAGGCTGCTTTTTCTCCTCTTATACATTCTGGAATGAAAATGAATCTTCCTACATCTAAAATTGTCTAACAGATAATATATGCAAACTTCCCTTGATTTTTTCTCTATCCATTTTTATGTTGAACAAATACCTTTATCAACTCTTCATAATAAGTGTTATAAAACATACCACTTTCATTCACTTTTTGGCTAGTAAAATGACCATTTATATGCAAGAAAAATAAGGAATATAGTTTCAGGAGGGAAAAATATCTGAGGCAGGATAACTACTTCCCCAAATTATTCAGTACTGTGAATATATGAGTATTTGGAAGATAATTAATTGTCTATGCCATACTGGCCCATGTTGTCTTACTTCAAAGAACTACAGACATGAGGAATTATAAATTTCTCTCTGCATAATGATTTTGTCATAATGGGCATAAAGTTGTAGTTTCTAACTGTACATAGAAATCAGGTATTGGTAGAGGCTGAAAGAAAATGGTAGGTAGATGACTGAAAAAGCATGTCTTATATAATGAAATACATTTGTCATTTTATGGTTGTTACAAAAATTATAATGCTGAATCAAAGAAGAAAAGGGAAAATGGGTACGCTTATTTTCTTTCAGATTAACAGGTCAGTTTTATCCATAACAATTTAGCATCTATTGGACAATTGTGTTCCTAGACCCAATTCCAAAGGTCTATTGGTGGACATATTTCTCCCTATTTAAAAAAAAATTGATTGATTAATCATCCTAGTTTCCAAGAAGTTGTGAATTTTAATTTGTATCTGTCTTCAAAAGATTTTAGTGGGAACTGAAGAGAGATTAGATCAGTTATAATCAGCCAGATACCACTTAATCTCAATAAATTGCCTGTATCTTAAGGTGTTTCATGATCTGACCCCAACTGACTTATTAAATTATATTTCCTGATATTTACTATGCTAGATTGTCAAAAATTTATTCTCATTATCTTAAATATAAGCCAAATCCATCTTTACCTCTCTAGTCTCACTTCTACTGGCTTCCCATGACATTAAATTCTATACTGTATCTTTTCAAGCTATTCAGATATGTGATATTTAGCATGTAGGGTCTTCAGTTTTCTTTGTATCTTCTGGGTTATTCTGTTTTTATAACTATGACAAAATATCTGAGGCAGCATTACTTTACAGAAAAAAGAGGTCTGTGTAGTTTGCAGTGTGGGAGGCTAAAAATTCAAACAATATAATGCCCACTCTGGCAAGTTCTCCATTCACATATGGCAGAGCATATGCAGGACAAATAGACCACATCTTGAAACAGTAAGCACAGAGTGATCGGGGATACGGCTCATTCTTATAATAACTCACTCTCAAAAGAGCTAAGGAGACCCATGAGAGCTACTTTAATCCCTTATAAAAGTTTCAATGATCTAAGGACCTCCTACTACATCCCACCTCCCACTATCAACAAACTGAGGGAGGACTAAGATCCCAAAATATTAACCATAAGTAACAAACCACATCCAAATTATAGCACCCTCTGTATGTTATTGTTATCAACCTAGTAAAATTTATAAGTTATTTGAAGGAAAAAATATGCCTTATCTTTCTGTAATTTTTCCATGGCATCAAAACAGTACTCAATGATAAAGAAGAAACTTATCAGATTTGCCCTCAAGGAAATAACTTTAAATGTATACATTTCTGTCTCCATACAAAATTTATAATGCATATATGCCAAAGAATTTTCTGCTTTTTTAGGAAAGCTTAGAAAAATATTTTTAATTAAAAATATTGTGGTTGGGGGCTGGGGTTGTGGCTCAGAGGTATGCTTGCCTACCATGCGTGAGGCACCTGGTTAGATCCTCAGCACCACATAAAAATAAAATAAAGATATTGTGTCCACCTATCACTAAAAGATAAATATTAAAAAAATATTGTGGTTGGGGCTAGCTTATAGCTCAGTGGTAGAGCAATTGCCTAGCACATGTTGAGGCAGTGGGTTCCATCCCTAGCACCACATAAACATAAATAAATAAAATAAAGGTATTGTGTCCATCTATAACTGAAAATTTAAAACTATTGAAGTAAAATGTACATAATCTAAAACTTAGCAATGCATTAAATATATTTACATGTGTGCAACAATCACCATCATCCATCTCCAGAAATTATTCATCATCCCACACTGAGACTCTGTACCCATTAAAATAATAACTTCTCATCCCCCTTTTTCCATAGGCCATGGTCACCACCATTCTAATTTATGTATCTATGAGTTTTACATTGCTTGCCTGACAGCTCACATTACTGGAGTCACACAATATTTGTCATTTGTGTCTAGCTTATTTCACTTAGCAAAGTGTCTTCAAAGTTCATTCATGTAGTAGCATGTGTCAAAAATTATTTATTTATTAGGCAATAATGCTCTATTATATGTACATGCCACATTTGGTTTATCCATTCACCCATTCAATAAGACTGGTATTATCACCAACATTTGGCTATTTTGAATAATACTGCTAAGAACATTTATGTACAAATACCAGACCAAGTCTCTAATTTTTTTTTATTATTTTGGGTACATAGCAAGAAAATGAATTGCTTGCTTTCATGGAAATTTTATATTTAACTTTGGGGGAACTTCAAAACTGTTTCCCACAGAAACTGCACCATTTTATATCCCCATACAAATGTGTTTTAAGTGTTATTTACAAGTAAATATATGTCTAAAATTTGCTAAAATTTAGCAGGCTTTCCACGGCATGCAGAATAGATGGAAAATGCATCAAAGAGAAGGCAAACTCTCTTGGAAATTCAATTCTCTTATTTATTTCTCACCAAAATTGTTATATAAATAATATTTTTTATTCCAAAGGCCACCTAGCATCCTCTAGAGTTTAGTGGATGGGCAGAAGTCATTCCCCTTCTTGGACAGGCAGTATCAACAAGCAATATACAATTATAGATGAATTTTACAGACCCTAGAACCAGCAAGCACAGGAAAACACTGTAAGCTTGCTTTGAAATTTTAATCTCCCCTAGAATGCAAAATGCACACACACACAGAGACACACACACACAAACTATTCAAAACATCTATATTTCCCTTTGCCCCTGCATTCCCTATCTTCAGGCTCCTTCCAAAGAAGTGTCCAAATTTTGTCCATAATTCATTTTCTCAAGAATTTGTTTTCTATCCTCAAGCCAAATCCAAACTTGCTTATGTTATTAGTTAGGATTATATTCACGTAACAAGTTACCTTAACTCCCCAATGAAGTTCCTTAAGGGCTGACACTTGATCTTTATTCTCTTAATTTGTCTTTCTCTACCTCATCAAGCCATGCACTTTATCATTATAGTAGGTATTTCAACATTACATTGACTAATAAATCAAGAAGAAAATTAATGGCTTGTAATAACTTCCCACGCCCATAGTAAATATGCATTTGAAAAACTTCTTCAAGACCCAAGCCAAAGGAATTGCAGGGGGTGAAAATCACATCAGATACTTTGACAGTAGGAACTATCTTGAGCAGCATATCTTTTATTCCCCTTTAAATCACATCTGACAAGCAGTTACTTTTACATTGGGTCACTATTGCCCACAGTGAGTAATGAAATGAAAGTAATCATGACAGTGAAGTACCATCCTCTGGCTGAACTGCATCAAGTTGAGTTAGACAGGAGGACCCAAGAGTCAATGGAAGAAAACTTCAAAAGACAGAAAAATTTGCTTGGAATTTTTTTCTCATGTTTTGGAAAGTGCATGGAAGCTACAAGGAAGAAAATCTGCATATATAATGTGAGGAATCAAAGTGTGTAAGAAAATATCACCATTTCTTTATGGAATAATTCATAGATGAATTTCCATTTTTGCAAAAACTGCATTTATCAGTGTACTTGGAATTAAAACTTTAATAAAGGTAACCATGGCCATTTATACTTCTTTGCCTCTCTCAGTAGATTACTAATAGATGATAAATTTAAAGTCTGAAATTTTCTATATTTTACAATAAAATGAAAATGCGCTGGTTCTTGTGTGAAAGTTTATTCTTGACTTTCACTATTCAGTTTCCTGTATTTAACCAACTCAAATTTCACCCAATCTTATTCAATTTACTCTTTTTAAAAGAATGATATTCCTGAGAAAAATAAAGAATTCTTCATAAAGACTTATACAATGTAGTCTAATCATTCTAAAAATAAACAGGCTTTTTTTTCTGGTATGATATGCTTCTTGAATACCCAGGCTTGCTTTAAACAACTTGCATTAAGCATTCTAGAATAGAAATATGCATAAGAACTGAGGATTACAAAATATCCAGGTTTAATTCAAATAAAGCAAATGCCATATGACAAAATTCATAGAAATAATACCATGATCCTCCCTTCTTTCCGTCAGTCTCACAATCAAGAGGCCACAAAAGAGAATAGTCACACAAAAATTAAGTTTATGAAAAATAAACAATATTTTTAACTTTGAAAAGAAATGAAAGTTCACTTTTTGAGATCCAAGCAGCCAATTTATTAAAAGAAAACAACCCAGACCTTATCAAGAACACGAATTCTTCAGGAATTTTCCCATTTAACATAATTAAATAAATAAATTCAATTTGATTCAAAGACAAGTTTGGAGCCAGATATAACTGCCTTTCAATTCTTACTCTCCTACATATTACCCATATGGAACTAAATATGTAACAAGAACACAAAAGCTTCAATTTATTTATCTGTAAAATGTGTGTAATAATACTTTTTAGTCCGTTGTTAAGATTAAATGATGTAATATTAGGAAAGCATCTGTCATACAGTAGGTATCCAATAAATAATCACTATTTAAATTTTTGCTAGGATATGTTCCTTTTTTCTTGAAAATGAAGCATCGCAACTAACACAGAAAATGACTCCAAGTTATTCTTATTTTGTGGAATTTTTTGTATAATTCAAAGAGTAAATTCTAAATAGGAGAAGTGGTCATTGAACTTACATTTATAATTCAATAATGGACACTTATGGGTAGTATCATTAGGTTATTTAGAAAGTGTGTTACTAGAGATATTAAGGACATTGGAATGACTGAAATCATCGATGTTCGTGCAACAACGCTAAGAAATCTTTAAAAAATAGGAGAGAGTTTGATATTAATAAAAACTTGTGTATCAAGTACCACAGTTAATACATTTAAGTGTTTCAGATATTCTTAGATCAAATACAAATTCTCTAGAAAATATATGGGTATCAGTTGTTTGGGTAAGTCTAAAACACAGAACAAAATACAGTGTTGTTTTTTTTCTGTTTTGTTTTTTGAAAGAAATAACAAAATCTTATCTCACAAATTGTGCATATAATGATCTTCATAAGTTTTTAATTCTGCAAATGGAATTCTTTTCATATTGGTGCTACTAAAATTCTAGATTGCTTTTTTGAAACACCACAACTTCTGGATAATTGGTACACATACTATGGAGACTCCTCCACAAATACCTACACTGGAAAATGCATGGTGATGGTCTATTGAGGCTACTACAGATTTTGAACGCTTTCAGATTCATTCCCCTACTTTCAAAGAAACTAGCCAATGTTTCCCTCCATTATTTAAAAAGAGTTTCAAAAAATAGGTACAACATTACCTGTAGAATCAATTGATCTGTAGGAAGTCCTGAGAATTTATTTTTTCTTAAGTGTAATTGAAATATTCATACTAAGGATATCGGGCTCCCTCAACATTCCTTTTTCCTAAAGTACATACATTCCAGAGGAAAATGTTGTTGTTGAAAATTTGAGATATTTGCTTTGAAAAGTCAAAATAAATGACCAAAATATTGTAATGGAAACAGAATTACAACAGAAGATGATTTCAAAAACATTTTCATTTTATTTCAGACAATAGCCACCTACATCTGTGTGATACATTCCACTCTTAGCTTGATCCATTTTGAGAAACTTTTGTGATACAATGAACACACTGGGAACCAAATGTAAAAATTCAGAATGTCAATGATAAAATGAGAAATTTTTCCTTGAATGGAAAAAACTGATACAGCTTGTGTCATAGACAATAAAATAAAGTGTCTTAAAAGTTGGCAAGCCCTTTGGTGGTATGGAAGAATCATAAATGAAAAAAAATCAGGTGCTGCTTTCATTTTACCCTCCACTGCACTAATAGACATCTTAAGCATTTAGCAAGGTAAAGCAGACAAAATTTCAATGCTTATCACATCTATAGACTAACAATCATAAAGGCAGTAAAATATAATACAAAAAGCATGGGTTTGATATTAAATAGCTAGCATTGTTCTCATGGAAACATCACTAAACTTATCTGAATTTATACCATTATCAGTAAAGTAGAATACTGAACTCACAGATTTGTTTCAAGAATCCAGCAAGAAAGCTTTTAAAATGCTTGACAACATATGAGACATATGCTATTAAGTAATGGATCAGGGGACGAACTCCAGCTCTTCCTGACTCCAAAACTCCCTCCTTTTCACCACTTTGTTATATTAATTATCAGTTTTCCTGAATATTTGGACTGAAAAAAAAGCTGGCTAATTTAACTAAATGGCTATAAGAGATGCACACAAAAATAGAGTCTCAAAATTCCCTTTCTGAAACAATACATTTAGATATTCAGAAAACCCAATATAGGATAAAATAATGGAAAGAAACATTGAAAGAAACCAAACCATAGGAAGATATTAATAATTAAGCATTTCCAGAGACTGATGTGAATTGTATTTATCAGAGAGACAATATATTTAATATAATACTTCCCTCCTAGTGGAATTGAGTGCATCTCAGCTAGGCTTCCTCTGAAACCAACCTTTGTTGCCAAAACCAGTCCACATAAAATTACATAACTTATTCCAGATGTCTTATGTATTGCAGACACAGTGAGTGTTATGTTGGAACCTTATACTGCTAAGCCACAAGAGCTGTCTGGTGTATTTTCAAGTTTCTTCCAGGCTGACAGCTAAATCATTGGTAGCTTGAAATCAGCTGTGGTTTTTGTGTTTCTACCACAGAAATTGGCAAAT
The DNA here is from genome assembly GCF_021218885.2 of Marmota monax. NCBI lineage: Eukaryota > Metazoa > Chordata > Mammalia > Rodentia > Sciuridae > Marmota > Marmota monax. The sequence continues at coordinate 2,437,041 of NW_026694490.1, read as the reverse complement.
GCTACAAATCAGAATTTAGTATGGGGGAGGCAGTTTTTAAACATTTACCAGTACTTCACTGGCTGTAATCCAGCTGAGATCATTCAATGTAAAGCCTCTTTACATAGCTAAGAATTGTAAAGCAAACACATTGGAGGAGAGGGATCAATAGGAATGGTGGTAAAAGTGGTGATTCTTGGCAGAATGTGGCTTCTCCGACCCTGGGTCTTCACTCCCATATAGTTTAAGGCAAACTGTCCTAGCTCAGCAGAGGATACTTAAGCTTATTTTCATTTAATCTCATTATACTATTTTGAAACTCTGCTCCCTCCAATCTTTACCACAAGATATTCTATCCTAGATAATGACCCTGTAATTCTGAAAATTTGCCTGCTCTATTTTCTTTGACTCTAAGGGTAGAAAAGTATGTCATTTGTTATGATTACTATTGACCTTTATATTATTATCTGTCCAACTTTTATCACTGAACAAGATGAAGTGTAATGCCTTTTTTATTTTCTCATTATGCAGTTCTATAGCATGTTTATACTTGCAAAGTGTCCCCAAACCATTATTTTGATTATTTTTACAATGGTTACAAGAAGTAAGAGAAGGAAGTGCAGCATTATCATGCTATTTCAGAGGATCAAACTCCAGAAAGTTTAGAAGTTTTCTTTAATTCAGGCCTAATCTTAGAGCTTATAGTCAATCACAAAATATGTAAATCAACCTTTGTAGATTATTAGTGCCCCTGTTATACTTTCTGTGTGTCTTTTCAGCATGAGCTTTTATAATGCAAAATTCTGTCCTCATTCTTACACACACACACACACACACACACTTAAAGGATCCAGGTTTATCACTAATTATAACAACAACAGCATTTTTTATTGGTTGCTCAAGACAATACAATGATCTTGACATATCATACATTTGATTCAAATGGAGTATAAATTCTTATTTTTCCACGTGTACAGATTGCAGGATCGCATTGGTTATACAGCCATATTTATACATACAGCAATACTAGTGTAGGAAGGGCAGCAGAACAACAACACTTTTTAAGGCACCATTCAAAGTAATTTCACAATTTTCACAGTGACACAAACAGGTAGATAACAATATAGATAGAAGATAAAATCAGGCTTATTTTTCAAATGAGGAAACTAAGGCCCAGAAAACTTCATCAGCTTACTCAAATAAGTGGCAAAGCTTAATAGGCAATAAATTAAAAATAAATTTAATGAACATTTGAAGTTATATTTCATTGCTAATATAAAATGTAGCTATCTGTCCATGAACTCACATATACATTATCTCAACTAATTCTTAGTACATGGAGCTTTTGCTGTCCCCTTAGCATACCTTTTAAAGTTGTAGAAACACAATCTGAGAGACTAAGTCACTGACTTCGAGTTATATAAATAGTAGGTAGAAGACTTAGGATTCATACTAAGATCTGATTTCCAAACTAGGGTCCTTCCCACTCTAGCAGTAACAGAGACCAGATAAATTATCAGCCTCTTACCTGTTGCATTCCTCTCTATTATGCAAACTGCTTAATGATTATATTTCTTTTTCTTGCTCTCCCTCCCCTTTTTTTTTTTGGCTTCACTCTTTTATGCTTCTCTCTAGTACCAGGCATCACTTTTGCACTATTTCTGTTAACAGCATTGATTTACTGGTTACATATGGTCCTTGGCTTCTCTAAATATTACATGTTGATAAAACAAATTGAAAATGAAATACATATATTTCAGAGACCCAGTAGAATACTGAGATAGTACATTATTGGTAATGACACTCTGAATAAAGAGCTTTAGCATTTGTTTAGACGACAATAGGAAATAAATGTACTATCATCCCAATGAAACAAGTTCAGCATTATTATCACTTCACAGGATAGATAGCTATAACCAACTAATGGCATACCCAAAGTCTAATAATCAGCAAACATTTACTGAATACTCATTATGTTGCTAAGTCTAGAATTATAAATAATAATAAGAACTTTTGTTAATTCAACTGAAATTTATTAGGTTTCAAATATGTCCCAGGAATATTTTGAGTAGAAGGAATATAATAGCAACAAAGAACATTTTGACACAGGCCTTGCCTCATGAAGCTCATATTCTGCTAGAGGCAAGAGAAAGAACAAGTGAAGTAAACAGAAAGTGAATAAAGTTATTGAAAATGATGATTAATGTCATAAATAAATGAGCAAGGATCAAATAAAAATAATGTCATAAAGAAATGGAACCTACTTCACATTGAATTATCAGTGAAGAACTCTTTAATGATGATTAAGCACATCTCCTATGCTTAACAGACATATATTAGGCCATGTGTGTCCACAAGTTCTGCATCTGTAGATTTAACCAACCAGAAATTGAAAGTATTCAGAAAAAATCACATCTATATTGAGTACATATAGCCTTTTTAAAAACATTCTCTAAACAATATAATAACTATTTACATAACATTAACATTTACTGTTATTATAATAAGTAGTCTTGAAGCAAGTTAAACTATACAGGAGGATGTGAATAAGTTAAATACAAATATCTATGCCATTTTCTATAGGGGATGTGAGCATCATGGGTTTTGGTGTCTTCAGTACATCCTGGAACCAATACTCTAAAAATACAGAGGGACAATTGATTGTTAATTGTCCCCATAGCATACCTTATGAGTAAGAATGATAATTTACTTTAGAAGCTTAATGTATTGAGAACTGGAAGCTATGCCTAGAAAAAAAGCAACAAAATTAATTAACATTTACCAAGATGTGACACATAGTAATAATATTTAATAAATATATATATATATATATGAAATATATCTAAATGTATCTAGTTTTTCCCTTTTAAACAGATAATAGTTAAACCAGCACAATCAGAAATTAAACTATAATGTTACACATTTTGGAAACATCAAGGTATTATAAATTAGGGAAATTATAATGCAATTAATGTAGTAGAAATTTTTGTGATACTCATCTAGAAACCAAATTTTCAATAACTTCTTTTTTATTGGTTGTTCAAAACATTACATAGCTCTTGACATATCATATTTCATACATTAGATTCAAGTGGGTTATGAACTCCCATTTTTACCCCGTATACAGATTTCAGAATCACATCGGTTACACATCCACATTTTTACATAATGCCATATTAGTAACTGTTGTATTCTGCTACCTTTCCTATCCTCTACTATCCCCCCTCCCCTCCCCTCCCCTCCCATCTTCTCTCTCTACCCCATCTACTGTAATTCATTTCTCTCCTTGTTTATTTTCCCATTCCCCTCACAACCTCTTATATGTAATTTTGTATAACAATGAAGGTCTCCTTCCTTTACCATGCAAGTGCCCTTTTCTCTCCCTTTCCCTCCCACCTCATGTCTCTGTTCAATGTTAATCTTTTCCTCCTGCTCTTCCTCCCTGCTCTGTTCTTAGTTGCTCTCATTATGTCAAAGAAGACATTTGGCATTTGTTTTTTAGGGATTGGCTAGCTACACTTAGCATAATCTGCTCTAATGCCATCCATTTCCCTGCAAATTCCATGATTTTGTCATTTTTTAGTGCTGCGTAATACTCCATTGTGCATAAATGCCACATTTTTTTTTATCCATTCATCTATTGAAGGGCATCTGGGTTGGTTCCACAGTCTAGCTATTGTGAATTGTGCAGCTCAAAACCACCCTAAGATACCATCTCACTCCAGTAAGTTTAGCAGCCATTCTGAAGTCAAACAACAACAAGTGCTGGCGAGAATGTGGGGAAAGGGGTACTCTTGTACATTGCTGGTGGGACTGCAAATTGGTGCGGCCAATTTGGAAAGCAGTATGGAGATTCCTGGGAAAGCTGGGAATGGAACCACCATTTGACCCAGCTATTGCCCTTCTAGGTCTATTCCCTGAACACCAAATTTTCAATAATTTCAATGAAGTCCAAGTTACTCATTTTTCTTTCAGTAATACCCAAGAGATACTCTTCAAATATAAGGAAATACAATGATGCTACTTATCAAATCTAGAGATTTTAATTGTGTTTTTTAATGTGATGTTATTTTATCTCTATAATTTTTACTAAAATTTTGAGAAAAATGCTAATTATTCCTAACTCTAAACACAAAGTTCTTGTTATTGTTTGGATAGTAATTTTCTAGTTTGTTTTTTAGAAGTTAAATTTGAGCTATAGATTTCTCAGAGTCATCATTTTGTTTTGTTCCATTTTTGTTTTTCCTGCAATGAACTGTAGCTATGGCATTTATTATTAGAAATATCTGGTTGGAATCAGGGCTCAGTGGGTAGTTCAAAGTTACTAGAATCCCAGTGGTGAAGGCTGCTGCCACTTTCCAGTCTTAACCCTTTTTGATTGTTTTTCAATGTTGTTTCAAAAATGTGACCTGACTATGAAACTGTACTTTTTTAGTTTGAGAGGCTATGTATGTCCTTCTCTAATCTTTCAAGGTTGCTATATCATGCACATTAAAGCAGAAACAGAGTGATGATAATTTAACAATTAATAAGAACCATGAAAAAAGTTCTTAAAATGAAATGCATAATTAAAATAACTGGGATGATCTATGCAGAGCCCAGGCAGGAAATGGACAGTCTTACCAACCCCTGCAGAGCCCGGGCAGGCCGAGGCACAGGACTGCCCACAATGCTGAGGAACATGTCTGCACACCAAGCACTGAATCTCCAAACAATCTTCCCAAAGCCATCATTTGGCATGCTCTTCCAGCCCCATCTCTAAAACTGGTCACCGCCATCTTGGGACATCTCCAACAACATCTCAGGTTTAACACTACCCAACCACCTACTACAAACATGGCTGCTTCCATCTAGGCACAATAGCTAAGACCTGGAAGACTATCACCAAGGTCCCTGCAGGCTTGGTTATACCAGAGGTACCCCTACTAGGTGTGTTAATAGGCACCATCTTGTTGCAGAGGAAGGAGCAAGCCTTACATGAGGTCACCTCTTTCTCTCTTTTCTCCTGTTTACAGCCAACTTCTTTTCATTCATCTGTCACTCTTCCTATTATCTAATACTGTATAGTCTTACCTCCTAAACATTATAAATATGATACCTTCTTTACCTCATAAACATCACACCCTACAACCCAATTCTTTCTTTGTCCACCATTAGAATCTATAGACTCTTTTGAAAACCTATTTACATTGCAGGTAATAATTGAAAACATCACTCCTTTTAATTGTGACAAAACTGTAATTGTCTAAATAGGAATTATTTGGTTTAAGGCTATATATTGTTTACACTAGGTACTTTTAATATTGATCCCCCCCCTTAAAAGTGAGACATCAGTAACCTGCAGGGGCACTATAAAATTATAGGGTAGAAACCATAATAATTAGGATGTACACTGCTAGAAGGGAAGACACACAGAAAGTATGAAAAGACAAGGGAAGAAAGTGCCCCAAACAAATCAAGACGATACAACAATAGAATCCATTGACAGCACAGTAGATGAAATGTCAGAGAAAGAGTTTAGAATGTACATAAAATGATCTGCAAATTAAACAAGGACATAAGAGAGCAAATATAGGCAATAATTGATCACTCCAACAAAGAGGTAAGAGAGCAAATACAGGTAGCAAAAGGTTACTTCAAGAAAGAGGTAGAGATTCTGAAAAAAATAAAAATAAAACCAAACAGAAATCCTTGAAATTAAGAAAACAATATACCAAATAAAAAACTCAATAGAAAGCATAACCAAAAGACTAGATCACATGGAAGAAAGAACACTAAACAATGAACACAAAATATACACAGTTGAAAATAAAAGTGACCATACAGTGAAGATGGTAAGAAATCATGAACAGAATATCCAAGAATTGTGGGATAACATCAAAAGACCAAATCTAAGATTTATCAGGATAGAGGAAGGCACAGAGATAGAACACCAGAAAAACTAAGGATAGTAGGAATTTACCTCGACATTATAAAAGCTATCTACACTGAGCCCAAGGACAACATTATTCTAAATGGAGAAAATTTTGAGGCATTCCCTCTAAGAATGGGAAGAAGACAGGGATGCCCTCTCTCACCACTCCTATGCAACATAGTCCTTTAATCTCTAGCCAGAGTAATTAGACAGATGAAAGAAATTAAAAGTATATGAATAGGAAAAGATGAATTCAAACTATCATTATTTGCTGAAAACATGATTCTATATTTAGAGGATCCACCAGAAAACTTTTAGAATTAATAAATAAATTTAGCAAAGTAGCAGGATATAACATCAACACTCATAAATCAAATTAGTTTTTATACATCAATGATAAACCCTCAGAAAGAGAAATTGAAAATATTATCTCATTCTCAGTAGCTTCAAAAACAAACAAACAAAAAACTTGGGAATAAATGTAACAAAAGAAGTGAAAGACCTCTACAATCCCTACAGAACACTAAAGAAGACATTGAAGAAGACCTTAGAAGATGGAAAGATTTCCCATGTTCTTGACTAGGAAGAATTAATATTGTGAAAATGGCCATACTACCAAAAGCAGTATAAATATTTAATGCAATTCCAATTAAAATCCCAACAACATTCCTCATAGAAATAAAAAAAGCAATCATGAAATTCATCTGGAAAAATAAGAGTCCTAGAACAGCCATAGCAATACTTAGCAAGAAGAGTAAAGCAGGATGCATCACAATACCAGACCTTAAACTATACTACAGAGCAATAGTAACAAAAAAAAAAAAAAACGATATTGGCACCAGAATAGACCTATAGACTAATCATACGGAATAGAAGACACAGAGACAAACTCACATAAATACAGTTATCTCAGACTAGCAAAGGCACCGAAAATATATATTGGCGAAATGATAGCCTCTTCAACAAATGGTGCTAGGAAAACTAGAAATTCATATGCAGCAAAATGAAACAAAACCATTATCTCTCACCATGCACTAAAAGTGGATTGAAGACCTAGGAATTAGACCAGAGACTCTGCACCTAATAGAAGAAAAAGTAGGCCCAAATCTTCATTATGTCAGATTAGGTCCTGACTTCCTTAAACAAACTCTTAAAGCACAAGAAATAAAATGAAGAATTAATGAGTGAAATTAATTCAAACTAAAAAGCTTCTTCTCAGCAAAGGAAACAATCAATAATATGAAGAGAGTGCCCACAGAGTGGGAGAACATCTTTACTACATGCACATCAGATAGAGCCCTAATTACAGAATATACAAAGAACTCAAAAAACTCAACACCAAAAAAATAAATAATCCAATAAATTAATGGGCTAAGGAACTGAACACTTTTCAGAAGAAGATAAACAATCAACAAATACATGATAAAATGTTCAACTTCTTCAGTAATTACAGAAAGGAAAATCAAAACTACTCTAAGATTTCATCTCACTCCAGTCAGGATGGCAGCTATTCAAAATACAAGCAATAATAATTGTTGGCAAGGATGTGGAGAAAAAGTTACACTAATACATTTCTGGTGGTACTGCAAATTGGTGCAATTACTATGGAAAGCACTATGGAGTTTCCTTAGAAAACTTGGAATGGAAACACCATTTGATCCAGTTATCCCACTTCTCAGTCTTTACCCAAAGAACTTAAAATCAACATACTATAGTAACACAGCCACATCAATTTTATAGGAGCTTAATTCACATTAACTAAATTGTGGAACCAACCTAAATGCACTTCAACAGATGAATGGATAAAGAGACTGTGGTACATATACACAATGTAATATTATTCAGCATGAAAAGAGAATGGAATTATGGCATTTGCAAGTAAATGAGAGGAGCTGGAGAATATCATGCTAAGGGAAGTAAGCCAATCCCCAAAAATCAAAGGTCGACTGTTCTCTCTGATAATTGGATGCTGATCCATAATGCAGAGGTGGGGGTGTAGGGAGAATGGAGGGACTTTGATCTGGCAAAGGGAAGATAGGCAAGGGAAGTGGGTATGGGAGCAGGAGAGATGGTGGACTGAGATGGACATCATTACCCTAGGTATACGTATGACTGCAAATATGCTGTGATGATACCTCATGTACAACCAGATAAATGAAATGTTGTGTTGCAATTGTCTACAATGAATCAAAATCATTTTGCTATCATGTATAACAAATTAGAACAAAATTTAAAGGGAAATAAAAAATATACATTTACAGGAAAAAATAAAATAACTGAACCATAAAAAGTGCAACTATATATAGAAAACATGCTCATACATTCCAAACAGTAGCAGAACAATCCCACAAACAACAACACCAACAAAAACATAATAAACATATCTGATGAAAAGAGAATAGGTATCCTGTATATATCTTAGGCTCATGATTGTGGGCTGTAGTTACTTTGTGTGACAAGAAAAGGCCAGATCCATTTGGGAATTTCTTACTCAAGGAATTCTCTATTTTTCTACTGGTTACCAATTTATGTCTGCTATGCCATCTTGTACTAAATTATTCTACCTTGATTATACTTTCTTGAAAGTTATGAGGACAAAATTTGTGGCTCATTGCCAATGTATAATATTGTAAACAAACAGGACAAAACATCTGTTTTATGCCTAATAGGTGATATGATTTATATAGGTTACTTATTGGATCAAAAACCTAGCAAAGAGTGATAATTTAAGTTCTTCTTTTCCTATTTTTATGCCTTTAATTTCTTTCGTCTGTCTAATTGCTCTGGCCAGTGTTTCAAGAACTATATTGAATAGAAGTGGTGATAGACGGCATCCCTTTCTTGTTCCAGATTTTAGAGGGAATGCCTTCAATTTTTCTCCATTCAGAATGATGCTAGCCTGAGGCTTAGCATAGATTGCTTTTACAATGTTGAGGTAAGTTCCTGTTATCCCTAGTTTTTCTAATGTTTTGAACATAAAGGGATGCTGTATTTTGTCGAATGCTTTTTCTGCATCTATCGAGATGACCATATGGTTCTTATCTTTGAGTCTATTGATGTGGTGAATAACATTTATTGATTTCCGTATACTGAACCATCCTTGCATCCCAGGGATGAATCGTACTTAAATTATCACTATTTGCAGATGACATGTTTCTATACCTAGAAGACACAAAAGGGTCTACATAGAAACTACTAGAACTAATAAATGAATTCAGCAAAGTGGCAGGATATAAAATCAACACGCATAAATCAAAGGCATTTCTGTATATCAGCGACAAAACGTCTGAAACGGAAATGAGGAAAAACACCCCATTCACAGTATCCTCAAAAAATATATATATATTTGGGAATCAACCTAACAAAAGAGGTGAAAGATTTATACAATGAAAACTACAGAACCCTAAAGAGAGAAATAGAAGAAGATCTTAGAAGATGGAAAAATATACCCTGTACATGGATAGGCAGAATTAACATCATCAAAATGGCTATATTACCAAAAGTTCTCTATAGGTTTAATGTAATGCCAATCAAAATCCCAATGGTATTTCTTGAAGAAATAGATAAAGCAATCATGAAATTCATATGGAAAAATAAAAGACCCAGAATAGCAAAAGCAACTCTAAGCAGGAAGTGTGAATCAGGTGGCATAGCGATACCAGATTTCAAACTATACTACAGAGCAATAGTAACAAAAACAGCATGGTACTGGTACCAAAACAGGCAGGTGGACCAATGGTACAGAATACAGGACACAGAGACTAATCCACAAAGTTACAACTATCTTATATTTGATAAAGGGGCTAAAAGCATGCAATGGAGGAAGGATAACATCTTCAACAAATGGTGCTGGGAAAACTGGAAATCCATATGCAACAAAATGAAACTGAATCCCCTTCTCTCACCATGCACAAAAGTTAACTCAAAATGGATCAAGGAGCTTGATATCAAATCAGAGACTCTGCATCTGATAGAAGAAAAAGTTGGCTCCGATCTACATATTGTGGGGTCAGGCTCCAAATTCCTTAATAGGACACCCATAGCACAAGAGTTAATAACAAGAATCAACAAATGGGACTTACTGAAACTAAAAAGTTTTTTCTCAGCAAGAGAAACAATAAGAGAGGTAAATAGGGAGCATACATCATGGGAACAAATTTTTACTCCTCACACTTCAGATAGAGCCCTAATATCCAGAGTATACAAAGAACTCAAAAAATTAAACAATAAGAAAACAAATAACCCAATCAACAAATGGGCCAAGGACCTGAACAGACACTTCTCAGAGGAGGACATACAATCAATCAACAAGTACATGAAAAAATGCTCACCATCTCTAGCAGTCAGAGAAATGCAAATCAAAACCACCCTAAGATACCATCTCACTCCAGTAAGATTGGCAGCCATTATGAAGTCAAACAACTACAAGTGCTGGCGAGGATGTGGGGAAAAGGGTACACTTGTACATTGTTGGTGGGACTGCAAATTGGTGCAGCCAATTTGGAAAGCAGTATGGAGATTTCTTGGAAAGCTGGGAATGGAACCACCATTTGACCCAGCTATTCCCCTTCTCGGTCTATTCCCTAAAGACCTAAAAAGAGCATGCTACAGGGACACTGCTACATCAATGTTCATAGCAGCACAATTCACAATAGCAAGACTGTGGAACCAAACTAGATGCCCTTCAATAGACGAATGGATAAAAAAAAATGTGGCATTTATACACAATGGAGTATTACTCTGCATTAAAAAATGACAAAATCATAGAATTTGCAGGGAAATGGATGGCATTAGAGCAGATTATGCTAAGTGAAGCTACCCAATCCCTAAAAAAAATGCCAAATGTCTTCTTTGATATAATGAGAGCAACTAAGAACAGAGCAGGGAGGAAGAGCAGGACGAAAAGATTAACATTAAACAGAGACATGAGGTGGGAGGGAAAGGGATCAAAAGGGAAATTGAATGGAAATGGAAGGAGACCCTCATTGTTACACAAAATTACATATAAGAGGTTGTGAGGGGAATGGGAAAAAACAAGGAGAGAAATGAATTACAGTAGATGGGGTAGAGAGAGAAGATGGGAGGGGAGGGGAGGGGGATAGTAGAGGATAGGAAAGGTAGCAGAATACAACAGTTACTAATATGGCATTATGTAAAAACGTGGATGTGTAACTGATGTGATTCTGCAATCTGTATACAGGGTAAACATGGGAGTTCATAACCCACTTGAATCTAATGTATGAAATGTGATATGTCAAGAGCTTTGTAATGTTTTGGACAACCAATAAAAAAAGAAAAAAAAAACTAGCAATGAAAAATGAGAGAAGCAATTGTCAGAAGCCCTAAAAATTCTGACTAATGAACCTAGAATCGAGTTTGCTTGCCCAATCTGATATCTATAAAGTCCATCTCAGGCAATTTGGTAATTTCATGTGATCTCTATGCATTCATTAACCATTAATACAAGCTCCTCGGTTGAAATTTCCCCAATCAGGGGAGGAAGAGTAAGTGTGAGTGGCAATAACTCCAGATTTAGCTAAAGTTCATATGTTTCCTGGAAATTAAGAGACTCAGTAGTCACTTATGTAGTCTATTCTGAGTAGATCACTTGTATTTACTGGTACTTTAACTAAAAACAGAATGGTCTGGGAAAGATTGTTCACAGCTATTTCCTGAAAGGAGTCTGCACCAAAACCATGTAATGACTATGTTTCCAGACAAATGTTATTAACAAAGTAAGCTTTTATTTGTCTTTTTGCAGTATTCACTGTCATAGGCTTTTGAATGAATGATGGAGGACATCTGTTTGCATGATTTTTGAATAGGTCTTTGACTTAAAGCTGCATGCATCTTAACTACTGAAAGCTGTTTTACTCACTGGATAAAAGCCCTAAGCTTGATGGCAAAAATAAATAAAGGCATATATATTGAGAACATACTACATATCTCTTATTGTGCTGAATGTCTTACATAATTATTTCTCAATGTATTCTAGGAAAATTATTAAACCAGATGTACTCAGCGTAGTCTTTGAACCAGTACTGCTGAGTAAATTGCTCATTAAGTTCCCAAAAGTATAGAAAACAAGTTTAGAAATTTCTATAGTCACGTTGACATTGCCACAATATCTAAGAAAATGTTTGTCTCAAACTCAGATGCTGTGCTTACAAATTATATTTGATGAAAACTGTGGTATAGTTATGTGTGGCAAGACCACATAAGAACATATGCTTTTCTCTGATTAGTTTATCAATTAGAAGCAAAATGTATATGAAATCTGAAATTAACTACATTCATCAAAATATAATTTTACTATAACTTTATGAGTTAAATATTGGGAACTGGTTATCAATGAACACTAGTAGATACATTTCTAAATTGCAGCATCACTCTTTTCATATTGAATAAAAGTTAAGAATGAATAGCTTGAGCTTGCTGAAATTGCTTAAAAATCTCTTATGACTGTCAACACTCTCATGAGATGCATTTCTCTAAGTGTTATTAAAACCAAACATAAAAGAATTGTATATACATCATTTCATGTGAGTAAAGTTGTCATTATTTCAGACTAGATTATGTAAATTAATTATCCAAAAACCGGCTTATTTTTCATGTTAAAATTTTTAGACGTTGATATACACAGTGTATTTTAAAGTATGCATATAGGCATCTAATATTGGGAATCACTATTTCACTCATGTAATAATTAATTACCTATATTTATACTTTCAATAAATAAGAGTTTTTATAATTAACTTCTTTTTCCTTTGATGTTCTTAATATATTTATTGAAATGTAATTTTATGTATTCAATCTAATAAAATTTAGGTTTTTATTTTGTATTTATTTCTTAATTCAATTTCAGTAATTTATTATTTTATTTTCTAAAACTATTAGCTAATAGTGAATCAATTTTTTAAAAATCTGATTCATCACACGTTGTTCAACATGTGTTCATTAATTTCAACACATATAGCAAAGAGTGAAATGATGAGGATGATAATGATGACAATAACAATAATTTTAGCCTACTCTTAGCTATAATGACGTTCCAATTCAAATATAACTAATATGAACTACAACATATTTGAAATAAGTGAATTCTGTTAAATAACTGGTTCAACTTGCAGTACTATATCACTTCCTGTGTTATTCACATACATCCAAATAATATCTAACTTACAGAAAATTTGTAGGGGTACCAGTCAAATAAATTTTCGCCTGAACTACTAGAATAAGGTGCCAACATGATGAGACATAAATCAGAATATTTTATTTTGTATTTTCTCCCATAAAAGGCACTCATTTAATGTAATTACCAAAAACCTGAAAATCAGGAATTTGACATTTCTATAACATTATCATGTATATTTCAGGCCCATTGAAGTCTCACCAGTTGTCCTAATAATGTTAGTTAATGGCAAAAGGATCCATTCACAATTATGCATTGCATTTACTTGTCTTTTCACTTTAATTTCTGTCACCGTTTATCAAATTTAGTTTTCATTACCTTTATGACTTTAAAAATAATAGTTCAGTTATTTAGTGAACTGCACAAAATTAGGGCTTGTCTGATGTATTATCATTATTAAAATCTGGCATGCATCTTTGACAGAAATATTAGAGAAGTAATTCCCTATTCTTCTCATTGCAATCTATCATATGGTATACAACTTCAATTTACAATTTACAAACTTCAAATTACAGATGTTGTCCACATTGATGACTCAATTAAGGTCGTGTATTCCAGAGTTTTTAACTGTAATATTATCCCTTTTATATTTTGTAATTAATAATTATTTTTTGGAAAGATATTTTGAATCTATGTAAATATTATAGTCTTTGTTATGCTTTCAATTTATTATTTAGTTTATATTTATTAATAAAGAATCATTGTCTTTCCATACTTTCAGGTCTTCTTCGATATTTTCTTTAGTGTTCTTCAGTTTTCATTGTAGAGGTCTTTCACCTCTTTAGTTAGATTTATTCATGGGAATAAGAAAGAAAGTAGAATGAATAAGACTTAACTTTCCTATGTTCACATATGAACACACGGTGACTGAAACTCCAGATCATGTACAACCACAAGAATGGGAAGTTATACTCCATACATATATATGGCAAAACACACTCTATTTTGTGTATATCTAAAAATAACAAACTAAAAAAAGGAAAAAAAATCTCCCAATTGCATTGTAACAAATAAAACCAAATCATGGTCACATACTTTATTTGACAGATTAGAATCCATTTATCATTATTTATTCTTAAGCTCAAATTATTTCTTATTTTACAAGTCATATCTCCTTAAATCCACTTTCAGTATGCTCTTGACATATTCCTATCATTGTTTGAGAATTTCATTGCTTCTGAAAAAGCGAAGAGTTCTAGGTTTATCTTGTAGCTAGTTTGCCCAAATTCTGGAATCAGTGAATTCTCAAGAATTTTATTTAGAAGTCCAATACTAGGCAATCAATACACTAATTAATAACAGGTTGTCACTGAGTTCAGGCTTTTTCATTGGACAAAGTATGCATTCAGGCACAGTCACACATGTGAGCACACACACACACACACACACACACACCTGCAATCAATAATCAATGTATGTTTATTAAATATAAGGTCACCCCGAGAATTCCAGTTCTAATTCAATAACAGTGTTCATTATAGCTTTATGCTTTTTCATATTTATAATTCTTCCAAGAAGATCCTCATTTACATTATCTTTCATATATACCTTCACTGTATTTGACTAATATTTATGATTATTTTCCATGTTCTTCCCATTTAATTGCTGTCCTCTTGCCAACTGAAGTTCAATCTCATCCGATTTGGGCTCTGTTGAGCTATCACCATTATCCTATACATAGATACCTTTTCATTTTAGTCATTATTTGATGCCATGTAATAATACAACAATTATGTGTAGATTTCCATATTTCCTCAACCAAACTATACCACTCTACAAGGTTTCCTTCAAGATGGATACTTTCCTCATTCCACTATAGCTCTGACCTGCTCCTTCATGGTATTATCCTTTTCACCCTGCTCGAGCTGTAATATCCCATATACCACACTCATGCAGATAGTCTCCACCTGCCAAGATTGTTACACCCTCATTTGCAAAACTAAACCATAGTTCCTCTATCCATTCAAGCCCTGACATCTATAGTGAGGTGAAACACCTAGTGAATTTAGAATTTAAAGGAAGAAGTAAGGGATAAAAAGGAAATAGAAGAGAATTCTAAGGATGGGTAAAGATAAGAAAGGGAAAGAAAAATATGATGGTGATATTTTATTTATAAAAAAGAGAATTATAAAATATATTGGAACTAATATAAGCAAATATACTTCCATCCCCACTTTCTTGCACAATTACCCTAACACTGCTTCTGTATGGGAGAACATTTTCTATAGGGAAAGAAACTTCTTTTTGAAAGCTCTTCCATTCTTAAAAGCTTTTGAAAGTGTCTCCATTCAACTTAATCACTAACCCTCTCATCACAATATTACACATGAACACATCTTCATTTTACACTAAAACCCTCGGGATGGAGGTAAATTTACTTTTTTGGAGTTTTTTAAAATGATTGAGTAATAATTAATAGTGGGTTTCATTGAGCTATAATTATATATGCACATAACATAATTTGATCAATCTCATTCCCAAGTTCCTCTCTTTTCCCTCCTGTTTCCTCCCTCTAGTCTTCTTGCTCTGTTCTACTAGTCTCCCTTCTATTATCATTTTTTATTAGTGCATTATACATATATATATATACACACACATATACATATACATATATATATACACACACATAGAGAGAGAGATGTGTAATTATTTGTGGGTATATTCATATATGGACAGGGCATAATTTAGTCCATTTCATTTCCCAGTACTTCCCCTTGTCATCTCCTTCTTTCTCTCTCTCAATCCCCTTCCTCTACCCTCAAATATGTTTAAATTTCTAAGTAGATCACCAAAAGCCTGCCAGCAGTCACAATATGGTGAAGGGTTGATTGCTTGTCCCCAAGACTCATTTGAAGAATGAAAAATGATATACTATTAAAGTTATAAAAATAAGCACAGCACATGTTTTATAATATATCATTTTATTTAGTTCAAATGTGATGAAATGGTTTTGATAAAAACATATTTCTTTTCCAGTAGCCTCAAATACATCACTGCAGAGTGATGCACATCAATGCATCAGGTATTGCAATGATTTGATCTTCATTTTCTTTTCCTATTAAATAGAAAAATCAACTCTGGAATATAAGTACAGTGCAATTATCAACCAATTCAAAATATTCAGACATAATGATTTTACCAAATCTGAAATTAGGTAGAAATTTCTACCATTTTTCTCTTCTGCCTCAGATTCTCTCAATTATCTTGTTCATTACCTCCAAGTCAAACATCTCCTCTCAGTGGCAGACCCTACACATCAACTGATGTAACCTATGAACATAAAAACCATTCCTCCACTGCAGATACAGGTCAAAGAAAAAGGTCTTACTCCTGATTCTGCGACTTCTTAACTGTGTGCTTGAAGTGACCATATAGTCTCCATCTTCTTACAAAGATTGGAATAGAAATAAGATCTATGACTTTTTAAGGTTCCTCTTGGCTCTCCAGTATTAAGACTTTGGAAAATATAATAGAGTCACCATCATGAAAAAGAAAAATTCCTGGCACAGAAATTCATATATATATATATATATATATATATATATATATATATATATATATATATATATATATATATATAATATTCCTGACACTAAATTATTTTCCTTATCGCTCATGTCTAATTCATTTCCTACAACTTTCCAGTTTTACTTCTGAAATATCTTTCAAACATTTGTAGTTCTCTTTTCTAGCCTAAACAGCCATAATTTTATTTAAATAAATGTGACTGCTTCTTCAATAATGTAAATGAATCGACCTATACTCCAAATTATTTCAATCTACATCCAGGGTAATGTTTTCAACGTGAAAATGTAGTATGTTACCTCACTGTGTCCATGCTTATAATTCCCCATTGGCTTTCTATTGCCATTAGGATACAAACAAATTTATTAATGTAGCCAGTCTAAGCCATCTATGGTCCAGCCTGGAACTACCTCACCAAATAATTCAAGCACCACCTTATCTCTATTAACATGTCCACTACCATGTCCCACTATACTCTAGCCACACTGGTCTTATTTTAGTTCTTCATACTCATTCTTCTTCCAACTTAGTACCTTTGTATATAGTATTCTGTAATTCTTCTCAAATCCAATTAATGTCACTTCAACCAATGATTTCCCCTTGGGCACCATTTGTTCAGGGAAGCCTTCCCTAACCATCTAGAATAAGTCAAAGTTCCATTTCATAGAATCTCTCTGACCATTTTTCTCTCCCTCACAGTGTTGCCACATTTGCAATTTCACATCTATTTGTCAGGTTGCTTGATAAACATGTCTTAAATGCTAGTTGTTAATCTTAAATAGGATAGGTTACTTATTTTCATTGCTCAATACTGGATTCCAAGCATTAAACACTGTTGTGGTCACATAATGAGTTCTTTGTTGTTATTGTTGTTGTGGTTGTTTTATTTGTTTAGAAAAACATTGTATTTTTTGCAATGTACCAGCACTATCCTAAACTCCTTGGAGAGAGGTACTTAACTATCCCCATTTTCCTTGCCTAAGTTACACATGTAATAGTATACTGACAATGTACTATGTGAATTCAGGCAACTGACTATAAAGCCTGTGCTCTAACCAGTGCATAATGCCACTTCTATATAACTACATGTAAAAGGCTAGATTTATTAGTACAATTGTCACAAACATTACTTCCTGTGCTCTTGTCCTACACTACATTACCAGGCATGTAACAAAGTAGCCCTTCTGGCTGAAGATTATTTTAGTACTATTAAAATGTAAAGACCATGCTCACTCCAATAATATAATGAGTTCTTGAGTCAGGTTGCTTAGACCCATATAGTATCTATTATATTATGTTATTCTCAAATTTTCATGAAATTCAACCTCCATGCTTCATTCTTCTCATCTTTATATAAAAGTAACAATTCTTGTGTCACAGCCATCAAATTATATATATATATATATATATATATATATATATATATATATATATATATATATATAGAGAGAGAGAGAGAGAGAGAGAGAGATTGACAAGATGCAATGATTTATTTTTGAAATTTCATATATAGCCCAGTTCCTAGAGTACCTGTGAAGGGAATAAGTAACATTCATGAATCTAGTAGTAGTCTAAACTAAGTATAGATTTGTGTAACACTGTATATGTTATGGTTACTGCAAAAAATCAAGGTATAGGCAGCAGACATACTAATGACTTCCTATCTCTGATTAAATACATCATTTATTTCCTAAGAGTTTTCAGCTATATCTTATAAAGAAATTAGCCTCTGTTGATGATACTAAAACCCATTTCCTATAGCTCATATATCTCCTTGCACAGTCTTCTTCCCTGTTGTACCTGTTAAGTAATGTCACCTTCTAGTTGGGACTTTCAGGTTTGATACATTAGTGCTGGAAATTGATAGTTTCAGAGATGGGATACACAACTAGACATGGTGATCAACTCATTCTGTCATGGGAGAAGTAACAGACACTTGGATTGTTTTATTAAAGAGCCAATATAAGACTGAGAGAGAAGAAAAAAGGTATTTGAAGTTTATAACTTGCCACATTTTTCCTTTTACAAGAGATTTAGTTTCTACCACAAAAAGATATTGACTGTAACTAAGGTTTATACCAAGAAGCTATTGTATTGGGAAGAAAAGAGAACTCGGGAACTTATTTGCCACTGGACTCTTGGTGTCTAACAAAATACCAGTATGCAGCAAGCCCCCAGTAAGTACTTCTTAAATATATATTATATTTAATATATTTAACATAAGTTGCATTTTGAAAACAAATTGCACAATTAATTCTTACAAATTAATTAATTAATTAATTAATATGCTTAAATAAAACTGGATGTACTGAACATATATATTACTAGTCATCAGAGACCATTTTTTCCAACCTAGAGTCCAAGTTAAGCTTTCAGACTTCACTTAATACTTAACACGCTACTCAAGGCCTAAAGGTAATTCGATATCAATTATCTCCAGATTTTTTCTGTGAATAATGTCAAAAGGTGTCTTCAATAATAGATGTAACTAAGGCCAATGAAGGTCATTTAGAATTAACACCAAATTTTAGCTAGCTTTCAAACTCTATTTCAAAGTGTATTTGCACTTCCTCTTTGGTCTGAAGAGTGTCATACCACCTGCCAGTGAGCCACACCTTTTAAGCATTTCTTGACTCTGTTTTGATGACCTGGCACCTGACAACTGAGATAGAATATTAATCTAAAAGATTCCCAGAGGACATTTAACTTGTTTTGATGAATGAAGAAGAGAAGAAATTGAAAAATACACCCTTCATCACTGTGCTTGGAGTGAAGGCTGAAAATTTTATTTTATCCTCATGGGGCTAATTGTAATTGCAATCATTATTGCTCAGTGTCTCCTTCATTAAATAAAAAGTGAAGATACAATACAATTTTAAGTATCCTGCCATATATTATATATTGCCAGAGACGATACATATTGACAAGTAAATTATGTGTATACAGACATAAATGATGTAAATATTTGTGTATATTTACATGTTATGAATATCATGTAAATAGATGATTAGGGCCACTATTTCACTTGGAATCCGGGAGTAGATAATGAAAGAAAAGATAATGTTAACTAAAAAATAAATATTGTTCATGGGTTTGTTTGATGTTTTATTTTTGTTCTGTTTTATTTTGTTTAAAACTTTTGACTGACCTTTCTTAGGAAAAAAAAAGACCTGGTTAAATATGCAGTTTGGTTCTTCTCTCAGAGAAAATGAAAGTCTGAAAATCTAACTCCAATGTACTTTGAAATTAAAATAATGGAAAGGGAAAAAAAAATGTCTGTCAAACAGGAAGATGGCCAAACACAACTACACAGTCTGAGCTTCAAACATTTCCTGCTTTAAGAGTCATAGAGCTGTTGAGAGCAGAGAAAGAAAGAAAGAAAATCCATGTTCCTTTTGCAAACTGCACCATGAAGGGCAACATTCTACTGTTTTTAATGATAAGCAGTCAAACTATAAAAAGAAACATTATTTTAGAGTCCTTGAATGACTTATAAAAAGCATTTCAAAAGATTAAGATGCTGGTGGTGCTATGCAAATGTCTCACTTGAAATTGAAATTCTTAAAAATAAACGTTTACTTTGCTTTCCATTTAGAGAAAACTACAATGCCTCCTTCATAACCAGAGTGCTATTTAACCACCTGCTAGATGGATGTTCAGCTGCCTGTTTCTTATCCTATATTGTGTGGATGGTATAAATATATCTTTACAATGGACTTACCTTGCTTTTCATTTCTTTATTGATAGAATTCATAATTTTTGTCCTCCCCCTATTGCCTCCTTCAACCCATAAACCACAAACAAGGATTTATGCCACCTCTGATGCATATATATATATATATATATATATATATATATATACACAAACATATATAGTACAGTAATTAATAATATATGTAGTATTGTATAGTACAATATAACATATATTATATACAGTATCTAGAAACTTATCTAGCTTAGCATGTTACAAATGGCTATGTTATAATATATATAAACACACATACATATAATATATATGAACATCTGTATACGTGCATTCCTCTGCACAAATACATGTGTGTGTGTGTGTGTGTGTGTGTGTGTGTGTGTGTATATATATATATATATATATACACACACACACACATACATATACTGAGTATGCAGAGGAATGCTTCCTGGAACATAACACTGAACTGACCTAACTGGTTATAAATATATACTGTAAAGTGTATATTTCTGACAGTAGAATGAGCTAAATATCTAAAATGCTAGATATCTTTATATATTGATTTTTAAAACATGGCTTCTCTTGTGACAAAATGAAGGATTCAATGCAGGAACCACAAATTACAAGAAAATGTGATAACAGACCACAATAATGGAACTCTGGCATTAAAGTTTTTACCTTATGCCAAACACCTCCCCCACTAAGTTACAGATACATTGCAAGGGTTGGACATATGAATGACATTAAGCTGGTCAAATATTCTCCTCTTTAGATTCAAATTCAGAATAATTCAGAAATAGTCTTTTTATGTTGTTCTGCATTTGAGACATTTAGGGCAACCATAGTTTGCCACATGGGCATAGAAATAAATAAAGAAGTCTTCAGTATAAGGCAAAAGTAAAGTAAAAAAAGAGAGAAAAGTAATCAATAGTATTCTGTGGATTTGTAGTAATTTTATATTTCCTGCTCTAGTCTCTTTTCAAGAACCACAAGCTTTTTTGTCAGTATTGGTTTGCTAGGGCCACATCAACAAAGTACTACAGCCTGAATGCTTAAACAACAGAATTTATTTTCTCATAGTTCTGAAGGCTACGAGTCTGAGATCGAGGTGTGTAGACAGGGTTGGTTCATTCTGAGGCCTCTCCTAGGGTAGTAAATAGCTGTCTTTTCCCAGTACCATCACATAGTCTCCCCTCTGTGTGTGTCTCTTTCATAATTTCCTCTTCTTATAAGTACATCCATCATATTTAATTATGGACCACTTAAATTATTTTATTTTACTTTATTTATCTCTTTAAATACATCCAGATATAGTCACATTCTTAGAAACTGGATGTTACGTACTAAATAAATGAATTTTGAGAACACAATTCAGCCTGAACACTGCCTTTGGGTTCCATGAAACAAATATTTACCTTTATATAACCCACACAAATTTAATCTCAACTAAATATTTCATACAAAGAATTGCAAAAACAACACACAAACAATAATTTTAAAGTATTAAAATAATTACTGGAGCACTTGGGGAAAATAACACAAAAATGTTCCCAGTTGACACATTGCAAAATCTCATCAATTCATCTCCACAAAATTCTAGTCATTATATCAAGTGGCTAATCCCAATATTGTTCCCTTCTCTTTCCTTATTTCCAAAAATCCAAATTGTATCTTATCCATATTAAATATTGTTTTCCTCTCCACTAAATTTGCACATTCCTGATCGATTTATTATTTTATTGTTTTATAATTAGTTATTTGTAATTTATAATATAAATGATCAAGCCAGTTTTGGATCCTTTCATTTCTACCCTTCAGCAATTGTATGTTTGCTTCAACAAATGCCTCAGTTGCATCCAAGAAAGATTTGTTAGCATAGCTTAAGTGATTTTTTCAATCCATATCTGAAAAAATATTGACTATTATGAAACATTAAGGAAATACCTGTATCACTCTATTGCCCCACAAAAGACATTTATCTTTCTCCCTGAGTCCATTCTACCTAATATTAAACCTACACATATTTCTCATTTTCTAAGTAAGTTTTCTTTAAATCCTTTCTTCGTTTTTTAAAAATTTTTATTAGCTATTGATGGACCTTTATTTATTCATTTGCTTATATGTGGTGCTAAGAATTGAACCCAGTGCCTCACACATGCTAGGCAAGCGCTCTACCACTGAAGCCACAACCCCAGCCCCAATCCTTTCGTCTTTAGGGTTGGAATGGCTTGGTAGCAATGTAGAACAATGACAATAGCTATCACTCCCAGTAAACCAAGCCAAGACTTGTCTCACTCTTCTATCAGGCTATCCCAGTTTTGTGTATACACATATTATATATACTCAGGAATACCCTAAGTGAAAATAGTATATAAAATCACTAGAAAATTCTAGGATGTTTGGTGATAGGAGCTAAAATTGCCATTAAGTTTCTTCTTTAAAAATCTCTTTTACATTGTTGCCAGAACAATTTTTAGAATCTTATCTGTCTCTCCATGTGATTAAGTAACTGAAGGGCACAGATCAAATGTAAATATATGCTTTAGGAAGTGAACTGAATTACCTCCTTAGTAAAGATAACATCCTCAAGTAGCTGAGTTTTAATGGGTAAAGGGGCATGGGGTAAATAAGAATGTTTTAGAGGCTACACAGGTTGATCAAGATAGGTAAAGACAAAATGAAGGCAATTAGTGCATAGGAAACAGAATGGAGCAAACCAGAGAGAGAAGGATGTTGAGCTCAAATTTTGCTGACATATCTGCAATTCTCTTCCAGTTTAAAAACCACAGCTAGAATGAGTTGTTATTATAAATGTATGTCTTGAGCACTGAGTGAAGGCACTCAATCCCTTAGGAGGACACAGTTCATAAATAAAACCTTAAAATTCTTATTCAATGTGACCCAAGCCTCTTGGATCTCTTTAGTCTCTCTTATATATTCCATGTCATCCACATGTCATTTACTCATTATATTATTATTCAAATAGATACCCAGAGCTATAGCATTAAGCTTATGTTTGGTACATAATACTTAGAAATAATACAAAATTTGGGGTTTTGTTTGTTGAAATTATGCCCTTTTAAAAATCTCCTTTGCCTCATCCTGCACTACAATACAGATTATTTCATTGTGTCTCAGGATGGATGACTGCTTGGCTATTGATTGACTTCCTTGACATTAATCTCTCTGACTTTGTATATTGCCTTCTAGAACTCTAAATTCTGTTTTCTTCCCTCCAAAGAGGCTTTCTGAATTTGTATATATGAAAAACAGTATACTGTGCTGGATTGGAGAAACACAGTCTTGGGGTATCTTTAGAAATCCATTGCAACCAATTAACATGACTTATTTATTTTCCATATATTTTCATTCTCTGTGATGTCTTTCATTGAAGGAGCTCAGAGAATTTTGCAAAATATAAACTAATCCTGATATCACCCCTAGATATAAGAAGAACAGACAAGAGATAGAATGGAAATCCATTCATACAGTATTCAAAAGAAAAAACTTCTCTGTCCAATACATTAAATAAAAAGCAGGCTTGAGACCATTCAACTACAGGAACAGACTTTAAAATACAACCTTGGAGCAATGTTCCCCATCAGAACCAAGAATATGTGTGGGCATTCAGAAGTTATAAATAAATCGCTTTGTATTTCTATCAGAAATTCTCTGGAGACATGAACTATTCCAGATAACTTCTCTGAGGTGATAAGATTTTAAATGCTCAGATGTGATTGTCAGTGGCAACTTTTCCCTGGACATGGGAAGATAGAGATGACCTTGAAGAGGAATAGGGTTATAGCAATGGATCAATCTCTGCCACTGGCAAGTCTCCACCATAAGGTATCTGAAGATAGTGTCAGGAATGTGAATACCTGTGTGGATAAGTGCAGAGCAGCCAACTAAAGGAGGTAGGTTTTGAACAAATGTAAAGGAAGAGACCAAATGTATCTATATATAATGACGACAAAGCCACACTCTTTTTTTTTTCCCCTCAAAAACTCAGGCTTAGGGAAGGAACATGAGACAATGACACAGAAGCCTGGACTACATCTTTCCAGACATACCCAGACTTCTCCATTTCATCATATTACTTTTGAAGAAAGAGAGAAGGAAAAAAAGTAAAAAGAGAGCTTCCTGTTTTATAATGGAGATACTAAAATTAAAAGTAAAGGGTCAATGTCATACTTCTACTATACAGTGAAGGATGATAATAATCATAAATAACACTTCTTGAATGGCCACAATGTATAAAGTACTGTGAAAGATTTTACATACTTAATCATATTTAATTATCATAGTAATTTTACAAGGTAGGCACCATCAATATCCTCAGGTAACAGATGGGCAATGGAGATTTAGAAAGGTTAAACAATTTGCCAAGATTAGAAGGCTAGTGAGCTGCAGAGCCAATATTCTAACCTAAGTCTGTCTGATTCTAAAGCCCTTATTATCAATCACTGTACAACAATGGCTCTTCATGTGAGGGGCTATGATGAATCTTGACTTTGTAACTATAAATGCATTTCAATCTAACCACAAATCTAAAAGTAGGTGGCACTGAGGTTATATGGAAACTCTGACAGGAGGATGAAAATAAAACAAGATTCATTTGACTAAATCAGCCTTCTTTTAGCCTTCTTGACCAATTTTTTCCAAGAGAAAATATGTTAATGGTAGAAATAATCTAAGCTAGATGGCACTGGACATTAACACTGACCCATGGGTAACTTGAGTGAGTGTTCCCAAGCAGATCCAAAATACATGAGGTTATGGAAAAGATTTTTTCTCTTGATGTATATCTTACTGCTAGTGAAACTACTTGTATAATGTAGACACTATTTATATAAAACAATGTTTCAAAGTGGAAAACTGATTATTATGCCTTTCCAATCCCTTTTGTCTTTGTGTCTTTCTCTCTTTTGGGGGGTACACAAATGAATGCACAGTGTTCTACTGTTTCTGATCTTTCACTGCTATGCCCCAACTGTTTCCTGGCAGAAATAACTTCTCAGAATTCTTCCTGATTTCCTTTATTAGAGCTCATATTCATTTTCTCCCATGTCCTTCAAACCCATAAATTAAATATATAAACTATTTTTATAGTAAATTGTTGATAATTTGAGGATTTACTACTTTCATATTGCAATGGAATTTGAATCTTAATAAATTACTAATGCTAGGATAATAAGTCACAAGGACAACTATTGGGGTAAATACTTTAGGCAAGGACCATTGACAGCTAGTCATTTGAATAAGACTAACTAAAATATGGAAGGTTTGATGATATGTAAATCCAGCATCTTTCTACATGACAAATAAATCCTCCTTTACCATAACAGGTGTCATATCAGCCCTGGCTAGTGCATGGAAGGAGTTGACCTTAAGGAAACATTGATTACTTATTTACCCACTAACATAAAAGAGAAAATATTCTTCCAGTTTGGAAAAAGTCTTGCTACAACAGTTCAATTAACATATCTGAAATACTTTCTTTGTTATTGGGGAAACATAGTTTGACTAGGCCAGCTATCTTCCTCAGTTTTGTATCAGCTCTAGCTCACTTAGCAGCAAAGAGTAAAAATAATGAAAAAAAAATCCATGAATATTAAGAAGAGAATAAATATTTAAGCCATAAAACATTATTCTATCTGGATGATATCCTCAGTATATTAACAATGCAACTCAGTTTATTTTATTGTTATTTCAGTTAAAATGAAAAATACAGACAAACATACCTAACAACTCTTATGTTTTTTGCACTAAATAAAACTTAACAATTGAATGTATACTTTCCTTCCCTTATCATAAGAGTCTGAAAATGATTAGAATGTTGGACTTCACCAATCTTGACATGTCAAGTGGGATTAAAAAACCTTTGCTGGAATATTTAGCGACCATGAGCCTTGCATGATCTTATCCCTATTTATCTCTCTGCTTTATCTCTCAACATAACACACTTAACACTCAGCTATCTACCTCCACTGAACTTCTTTCTGTCCCCCAATTTGCTACTATCTTTCTTATCCTGACCTCTCAGACACATCTAGTTTTACCAATAAATATCCTAACTGAAACCCACATCATCTATGCCTTAGATTTGCTCAATAGCCTACCAAATAATCTTTAAATCTACTTTTTCCCTGCTCCAAGTCATTCTCTAGACTATATGTTCCCATCACAACTGGTTTACTTTCACTTCTAAGACATGAACAAAACACAGATTTGACACTTTTGGTTAAATTTATTTAGGAGCTCAACATCTTTAGCATAAAAACTCAAACTGCTTAGCCTCAAATATAGTCATCCATGATAGAAGACTTCCAGTCACATACTCCATTACCTTTATCACCTACTGTCTGTATTTAAACAGTATAGAGATGACTGCATATTTCTCCAAATAATGCAGTTACCCACAAAAGAATTCACATTCACAGGAAACATAGGTAAACACTACTAAGATGTTATTTCAGAAACTCAAGGCTCTCTCTCCAAAAATATTATATTATTCAGATATGTGCCATTCTCATTCCCATTGCATAAGTACCCAAATATCCATCGGTAGTCATTCATTCCTCTGGTTTTGTAATACATACGTACCTAATGTAGCTATAAGTACTATGTATTAGTGTACCTTCATTCATCTGAATGCTTTTCTATGTTAAAACTAGCATTAAGTAATGTATTGAGAAAGTTGGAGCTTTATTGATATTAATGAAATAATCCCTTGTATTTATAGAGAATATAATGGTATGTAATGAACTCGGTATTATCACATTATCTTTATTCTACCTGGTATTTATTTCATAAGGGAATGAGCTGAATCTGTATAATAGTTTGAGTGTAGAAGTAATAATGAGGGAAAGTCATAATAAAAGATGAAAGGTTGCCAAAGGATTAACATTTTGTCTAGAACAGGTGAAGTTCTTCTTCATTGACTTCTCCATTGGTCCTCTCCTCATTACACTAAAAATTTATAAACCAGAAACCTCAATATGCTTGGAAAATTATAATTGAAATCAATAGCAATTGATTTTTTTGGGGGGAGGGACATTCTTTCTGTTTGACCCAGGGTCTGACACATGGTAGGAAAACAAGCTGCCACTGAGCTATATCCCCAGCCCTGCAATTGAAGTATTAAATCTTCTGAAATATGCTAGTGTTATGAACATATATTAATAAAACAAAAATTTTTAGAAAAATCAAAACATTTTACCCTGGAATCCAAATGGCTATATCAGGATTACAAATCATACCTGTGACATCAAACATTATTATGCACTTATCATGTTGTCAAATATGAAAAATTGAAGCAAGTGACAAGTTTGTTACTAGATTCATTTGAAAAGACACAGTTCCAGAAAGATAATACAAAATATTTTGTTATTCCCCACTGATTCAACAAAAGAAATGTAATAGAATTAAGAAAAAAATCATACACTGAACATAGAAAGGATATGAAATAAATTAATGAAAAAGAGGTGTAGAAAAAAGATAAATGAAGGATAAGTAGAGTACAATGGGATTTGTGTGTGTGTGTGTGTGTGTGTGTGTGTGGTGCTGGGGATTGAACTCAGGGCCTTATGCTTGCAAAGCAAGCACTCTACCAACTGAGCTATATCCCCAGCCCTTCCCCCAAGCAGTTTTCACAATGAAAATCTTCTTTAATAAGACTCCTATAGCACAAGAATTAAAACCAAGAATCAATAAATGGGATGGGCTGAAACTAAAAAAAAATTCTTCTCAGCAAAAGAAACAATCTGTGAGATGAATAGAAAGCCTACCTCTTGGAAGCAAATTTTTACCCTCACACATCAGAAAGAGCACTAATCTCTAGAGTATATAAAGAACTCAGAAAGCTAAGCACCAAAAAACTCAAATAACCCAATCAATAAATGGGACAAGGACATGAACAGACGCTTATCAGAAGAGGTTATACAATCAATCAACAAATATATGAAAAAATGTTCATCATCTCTAGCAATTAAAGAAATGCAAATCAAAACTACTCTAAGATATGATCTCATTCCAGTCAGAATGGCAGCTACTATGAAGACAAACAACAATAAGTATTGGTGAGGATGTGGGGAAAAAGGTACACTCATACATTGCTGGTGGGACTACAAATTGGTGCAGCCAATATGGAAAGCAGTATTGAGATTCCTTGTAAAACTGGGTATGGAACCACCATTTGATGCAGCTATCCCACTCCTCGGTCTATACACAAAGGACTTAAAACAGCATACTACAGGGACACAGCCACATCAATGTTTATAGCAGCACAATCCACAATAGCTAAACTGTGGAGCCAACCTTCATATCCTTCAGTGGATGAGTGGATAAAAAAATGTGGCACATATACACAATGGAATTTTACTCAGCAATAAAAAAGAACAAAATCATAGCATTTACAGGTAAGTGCATAGTGTTGGACAAAATAATGCTAAGTGAAGTCAGCCAATCTCAAAAAACAAATCCCAAATATTTTCTCTGATATATGGAGGTTGACTCATAGTTGAATTGGAAGGGAGAGCATGGGAGGAATAGATGAATTCTAGATAGGGAAGAGGGGTAGGAGGGAAAAAGAGGGGTAGGGGATTAGCAAGGATGGTGGTGGAATGTGATGGACATCATTATACAACAAAGTACATGTATTAAGACTTAAATTGGGTGTCAACGTACTTTATATACAAGCAGAGATACAAAAACTGTGCTATATATATATATATATATATATATATATATATATATATATATATATTCAGAATTGTAATGCAAAAAAAAATAGTGTTACCTTAGATTAGGTAGAGGGAAGTGATGTGAGGATAAGAAAAATAGTAGAATGAAAGAGACATTATTACTTTATGTATGTATGTGACTGTATGACCAATATGATTCTATAATATGTATACTCAGAAAAATGAGAAATTATATCCCATCTATGTATGATATATCAAAGTATATAAGTACATTCTACTATCATGTATAACTAATTAAAACAAATAAAATAAAATAAAATTCTAAAAAAATGAAATGTGTTCCCAAAATCTATGTTTTTTTAAATATTCTGCTTAAAAATATCACATATATAAATTAATAAGTTATGCCTTTAAACAGTTTTTTTTAGGTTTGGAGAAGACAAGCAAGGCCAATTTTAATTCAGTCATTCCCAGATTAACCTTTATATATGACCTACCACAAATGGAATTTTGAAAGCACAGAGATTTAAAAATAAGTGTGGGTGTTCTGTACTATAAAATATATTAATGATTTTCTTAAAATTGCAATTGAAAAAAGCACAGAAAAAAAGATCCATAAGTGTAAAATAATAGATTGAACACATGTAGAAAATAAATCTATAAAAAACATATTCTAACATGATAATATTTGTTATAAAAGAAGTTGAAGAAACATTAAGTGCTTTCAGTTTAATTCCCAAATATGTAATACCAACATTCCCACCTTCAATTTATTCATTCAACAAATATCAATTAAGTCTTTACTACTATGAATTCAGTCCAGTTCTATGTGATCATTATTATACAAGGGTTAGTAAAATGTATTCCTTATTTTCAAGGAGCTCATAGTCAAATAAGATAAATAACATTAGACCAATAATTGTGTCACAAAAATGGAATAAGAAATAGTACAGTCCAAAATAGAGAGTGCTGAGGAGGGGAAACTTTGTGGGATAGCTCATAAAAGACTGAAGCTACTAAAAAGACTTCAAAGAAAACATACTTGGAAATGTTAAAAATTCATTGTAGTGCTAGGCCCAAAATAGTTGATCACACAAATCATTGCTCCCTCATAGAGTACTAAATTAAAAGGAGTTGCATAGAGCAATATATGATGGTGGAGTTCGGAGCACCTAGATGTTTAGATTACAGATAATTATAGATGAATTACTCAACTGCTACCTGCTTCACCTCTCTCATTGTCTTACAATTATTTTCCTATCTGTAGCCAAGAAATACTGGAAAAATGGCTCTAATAAATTTTACGCATTTTGACTTTTAAAGGGATCATTGGGAATTAAAAGAAACATAATGAAGAAAGTTGCATTTCTACCTAAATGTATTTTTTTAATTCCTCTTAGTTTTGTTACAAAGTTTGCTTTACCTGGTACTGGTACAGTTTCTATAATTCTTAATATGATTTATGTAGTCAAGTTAGATTTATGGATACCCCCAAAATAATTTATTTATGGGATATTGAACCTGATTCTTTTTTTATTTTTTTAATTTATTTTTTAGTTGTAGTTGGAAACAATACCTTTATTTCACTTATTTATTCTTATGTGGGGCTGAGGATCGAACCCAGGGTCTCGCACATGCAAAGTGAGCACTCTACCGCTGAGCCACAACCCCAGTACCAGAACCTGATTCTTTAATCTTAAATAAATTGAGATTCTGGTAAAAATTTGTATATGAATAATTATATGGCTAAATATAATTTTACTGCATCTTTTTACTCCAAGTAGAGTTAGTGCAGAGAGAAGATATTAAACATTAAAAATTTTAAAAAAGAATTAAAACAAAGAGGACTTTATATAAAACATTTGCATTAAATGATGACTTATAATTAGCATGATTTTCATCAGGTTTTAGTCTCAGTTGATGATTGATTTTTCTTCTTGACCTGATCTCACCACTTCTGATGTGCACAGAGACAAACATGCATTTATAGACACTTTCTCCTGTAGGATCACACTTGATCATTTTACTTCTACCCAGAAGAATATCAGAGGAATTAGAATATTGGGTCTATAGTCTCAGATCTCCATTTTACAATCTTCATTAATTTCATTCGTTAATCAACCGTCCTAGTGTTTTTTTATAAAGGCAATAGTCTTGGATACCTCTCAAACTTAGTTAGCTTTATATTAGATAGTTGGTATGAACAACACTTTGAAAACCCTGAAATGCTATTCAAAACAGAGGGTATTTGACTATGGTCATGAATGCTGTTAGCCAAAGACTCTGAAAGATTTGGTAGTGACCTGCAGGGTCAAACAGGATAGACTAAGCAGAATGTGTGGTAAGTATAGAACTCACTTATACACACACTCACACACACACACACAAAGACATTCACACACACATTCTATAAACACAGTTTCACCCTGAGTTTTTAATATGTGGTAAACTGTACCCTCTTTATTGGAACATTATCTCCTGTTAATAACTTAGAGAAATATTAGCTGAAAAAAAATAGTTTAACATATTATAGGAATATCAATGGTACTTGGTAACAGATTAGTGCTTATTTTGTATATATTAATTACAATGCATTAAATAAAATCTCCATGGGGGCTGGGGATGTGGCTAAAGCGGTAGCATGCTCACCTGGCATGCACGGAGCACTAGGTTCGATCCTCAGCATAACATAAAAATAAAATAAAGATGTTGTGTCCATCGAAAACTAAAAAATAAATATTAAAAAAATAAAAAATAAAAGCTCCATAATGGAAGTATCTATAAACTTACAAATTTATACTCAGACCTGTCCTGAATTGATTGTATTCATCTTACTAGTGACTATAAATATGTATGATGGATATTTGTCAGTCTCCACATAAAAACTGAGATTAACTACTCAGAATAAAAAAAAATCAGAATACAGAGTTGGAATGAGAACCAACTTGACTAGAAATATCTGCCTTTGAACAATTAACCTTATCTCATCTGACATACACTCTATTTAGACAAGTTGTTTTTTTAAAAAAATAACATCAAAAGACATGAGAATAATTCCATGGTGCCTGGGGTTGGGGAGCTATTGATGTAATCACTGAGAATTATTTGAGCAATCAGGTAACCTAGCATGTACTCTATTGTACCCTAACAGCAAGTAAGACATCAAAGCTGAAAAACTAGAAATTAGCCTACAGTATATGTACACCCTCAGAGCCCTTTCAAGTCATAAATGGATCAAAATCAAGACTTTTGAAAACAACTTCCATATATGGATTTCAACATATTTGTGTCATGTATTGTGCCTATATCCTTCAGTATTATCCATCTAAAGTACCAATTATTACTGATTTACCTGTTATTTTCTAATCATTAGAGTAGTATAAAGGGACAGAGATGAGGTTCCCATGGAAACCATTTGCTGGTATTTTTTTGCCTTTCATAAAAGAAAACACTATCAGAATTGCATCATCAGCACTTAGCTATTCATCCATGCAGGTGTAGGTGGATACCAATGTAATGTGAAAATGACAAAAATGACCCACCAGCAATTGGGAATGAACTATATGTTGTTTTGTGTTTGAAAAAGGAGACAATTGGGTCATCTCTACTCTCACTTAGGCTTCTTAGTTATCAAGGAACTCATTGCTTTTGTAAGGAGACTAATCAGGTTAAGGAAAGAGACCAACTTGATATTCCCAAAATTTTATTGACTAAATTTTGTCCTGAAGAGCACAAAGTAAAACTTCCAAACAAGGAATTCTGTATTTATATCCTAGCACTAAAAAAATACAGATGCTAATTCAAATGAATTTAGGTAGAAAACTAGTAAAGTTTGAGGAAGGTTAGTTACAGAGTAAGAATAAAAATAAGTTGCTTTGAGTAATAAAATTGTATAAAAAATGGAAAAGTTGCATAGTTTATATTAATCCTCATAGCTAGGCATTTATATCTACCATTGATCTCCTGCTTTTCAGAAGTAAAATTGACTGATGGCTCTAATTGTTGATCCTATGGATTCATCACCATATATGCACAAGGTCACTCTTCCTATAGGCTGGTCCCAGCTGATAACTTAGAATGCAAGAAGTGCCCACTATTACAAGATGCAAGATTTTCTCAGTGGGTAAATTTATAAAAGACTCTTTACTGTGCTGGGGATATAGCTAGGTGGTAAAGGACTTATCTAACATGTGTGAAGCCCTGGGTTCCATCTTTAGTATCACACATACACACACACACACACACACAGACTTCCTTCAGGTTAGGCTGATATTCTCTTGAACTGTGTTGCAGTCTTACTATCCAATCATGTTCTCTCTCCTTCACAGGTGTCTGATTTCATATCAAGATTTGAATATTCTCTCAAATAATATAACTACTTTGCCTTTATCCTTCAAAGACATTTCTTTCAATAAATCTATGACAAATATAATCCCATCTTGATGTCTTCAAAGAGGAACATAATATAAATGGTACCAGAAAAAGCTAACAAATAGGCAGCAACATGGAGCTTGAGTAATGGCTCACTCACCACCCAGTGGCCAAATAATGTTATCCTGAGTGTTATTTGGGGTGTAGATAATCTATGGCACAAAGTGGCAACTCAAATTTTAATTTCCTTGGTGGTGAACTGGGGAAATATTTCAGTGGAGAATACCCTTACAGGAAAGATGACTCAGACATTTGAAACACAGAGGAAGAATATACCTACAAGAACCAAGGATTAGACTGATATGTTAGTTCTTTTTCTATTGTTATAACAAAATGCCTGAGTCTGGGTAATGTATAAAGAAAAAATATATTTAGCTCATGGTTCTAGATACCTAAGTATATTTGCCAGATTATGCTCAGCTCTGGTGAAGATTTTCTGGGTATATCACATCACAGTAGATGATCATTATGGCAGGAATGCATGTGAGAGGGAGAGATCACATGATAAAACAGGAAACCAGATAAATTCAAGAGCCAGCTTGATATTTTTGTTTTCGTTTTGTTTTGTTTTTCTGTTGTTGTTTGTTGTCACTTTATTTATTTATTTATTTATTTTTATACCAGAAATTGAACCAAGGGCACTTAACCACTGAGTCACATTCCTAGTACTTTCTATTTATTTATTTATTTTATTTTGAGAAAGAGTTTCATTAAGTTGCTTATGGCCTTGCTAAATTGCTGAGACTGGCTTTGAACTTGTGATCCACCTGCTTCAGCCTTAAGAGCAGCTGAGATTACAGGCATGTCCCAGCATGCCTGGCAGGATGATTCATTTTATAATAACCCACCCTGTGTAAATTAATTGGGGTCCCAGAACAACTGCATTAATCACTTCCAAGAGCATTGGACACAGTGACCTAATAATCAGCCCCTAGACCCTACTTCCCAAAACACCACAATGGAGACCAAGCTTACAGTATTTGTTAACTTTGAGTAATACAATCAAGCCATATCCAAACCATGCCAACTGGCTATTTTTTTGTGTGTGGTAGTCTGGATTGAAACAAGGGACACTCTATCACTAAGCTTCACCCCCAACCATTTTATTTTTATTTCAAGACAGTGTTCCATTACATTGCTGAGGCTGGTCTCAAACCTGTGATCCTCTTGCCTTAACCTCTCAAGTCACTGGAATTATAGGTATGTGCCACCATGTCTGACTTAGCAATTGGTTATTGCTAACTGTATAGCTAAACTGAAGATGGTTAATTATAAACAAAAAAATTAAATTAAAATTTAAAACAATTAAAATCAACTTTATTAAAATTAATTAGATTAATTGAAAACAATCAATTAACACATTTAAAAACACTTAAAATTAACTAAAGTAAAAATTAATTAAACTAATTAAAAACAATTAACAATTAAAAGCTAAGGGTTTAAACCACAGAATATTTTTGGTAGATGAATAAAATTATTTGTTCTGTATTGTAAGAACAAACACAGCTTAGGATCAGATGCAGCATCTTATAGTCAGAGTTGCAAATCTCTAGAGAAATTCAGCTAAGACAGGTTTGTTATGCTCGTATTATGGCAGTAGGTGGTAAAACCTAGGATCTTAAAATGCAGGAGGACATCTGGAAGGATTCACTTGAATATTTTCACTTTGCAGACTCCTAACCCCTTAGAACTGGCAGAGGTGTACCATCATTTCTGTAAATGGTAGCACTTCCACTGTGTTGGAAGATGCAACTGGCATCATAAGAACAAGTTTGAAATCACTAATATGTTCTCTGTGAATCATCTTAAGGGAAATGTTCTAAGGAAGCTCACTGTGGAAAATGCAAAACCTACCAAAATAACATTGTTGACAACTGGAGGCATAAGTCCTTAATCTAATGGAATCTGTCTAACAAGGGAGATTTCACTAACAATAGCAATATTGTCACAACTCTGTCACAGATTACATTAAGGCAGTAAAACTTCAGGAATCTTTCCACCTGGTGGCATTAATATTGCTACCTACTCAAAATTCACACAGACTCATCCATTATGCTATCATCTTAACAAACATGTTAGATACCAAAATGCAAATTTGTCCTTAAGGGATGAAGAAGATGTTTACATGCAACATACAGTGTGCAAAAGGTGTATGAAAAGGGACTTAGCATTACTAATATTCCAGAAAATGCAAATCTAAATCACAATGAGATATCACATCACATCTCTTAAAATGGCCATTTTGAAAAAAAAAAAGGTAAGTATTGGTGAGACTTTGGAAAAAAGAGAACATTTTATATACTACGGGTGGAGATGTTAAACTATGAAACTTCTATGGGAAAATGAATGCAGGCTTTGTAAAAATTGAAAATAAAATGATTATATGATCCAGTAATCCTACCACTGGATATACACTGAATGCAAATAAAATCAGTATGAAGAAGAGACATCTGTACTCCCATGTTCGTTGTGATCTTATTGACAAAACCATGGTATAGAAATAAAAGGGGCTGGGGATATGGCTCAAGTGGTAGCATGCTCGCCTGTCATGCGTGCCGCCCGGGTTCGATCCTCAGCACCAAAACAAAGATGTCGTGTCCGCCAAAAACTAAAAAATAATAAATATTAAAAATTCTCTCTCTCTCTTTAAAAAAAGAAAGAAAGAAAAATAATTTGTGGAAGGATGAATATATTTAAAAATGATATATTTATACAGTAAAATATTATTTATCTTTGAAAAGGAGATCCTGCCATTTGAAAAAATGTGCATGAACTTTGAGAACTCATTCTAAGTGAAATAGAGGAAATTACACTAATTAAAAATTCAGATACAGAAAGACAAAAATACTGCATTATCTCACATATGTGTGTGGAGGCTAAAATAGTCAAATTCATAGAACTGGACAGTAGAATAATAGTCTCCAGACTAGGGGGAGTTGGAGAAATGATGGTCAAAGGGTACAAAGTTTTAGTTATGCAAGATTAATATATTCTGGAGAAATAATGTACAACATGGTGACTATAGTTAGCAATACCATATAGCACTATTGGTAGTATGGCCATTTTGACAATATTGATTCTGCCTATCCAAGATCAAGGGAGACTTTTCGATCTTCTAAGATCTTCTTCAATTTTTTTCTTTAGTGTTCTGTAGTTTTCATTTTAGAGGTTTTCACCTCTTTTGTTAGAATGATTCCCAAGTATTTTATTTTTTGAGACTTGGGAATGGAGGAGTTTTCCTAATTTATCTTTCAGGAGATTCATCATTGATGTGTAGGGTCATGTTTGATTTATGGATGTTGATGTTATATCATACTAATTTGTTGATTTCATTTGTTCTAGAAGATTTCTGATGGAATTTTTTGGGTCTTCTAAATGTAGAATCATGTCATTGGAAAATATTGATAGTTTTTCTTCTTTTTCTATTCATAGCCTTTTAATTTATTTTATCTGTCTAATTGCTCTGTTAGAGTTTCTTTAGCCTTTTAATTTATTTTATCTGTCTAATTGCTCTGGTTAGAGTTTCTAGTACTATGTTGAATAAAAGTGGTGAAAGAGGGCACCCAGTTTTGAGGGGGAATATTTTCAA